>NC_135957.1:66684447-67370697 GCF_053455715.1 Rhinoraja longicauda | reverse complement strand
GACAATTCAAGAGAAAAAGGATAGTAGACAGAATAAAAAGACAGGAGATTAGTTAAGTAAAATGAATTGATAACCTGACCACATATGTCAAAAATGATGGGGGGGTTTTCCCTCTTTAGCAAGATCAATGAAATTGCTGATTTTTTTAAAAAGTCATTATAATTTGAGGTAATATGGGAACAATCAAGACAATATTTTTCTAATAGGAAAAATAACAATATTTAGTGTGTACAAAAAAATATGTATAAAAGGAGGTAAATGAGAAGTCCTCCTTAACCATTTTAAACAAGGTCATGGAAATAAAGACAGCACATTGCACCAGTACATCAATAAAATTAAATGCATTACAATAAAATCCACTCTGTAACTCATGGAGATGTTTATGACTTGCAAATTGTATACTCGTTTACTTTTTAAATGGTATATATTAAATCAAGATAACAGCTCATTTTTGTAGCACTATTGTTGAAACAGCTCAGATGATCTCCAATATTAATGTCTTTCAGCATGACATAAAGTTTAGCCAAAGGTATGTTAGTTCTAATTTTCTTTCAGCAATGACTGTTATATTCAAATAATTTACAGTAGCCATGCCTGTCAACAATGGATTAGAAACTAATGGCAAAATATTGTTGTATAGAGTAATGGGCTAATCAGGAAAGCTGTAATTCTTGGGAATAAAATGGTTCTCTCCTGTGTCAACTGGTTGCATGCTTTCTGCTGAATAAGGAGATTGTGGGCTTAATGTCCCAAGTCAAAATTTAATTTGAGCTTTGTTGCACATATGCAAAAAACAATTTCACTGTGCAGTTACATAGGTGACAAATACAGCACTATCGAACTATTAAACATTCAAAGCACAGCTCAAAAATGGCAAAGATCTTGTCCTTTGAACTGGATACAAGGCAAAATCGACCAAGCATTACACAAAGGAACCCATGAGCCACTTTGAAGAGGCCTAAGCAGTTCTTCTGGCACCTTAGTAAATAATGATCTGTCAACCATTGCCAAAGAACCACATTATTATGTCATTGAACAGCAATATAATGTGAATACTGGATATTTCAAATAACAGGAAAACTGAAAAATCAAAAAATACTCTGCAGATCAGGAAGTCTATGTGAAGGAAGAGGGAGAGAGCGAGAGCGAGAGGGGGTTGCTGGGCACATTGAGCATACTATCAGTGAGGAACTAAGACCTCACACAAAGGATTCAAATCATATGATCAGGTCAATGGAAGCTCTGTCCACAAATTGAGAATTTTCACATTTGGATGTGCCTGAACTGAAAACGTCATTTGCAGGTCTTTGATGATATTGAAGTCAAGAGTCAAGAATGTTTTATTGTCATATGTCCCAGATAGAACAATGACATTCTTCCTTGCAGTGGCACAATAGAATATGTAAACTTAGTATTCTGTAAACAATATAATAAACAAGGAAAAAAAGTTCAGTTTGTAGTATAGATATATATATATATATATATATATATATATATATATATATATATCTATAATACAAACTGAACTTTTTTATATATATATATATATACACATACGCACATTCATACACATACACACATGTATATTCACATAAAAATAAACAAACAATAATTGTGCAAAAAGACAAAGCCAATGCCCCCAAGTTTATGTAGTTTAGAGCTTATTTGGAGGTTGTATTGTTTAATAGCCTGATGCTGTGGGGAAGAAGCTGGTTATCTTTTTGAGGCAGAATGGTGCAAAATTGCTGGTATTTACCAAAATTTGATTTTGTCCAATGTCTCAGCAAAAAAATAGTTACAGTAGTTACCTAGCAAGCAGCAGTAACTACACTTTTAAATAATTTAAATTTGTTAAAAAGGCTTTGATAGTATTGTGGGAGACACTACCATAACCCAGAGTGTGATCTACCTCACCGAATGCATTTTGGATCCAGCGAATCGACCTGCCCAGCCCTCCCTTTCCGGAAAAGGAAAATGCAGGCAGGTAAACAAGTAAGTATAAGAAAATAACTGCAGATGCTGGTACAAATCGATTTATTTACAAAATGCTGGAGTAACTCAGCAGGTCAGGCAGCAAGTAACTCAGCATACTTACTTGTTTTATTCACAAAATGCTGGAGTAACTCAGCAGGTCAGGCAGCATCTCGGGAGAGAAGGAATGGATGACGTTTCGGTTCGAGACCCTTCTTCAGACCCTCAGTCTGAAGAAGGGTCTCGACCCGAAACGTCACCCATTCCTTCTCTCCCGAGATGCTGCCTGACCTGCTGAGTTACTCCAGCATTTTGTGAATAAAACAAGTAAGTATGTTAGGTAGCGGACAAAATGTGTAGGAAAGAACTGCAGATGCTGGTTAACACCGAAGAAGAAGGGTCTGAAGAAGGATCCCGACCCGAAACATCACCTATTCCTTTGCTCCAGAGATGCTGCCTGACCCGTTGAATTACTCCAGCATTTTGTGTCTCTGTTAGGTAGCAGGTTAGATCCAGGATGATCCATCCCATTCTGAGTCTCCTGGAACTCCACATGCGGAGAGGGAAATTGTCACCCATTTAAAGGCATTGCACAACACATTTTTTGATCAATATTCCCACTGCACTGGTAATATGGAGTCTCAGAAAACATTCTCCAATATTTATTCTGTGAATCTTTGTTGTGTGAATTAGGATTCCATTTCAAATGATAATATAAACATCATCCAAACATATCCACGACTTTTATACCAAATATTAATAAGCAGATTTTTTGTAATGGTATATTTGGTCTTTCCTACTCCCAGATTTATAATAAAGCTATGGCAGTACCCAGGCTAATCTATTGCAGCCATTCTTATAAAATAGGGACTATGTTGTCCATCAATCAAGTGAATCCCTTTGTCATTTAGTTTTGATCCAAATTTGAATTACACCATCTTTCCAAATTCACAAATCTATATTAATTGTTGAATGCACACATAAATATCCTCCAGTTGTGGTGCACAAATGATACCGAATAGTGCAGCACCCCTCAAACATGGTACCATGAGGTCAAGAAACCAGCTTGTGAACTGCTATTGCTGCAGTAATCTTTGGATGCACGATCTTCTGAATTTCATTGCAGTATAAAGCTGTGATAGTCAGGCTCCATAATCAGTTGTAAATCCAAATTGCCTTAATTTGCTTCAAATTGTCCAGGTTTAAATCCATTCAAAACGCGCTCAACACCTTGGCAAATTCCAGCGTAATTGTAATGACTAGTGGAGCCAGAGTCTGCTTGCAAATTAAACTGTACTGTTTTAAAATCAAAAGTTCATTGTTCAAATTCAGACAGTCAAGAATGAGGTTAATAGAGTGAATAAAATTCAAGATGGTGGCAGTGGCAGATACAAGGAAACAGAGGAGCCGGTAAATGGATTGGGATCTTACCTCCTGTGCCCACAAAAATGTTCTGGGTGTCCTGAAATCGTCTACGGGAGGCACCCCCGGGCCATGAAGACCGAACGGTGGCCGGGTGAGGTGATGGACAAGGGTTCGTGGATTAATGTGTCTGATTCGGGGTGTCACTGGAGTGAGCCATTGGAGGCCCTGCAGCAGCCTGGGGCTCGACCGGATCGGGCGCCACTCCAAGAGGCCGAATATATGGACTGGATGTGGCCTGCAGTGGCACGGAGTGGTGGAGCAGCAGTGGTGGACACCAACAACTTCACTTGGTCATGCCAACCCTCCACCATCGCCAGGACAACGGGCCTTTACAGCCAAGTTACATTTTAAACAATTTGAACTTGAATCTTGAAAAATTGTGCCAAAACACCTCAGTCTCAGTGTCTCAGTGTACTATTCTTATACATCTGCACTTAACTAAGATTATGCTTATATAAAAACTTTTACTGAACTGTATGCAAAAAAATAATTTCACTGTACCTCAGAGCATGTGACAATAAAGAACCATTGAACCATTGAACCAAAATTCAGGCACATAAAGTGGAAATAGTTTAAAGGTATGTTTAGCAATTACAGTGACAGAAGAAGCATATCAGAATTTAAAGCTCCAGTTTTGTGCAACCGTTGTTGGAACTTTAGCAATAATATTTGGAATTATACACAGTGGGAGAGTAACAGATAAATTGATCCATTTTCCAACTTCTAAAGCTGCAAAGCTGCAGGAATAATCTCCATTGTCTGTTATTCTATTTTACCATTCATAATGTTTCTCCTTTGGGAGAGAGTATAAATGTAGAGAAAGGAGAATGCAGATTGATAAATTAGGAAATTACCAAAAGTGGGAGGGAAAACAAAAATACGAGCAATGTTTGATAGTTCACATAAAACACTGTTCTGTACTTTGTAATTCTGTGATTCTGGGATTAATTTTAAAACTTGCCACCAAGTCGAAGACAAAATGTGTTAATTAAATTACCTTATGAGTTTCCTGCTGCTCTTTCACACTATCAATCACAAATTTAACCTGTTCTTCAAAGCAAATGGTAAAGATTCTTGAAGTATGCAGGTTGATTTCTCAGGTACTGATGAAGATTTGAACTGAAAATTGAATCATTGTGTTTTCTCTAAAAGCAAAATGAAGGAGGGAAGCGGAATAGATTATCCAAGATAAGTTTTTGCTTTCTCTTGTGAGGCCCATGAGCTGAAGTGAAGTGCTTTAATGCAAAAAAAACTCAGATCTTCCATAAAGGGACTGTCTGGAGACTCAGCCAACAAACTATTTTTGGAATCATAGTTGTAGAGCTATACGGCCAGGGAATAGTCCATTCAGCTCAACTCATCCATGCCAACCGCATTAGAGCTGGGGTCATGCAGCTATACGGCACAGAAGTAGGCCATTTGGCCCATCTCAACCATGCTGGCTAATTCGTTTAATTTGACATTTTTTACCGAAGCCAATTAACCTATAAACCAGTAGGTTTTTGGAGTGTGGGAGGAATCCGGAGCTCCCGGAGAAAACCCACACGGTCACAGAGAGACGGTACAAACTCCGTATAGACAGCGCTTTTTTCCTGTCCAATCACCCTACTTCCAAATCTGATCATGTTCCTTCCTGACTGAATTCATAATCTCCCTTACATATTGTCCCCATTCTCCCTTGTCCCAGGGCCATACTGATAGTGGCAATGTCCTAATTTCAACAATTTACTAATCACTGCTGACCACTGGCACCATTGTCTAAAATCATGTGAGATTTACCCGTCGCCATTCGGTAGGTAGTGAGTGGTATGCAAATTTCTAAGGTCATCTGACAATTCTGCTGCACATTTAAAATATTACCTGTTTACAAAACCTTAGGATTTTGTTTAATTACTTCTACAGTAATGCTTCCATTTTCCTTCACATAATCACAGACATCTTTTGGTTTTTGTCCCATTTCCACCCTGTTTTTCAACCCTCCAGCATCCCTCACTACTCTCAGGCTACTGACTTTAACATCTCACAGAAAATTCAATGTCAGTAGTCCATGGGATTATGGTGGAAGACGAGTGTGACAGCATGAAACCAAAAAACGCTCCTTCTACATGGTCTGCATTCATGCCGGCTCAATTTAATTGATAAAATAAGTGCAAAAGAACGTTGGGAGGAGTGTGCCAAAAAATATTTCTCGTAAAACTAGAAGCCGTATTTATGGATTAGGTTTAATGGTTGATCCAAGGGAGCTTTAAAAATATTTTCCCAATAATTCACAGCCTTCTTCAGGATTTTTCTTAGAAGGACCTGTCCCACCTAGGCGATTTTTTAGGTGACTACAAGCGACTAGGCTGTCGCCACACGGTCGCCGGGGTGTCACCTGTATGGTCGTGAGTAGTCTCCATAGAGTCGTAGCGTTTTTCTGGTCGCCGCTGGATTTGGAGATGTTTAATAAATTTTGGCGACTGTTGGTTTGAAGCCAATGATCGTAGCTTGGCGTCTCCTGACCTAGGTGCTGTCGTAGGTTGTCACCAGGTGACGTAGGTTGTCGCCGGTGCTGACTTCGGTGAATTCCATTGGCGACTACCTACGCCAACCGGCGACAGGTACCGGCGTCAAAACCAGAGGCCAAAATGACAGGGTCGTGTTTGTCGTAGCTTGTTGCGGTTAGATGTAGGTTGACTTCAGTTATCATAGGTTGCCGCCTGTGTGGTCGTAGGTTGTCGTAGGTGCGGAGGTAGGTGGACGTCCGAGGTCGCATTGGGTTGCCGGTTGTCGGTAGCTTGCCGTAGCTTGACGTCGACTAGGTGGTAGGTTGTTGTAGCTTGTCGTAGACATTGTCGTAGGGGGGGTCCAGGCGGCAGTTTTACGGTGACCTGCGACGACTATGACAGTCGCTGGCAGTTGCCTAAAAAATCGCCTAAGTGGGACAGGCCCTTAAGTATATACGTTGTTTCTTACTCTCCATTTTATGATCCAGTTTAACTCTCTAATTTGCCCACTTTAATCACGATATACTGAGATTTTCTATGCTTACTTTATTAGGATTTATTTGTCTTTTTAATATATATATATATTTATATATATATGCATCATCATTTCAAAAAAAAAATTCCTGTCAACTATCTATTCTTGAATCCATGGCGTGGATCAGAGTGCATTACGGCATCAACATGAATTGGGAGTTTTTCCCACCTAAATTTGATTAGAATAAATCCAGGTTTTTTGTCTTCCGGGGTGGCGTGGTGGCGCAACGGGTAGTGTTGCTGCCTGACATTGCCAGAGTCCCGGGTTCGATCCTGACTATGGCTGCTGTCTGTGTGGAGTTTGTACATTCTCCCTGTTAACCCTGGGTTTCCTCCGGGTGCTCTGGTTTCGTCCCTCACTCCAAAGACGTACAGGTTTATAGGTTAATTGGCTTCGGAAACAATGTAAATTGTCCCTAGTATGTTTTGGGATAGTGCTGGTGTATGGGATCGTCAGTCAGCGTGGACTGGGTGCGGTGAAATGCCAGTTGCAGTGCTGCATCTAAACTAAACTAAATAAAACTAAACTTAATACTGACTATAATCATAATTATACATGATGTTAATAATAGATGTGGTCCACCTATTGTTAAGACCACATTTTCCCTCATATCCAGTATGGCCCTTTCCTCTAAGTATTAATGAATTAGATTTTAAAGGCAAAAAGAATAAAACCATTTTTTTAAATTTCTGTCTTTTGTTCCTTCTTGTTTAATTAAATTCTGATCCTTCTCTTTATTTTACATTTTGCTCATTATTTGACATTGATTTTGTCCATACTAATTTTAGCTTCTTTTGTAGTCCTTTTGCCATCTACCTAGCTATATTTCAGCTTGATCGGTCAACAGGCCACGTTTCTATTCGGGCAGGTCAGCATCAGAAAATGCTGCACCACTTCTGCTCTGCAATTCTAGTATCTTGCAGCTCAAAATATAGTTGGTAATAGTCTCATTGTTTTTGTAACACATACAAGTCATTCCACCAGGGGCGCCATGCGATAGCTGCCTTGCCAACGGTCTGTTGTCTTTTTCCTTCTTTGTGTTTTTAATTGTTGTAAAATGTATTATTTAGTTTATCTTTAGTTTTGTATTATGTGGGGGATGATGGGGGGGGTTGGGGGAAACCTTTTTTAATCTCTTTCCTCAATGGAGATGCGACTTTTTCCGTGTCGTATCTCCGTCTGCATTGCGGCCTAACATTGTGGAGTTGGTGGCCTATTGCTGGGACCTCGGGAGCTCCAACCGCGGGAGCCTGCGGACTTTAACATCGTGAGTTGACAATCTTTTTGCCAGGGATCGACCTCGGAGCTCCAGCCCCAGGACCCGGCAGACATTAACAACGTGGAGCTCGTGGTCCCTGGTTAGAGACTGACTTTGGGAGCTCCAAGCCACGGGAGCTTTGATCGCCCCAACGCTGGAGCTTCAATCGCCCTGACTGCAGATGGTTCGACTCCCGTGACCGGGGGAGAAAAGGTAAGAAGATAAGACTTTATTGCCTTCCATCACAGTGAGGAATGGGGAGGAGCCGCTGTGGTGGATGTTTATGTCAAATTTTTATGTGGTTGTGTGTCTTGTTGCTTTTTTGGTATGACTGTATGGCAAACCAAATTCCTCGTATGTTGCAAAACATACTTGGTTAATAAATTATGATTATGATTATGATGTCATGCACTAATGTGTTTATATTTGATAGAACGTCTAACTTTATAAGCCAATTTCAACTCCCCTCCCCCTAAGAATTAAGGAGTAGATGCAATCCATTTTATTGACATTTAGCAAGAGAGATCCTGTTTAGCTGACAGCACTTTAAGCTAACATTATAAGCTAAGCAGGCAAAAAAAAATGGATGCTAATAGAGTGAGAATAAATTGGTTCAACTGTGCCTAAAATAAAGAAAATGGTCCAAAGATGCATTTGAATCAGATGAGCCCCTCTAAAAACTGGTCATGCAGCATTTCTGGAGAA
This sequence comes from Rhinoraja longicauda, assembly GCF_053455715.1. Lineage (NCBI taxonomy): Eukaryota > Metazoa > Chordata > Chondrichthyes > Rajiformes > Arhynchobatidae > Rhinoraja > Rhinoraja longicauda. Next base: position 67,362,317 of record NC_135957.1, on the reverse strand, counting down.
CATGGATAGGTGACGTTTCATGTCGGGACCTTTCTTCAGACCCGTCTGAAGAAGGCTCCCAATCCGAAATGGTCCCACCTGTTCGTATTTTCCAGAGATGCTGCCTGACCTGTTGAGTTACTCCAGCAGTTTTTGTCTATTGTTTTGTAAGTCAGATCTGCAGTCCCTTGTTTCTTCATCACATCAACAGGTTGTGGGCGGGTCAAGACCAAGGTGGCCACATGACGGAGGGGCCCAAATATCAAAAGTTATAGGGCAGGATTAAGGCCATAGCTAAGGATGAGATAGATAGTTTGGCGTATGGCGTATACCCATGGCTGGTGGAAGGTGAGCACATGTGGGGGAAGAGGAAAGAAATATGAGGACCCGCTGACTATCAAGGAAGCCAATTTCATTGGAGTATGGTTGGTTACAACATCATTTAAAGTCAGCCTAGTTATAAACCACGTGACCTAATATCCCAAGCGATGCTTTGTAGGCAAATTGCATTGATAACAATGACCTTCCATGCATGTCTGTTGCAGAAAACATGACTCAGAGGGAAGTGCTGGTTGAATTTCAGCAGAGATATTTGTCCTGAAAATCATTACACTCAAACTCCACACTAGAAATTATACTTTCTTGAATATTGCACTGAAAAAACAAACAAATAGGCAAATGAATTTGCAGCCAGTATGTCCCAATAAAGAATGAAATAGAACCATATTATAGTCAAAAATATGTATTATGCTTGATATCCGATACTACATTAGTAGATTGAAAAGAAATCATACTCCCCCAAAAAGATAGCACAAAAACACACCTCCACTCTTCCAAAAGTTGTAGCTCAGTACAAGGAAATAAAGAAGCATGAAATTAAAAAACATCAAATTCCTGAAAAGATTTAGTTAGCTTCTATTGCTTATGTCCCAAAATCTTCCACATTCAGTGTTTACTTTAGACTTTAGAGATACAACATGGAAACAGGTCCTTTGGCCCACCGAGTCCACACTGACCAGTGATTACCCTGTACACTGGCACTATCCTACACATTAGGGACAATTTATAATTTTACCAAAGCCAATTAACCTGCAAACCTGTACACCTTTGGAATGTGAGGGGGGGGGGGGGGTTGGATGGGGAGGGAACCGGAGCACTCGGGGAAAACCCATGGGGTCATGGGGAGAACGTACAAGTTCTGTATAGACAGCACCCATGGTCAGGATTGAACTCGGGTCTCTGGCGCTGTAGGGCAGCACCTCTACCGCTGCGCCACTGTGCCGCCGATTATATGGATCCATCAAAAGATAACGTTTCTCCATATTTCACCAATCCCAGTAATTTAAGAAAAGACCTGCCAGAATATTTGATTATCTCAGTCTTTCTTAATGCCCACAACTGTGTTTGAAATAAAAATGGTCACAGCCAGGTTACCGAGAATAAATGTATTCACAAAATGCTGGAGTAACTCAGTAGGTCAGGCAGAGCGGGAATGGGTGACGTTTCGGGTCAACACCCTTCTTCAGACTGATGTCAGGGGGGCGGGACAAAGGAGGATATAGGTGGAGACAGGAAGATAGAGGGAGAACTGGGAAGGGGAAGGGGAAGAGAGGGACTGAGGAACTATCTAAAGTTGGAGAAGTCAATGTTCAGACCGCTGGGCTGCAAGCTGCCCAAGCAAAATATGAGGTGCTGTTCCTCCAATTTCTGGTGGGCCTTACGATGGCACTGGAGGAGGCCCAGCGAAACCAAACGCAGGCTCGGCGATCGTTTTGCTCAACACCTTCGCTCAGTCCACCTTAACTAACCTGATCTCCCGGTGGCTGAGTACTTCAACTCCCCCTCCCACTCCCAGTCTGACATTTCTGTCATGGGCCTCCTCCAGTGCCATAGTGAGGCCCACCGGAAATTGGAGGAACAGCACCTCATATTTCGCTTGGGCAGCTTGCAGCCCAGTGGTATGAACATTGACTTCTCCAACTTTAGATAGTTGCTCTGTCCCTCTCTTTCCCTCCCCCTTCCCAGTTCTCCCTCTATCTTCCTGCCTCCACCTATATCCTTCCTTTGTCCCGCCCCCCTGACATCAGTCTGAAGAAGGGTCTCGACCCGAAACGTCACCCATTCCTTCTCTCCTGAGATGCTGCCTGACCTGCTGAGTTACTCCAGCATTTTGTGAATAAATACCTTCGATTTGTACCAGCATCTGCAGTTATTTTTCTACACTTACTGAGAATAAAAGTAATGATTGTGAAAAAAATGGGATAGTCAGCATCATTGGAATACACTGATCTAGATAGTCATTATTTACTTATCAATCTAATGATAGAAATACATGGATAAGGAACAACTTAAATAACTTCAACAAAAGGATTTAGTAAATATTTCAAAACAATTTTGTCATAAAAAGAAATCCTCTCATTTTTCTCTTCTTTCAATCCACTGCTTCTCAAGTACATTTTAGAAAATGTATTCCAAGCATTTCAATGCAGAAACATCTCCAATAAATAAATCCCTATTCCATTATTCAAAGAAATTCTTATCGCATGAAAGGCAAAACCTCCTATTGCGACTGACATTTTGCACCATGTGTGCCTTTTAAGTTAAATAAAAGGGTAAAAGGGTTTCTTCTTTAAAGTAAACCAAAATAACAATACAGCCTGTCAGTGTCAAAATTGCAAAGTATTATATTCCCAGTTGTTCTATTGAGAAGTGAGACCATGGAAAAGCAGGCACCATTCATTTGTTTAACAGATGGCTGCAAATTTTCAAAACTGTTTATTCTGGATCATATTTTTCTTGTTTGTTTCCACCAGACCATACCTGAAATATTAATCCAAGTATAACTAGATATATTTATCACAAAAATATACCAGTGATGGAAATTCAAAATCTTTTCTGTCACATTGTACTTGGAGTTTATACCAGAAAAGCTTTGACTGTGTTTCTAGGCTTTTTGCAGACTAGCTGATGGAAATTGATTGCTGGATCTAGTCAGCCACCTCATTATTATTAACTTCCAGTGTGACAAAAAGACATTTGAAGTGCCCGAGCGTTATAATCATTTGGATCCAGGCGTGCACCATAACTTTTCTGTCCATCCGTAGAATAATGTTTGGATGCGGAAGAACACAGTTAGTCATCCACAGTTTATTCATATTTTGCCCCCTGTAATAACAAGGGTCAAGTAGAACTTATTATTTCTGAAACATAATATTTCAATAGTTGGGCAAAAAGATCAAATAATAGAATTTTCAATGGAATTGATACAGCTTGTTCAGGGTAAAATAATTTTATTAATGCTATCTCTGGTTGACGATTCTGTTGCACAAAAGTTGCCATTGGAAATCCTCAATAAACAACCATAGGATAAAGCCATCTTACATTCATTGTTTCTCATTTCCTTTATGCACTGTGATTTATTCATATGCTCTTTTATGATAGTTAGTTTATGTGAAGATGGTTACCAGAATTTTTGAACACTAATCTTAAACCTATTAGATTCCCCTACTCTGGGCAAGAGACTCTGTTCGTCTACCCGATCTATTGCTCACATGATTTTATATACCTCTATAAGATCATCCCTCATCCTCCTGCGCTCCAAAGAATGGAGTCCCAGCTGGAGACGCTCCTTCATAACGAGAGGATTTGAGTATAGGAGTAAAAAGGTCTTTCTGCAGTTGTACAGGGCCCTGGTGAGACCACATCTGGAGTATTGTGTGCAGTTTTGGTCTCCTAATTTGAGGAAGGACATCCTTGTTATTGAGGCAGTGCAGTGTAGGTTCACAAGGTTAATCCCCAGGATGGCGGGACTGTCATAGGAGGAAAGATTGGAAAGACTGGGCTTGTATTTATTGGAATTTAGAAGGATGAGAGGGGATCTTATAGAAACATTTAAAATTATAAAAGGGCTGAATAAGCTAGATGCAGGAAAAATGTTCCCAATGTTGGGGGAGTCCAGAACCAGGGGCCACCGTCTAAGAATAAAGGGGAGGCCATTTAAAACTGTGATGAGAAAAAACTTTTTCACCCAACGAGTTGTGAATTTGTGGAATTCTCTGCCACTGAAGGCAATAGAGGCCAATTCACTGAATGAATTTAAAAAGGTGTTAGATAGACCTCTCGGGGCTAGCGGAATCAAGGTATATAGGGAGAAGGCAGGCATGGGTTTCTGATTGTGGATGATCATCCATGATCACAATGAATGGCGGTGCTGCTCAAAGAGCCAAATGGCCTCCTCCTGCACCTATGTTCTATGTTTCTAAATGGAATCGCAACCTACTCAACCTCTGCCTATAGCTCAGGCCCTTGAATCATGGCAACATTAATGACTATTTAATAATATTGCCAGGATTTGAAGGCCTGAGCTATAGGGAGGGGTTGAGTAGGTTGGGACTCCATTATTTGGACCACAGGAGGATGAGGGATGATCTTGTAGAGGTGCATAAAATCATGAGAGGAATAGATCAGGTCTCTTGCCCTGGGTAGGGGAATCCAATAGGTTTAAGGTAAGGGGGGAAAGATTTAATAGGAATCTGAAGGGTAATTTTTTCACACAAAGGGTAGTAAGTGTATGGAATGAGCTGACAGAGGAGGTATTTGAGGCAGGTACTATTGCAATGTTTAAGAAACATTTAGATAGGTACATGGATAGGACAGGTTTAGAGCCATATGGGCCAAACACAAGCAGGTGAGACTAATGTAGATGGGACATGTTGGCCAAAGGGCCTGTTTCCATGCTGTATGAATGCTAATTAGAGTTGATTTTAGTTTATTGTCACGTGTACCGAGGTACAGTGAAAAGCTTTTGTTGCGTGCTAACCAGTCAGCGAAAAGACAATACATGATCACAATTGACCCATCCACAGTGTACAGATACACTAGGGTGCAAGTGTCCATTCTTGGTCCGTTCACTTCTTTAAATGGGCCATAGAAAATAGAAAGCCTCCAAAGCTCTGGAACATTTGCAGAGATTATCAACCTCCCAAAATCTGGAAAGGATCTTAAACATGTGTCAAACCATTGCCCAATACTGTTTGTCTTTCTGTTTCGAAGTTATGTTTCTTTAACATAACCTCCCTCAAGAGGAGAACATGCTCAATATTAATATGGCATGTTAATATAGCAGAATATATTGGGTACTTGCACTAGCAACGTTCTTTACAGAGAATTTAATCAGGCACTATTTTCATTGAACACAGCACCAAAGCACCATTTAGTACATTGGGCTACTCAACAATAAATCTTTTTTTTTAAACTGCAGAAAAACTGCAAACTGCTGGAGATTTTAACTAAAAATAGAAAATGCTGGAAATATTCGTCAGGTCAGGAAATATCTGTGAAAAGAGATACAGTTAATATTTTAGACCTGGGATCTTTTGTCAGAATAGTGAAAGATAAAACGAGTTGGTTGTAAATAGCAGAGAAGTTGGGAAAGGGACGGATAGAACAAAGGGAATACCTATGATGGGATGAGACCAAATGAATTACTGCAGCAGTTGGAATCAGATTATGCCTTTTGATCTGTATTATGTATGGCTTTGTCGTTTTCATTGAATTTTATCTTTGTCTTTGAACTTTCCAGCATCATTCACTTCAATGGTATTTTGTCCATAAAAACATTCTCAAGCTTCCACACAGGTGGATGTGAGGAAAATGTGCACCATCTCAGGAAGCAGAATAGATCACCAAATAACAGGAATAAAGCCACTCAAACAGGAAATTAACTAACATTATATGTCATATGTTAAATCAACAGTTATGACTCAACATTCATCATTTACACTTCACACTGCCTCGGCAAGGCCACCCAGCATAATCAAGGATGAGTCCCATCAGGCAGGAGATACAGAAGAGTGAAAACGCACACCTTCATATTCAGGGACAGTTTCGTCACAGCTGTTATCTGGCAACTGAATCATCTTATCAATAACTAAAGAGCGGTCCTGAGCTACTATCTATGTCATTGGAGATCCTCATACTATCCTTTGTTAGACGTTACTGGATTTTATCTTACATTATACGTTATTCCATTTATTGTGTATCATCTATAGACTATGGATGGCTCGATTGTAATCATGTATAGTATTTCAGCTGACTGGTCAGCAGGCAACAAAAGCCTTTCACTGTACTTCGGTACATGTGACAGTGAACTAAAGTAAAATAAAATTAGTTTAAATGCAAATGTGTTTCTTTTGTGAGAACTTAAGGGCCTGTCCCAGTTACGCGATTTTTAAGACGACTGCCGGCGACTGTCAAAGTCGTAGCAGATCGCCGAAATTTTCTTTTACCCTATGACAATGACCACGACAATGCCGAGTCAAGTCGAGACTTTTCTTGTGAAACTAGCACCTGGCTAAGAGATTACACCGTCTTCGGAAACATCACGAAATTCCCACGATTACCTGACCGTCAAACTGTCGCCTCCAATCTACCTGTCAAATGTCCTGACGGTAAATAAATTGGTTAAACAAAACTATCTTCTGGTATCTTCAAATGCCTTTTCTTAATTTAGTATTACGTGCTTCTAAATGCATCTGCGACAACCTAGCAAACCTGGGGACAGCATGCGACAGCGCCCGCAATAAGCTACGATACCTGGCGACAAGCCAACTGTCGCCGAGAAATTTTTATTTGGAATTTTTCCGCAACGTGCCGAGATCTGCTACGATTCATTGAAGACTCCTCACGATCATGCCCACGACACCCCGGCGAATGTTCGGCGACAGCCTAGTCGCCGGCAGTCGCCTTAAAATCGCCTAAGTGAGACAGGCCCTTTAAGAAACCCCCCCAAATTATTTGTTAGGTGGAGAAAAATTGCCCCTTAACTCAATTCACCAATTCTTAGATTCATAGAGTCATAGAGTGATATAGTGTGGAAACAGGCCCTTCGGTCCAACTTCCCCACACCGGCTAACATGTCCCAGCTAAACTCGTCCCACCTGCCTGTGTTTGGCCCATATCCCTCCATACCTGTCCTATCCATGTACCTGTCTAAATGTTTCTTAAATGTTGGATTAGTCCCAGCCTCAACTACCTCCACTGTCAGGTTGTTCCATATACCCACCACCCTTTGTGTGAAAAAGTTACCCCTCAGATTCCTATTAAATCTTTTCTCCCTCACCTTAAACCTATGTCCTCTGGTCCTCGATTCACCTACTCTGGGCAAGAGACTCCGTGTATCTACCCGATCTAGTCCTCTCATGATTTGTACACCTCTATAAGATCACCCCTCATCCTCCTGCACTCCAAGAAATAGAGACCCAGCCTACTCAACCTCTATCTATAGCTCAGACCCTCTAATCCTGGCAACATCCTCGTAAATCTTCTCTGTACCCTTTCCAGCTTGACAACATTTTCCTATAACATGGTGCCCAAAATAAAACACAATACTCTAAATGTGGTCTCAAATACCTTTATACAACTGCAACATGAATTGTTTTTCCAATCTAATACCAAAAACAGCAGTGGCATATTAGATTTGGCCGATATTTGTGTAATTCCATTTTAAGCATTTACTAACTAATCCTGTGTAGGAAAGAACTGCAGATGCTGGTTTAAATCGAAGATAGACACAAAATGCTGGAGTAACTCAGCAGGACAGGCAGTATTAGTTCTTTCTTTTAACTTTACTTTGACAACAACCTTTCTCAATAACTAAGTGACTTGATACTCCCTAGGACATGGATCACAATGAGACTGTTTTGCAGTAGTCTTGGCTTGTCCCTTTTTAGGCCATTTCCCAGATACTGCCTGTAGGAATCCAGGTAATTATTGCAGCTTGTAAATATGCTAAGGTGAATTGGAGGTCAGTAAATTGCTTGTAGATTTCAGGCTGCAGGTAAAAACAAACTCAACTAGTCTTTCTTTTTTTTAAATAAAATGTGATATCTGGAATGTGATGAATGTATGCCAGAGGCAAAACTTTTCTGCGGTAATATCAACCCTTTATTCTAACATCTTTTAAGTTTGAACATTTTCATTTATCTTTAGTCATTCTACTCCCTGTTTATACCATTCTGGTGGAAGTGGGGCTATGTTATAGTTACATGTTTTAATTAAGTTGAAGGTGTTAAAATGTTTCAAGGTTCAGACCGTAACTGAGGCCTGGTGATCAAGTAGGCACCAGCGTACACAGGCAGATACACAACTTTCACAGTGAGGACTTGGAAATTGATCAGTTCAGCGATAACAACAGTTGGGCGGCACGGTAGCGCAGCGGTAGAATCGCTGCCTTACAGCGGCAGAAACCCGGGTTCGATCCTGACTGTGGGCACAGACTGCACGAAGTTTGTATGTTCTTCCTGTGATCTGTGTGGATTTTGTCCGGGTGCTCCGGTTTCCTCCTACACTCATAAGACTTATACGTTTGCGGGTTAATTGGCTTTGGCAAAATTGTAAATTGTCCTTAGAGGATAGGGTGGTGTTAATGTGCAGGGGATCGCTGGTCGGCACGGACTCGGTGGGCCTAATGGCCTGTTTCCGCGCTGTCTCTCTAAACTAAACTAATTTCAAGCTGGGGGAGACATTTTCACTAAGCACCATGAGACATCCTACTTAAGGAAGATGCAGGTTCTCCATCTCACTCCCGTTGCCACTCCCCCTCCTATCTGGGGCCTCCTACACTGTTAGAATGAGGCCAGCGCAAGCTTGAGGAACAGCATCTCATCTTCATGTAGCAACCGGACTTAATGTCAAATTCTCCAGGTTTTGGTAAGTTGCACTTTCTTTCTATCTTCATTAAAGCTGGCCATTTGTGACAACCAAACATGTGTTCTCAGTTTTTCCTCTTTCTATTCGTCGGAGGCTGACAGAAAATCTGACTGAAAATTATGAGAGGCATAGAAAGGGTAGACCATCACAACCTTTTTCCCAGTGAGAAAATGACAAAAAATAGAGGGTCAAGCTTTAAGGTGAGAGGTGCAAAATTTAAAGGAGATGAACGGGGCAAGTTTTTTACACAAAGAGTGGGAGGTGCCTAGAAAGCGCTGCCAGGGGTGGTGGTGGAAGCAAATACGACAGTATAATTTAAGAGGCTTTTAGATAAACACGTGGATTTTCAGGGAATGGTGGAATATGGATTGCTTGCAGGCAGAGGAGTTGAATTTAACTTGGCATCATGTTCGGCCCAGGAATTGCGGGCTAAAGGGCCTGCTCCTGTAATATATTCTTCTATGTTCTAGACTGAATAGCTACTATTATTAGCAAAAACAAAAACAAAAATAAAACAGAATCAGATTGTAACTGCTACATTATGCACTCACCTTGTCAGATAACTTATTTTTGTTCTATTTATCCTCCCTTCTCATATGATGAAAACTAACTTATCATATCATATCATATCATATATATACAGCCGGAAACAGGCCTTTTCGGCCCACCAAGTCCGTGCCGCCCAGTGATCCCCGTACAACTTGTTTTATTTTAGTTTGGTTTAGTTTAGAGATACAGCGCAGGAACAGGGCCTTAGGCCCACCAAGTCCGCGCTGACCAGCGATCCCCGCATATTAACACTATCCTACACACACCAAGGACAATTTACACTTATATCAAGTCAATTTACCTGCAAACCTGTATGTCTTTGGAGTGTGGGAGGAAACCGAAGATCTCGGAGAAAACCCACGCGGTCACAAGGAGAACGTACAAACTCCGTACAGACAGCACCCGTAGTCAGGATTTAACCTGGGTCTCTGGCGCTGCAAGCGCTCTAAGGCAATAATGCTACCGCTGCGCCACCGTGCCACCCGCTTTCCTATTTCTGACAAAGGATCTCAGATCTGAAACTTTCACCCTAATCCTCTTTCCACACAAATTATATGACCCACTGAATATTTACAGCATTTTCTGTTTTTGAATGATATTTAAACATTGTTTCATCTATCAAAGAAGAAAATCACACATTACAATGAACCTACCAACCTTTTGCCCGTCACTTTTTAATGTTTGTTCTGGTGGATTGAAAAATCTGTGTTTCCTAGTATAACAAATTGCAGGATAATTGACTGCCTAAGGAAAAGCAGCAAAAGTGAAAAAAATCAGACCGGTCACAAAATCCCTCCTCTATACTAACTGATAAGACTATCCGGTAGCTTTTTCTCATTTGTATGAACCAACCTATCTTCACAACTTAAGCTGTGTTGGAGGTGCAACGATGATCACCACAGATCCAGTCCCATGAAACAGAAGTGGACAGTGTTCATGAGGCTTCTAACGGGAGCGTAATTATTAGCTTTCTGTTGATATATATAGTTTAGAGATATAGCGTGGAAACAGGACCTTCAGCCCAATGAATCTGCATCGACCGACCATCACCAGTTCTATTTTATCCCAGTTTCACATGCTACACACCAGAGCTAATTTACAGAAGCCAATTAACCTATAAACCTGCATGTCTTTGGAATGTGGGGGGAAACCGGAGCACTCAGAGGAAACCCACACGGTCACAGGGAGAACGTACAAACTCCAGACAGACAACACCCAAAGCCAGGATCGAACCGGGGTCTCTGGTGCTTTAAGACAGCAACTCTACCACTGTGCTACAGTGCCGCCTACAAATATAAGTTGACGGTGGTGGAGAATTTCGACACATGGGCAACCATTAATGCTGAAGAGTATAGGAATAATTTGATCATTACATTAATGCCAAAGAGCCTGCTGATATCATATTTAAGCAGCCCTGTAAACAGCGTGAGCATCTCACCAGGCCACCTTGCTTGCAAATTGGGATCCCGCAATGACTACAACTACATCAGACCAGTCAAAATCAACATTTGTAAAGTTAGATGTTTGTGAAGTCAGTAGTAACTTCACAGTGCACTATGTCCTTGTCATCTTTACACCTCTGCCTATTACTGTCCTCACGTCTCACATTGCTTTGATGTGTGAATCAACCAAAATTTGGCAGGCGCTCTCCTACCTCAGCTCACTGCTCTTAATATACCGGCGGCCTAATGCCAAATCTGCCTCTGTTCTCTCTGACTGCTTTCCCTCTCTGAAACAAATTATTTTGCCATGTGAAGAAAGAAAAAACCCTCTGCGCTCCCAGCACGCCTCATACCTTTCAACATTCCTCAGGGAGCATGAACTTCAATGAGTATTAGTGTGTGGTCACTCCAATTGGGAGGTGAGCACGTTAAGATTTCCTGGGCAAAAGAGATTTCACTTTCACAGATCTTGCCCTCCAGGTCCACTTTATCCCGGAGAATAAATAACCTGCGAGATTTTGATTATGTCCTGTGGATCATCTGTTGGGCATCATTAGGACAAACCGTAAATGCCGTGAAAAGCTTTGGCACAAATGTCATTTTATCTAATTAGCTGCAAACCAACCACTTTGCTAAACTAAAACAGGAAAAAGACTTTGGCAGTTTCAGAAGCCACCTGCCAGGCACATTTGCAATTCAATCATCCCTGGAAATCAGAATAAATAACAACTCCAACATTTTTTTCATTATAGCTTTTATCTTAACATCAGTTGTAAAAGACAGTCAATATATGAAATCATCCAATTTTGTTACCTCTGGAAGAAAGTCTCTCACCCTTTGAAAACATGCCTTTCTTCTGAACAAATATTTAACCTCTGTACCTAATGACACAGGAACGCTTCTATTCCGTGGCTGGCATGACATCCAGTGGCTTGTTGTGCAGCTCTTTTTGTGCTTCAGGCATAGAAATAAAAGCCCAGTTTGCTAAAAGCATTTCTAATGTCAAAACAAGCAGGAAATGAGCATGTTCTATTATCTTTGAGTTACAGAGAGGCATCCTGTTAGAACAGAAACATTCTTTAACTGCTCCATCCAAAACCTTATGGAAATCATTGCAATTTTATTGCACTAGCAAATACATTGTGCATGTTTTTATAGTTTACACTTTAAAATTGTTGGATTATGGCAATCTAAGATAATAGGCTGTTTGTTTCAGATTGACATAAACACTTTGCAAAACCCTACCATTGATTCTATAAGTCTCGTGAAGCTGCTAATTATAGAAGAAATGTTATCATGAGTTACATTCATTCTGTGAACTGTGAAGGTTTGGGCAACAGACTAAATAACATACTAACTTTACACAATTCACCCTCACTGATCCCAAAACATAAACCAATCACTTTCTGTGACACCCAGAAGACACAGAAGCAGTTTTTGTTTTTATTTTTTTGTTCTTTGTAACAAATATAATATTACTTTCAACTCTGCTGATCACAGGTCTGTTTTGCTGCTTGTTGGTTGATCTCAGCAGTTTGCCCGGGGATCATTTTGAAATCTGTGAACTGCCGATACCAAGGAAAACATATCAGGTCTCCAATGTTTGTCAATGCATTTGAGAACTGACAAAAACTGCACTCTGAACTGTATTCCACCTGCCAGTACATTGTGCCAAATGATTCTTATTTTAATTAATGCCTTTCATTTATGAAGTATCTTCAATGTAACTATGTATAGAATGCTAGGTGTGAAGATTTAGTTTGGTTTAGTTTAATTTAGTTGATTCTCATGTGTACCGAGGTACAGTGAAGAGCTTTTTTTGATGTGTGCTATCCAGTCAGCAGAAAGACTATACATGATTACAATCAAGCCGTCCACAGTATACAGATTCAAAATAAATGGAATAACGTTTAGTGTAAGATAAAGTCCAGTAAAGTCTGATTAAAGATGGTCCGAGGGTCTCCAATGAGGTAGATGGTAGGTCGGGATCGCTCTCTAGATGGTGACAGGATGGTTCAGTTGCCTGATAACAGCTAGGAAGAAACTGTCCCTGAATCTGGAGACATGCGTTTTCAAACTTCTGTACCTCTTGCTGATGGGAGAGGGAAGAGGGTAGAAGTGGGAGTTAGGGTCAAGACACGGAATGTCACCTATCCATGTGCTCCAGAGATGCTGCCTGACCTGCTGAGTTACTCCAGCACTTTGTGTCCTTTTGTGCACTTCACTATGTCAGTGTCTTCAGTTCTGCTTCTGCTGATTAGTCAGTCGTTTTCCAAGAACTATTTTTCGGAACAGAGTGCTAAATTCCAACTTCCAGTATTAGAAAATAAAATATAGCTAGAATAACACATGATAAAATTACAAGCCAATTCTAGTGATCTCTTGTGCAAATACTAGTATGTTGTTTTCAGAGATTAAATAACAACAGAGGCAACGGGAGTTGTACTGTATGGAAGTTTCCACGGGAGCAACATTTTACACATCATAACTGGAGTGCCATTTTACAATAAGCCTTGCTTTGTATGACTGCACTCCACAAGGTTTGACCTCCTTTCAGTTTCATTGCTGTTTTTAGCTGAAATCCAGACCTGAACTTAACATTGCAGTATTTCTCCCAACTGCAGTGCGACTTGCTTTCATTGACTGATTATTTAGTACTTTCTCCAGACTCCAGCAAGTCTTCCTGATTCACTTTCCATACAGACAATGTTGCAGATATATCTACTTGTTCAAAACGAATATTAACATATCCATTGAGTCTGAAGAAAGGTCCTGACCCAAAAAGTCATGTACTCATGTTCTCCAGAGATTCTATCTCATCTGCTTAGTTACTCCAGCATTTGTTGTCTTTTTTTAAACATATCTGCGGGGGGAAGAGAGGGGAAGTTTTGTTGCCTCCATCACAGTGAGGGGGTGTTTGGAGTCACTGTGATGGATGTTTGTGTTGGGGTCGGGTGTCCTGTGTTCTTTTCTTTTTTGCTGTGTTTTGTGTGACTGCTGAAATTTCGTTCGGTGTAAAAAGCCGAGTGACAATAAAGTGTTGTTATGTTATGTTATGTTATGTTGGTATAATGTCTTTTTGCGTCTCAATATCTTGTGTTATACGGTTGTGAATTTCTTCACATTCTATCCATGATACTCTTGATTTGATTTTATTCTTTTAATTAGTATCTCTTTCCAATTGTCAATAAGTGCTTGGCATCAATACTTACTAGTCATACTTGGACATCCTCGATAATTCAGCCTAACAATAGGTCATTTCACTTGTTGATCTTTGTACCTCACATCTCTTTTTATCTTATTGAATATTTAGAATATTTCCCTGAATGGGTTTTCAAACGCTGACTAAACTTTAATCTTGAATTAGTCTCTACTAACTGTTTCTTACAATGATTACATGCATTCTGAATATTTGGTCACCTATTCAAGCAATGTGCTGACATTTCATGAGAGAGTTAGATTTAGCTCTTAGGGCCAACGGAATCAAGGGATATGGGGAAAAAGCAGGGGTACTGATTTTGGATAATCAGCCATGATCATATTGAATGGCAGTGGTGACTCGAAGGTCCGAATGACCTACTCCTGCACCTATTTTCTATGTTTCTATTACCTGTAGCCACAGCATTAATGGTGTACAATCCAGGCTCCATGATGTCTAAGTGAACTTGGTGACATGGTGACATCTGAAGAAGGATCCTGACACATAATATCGCATACCCGTTTTCTCCAGAGATGCTGCCTGACCTGTTGACTTACTCCAACACTTTATGACCTTCTGGGTAAACCATCATCTGCATACTCTATGTTTCGACATGATGACATTAGGTATACTTGATCCTAATGTCAGTGAATGAGAAGTGTAAACATTGGTGCCTGTATCACCATCACTGCCTTAATTTAAGCCTTATTCCTTGGTCAGCAAACTGTACCTCGGTAAATGTGACAATAAACTAATCTGAACTGAAACTGGTGCAATATTGTTTTGCCAGCAGATGACTGAACATCTCTGAATAAGCCTGTGTTTAATCAACAGCAAAAGGCATTGTTACCATTCAAACTTGCAGAACGTTTGAGTGTGCCAAATCTTATGATGCTTTCTCGCTATACATCACCATATGGCGAGACTGGAAACTTGTTCTTTGTTGAAGAAGTTTATTGCGACAGCAATATTCGATTACAAAGTTTTCTTAACAAGATTACAGACAACAATTAAAACTAACTGTCCTCTTCGAAGACGTCTCCCAACTGACTCTTTTCGGGCGCCAAAAGCGCACATGACAACGCTGTCCAATCAGTGGTGTCGCTCTCTGGGCCAATCCCTACGGTCGCACCCACACGTGACCTTGCTGGCCAATCTGAGGGTTTGACGACTAGGACCACTCTCTATGGTCGCTACATGACCCTCCCCCCCAGAACCCGAGGTACGGAACCTAGCAGGGAGCCGGATTTCGCGACCAGAACGAGTAAGGAGAGGGGCAGCCTGAACCACAGGAGCAGGGGATTCCGGACTTGGTGGAACTGCCGGAGCGGGGGGTCCTGGACTGATCGGAACTGCCGGAGGCCGGCCTCTCCGAGGTGGTTGGCCGACCAGGACCGGGCGGTCCGGATCCAAGTGCGCAAGTTTAAGCCTGGACACCGAGACGAGCTCACTCCTGTCGCCCACGTCTAAGGTGAAGGTGACCGTCCCCTTACGCAAAACCCGGAACGGCCCTTCATAGACCCTCTGCAACGGGGAACGATGGGCATCCTTACGCAGAAATACAAACTCACAGTCCTTCGGGGCAGGCGGTTCATGTACCATAGGACACCCATGACGTGAAGTCGGAACCGGGGCCAGGGAACCCACACGTGCCCGGAGCGATGCTAAGACTGACGGGACTGGAGGCAGCTGGCCGGAGGGGTCCGGAAGCAAATCCCCGGGTACTCGAAGTGGCGAGCCATACACTAGCTCCACGGACGAAGCACCGAGATCCTGCTTAGGAGCAGTCCGGATGCCCAGAAGGACCCAGGGAAGTTGGTCTACCCAGTCCGGGCCTTCTAGTCTCGCACTGAGGGCCGCCTTGAGTTGACGGTGGAACCTCTCCACAAGCCCATTAGCCTGGGGGTGGTACGCTGTGGTGTGTTGTAACCGGGAACCGTACAGCTCTGCTAGCGTGGCCCAGAGGGTCGAAGTGAACTGTGGCCCCCTGTCGGTGGTAATAACAGCCGGAACCCCGAAACGTGCTACCCAATGGAGGGCCAAAGTCCTAGCACAAGAGGCAGCAGAGGTATCTGACAATGGGAAAGCCTCTGGCCACCGGGTGAACCGATCCACCACCATGAGGAGAAGGGTGTAGCCCCGGGAGGAAGGCAAGGGCCCGACTAAATCCACGTGAATGTGGAAAAAACGGACCGCTGGGACCTCAAACTCCTGTACCGGGGGCTGGACATGGCGCTGGACTTTAGCGGTCTGGCAGGGAACGCAGGAACGGGCCCAAACAGCTACCTGTTTACACAGGCCATGCCACACAAACCGAGCGGCTACTAAAGCAGAGGTGGAGCGGATGGACGGGTGTGCCAGCCCGTGAATGGCATCGAAAACCCGGCGCTGAAGGGAGGGCGGCACTACCGGCCTGGGACAGGGAAGGGAAACATCACACCAGACTTTTGTGCCTTCCGGCCCGCAGGCTACCTGAGCCAACTTCAACCCCGAAGTGGTGGACTGGTATGCCGAGGCAGTATCCGCCAGAAGCAGTGCCTCCGCAAGCACCTGGGGATCCACCTCGCAGTCCACCGCTGAAATGGGGGAAAAAGCAGGCCGAGACAGGGCGTCAGCAATGGCATTAAGCTTACCCGCGATATGATGGACATCGGTGGTAAACTCGGAGATGGCAGTCAGGTGCCGCTGTTGGCGGGCCGACCATGGGTCGGACAATTTGGAAAAAGCAAAAGTTAATGGTTTATGGTCCGTAAAGGCCACAAATTGGCGGCCCTCAAGGAAATACCTGAAATGACGAACGGCTAAATAGAGGGCCAGAAGCTCTCGGTCAAATGCGCTATACTTCAGCTCAGCCGAACTCAGTTGCCGGCTGAAAAATGCCAAGGGCTGCCAAAGGCCACCGACCTGCTGCTCCAAAACCCCACCCACCGCCACGTCAGACGCATCAACCGTCAGGGCCGTGGGGGCGGAGGCCCTTGGGTGGACCAACATGGTGGCGTCTGCCAAATCTGCCTTAGCTGCTGCAAAAGCCGACTCCGCGGCCGGGGACCATATCAACTCTACAGGTTTACCCGCAAGGCACTGGAAGAGCGGGCGCATGACCCGCACCGCTGCCGGGACGAACCTATGGTAGAAGTTAACCATGCCTACGAACTCCTGCAGACCTTTCACTGTGGTTGGCCGGGGAAATGCTCGGATAGCCTCCACCTTCTCGGGCAAAGGGGTGGCGCCGGCAGGGGTGATTCTGTGCCCTAAAAAATCGAGAGAAGGGAGGCCGAATTGACACGGAGGGTTGGATGATGTGCCCGTGGTCTTGGAGCCGCTGGAATACAGTCCGCAAGTGGACCAGGTGTTCCTGCACTGAGGGGCTGGCGACCAGGATGTCATCTAAATAAATAAACACAAAAGGTAAACCCCGACCCACACGGTCCATCAGTCACTGGAAAGCCTGTGCCGCGTTCTTTAAACTGAAAGGCATGCGCAACCATTCGAACAACCCGAACGGAGTGATCGTGGCAGTTTTTGGTATGTCCTTCGGCCGCACAGGAATCTGGTGGTATCCCCGCACCAAATCGATCTTGGAGAACACCACAGCACCTTCCAGCCCAGACGAGAAGTCCTGCAGGTCTCCATGGTGACAGCATTGAGACGCCGATAATCGCCCCATGGTCCCCACCCCCCAGATGCTTTGGAGACCATATGCAACGGCAAGGCCCACGGGCTGCCAGGCTGATGGACAATTCCCATTTCCTCCATCTTCCTAAATTCCTCCCGCGCCACCACCAGCTTGTCGGGCGGTAGCCTCCGGGCCCGGGCGAAAACGGGGGGGCCCTCGGTGCGGATGTGGTGGACAACGCCGTGCTTGGCCGAAAGGGCACCGAAACGCTGGATGAGCAGCTCTGGAAACTCCGCCAGGACCTCAGCATATGAGTCGGGGGCCGCGACTACGGCCTGGACAGTTGGGCTGGGCGCGGTGGCGGTTGTCGGAGCGACAGGCTCATCGCAGGCGGAGGGTCGGAGGTCGTTACCGCGGACGTCGGGAACCAGTGAAAAGGCCCAGAGAAAATCTGCGCCTAGGATCGCTTGGCTGACGTCTGCTATAATGAATGGCCATTCATACGTGCGGAGGTCTAAAACCAAGGACATCTTCCGCGTACCAAACGTGCGGATGGGGCTGCCATTAACCGCGATGAGGGTAGGACCTGTCTTACCCGATCTGGTCTCAAGGTCGGTCGGCGGTATTATACTGACAATGGCTCCCGTGTCCACCAAAAATTCTGTGTCCGTGAATCGGTCTCGGACGTAGAGGCGTCTGTTCTGGCCAATCGCAACTGCCCCTATTACGACCGTCCGAGGCATTTCCCGAGAAGGTACAAGGTGAGTGGCAGTTGTGGGATTCTCCACCCCATCGTAGATGGTAATAGCACCAGCCGCGCTTGTGCGGATCCTTTTGGCGGGCTTTTGGAGAAATGGCGGGAGACGCGGCGCCATCTTGATGTCGCTGTGGTGTGGTCACTGATGTCGAGACCTTGTTGATCGAACCGCTTCCTTTCAATTTGGACGCCATGAGCGCATCAGCTTTTTCTGCATATGCCACGGGGTCCATAAAAGAACAATCCGTGATCATAAGTTTGACATCTTCGGGAAGCTTCTCTCGGAATGCCTGCTCGAACATGAGGCAATCCGTATGTTCACCTGCTAGCATTAACATCTCAGCCATGAGAACGGACGGCAGCCGATCTCCGAGATCCGGTAGGTGCAGAAGTTTCTTAGCTCTGTCATGCCTATTGAACCCGAAGGTTCGTAGTAACAGTGCCTTCATGGCCTCGTACTTGTCTTCCGCGGGAGGGTTTACGATGAACCGCATCACGCGTGTGGTCGTCTCCGGCGATAGAGCGCTGACGAGGTAGTAGTATTTTGTCGCATCTGCCGAGATGTTTCTTAAGTGAAACTGGGCTTCGGTGTGGACAAACCAAGATTGTGGTTGATGTGTCCAAAACGACGGAAGGTGAACGCTGACCGCGCTTAGCTCCGGTGCGCCGGGCGCAGCAGCCAACAACGTGGCGTTGTGTTCATTCATGGTCGGTGATCGCCTAGATCACGTCGGGGTCACCAATATGGCGAGACTGGAAACTTGTTCTTTGTTGAAGAAGTTTATTGCGACAGCAATATTCGATTACAAAGTTTTCTTAACAAGATTACAGACAACCATTAAAACTAACTGTCCTCTTCGAAGACGTCTCCCAACTGACTCTTTTCGGGCGCCAAAAGCGCACATGACAATGCTGTCCAATCAGCGGTGTCGCTCTCTGGACCAATCCCTACGGTCGCACCCACACGTGACCTTGCTGACCAATCTGAGGGTTCGACGACTAGGACCACTCTCTATGGTCGCTACAACCATTGTATTTGGAGTTGGAGCTTGGTGAGATGCTTTGCATTTTGGACCTTAGTTTGAATCTTTCTTTTGGTAAGTTGCATACTGTGGTCTTGTAATGCATTGTGTAACATTCTCTAGAACGGCACGGTATTATCAGCTCTTTGCAAACCATATCAAAATCACTGCCGATCTGAAAACCACTTGACGGGCAATTACCTAGTGTCCAATTTCTGTTTTTTTTGTGCCAGACTTGTGATTCCTAGTAATTTCATAAGGGTTAGATGATGAAACATTTCTAATTCCTGCAACATTTCACTCTCTCCTTGAAACTACTGTATAATGTTAGTTAACATCTAATGTCTCAAATCCTTTTTGTAATTTTATAACACGGAGGACATTTAAAAAACATGTAGACAGGTACATGGATAGGAAAAGATTAGAAAAGATTAGAGGGCCTGTGCAGCAGTGGTAGAGAAGCTGCCTAATAGCGCTAGAGACATGGGTTCGATCCTGACTACAGGTGCTGTCTGTACGGAGTTTGTAGGTTCCCCCTGTGACCTGCATGGGTTTTCTCCGGTTGCTCCAGTTTCCTCCCACATTGCCCATATCCTCCAAACCTTTCCTATCCGTGTATCTGTCCGCGTCTTTTAAATTGCGTAATTGTATTCACCTCTATCCTCTGGCAACTTGCTCCATATATGCACCACCCCCTGAGAGAAAAAAATACCCCTCAGCTTCCTTTCTTATCTCAGGTTCCTTCTCATCTTTCCTCTCTCACCTTAAACTTATGTCCTCAAGTTTTAGAGTTCCCTACTCTGGGGAAAAGAAAACTATGGTTATTCACCTCATCCACTCCATTCATGGTTTTATAAAGCTCCATAAGGCCATCCCTCAACTATTATACTCCAGAGGAAAAAGGCCCAGCCTATCTAGCCTCTCATAACTAAAACCTCCCAGACCCGGTAGCATCTTGTAAATGTTTTTTGTACCCTTTCCAGCTCAAGGACATCCTTTCTATACTAGAGCCACCAGAATTGTACACAGTACTTGAAATGTGATCTTACCAAAGTCTTCTGCAGATGATATTCCAACTCCTGCACCCTGATCGACGAAGGCAAGTATGCCTAACAATTTCTTCACCACTCTGTCTACCTGCATCATCACTTTCATGGAACGATGTACTTGCAGTCTTAGTTCTCTCTGTTCTACACCACTCCTCAAGCCCCTACCATTTACTGTGCAAGTCCTAATGTGGTTTGGCCCAATGACTCAGTTGATCAAGATAACGTTACAATCATAGATAACGTTCTTTCGAGACCCGAAAAGTCACGTATTCCTTTTCTCCAGAGGTGCTGCCTGAACCGCTGTTACTCCAGCAATTTGTGTCTATCTTCAATGTAAACCAGCATCTGCAGTTCTTTCTTATGCATAACCTTCACTGTCTGCTATCAATGTCAGTTTTAGTGTGATCTTCAAATTTACCAACCATGCTGCCTACATTCATATGCAAACCATTAATATAAATAGGTTTAGTTTAGTTGACAAACAACATTTTACACTGTGGCAGACCACTTGCTGCAAGCCACCAGTATGAAAAGCAACCTCTAACATCAACTTCTGCCTCTGACCATCAGTCAGTCAGGTTGTTTTTTCTTTTGCTTAAGACAGTCATTGTTTCCTCCATGTGAGTAGTATTAGCTCATCTTCAGTGCCACGGCAGTGCATTGGGTGTGCAGGTCACTTTGCCTAGCTTGAAACTTCTCTGCTTTGAGTACCTGGTCTACAAGTATTCTGAGAATTCACAAATGGTTAGAGCATGGAAGAAGACTATTTGAATCAATAAGTCAATCCATGTCAACACTGTCCGTGTCTTACTCCTCTGCCCATTTCCCCCTAACCCTATAAATAGTTGGCTTTCAAATATTTATCCAGCTTCCTTTTGAACGCAACCATTGAATCTGCCTCGTTGATTCCCTGACAGTGCATTCCAGATCCTAACCACTCTGTGGAAAAACAAAATCCTCGTCCTTTAGGGTAGTTTTGCCAATCACCATTCAATGCCCCTAGTTCTTGAAACATCTACCAATGGAAAAAAATCCTGTTTATTCTATTTCCTGCATGATTTTTAATAGCTCCATCAGATACCTTGCAGCCTCCTTTGTTCTAAGGAGAACAATCACATATTTTCCAGCCTATCCACATTACTAAAGTCCGTGACAATCTTCAGCGCTGTTACTCAAACACTACGTCATAAGATCATAAGTGATAGGTGTAGAATTAGGCCATTCGGCCCATCAAGTCTGCTCCGCCATTCAATCATGGCTGATCTATCTCTTCCTCCTAACCCCATTCTCCTGCCTTCTCCCCATAACCTCTGACACCCATACCAATCAAGAAATACTTAATTCATGATTCTTGACATATATAATTGTAAGACTCAGAGATTTGGACTCAGAAGTATGTTCATTGAGAACCTATTGTGGGTGAGATTTAGGCAAAAATATTTCACTGTTAATGGTAGAAGGGATGTCATCACGTTTTTCATCATCTGGCACACTTTCAGACAATCATATGTTGAGATGTCTATTATTAACTTAGGAAGCTGTATATGTGCATTAAATGTCTCTTGTACCTCACACTATGAGTAACATTAATGTCATGAATAGTCCACACAGAAAGCAATTCAAGTCAGTTCACAGGCAAATTATCAAACAAAAATTGAGATGTCTAAGGAAGGGTCTCGACCCAAAAAGTCACCTATTCCTTTTCTGCAGAGATGCCGCCTGACCCGCTGTTACTCCAGCATTTTGTGTCTATATTGAGATACTGGGGCAGCCGAACAGAAGTTAAGTCAGAGAGATTGGGTGAGGTTGTCTCGAGATTAATGAACATGTCTCTAAATGTTATAAAGGGTGGAAGAGAGGTTAGAACGTGAAGGAAGGAAAGTTTTGAGTCTGGGCAGCTGGAGGTAAGCCCACTTACAATGTTAAAAGTGGTTCTGTGAAAACATCCAGTTATGATTGTATATATCATAGGACATTGGGGCTGGAGGAAACCGGAAAAGATTGGACACAGAAAAATTGCAAAACAAGGGTAAGAATTTTAAGATCAAGATGTTGCTTGATCAGAGGTCTTTCTCCCCTCCCCTCCTCTGGTTCTTGATTCCACTACTCTGGTTAAAAGACGCAGTGTATTTACCTCTTGTCATCTTATACGCCGCTATAAGATAATCTCTCATCCCCCTGCACTCGAAGAAATAAAGACCTAGCCTGCTCAACCTCTCCCTATAGCTCAGGCCCTCTAGTCCTGGCATCATCCTTGCAAATCATCTTTCAATCCCTTTCCTATAACAGGATGACCAAACTGAACAGAATACTATAATTGTGGCCACACCAATGTCTTGTACCACTGTAATATAACCTCCCAATACTCAATACACCGATGAAGGCCAATGTGCCAAAAGTCTTCTTGACCACTCTATGTATGTGTAACACTACTTTCAACGAACTATGTACCTGCACTCCTAGATCCCTCTGCTCTACAATATTCTCCAGAGGCCTACCATGCACTGTGTGGGTCCTGCCCTGGTTAGACTTCCCAAAATGCAGCACCACAAGGCAGGAGAATGGGATTAGGAGGGAGCCATAATTGAATGGCAGAGTAATATTGATGGGCCGAATGGCCTAATTCTACTATTCCTTATGACCTCACACTTCTCTGCATTAAACTCCATTAACCATTCCTCAGCCCCACCTGCCGATCAAGATCCCCTACTTCAATTTTTGACAACCATCTTCATTACCTACAATACCACCCACTTCAGTGTCATCTGCAAACGTACAAATGATGTGGTGGTGAACGAAAGCTGGGTGTCATAAGCAACATGTGGTGACCAGCTTTGCCTTCTCCAATGACGTTGCCGAGGGGCAGCATGTAAAAGGGAAAATGGAGGGAGCTGAAAATCAATCTTTGGGGACATCAGAAGGAATGAAGTGAGGGAGAAGAGATACTGAGGGACAGATAATGTAAAGAAAATCTACTGTCCCACCAAGCTCATAGTGGAGTGTAAAGGAGGCCAAGATAAAGTAATGATGGAAAAAGCTGTGTCTGCATTACCATACATCAGACAAATATGTGTTTAAAATGCACCATCTATCCATTTTTCAAACAGACTACAGCTCCCTCATGTGGTAGCACTTGTGCTTTCATTGTTGCTTTGACACAGTTTTAGTTTAATTATTGTAATCATTTTGTGCCAACAAGAGTCAATTGAATTTAAAGACGGCTTTGAAGTTATGTCTGGCAAAGAGGATTTATGAGGATGTTGCCAGGACTTGAGGGCCTGAGCTACAGGGAGTGGTTGAGCAGGCTAGGACTTTATTGCTTGGAACGCAGAAAGATGAGGGGTGATCTTATAGAGGTCTACAAAATCATGAGAGAAACAGATCAGGTAAAGAAACAGGGTCTATTGCCCAGAATCGGGGAATCGAGAACCAGACAACATAGGTTTAAGGTGAGAGGGAAAGATTTAATAAGTACCTGAGGGGTAGCTTTTTATACCCAAAGGGTGGTGGGTGTATGGAGCGAGTTGCCGGAGGAGGTAGTTGAGACAAGTACAATCGCAACATTTAAGAAACATCTAGACAGGTACATGGATAGGAGAGGTTTAGAGGGATATGGGCCAAACACAGGAGGGTGGGGCAAGTGTAGATGGGACATATTGGTCGGGGTGGGCAAGTTGGGCTGATGAGCCTGTTTCTACGCTATATGACTCGATGACATAGAAATGGCTAAAGAGAGTAGAACAGGGGACTGGGCATTCAGTCCTGAGATGCCCCTGTGCTGATGGTCAGTGAGGAGATGATTTTTTTGCCAATCTATATTGATTGAATTCTGCCAATGAGGAAGTCAAGGATCCAGGTGCATCGATAGGAACAGTGACCCAGTTTCCTGAGTTTGACGATGTTTGGAAAGCATGATGTTGAATGCTGAACTCTAGTTAATGAATAATTCATTTGGGGGGCCAGCGGTAGAGTTGCTGCCTTAAACTGCCAGAGACCCAGGTTCGATCATGACAATGGGTGCTGTCTGTACAGAGTTTGTACGTTCTCCCCGTGATCGCATGGGTCTTCTCTGGATGCTCCAGTTTCCTCTCATACACCGAAGACGTGCAGGTTTGTAGGTTAATTGGCTTTGATAAACAAAATGTAAATTGTCCCTAGTATGTAGGGTAGTGCTAGTGTACAGGGATCGCTGGTCGGCGCGGACTCCGTGGGCCGAACGGCTTGTTTCCGCACCGTATCTCTAAACTAAACTATACTAAACTAAATCTATATTGATTGAGTTCTGCCAATGAGAAAGTCAAGGATCCAATTGCATAGGAAGGCGCAGAGATCCCATTCCGTGAGTTTGACGATAAGTTTGGAAGGGATGAATGCTGAACAGTAGTTAATGAACAACAGCCTGACACATCTAGTCTTATAGACATAAAATGCTGGAGTAACTCAACGGGACAGGAGCATCTGTGGAGAGCAGGAATGGGTGACATTTTGGGTTGAGGCCCTTCTTCAGACTCAGAGGGATATAGCGATAGGTGTCTCTGACTGGAGTGGCAGTGGCCGAGAGTATTTGATCCTCGGGTGCTGCAGGACATATGCAGATGGTAGTTTGTAAGTTTGATTGATTGACGATCGAACGAAAGATTGAACAATCGAACGATCGATTGATCGATTGATCGATTGATTGATTGATTGATTGATTGATTGATTGATTGATTGATTGATTGATTGATTGATTGATTGATTGATTGACAGCATAGAAACAGGACCTTCGGCCCACTTAGTCCACCCACTCCCTGTTTACACTAGTTCTATGTTACCCACCTTTGGGCCAATTAGGCCACAATCTTGCATGTCTATGAGATGTGGGAAGAAATTGGAGAACCTGGAGGAGACACATGCAGTCACGGGGAGAACATGCAATCTCCACACAGAAAGCACACAAAGTGAGGATTGAACCTGGGTCTTTGGTGCTGTGAGGCAGCAATTCTACCAGCTGCGCCATTATGCTGGCCTGGAAACCAGCTATGCCATTGTGCTGCTCTGGTGCTGCTGGAGTCATCCTAGATCCTAGTTTGAAACAATCTCCTTCAAGCTGATCAAGCTGACTCCAGCAATGGTCTCCAGATGAGAATCAAAGAGCATTAGGGAGGTACCAGAAAGTTGATGATGATTTATTTGAATCAAAGCACAGACAAAAGGCATCAGGATACAGCGCTGGTGTATGTTCAGTGGTTTGTTTTGACACCTTCATATTCTTTCATGGGTTGCGCCTTGCTTAAAGAACTTGAGCCTGTGCTTCGTGTACCTTTGTTGTTGTTATCAAAATAGATTGTGCTTACAGATTAATTAAGACAAAATGGAGACTAGAACTTTTCAAGGTACTGCAATTTCCCATAGTAATAACAGCAACTTTCATTTATATAGTATTTTAATCAGAATATAAAACAACCACAACTTCATTTCACAGGACTGTTCTCAATGTAAAATTTCACCAACTAATTTAGGGTAGATTTGGATTTTGGGTGATACTTAATTGAGGATATAAATGCTGTGGAAGCTACTTAAAGGAGAAGGGAGGAAGAGAATCAAAGAGCATTAGGAAGGTAGGAAGGTACCAGAAAGTTGATGATGATTTATTTGAATCAAAGCACAGACAAAATCACCATTTGCCAAGTAGAATCTCAGCAGGAGATATGGGGGAAAACTGCAGTGTTGCCAGAAGGGGGAAAGATCTTAAAACTCAGCAGAGTCTTGCAGCCACCTAAATAAATTATTGTGCTCCGTGCAGAATATAGAAGTTGTAGCTTCACCACTTCTGAAGTCAAAACACTGGCCTGAATAGCAATTCCCTGGGGCCCAATTTGGGATCTATCACCAACAGTGTAAGGGTCCATGCCAGGGGATTTTCTTAAATGTTGACAGACCAGTTTCTAAATCTGTGATCTTTTACTTGAGTTTGAAAATTACAAAAACTCAACATAATGACTGACATTACATCCTCTGACCCTTCACTCTCAATTGCTAATGACCAACACAGTTGTTAGTCTCCCGACTATCCATTGATGGTGGTGGGTAAATGGAATGAGCTGCCAGAAGAAGTAGTTGAAGCAAATACGATAACAGCATTTCCCAACCAGGATGGCCGTAAGATGGCCGCCTCGCCAATGGTCTGTCTCGTCCTATTCTTCTTTTGTTGTTTTTTGTCTGTTGTTAAATGTATGCTTTAGTTTTGTATTATGTGGGGGGTAGGGGTGGGGTTGGGGGGAAGGGGGAAACTTTTTTTAATCTCTTTCCTCGACAGAGATGCGTATCATATCTCCATCCACACTGCGGCCTAACATCGAGGAGCTGGCGGCCTCTTGCTGGGGTTCGACTATGGGAGCTCCAACCGCGGAAGCCTGCAGACTTAACATCGTGAAGCTCACGGTCTCTTTTGTCAGGGATCGACTTTCCGGAGCTCCAACTGCGGGAGCCTGCGGACTTAACATCGTGGAGCTCATGGTCCCTTTGTTAGAGACCGGCTTCGGGAGCTCCAAGACGCAGGAGCTTCAACCACCTCGATCACGGGAGCTACGATTGCCCCAAAGTGGGAGCTTCGATCGCCGGCTGCAAGAGCTTCAACTGCCCTGACCACGGGTGGTTCGACTGCCCCGACCACGGGAGAAAAGGCGGGAAGAAGATAATACGTTATTGCCTTCCATCACAGTGGATCTTTGTCAACTTTTATGTAGTTGTGTGCCTTGTTGCTTTTTTGGTATGACTGTATGGCAAATCAAATTCCTTGTATGTTTTTACATACTTGGCTAATAAATTAATTACAATACAATTTAAAACACGGATATGGGCAGGCAGGTAGGACTAGTATAAATGGGACATATTGATTGGTGTGGGCAATTGGGCTGAAGGGCCTGTTTCCACGCTGTAAGATTCTGTGACTCAATGAGTAGAGGCATGAATGAGCTTTCTTGTAATTTCTTTGAGCAATGCAATGATTGAAGACACCATCTACATGCTTGTCTGCCGCCATTGCTTCTGTTTGCATCAAACGTATGTAGATTTCCTTGAAATGCACATTCTTCATTGATGTATGAATTATGCTAACTTTCCACATCTACCTATTCCAGAACACAGATCAAGAATATTGACAGTCTCTTTATATCAAAATGATCAAATGCGAGACCAAGTAGACTACTTAAGAGATATATGACAAACATGCAATGTGTATTTATATCTGAAAATCATTTAACTCTGCATATGACATGAGTCTTGACAACCACACTGATATTTTCATTTTAAGGTAAAAAAACTAGGGATATGTTGTTTCAGTATGCACATCTCTCACTACAAATGCACACTCTTTGAAATTCTTGAAGAGGTGTTGTCATAGAGTGAGACATAGTGAAGTTTTACTCTCTTCAGTTTTGACAGCTTTGTGTTGGATACTGCTCAAACCAGTTTCAGTTAGTGACAAGTACATTTTATACATGGGATAAGAACAAATGGATGTTCTAGAAAATAAATGCCAGGATTACCTGCAGATATTGTGTCACGGAAGTGCTTATTTCCATCTCAATGACCATTACAGCTGATATTTTATGTGCTCCGGGAGGAACCTCCAGCAATGTCCATCTGAAGAAGGGTCTCGACCCAAATCGTCACCCATTCCTTCTCTCCAGAGATGCTGCCCGTCCCGCTGAGTTACTCCAGCATTTTGTGTCTATCTCCACCTATGTAACCCGTCCAAACAAGGAAACAGGCATTGGCCAATAATACAAGACCATAAAACCATAAGACGTTGGAGCAAAATTAGGCCATTGGGCGGCCTGGTGGCGCAGCAGTAGAGTTGCTGCCTTACAGCGAATGCAGCGCCGGTGACCCAGGTTTGATCCCGACTACAGGTGCAGTCTGCATGGAGTTTGTACATTCTCCTCGTGCCCTGCATGCATTTTCTCCGAGATCTTCGGTTTCCTCCCACAATCCACGAACGTACAGGTATGTAGGTTAATTGGCTTGGTAATGGTAAAAATTGTCCCTAGTGGGTATAGGATAGTGTTAATGGATCGCTGGTCGGCGAGGACCCGATGGGCCGAAAGTGCCTGTTTCCACGCTGTATCTCTAAACTAAACTAAACTCAGCCCTTTGAGATTGCTCCACCATTCAACCATGGCTGATCTATTTTTCCCACACAAGCCCATTCTCCTGCCTTCTGCACATAAGCTTTGATGCCATTACTAATCAAGAACCTATCAATCTCCACTTTAAAAATACCAAAGGTCGGCCTCCAGCGCCATCTGTGGCAATGAATTCCACAAATTTCCCACCGTCTGGCTGAAGAAATTCTTCTTATCTCCATTCAAAATGTATGTCTCTTTATTCTGAGGCTGTGCCCTCTAGTCCTAGATGCTTCCAATACTGGAAACATCCACTCCACATTCTCTCTATCGAGGTCTTTCATTATTTGGTAGGTTTCAATGAGACATTCCCACCCTCTCCTCCTCATTCTTCCAAACTCCAGTGACTCGACCCAGAGCCTTCAAAATATGAGTCTACAGGAGATTGAGCCATTGGGATATATCAATGCAATATCAAAACAGCCTCCAACTCAATATCCATCTGCCTTCAAGAAAAGAAAGAACAACTAATAAAGGCAAAAATGAAACACACGGAGCTGCAGACACTGTAATCTTGAGCTGAAGCACCTGCACGGGTCAGGTAGCATCTGTAGAGAGAATGGCTTGACAATATTTCAGGTCAGGACCCTTTTTCAGACTGCCTGACCCACTAAGTTACTCCAGCACTTTGCATTTTGCTAAAAATGCAAAGAGTTTATGCTCTGTGAGACCTTAGCCATTTGAATCTATCATCTTAGCTTCTCTGTTTTCATAGACCTGAGAAGGGATGGTGAAGTAGGAATTGTACCTCTGGTATAAAACACATACAATAAGAGCCATTTGTAGGCCATTTTGGGCACACTTTGAGCAAGGGCCGGTTGGAGGGTGAACCGGGGTAATGCCTCCAGGTCGGCTACAGGGGGCAGCCTAGGAACACACAGATAGCCGGGAGAGGAGTGGGCGTCGGTTTATGGGAACTGTTCAAGTACATCCAGCGCACAGGGCCGACCGGATATTGGACTTTAAATAATGGCACCAGAAAATGTAGGGGCCTGCATGTGTGATATATGCAAAAACAAATTTGACTGTGCAGTTGCATATGTGACAAATAAAGCACCATTGAACCACTGAACCATATTTTTTCGTAAGTACAAACGTAAAACTGCCTTTCTCTCATGACAATATGTACCTATGAACGTAGTATAAAATAAACACTGCTGGTATCCTCGCTGGAGGAAATCTGAATTCTTGCTCGTTACATTTGTACACAGCTGTGTTATTACCCAAGTCCTTGCATGAGATGTGTGAAGAAATTGGATTTTAGCATTTATTTTTCAGTCAGATCCAAAATGGCCTCAGTAATTACTCCACACCATGTCAAGCTGGTCCTTATTCAATACTACTTACATAAGAACTTGGCATCAATCAATGCAAATAGCCAGATTAATACTTACTTGGCACCACAGAAAACAAAGATAATAGCTTAAGGCATCGGCTAATATTGCAAGGCCCAGAATATTGATGCCCAGGCGATGTGACTGTGTTAATGACATAATTCTCTTAGAGTCATAGAGTGAAACAGTGTGGAAACAGGCACTTTGGCCTAATTTGCCCACACTGGCCAACTATGTCCCAGCTACACTAATCCCACTTGCCTGTGCTTGGTCCATATCCTTCTAAACCTGTCCTATCCATGTACCTGTCTACCTCTCTCTTAAACATTGGGATAGTCCGAGCCTCAACTACCTCCTCTGGCAGCTTGTTCCATACACCCACCACCCTTTGTGTGAAAAAGTTACCCCTCGGATTCTATTAAATCTTTTCCCATTCACCTTGAACCCAAGTTATCTGGTCCTCGATTCCCCCACTCTGGGTAAGAGACTGTGCATCTACTCGATCTATTCTTCTCATGATTTTGCTACACCTCTATAAGAGCTCATCTTAAGAGCTTCATTAAGGCTTGAGGCTTACATTAAGAGCCTCATCCTCCTGCCTTCCATGGAATAGAGACCCAGCCTTCTCAACCTCACCCGATCGCTCACACCCTCTAGTCCTTGCAACATCCTCATAAATCTTTTCTGAACCCTTTCAAGCTTAACAATATCTTACCTATAACATGGTGCCCAGAACTGAACACAATATTTTAAATGCGGTCTCACCAATGTCTTATACTTCTGGAAAATCATAACACATGGGATTGAGGGAAATATGTTGCAAGGAATGGTTGACAGATAGGAAATAAAGTTTGGAATAAAAGGGTCTTTTTTCAGGGTGGCCAATGATGACAAGTGGAATACCACATAGCGCCAACTATTCATGATATACCCTTTGCACAATTGTTTTACATGATCATTTTTCACAATGTGAACTAAAACCAATATTATTTGAGTATTTGACAGCTCTGGGCATTTTCTCTTTCACAAAAGATTGTGGAGACCAAGTTGCTGAATGCATTTGAAAAGAAGTTAAATGGATTGCTCAACAATAAAGCCGTCAGGGGGGATCGGAAAAAAAATTGGTGTTTGGTATTGTGATAGAGGATCGGCCATGATCATACGAAATGGCAGAGTATGCTCACAGGGCTGAATTACCTACTGCTGCTCCTACTCACTTCATTTCAAAGAGATTATAACATCCATTTCATCATTGCTCGTGTGTAGGAAAGAACTGCAGATGCTGGTTTAAATCAAAGGTAGACACAAAATGCTGGAGTAAGTCAGTGGGACAAGCTGCATTTCTGGAGAGAAGGAATGGGTGACGTTTCGGATCTTCTTCTTCTGTCGTATGTCTTTTAGACCTGCAGCTCTGTTGAGGTGAGCCAGGCCAAAGTGTCATCGTCCAGGTCAACAGTTCAACAGTTCAACAGAGCTTTATTTGTCATTCGGTACCAAGGTACCGAACGAAACTACATAGCAGTCACACACAAAAAAGAACACAAGACACATGACCCCAACACAAACGTCCATCACAGTGACTCCAAACACCCCCTCACTGTGATGGAGGCAACAAAACTTCCACTCTCTTCCCCACGCCCACGGACAGACAGCTCGCCCCCGACCGACCCGCACAGTCCCCGTAAGGGGATGGAAGTCCCCGCGGCCGAGTCGCACCGGGCGCTGAGACGTCTCGCGGCCGAACCGGGCGATGAAAGGCCCCGCGACCGAGCCGTGCGCAGCTAAGTCCCGCGGCCGAGCCGCACCGGGCGATGTTAGGCCCCGCGGCCGAGCCGCACTGGGCGATGTTAAGTCCAGCGGCCGAGCCGCACCAGCGATGAAAAGTCCCGCGGCCGAACCGCGACGGGCGATGTTAGGCCCCGCGGCCGAGCCGCGCCGGGCGATGTTAGGCCCCACGGCCCGGGCACAGTTAAGTCCAGCGGCCGAGCCGCACCAGCGATGTTAGGCCCCGCGGCCGAGCCGCACCGGGCACTGTTAAGTCCAGCGGCCGAGCCGCACCAGCAATGTTAGGCCCCGCGGCCGAGCCGCACCAGGCGATGTTAGGCCCCGCGGCCAAGCCGCACCGGGCGATGTTAAGTCCAGCGGCCGAGCCGCACCAGCGATGAAAAGTCCCGCGGCCGAACCGCGCCGGGCGATGTTAGGCCCCGCGGCCGAGCCGCGCCGGGCGATG
The DNA here is from genome assembly GCF_053455715.1 of Rhinoraja longicauda. Lineage (NCBI taxonomy): Eukaryota > Metazoa > Chordata > Chondrichthyes > Rajiformes > Arhynchobatidae > Rhinoraja > Rhinoraja longicauda. The sequence continues at coordinate 67,330,263 of NC_135957.1, read as the reverse complement.
TTAGGCCCCGCGGCCCGGGCACTGTTAAGTCCAGCGGCCGAGCCGCACCAGCGATGTTAGGCCCCGCAGCCAAGCCGCACCTGCCACGAAAGCAGTGGATAACCCTCAATCGCTTGAGGACAGGCATCGGACGCTATGGCGTCGCGATGAAGAGGTGGGGTCCCGTGGACAGTGCCTTCTGCGACCTCGTTCACCATTTGGTGGCCGGTATTTGGGGCAACTGGTGACTATGTGCTCCACTGTCTGTGTTGGGTCCCCACACTCACAGAAGGCACTGTCCACGGGACCCCACCTCTTCATCGCGACGCCATAGCGTCCGATGCCTGTCCTCAAGCGATTGAGGGTTATCCACTGCTTTCGTGGCAGGTCCTGGCCAGGGACGTCCATGGGTTCACCAATGTAGCGGTGTAGCCTAGATGGTTCCGCTGACTTCCACTGGTCTCTCCATCTCGTCTTGACCCAGATGGCCTTGGAAGTGTGAACCGGTGTTGTGCAGAGCAGCTCGTGGGCTTGCCTGGCAAAGGGGCGCTGTGACTTGAGGCGCGCATGTTGTGGTGTCTTTTTAAATAAAAGATTTTATTTCTGTACCGCCCACTCCCCTAACATCAGTCTGAAGAAAGGTCTCAACCCGAAACGTCACCCATTCCTTCGTCATCATTGCTAATGTTTGGTCTATTTGGGCTGAGGAGAACTGAAGTGACCAGAAATATAGGCTCAAATAAAAGTCCCGGGACAAATAAAAGTCCCGGAAGGATGATTCTGAATTATTTGGAACCAACTCTGATTGTAATTTGCATCATTGTTTTAGATTGAGAATCTCAGTGCAAAGTGGAATATTTTCAACAATCAAACTGGAAATGGAAATGGAAATTAAGGTAATAGCTTAGAAATATCAAATAAATTAATCTAGATACCGGAATTATCCACATACCATCAGATGGGAGCCACTATCAGTTCCATTGCTTATGATCATATTGCAAACATCTATAATCATGTGAAGAAGACCAAATTTTGCTTTGCTGGTTTAATTCCCATCTCTTCCTCTCAAATCAGGATCATTGTGATCTTCAAAAGCTGTTTTATCTTTCAATCTTATACATACTGTCTTCTTAGCCATATCCTCCAAATTGACAAAAAAAATACAGAAGTGTTTAGTAGCTGCAATGTTTGAAGCAGCTGTTTGGCCCAAGTACTCGGTCAGCATTCCAGACAAAAACTAAACCAAACTACACAAGCCAATTGTTCAATTCATGTTTTCTCATCTTGCTCCCTTGTTCTTTCATCTACCTACCCAAGTCAAAGTATTCACCAGCCAATTCAAACTGCTTCTTGGCCTTCTGCTTCTCTATCGCTGCTCAAAGTTAACTAGCGAGACAAATCACAATCATTGCCTGAGGGAATTTTAACTGCCTCTCTTTATTTGATCCAGATGGTACTGAAAAAATCCAGAGTTTTGGGAAGCATCAGTTTTGGCAATTTTTGGGCACCAAACGGCAAAATTGGGAATTTTTCAGATGATCTTTTTGCAAGAAGGAGAGGGGTCATGGGAACTGGTAGCCCATCACCTTCCAGACATGAAATCCTCTCATCCTCTACGCTTCTTTACAAAGGAGATGAGGAGGAATTCCTTTAGTCAGAGGGTGGTGAATCTGTGAAATTTATTGCCACAGAAGGCAGTGGAGGCCAGGTCAATGGATATTTTTAAGGCAGAGATTGATAGATTTTTGATTAGTACGGGTGTCAGGGGTTATGGGGAGAAGACAGGAGAATGGGGTTAAGAAGGAAATATAGATCAGCCATGATTGAATGGTAGAGTAGACGCGATGGGCTGAATGGCCTAATTCTGCTCCTATAAATTATGAACTCTAGCTATGTTTACAAGGGAAATATTTTCATTGATGTGGTAAGTGCCCATTCTGCCCACCAGGATAAGGGTTACAGAGAAAGGGAAAACATAAGAGAATACAATTACTAACATATTGTTTATCAGTCCTGACAATTAACCATTTCTTTTCAGGATATTGCCAGGATTCTACAGGACACTGGTGGAAACAATCTTCTCATTGCCAGCAGAAACTTTATCCTGTACATATTTTCAATGCAAAATTGACCATATCAATTTCCTTTATTTAAGAAGGAACTGCAGATGCTGATTTGCACCAAAGATAGACACCAAATGCTGGAGTAACTCAGTGAGTCAGGCAGCATCTTTGGAGAAAGTGGAATAGGTGAAATTTCGGGTCAAGACCCGTCTTCAAACTGAGAGCCTCTGCTTCAGCTGCTTCAAACATTTCAGTGACTAGACATTTGTTTATGTTTATGTTTAGAGATACAGCTCGGAAACAGGTCCATCGGCCCACCTATTGTGAACCGACCAGGGATCTCCGCACATCAACACTACCCTACACACACTAGGGACAATTGTACATTTATATCAAGACAATTTACCAACAAACCTGTATGGCTTTGGAGTGTGAGAGGAAACCAAATTTCTCGGCGAAAACCCACATAGGTCACGGGGAGAACGTACAAACATACAAACTCCGTACAGACAAGCACCCATAGTCAGGATCGAACCAGGGTCTCTGGCGCAGTAAGGCAGTAGCTCTACCACTGCGCAACCATGCCGCCCTTAATCTTCATCAGACTGATGAAAGGTCACGACCCGAAATGTCACCTTTCCCTTTTCTCCAGAGATGCTGCCTGACCCGCTGAGTTACTCCAGCATTTTGAGCCTATCTCATAGCAATTTCCTTGTTGGTTTAGAATCGATTGAATATAAAATTGTGCAATGTAACTGCATTTACACATATAGATATATTTTCAGTTATTTTCCTGAGTTTTGGCTTAATCGTGTTTGTGTTTTGTTTGTGTACAGAGCAGATGCAGACTGGGAGAAATGGAGTGGTCAGGTGTTTGATGGACTGGTGCCCATTAGTGGTAGTTCTGTGTTGGAGGATGTGTATCCATTACAAAGATATTTGATGACAATGTCAATAAATTAATGAACTCCCATTTTGCTGGCTCTGTCATAGCATGCAAGAGCATTCAGCTTTTAGTTTTCCAGACAGCACTTATTTTCTTCTGTAAGACTGAACCGTCAGAAGTGCCAAGTTGATAGAAGATTTAACATGTAACAAAGTTGTGACAGGCTTGCCTCGAATTACACAGCAGTGAATTCTGTCACTAACCCAGAAAGCGAGACTGAATATTAGGCTCCTGACTTCACAAATGATGACTCCATTCAAGACAGACGTATTCAGATTGGAAAAGGAAATCACTGGCTCAAGGTTCAAAAGTCAACTGTTTTCACTGAAGATCCAGATCCTGAAATTCAACAAAGCTATTTACTTTTCTCTTTAGAGACCTATCCCCTCTCTTGTGTTGAACTCACTGTATACGTCAGGATACATTTGAGATGGTGCTTTCTCTCTAGTTATCAATTCCAGTGAGGAGGTTGTTGTGATATTGCTGGGACTACTTTGTGTATCCCAAGGACTACTTTGTTTGCATGTGCAGGAATGGTCCCCATTGTGTCCCCCCAGACTGCGATAGGGCTGAGACCCAATGTGAAGGGGAGGAACGACCGGCCTGTAATGATGATGGGGATTATGTGACACGCTCGGGACGTGCCAGTAAGAAACCTGCACGTTACCGTTGATATTTGTTAATGTTTTATGGTGTTTCAAAAAAACGTTTGTGTTTAGAGTTTGTTGTTACATATATATATATATATATATATATATATATATATTTATTTTATAAGACAAGGGGGATGTTGTGATATTGCTGGGACTACTTTGTGTATCCCAAGGACTACTTTGTTTGCATGTGCAGGAATGCGTATATAAGAGGTTGGTGTGATTGGGTGGTCACTCTGGATCAAGATGACCACGGAATAAACAGCCTGGAGTTGAGCTCCAGCATTGTAACCTTTTATACACGTGTACTTGTGGTCCGTCCAGAGTCACTAAAGGTACAACAGGTACCGGACCACGAAGTACAACAGAGGTGAGTTTTGCCTTTTTCCACACTGCTTGCTTGCTGAAAAGACGAACTTGTAGTGTAAAGGCTGAGGCAGAGATCATCTCACAAAGATGGAAAAAGCCAAACCCATAATTTCTTGCTTAGGTTTTTAACAGGGCCTTGGTAATCCCTAAATTATTTGGAGCTGTAAACGTTTTGCAGGGTATTCCTTCCGAAAATGTTGACACACTCTCCTTACCTCCATCATAATCTATAACATTTAAATGCATCAACAAAAAAATCCTGAACAATGATCAAGAATTTCCATCACCCCAAGTAATTAAAAATAGATTTGCAGATCTTCAGAAAGTTAGAGATGCAGCCAATCCAAGTTCAAGCCAAGAAGAATTCTTTAAAAGCTTTGTTGCAGCTCTAGCAATCTTCAAGCTGCAAAGAGGCTCCAAAGCAAAGCACTTCCCCTGCTGTAAGCTAACGCCGGCAGCCAGAAGCATTGTCTCATTTCATTCCAAGTTACCCTTGGTGGATTGGGAACATAAGTCATGGGATTTGGGGAATCCAATGGCACTCCCCCTCATTATAACTTTGCTAATGAGCTCCCAATAGCAACATAGAGAACACACACAGAGACAGGTCCCGGCCTTTCTTGCAAGCTACAGCACAGGCATAACAGATTGGAAACCTGGTGAAAGCCAGTCCTACTTCTGAATCCATTCATGAAATTGCCAAAGTTGGAGTATTGCTTTTAAGCATCAATTTCACCAAAATGTTGAGAGAAAAAAATCAGGGGCCATGTCTTCATGCTTCCCATTTTCTTTCATATTTTCCAAAAAATAGGATACCGTACCTCTTTAATAACGCTTTCATCTTTTTTCCTTAAATATCACTGTAAAAGTCAAACTAATAGCATATGTCAAGTGTGTTTAATTGTCATATGTACCAAAAGCAGAACAATGAATTTGTACTTGCAGCAGCATAACAGGTCTGTAAACACAGTTCTCATTGATAATATAATAACCAAAAAATCCATAAATTTAAAACCCCAATTTTAGTGCAAATTAAAAACCCCATTATTACTCCAAAAACACCTAAAGTCCTAAATACAGCCAAGACAGTTCATAGTTCATAGTTTAGTTGGTGTTGTTGTGAAGCAGCTATTTTTGAATGTGGAGGTCATAGAATTCAGACTCCTCTGCCTTCTTCCCAATGGCAGTCGTGAAATGAGAACGTGGCCAGGGCGGTGTGTCTTTTGAGGCAGCACCTCCCATAGATCCTTTCAATGTTTTGGAGGTCAGTACCCATGATGGACCAGGAGTGCCACCACTTTTTAGAATCTATTTCATTCCTGGCTGTTTGAGTTGATGAACCAGGCTGTGATGCAACCAGTCATTATGCTCTACTATACACCTGAGTCTGAAGAAGGGTCTTGACCCAAAATATCACCCATTCCTTCTCTCGAGAGATGCTGCCTGTCCCGCTGAGTTACTACAGCTTTTTGTGTCTTTCTTCGTTTTAAACCAGCATCTGCAATTCCTTCTAATGCATTTTGTCTACCCCACTGCGAAATCTCCTCAAGGTATGTCAACTTTGAAGAGTTTTCCTCCTCTCTCCGAGAGTTCTGCAGAGTTCTGCAGTGTCTGAAAAAGGGCCTCGACCCAAAATGTCACCCATTCCTTCTCTTCAGATGCTGCCTGTCCCGCTGAGATACTCCAGCTTTTTGTGACTATCTTGCTCTCTACTATACACCTGTAGAGGTTCTAGAGAATCTGCTCAAACTTTAAAGGAAGTAGAGGCATTGATGGGCTTTCGCTATGACTGCAACAGCACGCAGGGTCACCACATTCTGGTGCCACCTTGCAACTTCCAAGACTGTGAAAAATCCAATCTTTGGGCCCAAGGAGATTTGCAATTTCTTACATTCCCACTTCAAGGGCTGGTGTCTTGGCAGCACTGATATGCTCGGTGAACCTTTAGACATGATGATGGCATCAGATGGAATGGCTCTGTTACTTGACTGTTTGGCATTGATGACTTTAATTGGGCTAGAGTTTTTTTGTGAACATCCTCAACCACTCACTACTGTTATCTGAGTTACCCACACTGCCTGTTTACAATGTGGTCTGGGACCTTTCTATATATGTGCCAGTTAGGAAATAGAGATTTAGAAAAGAATAAAATAAGCTAGCAATCACACACAAGAGATTGATGGAGGGGTCAGGTCATCTACAGATTCCAGGTGCAAATGTTCCTGAAGATCAGTACATAAATGAAGACACAAGGAACTGCAGATGTTGGAACTTTGTTTAGAACATAAAGTGCTGGAGGAACTCAGTGAGATAAATGAAGGAGCAGTGAAGGAAAATTCAAGTGCAAGTGGGAAGAATGTGGCACATTACAATACAATACAATACAATACAATACAATACAAACTTTATTGCCATTGTGCAGTGTACAAGTACAGAGACAACGAAATGCAGTTAGCATCTTAACCAGAGTGCATGCGATGGAATAGTAAAACATATAATATATACAGTAATTCAGTAGCGGTAGTGGAAATTCCGGTGAGCGAGATCAGTCACTGATGGGAGGAGTGCCCGAGGGGGGGGTGGGGTTGGGGGGGGGGGGGTGGGGGGATGGCAGCAATCACCGAAGCACAGAGTTAAGTAAGGTAACGACCGCAGGAAAGAAGCTGTTCCTGAACCTGCAGGTCCGGGAACGGAGAGACCTGTAACGCCTCCCAGATGGGAGGAGGGTAAACAATCTGTGGTTGGGGTGAGAGCTGTCCTTGATTATTTCTAAAGTCCATGTTTTTATGAGTTACAGGTGAAGAGTATATGGAATGGAATAGACAATTAGATTCTGAACGGAGTAACTATGCAAATTCTTAACTTATTAATCGTAGAGTTTGGATGTAACCAAAACAAAAGGCCAGTTCGTTGGATGCTTTCAAGAGAGAGCTGGATAGAGCTCTTAAGGATAGCGGAGTGAGGGGGTATGGGGAGAAGGCAGGAACGGGGTACTGATTGAGAGTGATCAGCCATGATCGCATTGAATGGTGGTGCTGGCTCGAAGGGCTGAATGGCCTACTCCTGCACCTATTGTCTATTGTCTATTGTCTATAAAAACACATTGCCCACTTTGAGTCTACATTTAAAAATATTTTAATAATGTGATTTTAAGTGTTTAGTGATGTGATGAGTCCAATTTAAAAGAGAAGGGAAACACTGAGAAATTGTCCCCATTAAATAAAGGTCAATGCTGGCACCATTCCCAATAGAAGCGCATTTGCTGGACCTTCCTCCACTGATTCCTGGGATGTCATGTTTGTTGAATGAGAAGAGATTATGCAAATTGTAATTAAACCTCCAGATCTTACATGAAGAAGGGGAGATCTCACTGAAGTGTACAAAATTTATACCATATTTGATAGTGTAGATGACAAAATAATGTTTCACAGGACTGGGATGTCCAGAACCAGGGATCACAGGGATAAAGGATTGTTCATTCAAGACAGAACAGAGAAGAAGTATCTTCACGTATCTGGTGGTGAATCTTTTGAATTCTCTATCTAGGAGGCTCTGCGACTGCTTTGTATTCAAGATAGAAACAGATAGATTTTTGGATTTAGGGTAAGTGCGGGAAAGAAGAACCAAGGTAAACCATGCTCAGTCTGAAGAAGGGTCTCGACCCGAAACGTCACCCATTCCTTCTCTCCCGAGATGCTGCCTGACCTGCTGAGTTACTCCAGCATTTTGTGAATAAATCCATGCTCTTGATTGATTGATTGATTGATGCTTTATTATCACGTGTACTTGGTACAGTGAGATTCTTTGTTTGCATACAGTGCAAGTGTGCAAAAATCTCTTTGGGTTTAAGTCTATTATTGTTACATGTAAAGGTTTTGTTTGTATGCTGTTCAATCAAATTAGATAATATTAAACATGAACACATTCAAGCCAAACAAGTACAAAAGGTGGAGTAAAGAGTAAGATTGTAATAGAGCGCAAAATATAGTTCTCACCATGTTGGGTTAAACTATTACTCCCATATCTATTTTCTGATATACTTACGACGACTTTATATGTTAAATGACAGAGCAGGTCCTAGTACGATATAAGGGAATTGTTTGGTTCATTTTCATTTCCATTTTAGTAATATTTACTGGAATTAAAATAGCCCCTTTTATGATTTCAGGGTGTCACCATGTGCTTAACATCATATGAAATATGGAGCCTATATTAATGCAGGAAATATTGTAAAAAGCAAACTTGTGATATAAAAATATCAACGTGCAACACTGCATCTAGGATCTTTGCTCCACGGGCTTGCCCTTGGAATGTCATCCAAACAAAATGGCTTCAAAGATTTTGTCATAAAATACAATGCATATTTGTCAAGTACCTTTGTTTATAACCCTAAGTATGTGAACTATTCATTTTGACATGTCGGTATTATTGATACTTTTTTTTAATGTGATTATTTTCTACATTTGGTCGGAACTAGTGAGAATCTCATTAGATAGAAATGCTCTCAAGTACGTACAATAGAGTGGAATAATTTTTAGCGCTGATTATATTTTTGCTTCAGGTTTAATATTTATATGTTAATACATCCCTACTTCATTTTCTGGCCCCTTGATGGTTATTTTATATTTTATAAACTGAACCATAGCTAAGTGTTGAATAAATTATTGCACTGCTCCATTCAGCTGATGTTGCTTTTCAGCTGAGGAAATACTGCCACCTAGTGGAGAAACTATCATATTAGGTTTTCCAATGTGAATACAACGTATGAATTGTATTACTGTAGGGGAACATAATGATCAGCAATCTGGGGAAGTTTTCCTTTGTGCCATTCTAATCACTGTTTAACGGTATAATATAAGAATTTTCTGCTGCTTTGGTTTTATGAAGTCAATACATTTCATTCTGTAAAAGTCATATTTAACATTATAAGTCTGTTGGGTTTTCATGTGCTTATAAAGCTGGAAGGGTCTTCATATTAATAAGGTCAAATGGCTGGCTCAATGTTGTGCTGTATAGTTTGAGTACTTTGAACCTAATGGGGAAATCTCAGAAACACCAAGAATGTGATCCCCACCACCAGTCACATCTTCCCATCTCCACCTCTTTCCGCCTTCTGCAGAGTCTGCTCCCTCTGCAACTCATCCCTTCCCACCCAAACCACCCCTCCTCAGGTGCTTTCCCCTGCAACTGCAGGTGGTGTAACACCTGCCCTTACGCCTCCTCCTTCAACTCCATCTTGGGCCCCCTGCAGTCCATCCAGGTGAGACACAGGTTCACCTCACCTAATGCATCCGAAATTCCTGATGTGGCCCCCTGCACATCAGCGAGACTAAGTATAGACTCGGCGACCGCTTTGTCGAAAGCTTGCGCTCAGTCTGCCAAGGCCTACAGAATCTTCCAGTTGCTAACCATTTTAACTCCCTTCACATTATATACTGACCTTTCAATCATGGGCCTCTTCGATTGCCACAGTGAGGCCATACACAAACTGGAGGAAAAGCACGTCATATTCCACTTGAGGAACAACCCAATGATATGAATATTGAATACTCCAATTTTAGGTAACTTCTATAAACATCCCTCCCTCCTGCCCCTATTTCTTCCCCACAACTACCTGTATTAACGCAGGAAATATTGTAAAAGCAAACTTGTGCCACCCTTTCTCCCCCCCCCCCACCCCCCACCCACCCCCCATGCCCCCCCCCCTCCCCCCACCTCCCTTCCCGTGAACCCTGGCTAACGTACTGGTTTCTCCCATCTTCCTCCACCTACATTCCTTCCTTCAGCTTCAAAATTCACAACTTTTCCATCCTCGAGCTTCACAATTTACAACCCTATCCTTTTGGCTCATACCTGTCTTTTCATCCCTTGCCCATCTCCAACAATCTGTTTACCAATAAAAACCCTTGCCGATGTTCATCTATTACCTTCCATGCTTTGTCCTTCTCCTCCTCTCTTCCAGCTCTCTTTCCCGCTCCACCCTACAACCAGTCCGACAAAGAGTTCTGACCCGAAACATCACTTATCAACGTTCTCCAGCGATGCTTCCTGACCCGCTGAATTGCTCCAGCATTTTTTTATTTTATTTGGTAAACCTGTGAATCTACAGTTCCTTGTTACAGCACCAAGACAAACTCAGTTCTGTGTTTCCATTAGATATTCTCTGCAGGTCAAGCAACATCAAATAAGTTGGAAAATGGTAGGTTTTAAGATGCAGTGAAAAGGAAAAATTAACAAGGAAAGAAAGACCAAATGACAATGATGGCATTAGTGGCTGGTAAAAAAGAGAAAAATAGAAATGCAAGATTGTTTTAAAAGAGGTGTAAATAGGGCAGAGCAGGATCCATGCCTGAAATTGCCCAAAATATATGTTTGCTGAATAAACTTGACCTTTTCATATTATTGAATTCAATGTTGAATCTGGAAGGCATCAATGGACCTGGTTAAAAAAATAAGATGTTATTACTTAATCTTAAATTGAGCTTCGTCACAGAAGGCTGAAGAAAGAGAGGTCAAACTGAGAATGCAATGGAGATTTAAATGGATGGGCAACTGGGAGATTGGGATTAAAGTTCCACTTTCAATAGAAGTATTCAGTATAATGGTCATTCAATCTATGTTGTCTCTCCATACAGAGAAGATCACATTTGAGCATTAAGTACTGTGCTTCAAAATGGAAGATGTACAAGTGAATCACCACTGAGTTTAGAAGTTGGGAGGTCATCTTGCAGTTGTGTAAGACATTGGCATTTAGAGTCATAGAGTCATAGAGAGTGATACAATGTGGAAATAGACCCTTCGGCCCAACTTGCCCACACCGGCCAACATGTCTCAGCTGCACTAGTCAAAAAAAAAAAAGAGTATTGTGTGGAGTTCTGGGCAGCATGTTATAGGAAATATGTTGTCAAGCTGGAAATGGTACAGAGAAGATTTGCAAGGATATTGCCAGGATTCGAAGGTCTGAGATATTGAGAGAGGTTGAGTAGGCTGAGACTAAATTCCATGGAGCACGAGGATAAGGGGTGATTTAATTGAGGTGTATAAAATCATGAGAGGAATTGATCCGGTAGATGCCCAGAGTTGGTGAATCGAGGACCAGAGGACATAGGTTAATGGTGAAGGGGAAAAGATTTTATTAGGAATCGGAGGGGTAACCTTTTCACACAAAGGGTGGTGGGTGTATGGAACGACCTGCCAGAGGAGATAGTTCAGGGACTATTGCAATTTTAAAGAAGCAGTTAGACAGGTACCTGGATAGGGCAGGTTTGGAGGGATATGGGCCGATCACAGGCAGGTGGGACTAGTGTAGCTCGGACATGTTGGCCGATGTGGGCAAGTTGGGCCGAAGGTCCTGTTTCCACGCCGTTTGACTCTATAACACTGACCATTGGTTGAATTCCTGGGTGGCAGGAAGTGGGGAATTAAAAAGAGTAGGTTTGTCAGGCAGTAATACAAGATGCTGTGGGAAAGAGAGTGGGTATTGGTGGAGATGAGGCAGTGAGACAAGAAAAAAAGTCCCTTCAGAATGCTGAAAGGGACGTAAAATAGAGAGGAAAGGACAAGGCAGAATTTTTTTCTAGTTCTAAGATTGGGAAGATATGTTGACAGCAAAAATATAGGAAACAAAATCAATCTTTACAAGGTCCTCTCAACTGTTCCAGAGGATGGTCAATTGGAAGAATTAGCCCTGAAGGTAACAATACCAGAAGCAGACAAGTGTGAGGGGTTGTATTTTGGGAGGTCAATTGTAAGAAGTAAGTATACAGTAAATGTCAGAACCCTTGACTGCAGGGATGTACAGAAGGATCATGGGGTGCTCCCTTAAAGTTGCAACACAGAAAGATAGTGCCGTAAAGAAGGCTTGCCTTCATTGGTTGGTGTTAAGTATAATATGTGGGAAACCATGTTGCAGGTTTATTAAACATTGGTAAGGCCACATTTGGGGAATTGTGCGCAGTTCTGATGCCCCATTATACGAAGGCTGTGGAGACATGGGAAAAGATGCACAGGAGGTTTAGGTTTAGGTTTATTCTTGTCACATGTACCAAGGTAGAAGTATCTCCCACAACTATCTCACAAATATACTTCTTCCCACCCTGCTTCCTGCAAAGACCCTATCCCCTACTCCCAATTCCTCCGTCTACGCTGCCTCTGCGCCCAAGATGAGGTGTTCCATACCAGGACATCCGAGATGTCCTCATTCTTTAGGGAACAGTGGTTCCCCTCTCCCATCATAGATGAGGCCCTCACTCGTGTCTCCACTGTACCCTACAGCTCCGCCCTTGTTCCCCCTCCCCCTAGTCGCAACAGAGACAGAGTCCCCCTAGTCCTTACCTTCCACCCCAAAAACCGTCGCAAACAACACATAATCCTCCGATATTTCTGCCACTTCCAATGGGATCCCACCACTAGCCACATTTTCCCATCTCCACCCCTTCCGCTGCAACCGCAGAAGATGAAACACCTGTCGCTATACCTCCTCCCTCGACCCTGTCCAGGGACCCCAACAGTCCTTTCAGGTCAGGCAGAGGTTCACTTGCGTCTCCTCCAACCTCATCTACTGTATCCGTTGTTTAAGATGTGGACTCTTACACATTGATCAAACGTAGACTGGGCGATCGTTTCGCAGAACACCTTTGCTCAGCCCACCTGACAACCTGATATCCCGGTTGCCGGACACAAATTCCGCTTCCCATTCCTACACAGACCTGTCTGACCTCGGTCTCCTCCATTGTCAGAGTGAGGCTAAACACAAATTGGAGGAACAGCATCTCATATTTCGCTTGGGCAGCTTACAGCCCAGTGGTATGAATATTGGTTTCTCTCACTTCAGGTAGCCCCGGCATTCCCTCGCTCTCTATCCCTCCCCCACCCAAGTCGCACCAGCTTCTCATTTTCACCCCACAAACAGCTAACAATGGCCAGTTTCCTTTATCATTGTTACTTTTTTGCATATCTTTTATTCTTTGTTCTTTATCTCTCCACATCATCGTCTATATCTCTCGTTTCCCTTATCCCTAACCAGTCTGAAGAAGGGTCTCGACCTGAAATGTCACCTATTCCTTCTCTCCAGAGATGCTGTCTGTCCTGCTGAGTTACTCCAGCTTTTTGTGTCTATCTTCGGTTTAAACCAGCATCTGCAGTTCCTTCCTACACAAGTAAAAAGCATTGTTTTACATGCTTTCCATTTAGATAATATTGTTCATAAATACAATCAAGTCAAACTCAAGTGCCATCCATTGAGTAAAGGAGAAGATAGAGTGCAGAAAGTGGTTCGCAGCATTGAAGCGTATCACTTCCATAGATAAAGTCCAATGTCCACAATGGGTCAGAAGTGAATTGGACTGCACCCTAACTTATGAAAGGACGGTTCCGAAGTCTGACAACAGAGGAGAAGAAGTATTCCTGCGCCTGGTGTTGCACACATTCAAGCTTCTGTATCTTCTGCTGGATGGAGCAAGGAGAAGGAGAAATGACCAGACTGGGACAAGTTTTTGCTTTGGAGATACAACATGGAAACCATTCCTTTGGCCCACTGATCTGTTCTCACTAGGCCTATGTTATTCCACTCGTGGATCCACTCCCCACACACAAGGGTTTTTTTTTGTAAAGGGGCCAATTAACCTACAAACTCACACACCTTTGGGATGTGGGAGGAAATGGGAGCAACCTGGAGCTGGTCCACGCAGTCTCAGGAGAATGTGCAAACTTCACACAGATAGCACCAGAGGTCAGGATTGCCAGCTGTGTTACTGTGCCACTGACTGTGCCAATAGTCTTGGATTATGTTGGCTGCTTTTCTGAAGCAGTATGTGTAGATGAAGTCAATAGTGGGAAGTCTGGTTTATGTGATGGACTGGGCTACATCTACTACTCTCTGTATTTTCTTCCAGTCGTGGGCAGAGTTGCTCCCAAACCAAGGCATCACGTAACTATGGTGCATATAAAAAAATGGAAGCATCATACAATCATGAGAGGAATAAATTGGGTGGATGTACAGAGTCTCTTGCCCAGAATAGGTGAATCGAAGATCAGAGGACATAGGCTTAACATGAAGGGGAAAAGATTTAATAGGAATCTAGGGGTAACTTTTTTACACAAAGGGTGGTGGGTGTAATGGAATAAGCTGCCAGAGGAGGTAGTTGAGGCTGGGACTATCCCAACATATAAGAAATAGTTAGACAGGTACATGGAAAGGACAGGTTTGGAGGGATATGGACTAGTGTAGCTGGGACATGATAGCCGATGTGGGCAAGTTGGGCCAAAGGGCCTGTTTCCACACTGTACCATTCTGACTCTATGGCTCTACAACTCATTGGAGACATATCAAATCTCTTCAGTCTCCACCCAGAGAGTTGTGAATTCATCCAGAGAGTTGTGAATTTGTGGAATTCTCTGCCACAGAGGGCAGTGGAGGCCAAATCACTGGATGGATTTAAGAGAGAGTTAGATAGAGCTCTAGTGGCTAGTGGAATCAAGGGATATGGGGAGAAGGCAGGCACGGGTTATTGAATGTGGACGATCAGCCATGATCACAATGAATGGCGGTGCTGGCTCGCAGGGCCGAATGGCCTCCTCCAGCACCTATTTTCTATGTTTCCATGTTTCCTAAGGAAGTATAGGCTTTGGTGTGCCTTTTTGATTGTCTCATCAATGCAGATTGGTCCACAACAGATCATTGGTAATATTCACGCCAAGGCACTTGAAGCTCTCAACCATTTCCACTTGGGTATCATTTATGTTGATGGTGCTCTGCCATGCTTCCTGAAGTCGATAAACCTGTTCCTTCATCTTGTTGATATTAGGAGAAAGGTTATTATCCTCTACCTCCTATTATTCTCCAGTTCTTTATCTCTTTCCTGTACTCTGTCTTGTCATTATTTGTGATCCAGCCATCACAGTAGTGTCATTTGCAAACATGTAGACGGTGTTGAAAGGTGGCACAACGGCAGAGTTGCTGCCTTACGGCGCCAAGGGTTCAATCCTGATTACAGGTGCTGTCTGTACGTTTGTACGTTCTCCGTGTGACAGTGTGGCTTTTCTCCAGCTTTTCTCCGGTTTCCTCCCACACTCCAAAGACATAAGTCTGTAGGTTAATTGGCTTCAGTAAGTTGTAAAATAGTCCCTAGTGTGTGTAGGTTAGTGTAAGGGATGATCCCTAGTTGGCACAGACACAGTGGACCGATGGGCCTGTTTCTGCACTTTATCTCTAAAGTCTAACGAGTTAGAGCCATAATTTGATAATTTTTTCCCATCTCCCTCAATTTCTCTGCATTTTATTACCTATTTATCCCAAACTTTTCCAAGCCCTGATGAAAAGTAATTGTCCTGAAACTTTAAATCTGATCCTTTCTCCACAGGTGCTGCCTGGTGGCACAAATTAAGATTTCCTACATCATCAGTATTTTGCTTTTGTTCCAACAGATGTTTAGTGGACCAGAGAGAGCAACTGGTTGAAAATTCATAAGTTGAGTCCTGACTTTGTTTCGCCATCAGCATTTTCCTTTCATTTCATCATGAGTTATCAGGCGCAGACTTTGGGCATTAACATTCCCAGAGGATTAATATCAGAAAATTCTGGAAGCACTCAGCAGGTCAAGCATTATCTGTGGAAAGCGAAACTGTGAACATTTCAAATCCCGTAACTGCAGAGTTAAAGCACTAATTAGTTCTCTTTCCACTGAAGCAGCCAGACTCCCCCCACCCCACCCCCCACCCCCCCCCCCCCCCACCAGTCTTTTCCGGTTTTATTTCAGATTTTTAGCACCTGCAGATTTTTATTTTGTCTCCTAAAAGCATCCCTAATGAAAAATTAGTATCATAGAATAATTGATGTTTATGACTCAGGAGGGGCCTATGAGGCAGATTGTGTCCATTATTAGCAGGGCAGGTTGCATCTCTGGAGAGAAGGAATGGGTGACATTTCGGGTCGAGACCCTTCTTCAGTCAGTCTGAAAAAGGGTCTCAACCCGAAATGTTCCCATTCCTTCTTTCCAGAGATGCAACCTATCCCACTGAGTTACCACATCGTTTTGTGTCTTTCTTTGGTTTAAACCAGCATCTGCAGTTCCATCCTGCACACAGTGTCCATGATCGTCAGTTACTCCCACTTTGCAACTTTCAGGTCACATCTTTGTAGTTACATCTTTTCAAGTGTTTATCCAGGTGTCTCTCAAATGAAATAAGTTGTTCTTGCCTCCACCACCGTTTCGGATAGAGATTTTCACACTTTGGCCAATTTTGGGTTAAAAAGAATCCTCAACTCCCCTTTTAATCTTTTTGTCAATTGACAATTCTATGGATTAACCACTGTTAATGGAAATTGATCCCATCTGTTCACCTTAACTAGATCATTGGAGACTGGCGGGATAGTCCCTCCCATCCATTTGGGGAAGGGCGGATGCAGATGCCCTTCCCCAAATGTCCCTAGATCATCTCGGGATGTCCCTAGATTCTCCTGGGACAATCTAATTTTCTGGTTTGCTGAGGCTATTTTGAAGACCCGAAATGTCACCCATTCCTTCTCTCCCGAGATGCTGCCTGTTACTCCAGCATTTTGTGTCTATCTTTGGAAATCCTTCCTGTGACTGAACACAAGAACAAAGGAAGTAAGAACAGCAGTTGGTCAGTTGGCTCCTCAAGCTTACCCTGCCTCTCAGTGTGACCAGAGTACGAGAAGCATCAAGACGTAGAAAAGAGGTGCTGGAGTAGGCCATTCAGCCCTTCGAGCCAGCACCGCCATTCAATATGAACATGGCTTTATCATCCAAATTCAGTACCCTGTTCCTGCTTTCGTTAGCCCTAAGAACTGTATCTAACTCTCTCTTGAAAACATCCAGTGAATTGGCCTCCACTGCCTTCTGTGGCAGAGAATTCCACAAATCTGCCCCAGGTTTCAACTTTTCTTCTGTGCCAGTTGCACATATCCCTTCATTTCCAATCTTTCAAAAATTTTCAAAAAGATGTAGCAGATCTCTTTGTATCTCCAATGAGTGAGTCTCAACAACTTTCCACAGTAGAGAATTCCATGACAGTGAGGTGTCATTCTGACATACCTGAACTTTAAATAACAACCTTGTTATCTTGCAACTATGTCCCCATGCTTCTGACTCTATCAATAGTGAAAATATATCGACATCTACTGTGATGTGCTCTTTTTTGCTCTAGTTTAGTGGAGTCTGGAGGTACAGCATAGTAACAGGGCCTTCTGCCCTCCGAGTTCACACTGACCAGTGATTCCCGCACACTAACACTATCCTACACATTAGGGACAATTTGCAATTTACCGAAACCTATTAAACTCCAAACCTGTACGTCTTTGGATTCTGGGAGGAAACCGGAGCACCTGGAGGAAACCATCGCAGGTCACGCAGGAGAGCATGTACGAACTCTGTACAGACAGCACCCGTAGTAAAGATTGAACCGGGGCCTTTGGCACTGTAAGGCACCAACTCTACCGCTGCGCCACCGTGCTTCCTGTAATTTATACATCGCGTTTGTTTGTCAGAACAATACAATTATTTTATTGTGCAGTTTGAAGGCAACTTACCAGCACCTTCTCAACAGTAATTAGGGGTGGGCAATAGCCTTCCCAACGATGGGCAGATCCTCAGAAATAAACAAGTGGGTAAAACTGGTGGTGGTGGGGAGGAAGGGGGGCTCACTGCCACGTGCAGCAGCAGGCATGAGATAGGAATGTTCGGTACCTTTGTAACTTTGTCGGTGTCAACACCCAGGTTGTATGCAAAACAAAGCTTTTCACTAGCAATAAAGTATTATTCACTCTTTTCACTTTACTCTTTGTGTTAGTTGTTAGGACAAACAAAGAAAATCACGATTTTGGTTTTGTCTCAGCTCCTGCCCCCCACTCTTTCCTCTGAGCAGAATGACAGTCTGCGAAGCTTCAACAAAACTGTTGGAAGGAATCCTGCGGTGGAACGTGCTGTTGTACAAAAATATACAAAAGTACAAATTCATAGTTAGACTCAAAAACCTTGGGAAACTTGTCACTTCAAAGCTGCCTGAAGAATATGTACAGACTTTTGGCTGTAATTTAGAAGATGGATGGCATGGGAGAATTAGTGTATGTTCGACACCATTCCTCCTCGAGAAAGTTCAAACAGGTAAGAACTCAATGGGGCTCCATTGTCTGACACCGACAGACAATCTCAGCAGTTTGATTGTAAGGTTTGCTGATGTGCCCGATCCCACACATGTCAAACATCAATCCATTCTGACGGTGCATTGAGAATTGTCTTTCTGATAATACTAATGTGAATTCTTTAGAATTATTACATTAGTTTACGTTAGACTTTAGAGATACAATCCAGAATCAGGTCCTTTGGCCCACAAAATCCACATTGACCAGCGATTACCCCTTACACATGATCCTACACACTAAGGACAATTTACAATTTTTTTACCGAAGCCAATTAACCTACAAACTTGTATGTCTGCGGAATGTGATCGGAAACCGGAGCACCTGGAGAAAACCCATGCGGTCACAAGGAGAATGTACAAACTCCGTTCAGGCAGCATACGTAGTCAAGTGCAACCCCGGGTCTCTGGCGTTGGAAGGCAACATCTCTACCACTGCACGATTGTGTCAATAGACAATAGACAATAGGTGCAGGAGGAGGCCATTCGGCCCTTCAAGCCAGCACCGCCATTCAGTGTGATCATGGCTGATCATTCTCAATCAGTACCCTGTTCCTGCCTTCTCCCCATACCCCCTGACTCCGCTATCCTTAAGAGTTCTATCCAGCTCTCTCTTGAATGCATTCAGAGAACTGGCCTCCACTGCCTTCTGAGGCAGAGAATTCCACAGATTCACAACTCTCTGACTGAAAAAGTTTTTCCTCATCTCAGTTCTAAATGGCCTACCCCTTATTCTTAAACTGTGGCCCCTTGTTCTGGACTCCCCCAACATTGGGAACATGTTTCCTGCCTCTAACGTGTCCAACCCCTTAATAATCTTATACGTTTCGATAAGATCTCCTCTCGTCCTTCTAAATGTCACCCATGTTTTGTTTTGGTCACCTCCTTGCTTCTAACTCGATCACTCGTTCTGCACTTTAGACAGACTGTACACATTAGAACTATATCTTCTGGACCTGAATTAATACCCGGATGACATACAAAAACTTTGGCAACATCCTTGACGTTTACAATGGAGCTCTGGTCCAAACATGGAGCAGACACTGAGTTGCAAATGTGAGGTGAGAATGGATGCCCTGGACATCAAAGCTCAATTTGATGAACATAGCTTCAAGTAACCTTGGTAAATATTCCACAGGTAGAATCATATATCACAAAGGAAGTGGTCTGTAGTCATTGAAGTCAAATATCCCAGCCCGAGAATATCACTGCATGAGTTCCCATGGCAACGCCCTGGGCCCAACCATCTTCAACCGCTTCATCAATGACCTTCCTCCCATCATAAGGGTATATGTGAAGATATTTTCTAATGATTGCACAATGTTCAATTCCATCTCCTCAGAAATTAAAGCAGCCTCTGGCTGCATACAAGACAATTTTCAGATGTGGATTGATAACATTCGCACTACAAAAGTGCCAGGCAATGAATTGATCAACATTAGATGAAAACAAAATGATTTTATTCATGATGAATCATCCATTTGAAACCTTCCCAACATAAATTGGAGCTCCTTTGTCCAGAAAGTGAGTGTCATATCTAAGTCATAAAAAAATAAGATCAGTATTTCCAATTCTACGTTTGAGCCACTCATTTCGTACTGGACCCCTCAAAACATAGGTCTGAAATCCACCTGGAGTGGACTGACCATGAGCATGCTTTTATAAAGCTGGGACAAAAAATTGTAAAAGTGTCATTCACAAACAAATGACTTGTGGGGTAAAGAGTCTACCAATGAAAGAAGAACTCAGAAACCCAAATTGTTCCCATCATTTCCGGCAGACACACCGAGAAGCATGGCCTGTAATATAATCAACACACACATCAATAAACTACAAAGGTTAAAAAAAAAGAAAATATTTTGTGCTATCTTTAGAAATGTCTGTAAAATGAAATATTACACTATCTATCTCACCGAGAAGCCAGATAATTGACTATATTGTCTCTGCTGCAAACAGACTTGAACATCTAGTAAGCACCTTTACCTTTCCTGCTGTGCACCTCCTCTAAACGTATACACTGCATCCTACTGAGAATATATATCCCGTGTGAAGGAAAGTTGTAGCTTGTATGGATATTATTTACCGTAATGAACCTTATTGTCTGAAGTTTATTAAAGAAAAAGTGCTTTGTTGGTAATGATTTGACAGCCAGAAAATGAGATAATTTCTGAGTCAATTATCGTCAGTAAAGCAGTCACTGGTTTATTTACATAGATTTTAAGCACTCCAAAAAGGAGAGATTGAGAAAAATGGAAAACATTGGGAAAGGCAACAGCAGTCAGTTTTCACCAATACATCTTTAACCGAACAAAATTTCAAAGTTCTTTAGTGAGGAAAAAGATGAAATAAAGATGGCGATTATATTGTGAGAAAGTTTAGACAGGAAGCAGTTAGCTAAAATGTTAACCTTGGAAAGGAGATTGGAAAATAGATTCAGTTTTAATAAGATGCTATCTCTGAAGATGGAGACACAGATAAAGAGGCAGCCGGTTTGTTCCACTGAATGGAATCAATCTGGCCAAAGATCTTTTTCCCATTGGCAAGATAATGATGGGGAGAAACTTCTGAAAACGTAATAGGGAATTGAATCAGAATTGACAAAGATAATAAAGTAGTAAACATTGTGGAAGGACTTAGTTTAGTTTTTAGTCTAGAGATACAGTGCGGAAACAGGCCCTTTGGCCCATCAAATCCGCGCTAGCAGCGATCCCCATATACAAGCACTATCCTACACACAGTCAGGACAAATTACAATTTTATCAAGCCAATTAGCCTACAAACATATTCATCTTTACAGTGTAGGAGGAAACTGGTGCTCCTGGAGAAAACCCAGGCAGGTCACAGGGAGAACGTACAAACTCCATTCATACAGCACCCATAGTCAGGATTGAACCCGGGTCTCTGGAGCTGTAAGACAGCAACTCTACCGCTGAGCCACCATGCTGCCTTAGATATGAGGACAAGCACTTTAAGTCAGTGTAGATATGCAAGAATGGACAACAGAAATTAGTGCATCATAGCAAATTGTATAGAACTCATTTTGCTTTCAAGGCAGTTTCTTTTCATTAAAATACAATGTCAAAATACAAAATCATGCACATATCATGATTTGTCTTTCACAGTTCACTGACTATATACATACTTTGCTCAATTTATTACTGAAATCAGAACTGAATAGACATGACACCTTCAAATTAGCAAAGTGGCTGAGGTATCGAAAACCATTACCGATGAAACCCACTGAGCACATAATCAAAAATAGATCAAGAACAAAAGCTACTATGCTATGTTTAACATGCCTCTAATTATATGCTCATCTGAAGCTTGTACCTGCCTGAGAATGCAACATCTTAAATTCATGCTAAATCCCAAACTATCATTGTCCTCTGAATGACACAATGCAGTGGTGGGGTGGCGCAGCGGTAAGAGTCGCTGCTTCACATCACCAGAGACCCAGGTTCGATCCTGAGTAGGGGTGCTGTCTCTGTGCAGTTTGTACATTCTCCTTATGACCACACGGGTTTTCTCCGAGTGCCCTGGTTTCCTCGCACAATGCAAAGGCCTGCAAATTTGTAGGTCAATTGAATTCTGAAAATTGTGTGTAGGATAGAACTAGTGTACGAGCAACCGATGGTCGGCGACGACCTGGTGGGCCGAAGGGCCTGGTTTCCATGCTGTATCTCTAAACTAAACTAATTCCCTTGGATTCATTTTGGGCATTCTCAGAAAATACAATCCAAATCCACCTCCTGGTATCAGATTCAGGTTGATTATTTCCATATACAACAGGGTGCAATGAATTTCCCTGTACATTGAAATTCATAGGGAGCTCAGAGTATGAAGCTCATAGAGCAATGCTAATAAAAAATACAAGTACAAACAGTAGAATGGTGCAAGATTGTGGTGTAATCACAAGTAGTGCAACATTTTTAAAAACTATATTGCAATAATGGAACATCTGAATAAGATAGAGTTAAGGGCAAGAGTATGTAGCAGCACCTCCAGGGAGGGAAGATGAAGAAGATGAATGGTTCAAGAGTCTGATAGCAATGGAGACTAAGCTGTTCTTTGGTCTCGATGTCTGGGCTTTCAAGCTCCTATATCTTCTCCCAGAAGGCGGAAGGAAGGAAAGTCAATGGTCAAGATGGCATCCTTGAAAATAATTACAGCCTTCATGTTGTAATTCATCGTAAAGAAGAACTGGAGAGGAGGCAATGATTAGCCTGAAGTGGGCTGGACTGTGTTCACCACTTCCTGCAGGTTTAGATGGTCAGGAGCAGAGCATTTGACATTCCAAGTTGGGACATTGGTGAATTGGAAAATCCAATGTTCATACCGTTGGGTTGTAAGCTACCCAAGCGTAATATGAGATGTTCCTCCTCCAGTTTGTGTGTGGCCTCACTGGCAATGGAGGAGGCCCAGGACAGAAATGTCCGTATGAGAATGGGAAGAGGAGTTAAAATGGTCAGCTACCGGGAGATTCATTAAGCCTTGGCAGACCAACCAAGCAAAAATGTTTAGCAAAACGGTTACCGAGTTTACGCTTGGTCTCAGCGATGTACAGGAAGCCGTATCGGGTGCACAGGATGCAGTAGATAGGTTTAGAGGAGGTGCATGTGAACCTCTGTCTCACATGGGGTTCCTGGATGGAAGAGAGGGAGATGGTATAGGGACAGGAGGTATAGGGACAAGGCAACCATTCTTGTACATTTTTTCTGTGCCCTCTCCAATGTCCTCATATCTTTACTATCACAATAATGTATAAACTGAACACAATACTTCAGTTGAAGTCAGACCAGTATTTATACAGGTTCAGCATTGCATCCCTTTTTTATAATCCATGTCTTTATTGATAATACTCAAACTTGTGTACGCCTTATTAACTGCTTCTGCAACCTGTCCTGTCACTTCCAATGACTGTGCACACACACTCCTAGGTCCCTCTGCTCCTGTACCTTTTTTAAAACACCATCCTTTGTTCTATATTGTCGCTTTTCATTCTTCCAGCCAAAATGCTTCACCTCACGTTTTTCAGCATTAAAATTCATTTCCCATGCACCTGGCTGTTCCAGCTACCTGTTCATAAACTACTGAAATGTATTGTTATCCTCTTCACGGTTCGTAATATTGCCAAACTTTGTGCCATGTGTAAATACGAAAATTGTGGCTTGCACCCACAAGTCAAGGTTATTAACATCACTAACGCTTATCCCTTGGGAATGCCACAGCAGTGGCTCCACAGGTTACAGGTGACCCCTCTTACGGAAATCCAACTTTATGCAATTTTTTCCCATGTTTAAAGTATTTTTCAAGCTATTAATATACATAGTAAAATGTTTTGTGATGTCAATGAATGACTGGATGCAATTCATATTCCATTAGTTTATTTTGCAGGGAGTGTTACAGTGAATATTCAGCAAAATGAATTAATTACAGCAAGTAAATGCATGGGTTACAACAGCATACGGTGCTTCTGATTTAAGGAGAAGTTGGCTCATGGACAGTGCCAAGGAAAGACATTCTTGCCATAGAGGGAGTACAGAGAAGGTTCACCAGATTGATTCCTGGGATGGCAGGACTTTCATATGAAGAAAGACTGGATAGACTTGGCTTGTACTCGCTGGAATTTAGAAGATTGAGGGGGGATCTTATAGAAACTTACAAAATTCTTAAGGGGTTGGACTGGCTAGATGCAGGAAGATTGTTCCCGATGTTCGGGAAGTCCAGAACAAGGGGTCACAGTTTAAGGATAAGGGGGAAGTCTTTTAGGACCGAGATGAGAACTTTTTTTTTCACACAGAGAGTGGTGAATCTGTGGAATTCTCTGCCACAGAAGGTAGTTGAGGCCAGTTCATTGGCTATATTTAAGAGGGAGTTAGATGTGGCCCTTGTGGCTAAAGGGATCAGGGGGTATGGAGAGAAGGCAGGTACGGGATACTGAGTTGGATGATCAGCCATGATCATATTGAATGGCTCGAAGGGTCGAATGGCCTACTCCTGCACCTATTTTCTATGTTTCTATGTTTCTATGTTACACAGGGAAAACCCGCATTCATCAACCTCCAGTCTGCAAAGCAATCATTCTCCAGGACTCTTGCTCCTTTTGATTAGGTCCTGCATGTTCAATGATGTGCAAACATACCCCAGGACCTACTGCTCCTGTATCTCTCAGTAGCACCTCATCAAATTGGCCTAAAACTTCGTTGATACCACATTGACTGCATTACTCCCATCACTCCCAGAAAAAGTAAAAAATATACAAGGAGGTACTATCACAATGTTTAAGAAACATTTAGACAGGTACATGGATAGGATAGGTTTAGGGGGATATGGGCCAAACGCAGGCAGGTGGGATTAGTGTAGATGGGGCATGTTGGTCGGAGTGGGCAAGTTGGGCCAAAGTGCCTGTTACCTCGCTGTATGACTGTATGACACTAACTCTCTCTGTTACCTCTTATTTTTTGATTCCACCGTTTAAACTGTTCCTCCACCAGGCCAGAACAAGGGCGATGTAACACAATTATATATCTCCCACTTGGTTAGGTAGTTTTCCCATCAAGTAGCAGACCTGACTTTCACAATGAGTTTATTCAATGAGAGAGCAGGCAACAATGTTATGAAACTAATAGGGGTCGCAAGGGTCAGGTGTGAAGCTACTAGCAGAGCAGTGTCAACTTTAGGCAATTCACAATTCATGGGCATTTTATTCCTTTTCACAGATTCCTGAACAACATATAATAACATCAGTATTGCATCAAAGTGTTATTTTGACAGCAATTACAATATAAAGGAACATCACCATCCAGAACTCTGTTAAGAAGGTCATGGAGGTTGGGTTGAGGCAGGTTAAGATTGAGATCGATACTTTGGTTTGAAGGGAAGGTTTTGGATTAGGGTTATTTAAATGGAAGATAGACTTAAAATGCTGGCGTAACAGCAGGACAGGCAGCATCTCTGGATAGAAGGAATGGGTGACTTTTCAGGTTGAGACCCTTCTTCTAAATGGAGTTAAGTTGCAGAACATACATGACCTAATTAAATGTCGGGATGGGTTCAAGAGGCTGAATGGTTTTCTCTTGATCAAATAGTCCCAGTATGCATAGGAAACAAACAATTGAAATGATATATTTTCATGAAGAATTTATAATAAGAAAGGAACAAGACTGGAAATGAACCAGTGTTTTTTTTCTCGTGCACCAGCTTGCAACTGGTTGCAGGGAATTATTGACAGAGGCCGAGGAATTATTGTTTTCCCTAGTGACCAGCAAAAAACAAGTTCTAATGATGGGGAGAAAAACTTAAATAGGGGAATGGAATCAAAGTTGTCAAGGGATAAAATATATATAGGAAAGGCAACAACAGCTAAGAAAAAAAGATTTTCTTTTTCACCACAAATGGAATTATTACAGAAGCCATTTCCCTTGGAATAGATTTTCTATACATCGTGGTTATTACTCAGGTCAGATTTACAAGGTAGGGAGAATGCATTTTTTTTTAAAGTTTAGAGATACAGCGCGGAAACAGGCTCTTTGGGCCACCGAGTCCCTGCACACTAACACTATCCTACACATACTAAGGACAATTTACATTTGTACCAAGCCAATTAACCTACAAACCTGTAAGTCTTCGGAGTGTGTGAGGAAACCGAAGATCTCAGAGAAAACCCACGCAGGTGACAGGGAGAATGTACAGACGGCACCCGTAGTCAGGATCAAAGCTGGGTCTCCGGCGCTGCAAGCGCTGTAAGGCAGCAACTCTACCGCTGCGCCAAAGTGCCACCTGTAAATGTTACATGCTTATTTGTGCCTGAGTCTTTATAAATTTTGTATCATCCAAAAGAAGAGAGAAATAGAGCTACAACTAAATCCAATCTGTTCACCTGAGATCATATGGATTAATCTTCTTAAGTGCGGGCCATTATATAGTTCCCCATTATATTTTATGCACATGGCACATAACAAATAGCAGTCTGAAGAAGGATCCTGGCACAAAATGTTACCTATCCATCTGTTCCAGAATGCTGCATGGCCCATTGCAATACACTAGCGCATTTTATTTTTTTATAAACCAGCATCCTCAGTTCCATGTGTCTAACAAATGGCAAATCAACGACCCTTTCCCCTGAAGGTGTGAATTTGCCACTCATATTGAAATAGATACATTATAGGATTTTAGCCCATTTAAGATTTACAGATGATATAGCAAAAGGTTACGAACATTATTTTAACATTATTCTGACTAGTCTGCAGTTGCCATGTGCCACTTTACAATAATATCAGACGTTATCAAATAGTTTGTCTGCTTATGATGACTACATAAGGCAAATCCATTTAAAGTAGTGGTTTTCAAACTTTTAAGATGAGACCAAACCCTACACACTCCACTGATCACAGGCCTCTAATCGGATAACATCTGAAGAAGGTCCCCACCCGAAAAGTCACCTATCCATTTTCTCCAGGAGGCTTGCTGCCTGACCCATTGAGTTACTCCAGCACTTTGTGTGTTTTTTTTTGGTATAAAGAAATATTGTGGCAGTTTTGGTCTACCTGGAGTATTGTGTGCAGTTTTGGTCTCTTAATTTGAAGGAGGATATTCTTGCTATTGAGGGAGTGCAGCATAGGTTCACCAGGTTAATTCCCGGGATGGCGGGACTGTCATATGATGAAAGAAGGGGTCGACTGGGCTTATATTCACTGGAATTGAGAAGGATGAGAGGGGATCTTATAGAAACATATAAAATTCTTAAAGGATTGGGCAGGATAGATACAGGAAAATCTTTGCCGATGTTGGGGAAGTCCAGAACCAGGGGCCGCAGTTTAAGAATAAGGGGTAGGTTATTTCGGACTGAGACGAGGAAAGGTTTTTACACCCAGAGAGTTGTGAATCTGTGGAATTCTCTGCCACTGAAGGCAGTGGAAGTCAATTCACTGGATCTTTTCAAGAGTTAGATTTAGTTCTTTGGGCGAAGGGAATCAAGGGATATGGGGAGAAAGCAGAAACGGGGTACTGATTTTGGATGATCAGCCATGATCATATTGGATGCCGGTGCTGGCTCGAAGGGCAGAATGGCCTACGCCTGCACCTATTTTCCAAGTTTCTATGTTTCCATGAACCAGCAGCTGCATTTCCTTCTTATTACATTCATAGCTGCCCTTTAATTCCTTCCTTTGAGACAATTTTGAATCTAATTGGCTAGCTCACCTTCGATTCCACGTGATCTACCCTTCCAGAATAGCCAAGCATGTAGTACCTTGCCAGAGACCTT
Source organism: Rhinoraja longicauda (assembly GCF_053455715.1). Classification (NCBI taxonomy): domain Eukaryota; kingdom Metazoa; phylum Chordata; class Chondrichthyes; order Rajiformes; family Arhynchobatidae; genus Rhinoraja; species Rhinoraja longicauda. Next base: position 67,302,831 of record NC_135957.1, on the reverse strand, counting down.
ACTAAAGTCTACACCGATCAGCCAAAACATTATGACCACTGGCAGGTGAAGTTAATAACAGTGGTTATCTTGTTACAATGGTACCTGTCAAGGGGTGGCATATATTAGTCAGCAAGTGAACAGTCAGTTCTTGAAGTTGATGTGTTGGATGTAGGAGAAATGGGCAGGAGTAAAGACCTGAGCGACTTTGACAAGGGCCAAATTGTTATGGCCAGACGACTGGGTGAGAGCATCTCTGAAACGGCAAGGCTTGTGGGTGCTCCCGGTCAGCAGTGGTGAGTACCTACCGACAGTGGTCCAAAGAGGGACAAACCACAAACGGGCGACAGGTTTTTGGGCGCCCAAGGCTCATCGATGCACGAGGGCAATGAAGGCTATCGCGTCTGGCCCGAACCTACTGTGGGAAGACGACAAGCCAATGGATGGAGTGTGATGCTCTGGTCAATGTTCTGCTGGGAAACCCTGAGTCGGCCATTCATGTGGACGTCAATTTGACACGTGTCACCTACCTAAATATCATTGCAGACCAGGTAAACCCCTTCATGGCAATGGTGTTCCCTGATCGCAGTGGCCTCTTTCAGCAGGATAATGCGCCCTGCTACACAGTACACATTGTGCGGGAATGGTTTTATAGACAATAGACAATAGACAATAGGTGCAGGAGTAGGCCATTCAGCCCTTCGAGCCAGCACCGCCATTCAATGCGATCATGGTTGATCACTCTCAATCAGTACCCCGTTCCTGCCTTCTCCCCATACCCCCTCACTCCGCTATCCTTAAGAGCTCTATCCAGCTCTCTCTTGAAAGCATCCAACGAACTGGCCTCCACTGCCTTCTGAGGCAGAGAATTCCACACCTTCACCACTCTCTGACTGAAAAAGTTCTTCCTCATCTCCGTTCTAAATGGCCTACCTCTTATTCTTAAACTGTGGCCCCTTGTTCTGGACTCCCCCAACATTGGGAACATGTTTCCTGCCTCTAATGTGTCCAATCCCCTAATTATCTTATATGTTTCAATAAGATCCCCCCTCATCCTTCTAAATTCCAGTGTATACAAGCCCAATCGCTCCAGCCTTTCAACATACGACAGTCCCGCCATTCCGGGAATTAACCTAGTGAACCTACGCTGCACGCACTCCATAGCAAGAATATCCTTCCTCAAATTTGGAGACCAAAACTGCACACAGTACTCCAGGTGCGGTCTCACCAGGGCCCGGTACAACTGTACAAGGACCTCTTTGCTCCTATACTCAACTCCTCTTGTTACGAAGGCCAACATTCCATTGGCTTTCTTCACTGCCTGCTGTACCTGCATGCTTCCTTTCATTGACTGATGCACTAGGACACCCAGATCTCGTTGAACTCCCCCTCCTCCTAACTTGACACCATTCAGATAATAATCTGCCTTTCTATTCTTACTTCCAAAGTGAATAACCTCACACTTATCTACATTAAACTGCATCTGCCATGTATCCGCCCACTCACACAACCTGTCCAAGTCACCCTGCAGCCTTATTGCATCTTCCTCACAATTCACACTACCCCCCAGCTTAGTATCATCTGCAAATTTGCTAATGGTACTTTTAATCCCTTCGTCTAAGTCATTAATGTATATCATAAATAGCTGGGGTCCCAGCACCGAACCTTGCGGTACCCCACTGGTCACTGCCTGCCATTCCGAAAGGGACCCATTTATCCCCACTCTTTGCTTTCTGTCTGTCAACCAATTTTCTATCCATGTCAGTACCCTACCCCCAATACCATGTGCCCTAATTTTGCCCACTAATCTCCTATGTGGGACCTTGTCGAAGGCTTTCTGAAAGTCGAGGTACACCACATCCACTGACTCTCTCCTGTCAAATTTCCTAGTTACATCCTCAAAAAATTCCAGTAGATTTGTCAAGCATGATTTCCCCTTCGTAAATCCAGGAAATTTAGGAACATGATGAAGTGTTCACGGTGTTGCCCTGGCCTCCAAATTCTCCAGATCTCAATCCGATTGAGCATCTGTGGGATGTGCTGGATGGACAAGTCCGATCCACGGCAGCTCCACCTTGCAACTTACAGGACTTGAAGGATCTGCTGCTAATGTTTTGGTGCCATATACCACAGGAAACCTTCAGGGGTCTTGTGGAGTCCATGCCTCGGCGGGTCGGCATTGTTTTGGCGGCACATGGAGGACCAACAGCATATTAGGCAGGTGGTCATAATGTTTTAGCTGATCGGTGTATACTGACAATGCCCGCTGCCCTGACCACTTTAATCCCCTTGGTGACCTCTTCAAAAGCTCTATCAGATTTGAGACACACAAATTCCCAAGCACAAGACTAAGCTGACTATCCCTTATCAGTGCATGCCTTATCAGTGCATGCCTCTCCAAATCTTGGTAGATCCTGTCCCTAAGAATCCCCTCCAACAACCTTCCCACTGCTGATGCCAGGCTCACCATCCTGTAGTCCCCTAGCTTGTTCTTGCTGCCCTTCTTAAATAACAGGATAACGTTAGTCACCCTACAGACTTCTGGAAATTTACCTGTAGCTAAAGATGATGCAAATATTTCTGCAAGGGCTTTCGCAACCCCTTCTCTAGCTTTCCACAAGGTCCAGGAATGCATTTGAATATCTTTCTCCATAACTACTTCAAATGTAATTAGATTATAATCACAGGTCCCAAAGTGGTCTCCCACTGAATCTTCAGTCACTTACCATATCTCATCCAGCATCTCTATAGTATAAATATATTGATTAAGGAAGCTTTATTGGGCACTTACCAAATTCCATTATATTATAGGATCATCAGATCATAAGTGATAGGAGTAGAATTAGGCCATTCGGTCCATCTAGTCTACTCCGCCATTCAATCATGGTTGATCTATCTCTCCTTCCTAACCCCATTCTCCTGCCTTCTCCCCATAACCTCTGACACCTGTACTATCCTCTATACAATGAGAGACCCAATCAATGTTGGTAAAGCAGAAATCTCCCACAAATACCATCCTATTATTTTTACAGCGCTACCTGTCATCTCCTACGCATCTGCTCCTCTAACTCACACTGACTATTGGGACACCTGTAGTATAGCCTCATCAAAGTGATCATTCCCATTTTATTTCGAAGTTCTACCCCCAAAGACGCATTGGAGGATACCCCTAGAATATCCTCTCTGAGCACTGTAGTTATGTCCTCCTTGATCAAAAGGGCAAATCTACTCCTTCCTTGTTTGCATCTCTATCTCACAGACCACTTGCTGCTGCTGCTTTCTTCTGAATAGTCATTAACCATCCTCTCCCCCCTGAACTGTATCCAAAAAACTATTAGAGAGACAGAGATTCATCTTGCATGAAAGAGGCTCTTTGGCCCAACTTGCCCATGTCGACCAAGATGCCCCATCTGCACTAGGCCCACCTGCCTGCATTTGGCCATATGCCTCCAAACCTTTCCTCTCCAAGAACCTTTGGAGTATTGTGAGCAGTTTCTGGGCCCCATATTTGAGGAGGGATGTGCTGGCATTGCAGAGGTTCATAGGTTACGAGAATGATCCCAGGAATGATTGGGTTAACATATGATACGCGTTTGACAGCATTGGGCCTGTAGTCGCTGGAGTTTAGAAGGATAAGGGGGGACCTCATTGAAACTTAACAAATGTAGAGAGTACGTTTCCACTGGTCAGAGAGTCTCAGACCAGAGGCCATAGACTCAGAATAAAAAGACGTATCTTTAGAAAGGAAATGAGAAGGAATTCCTTTAGTCAGAGGGTGGTGAATCTGTGGAATGCATTGCCACAGATGGCTGTGGAGGTCAATTCAATGGATAATTTTAAGGCAAAGATTGACAGATTCTTGATTAGTAAGTGTAAAAGGATGTCCCTCGTACGCAGAGTCTTTTACTGAATAGGTTTATTAATTGCACTACACACATTATGCCCTAGCTGTCCGTGGTCATCACCGGAACTAGAGAGCGAGCTGGAGGTGGGGAAGCTACAATTATACAAGAGACCATGGGGAGTGGTTAGTAGTGGTGAGGTCACTATGTTAAAGGAACATGCACTGATCTACATCCTTCCTCTTGGAAACAAGAGCGACCACGGCTCATACGCTAGACTTAAACTATAAGGAGGGAGCAGATAGAATGCAGCACAACACAGACTACTCGTACCCACCGTACCGGACAGGCGGCTTGACCAGTCGCCCAGAGCGGGTGCGCAACCCCCCATCCCCTTCGGTCGAAGGAAGAGCAGGGACGGGTGCGGGTACCGAGGCAGGGGAACCAGGGGAAGGAGGAGAATGGGGCGGCGATACCCGCAAACGCGCAGGCGAAGGAGGGGAAGTGGGCTGGGGCGAGCCGGGCACAGACAGCCGAGACGGCGAAGGTTGGGGCATGCGAGGATGGACGGGAGCAGGAGGCACATCAGGCACCGGGGACTGGACGGGAGGTGAATACGGGACCGCGGGAGGCGGTGCAGGCTCGTTGACCAGCATCAGGTGCTGGCGGGTACGACGGTACACGGTGCCCTCGTAATTAACCAGGTACGACCGTGGAGAGTCAGCATTGCCGACGACCACGGCCAGCCGGTGGTGACCCGAGGCGGACTCCATCCGGACAACCTGGCCAGCGAACAGAGGGGGAAGGGGACGGGACGATTTGTCAAAGGAGCGCTTCTGAATGACTTGCTTTTCGATGATGCGCTCCTTGACAGCGGCAGGGCTGCGAGCCGTTGGTTTCAGGGATTGCTGGGAGACGGGGATGGGGGGTCTAGTGGTGCGGGACATGAGGCGCTGGGCAGGGGAACCGAGCGCGGGGTCCCGGGAGATGTTGCGGAGGTTGAGGAGGGCAAGGTACAAGTCAGAACTGGCAAGCCGACAACGTTCCATCAGTTCCTTCGCGCTGCGGACAGCGCGCTCTGCAAGTCCATTGCTTTGCGGGTACTCGGGGCTGCTGGTGATGTGGCGAAAGTTCCACAGGGTGGCGAAAGCGGCAAACTCCGCGCTGGTAAACTGGCTGCCATTGTCGGACTGGAGAGATACCGGGGAACCAAAGGTAGAGACGTGGCGGCGAAGCTTCCCGATGACGGCAGCAGACGTGAGGGACGGCAGCAGGTCCACCTCGAACCAGCTGGAGTAGGAGTCCACCAGGACCAGGTAGTGTTTGCCACGCCACTCGAAAATGTCGGCGGCAACAGCCATCCACGGCAACTCGGGAGCCGGCTGCTGCAGGAGAGGCTGGCGCTGCTGATGAGGTAGTAGGCGGTTGCAGGCAGCGCAGGCGGAGACCCTGTCCCGGATGTCCTGAACCATGCCAGGCCAGTAAAATTGTGCTTGGGCCTGGGATAAAGTGGCCTCCACCCCGGGGTGTCCGTTGTGGGCAGTCTGAAAGTAGTGATCTCGCAGCGCGGCCGGCACCACGACCTTGTGACCCTTCACCACTACGCCCGCGTGCAGCACCAGTTCATCCCGAACCAGGAAGTAGGGCACGGCACCAGCCGGCAGGGAAGACCGTCGGTCAGGCCAGCCACGGCGGATGACGCTCTCAAGCTGTTGCAGGGCAGGATCAGCGGCAGTGTGTGTGACCAGGGACTGCATCTGCCAAGATGGAACGATGTTGACGTTCAACACCATCAGGTCAGCCGATTCGTACGGATGGCGGGAAATGGAAGGTAGTGGGGCACGGGACAAAGTGTCTGCCACGAACATCTCCTTGCCCTTGCGGTACACGATATCGAAGGTAAAGCGCTGAAGCTGCAGCATCATTCGCTGCAAACGGGACGAGGCTGCGTGGATGGGCTTGTTTAAAATAGAGACCAGCGGTTGGTGGTCAGTTTCGATGGTGAAGGTGTTGCCCAGAACGTAGTCTTTGAATTTGGAGCACGCGAATACCACGGCAAGGAGCTCCTTTTCAATCTGGGCGTAGCGCTGCTCAGCAGGGGTCATTGTGCGAGAGGCATAGGAGACGGGCAGCTGCCGGTCGTCATAGAGCTGCAGGCAGGCAGCACCAAGGCCGAACCGAGATGCATCGCAGGTGAGGACGATTGGCCTGTTCAGGTCGAAAAACTGCAAAGTGGGGGTCCGTGCGAGTCTGGACTTCAGGGCCTCGAAGGTCGACTGGTGGTGCGGGAGCCAGACCCAGGCATAGTCCTTCTTGGCCAGCTCCCTCAGGGGGGCACTCAGTTCGCTGAGGTCGGGTATGAACTTGCCTAAGTAGTTGACCATGCCCAGAAAGCGCTGCAGGCCGGGCACGTCAGTGGGAGCGGGCATTTCGGTGATCGCCGCCGTCTTCTCGGGGTCTGGCTTCAGGCCCCCCGCCGTGAAAACATGGCCAACGTAGGTGACTTCCTCAACGCGGAATCGACACTTCCGTTGATTAAGTTTGAGATTGATCTCACGAGCCCTGTCCAGGACTTGGCGGAGGTGTCGGTCGTGCTCAGCGACGTCCCTCCCGTACACCAGGATGTCATCCACAATGATGGCGCACGGCAACCCGGCAAACAGCTGCTCCATTGTACGCTGGAAAACCTCGCTTGCTGAGTTGATCCCAAAAGGCATGCGGAGGAAACGGAACCTGCCAAAAGGTGTGCTGAAGGTGGTCAGGAAGGAGGAACGTGCATCCAAAGGGATCTGCCAAAAGGAGCTCTTGGCATCTAGGACCGAGAAAACTGTGGCTGGACCGACCTGTGCCGCGACGTCCTCCACCGTCCGCATGGGGTAGTGCGGGCGTTTGATAGCCAGGTTCAGGTCTTTTGGGTTGATGCAGATCCTGATCTCGCTCGCATCTTTCTTGGCAGCGACCACCATGGTGGAGACCCACTGGGTGGGGGCACTCACCTCCTTGAGGATGCCCATGTCCACCATGCCACGTAGTGTGGACTCCACGCGGCCCTTCATGGCAAAAGACACACGGTGGGCCGGTCTAACCACCGGGTTGACCCCCGGGTCAACAACGATCTTGTAGGCACAGGGCAGCTTCCCCAGGACGTCATCAAATCGGTCGGGATACTCGATCAGGGGGTCCATGGGGGCCTGCACCAGGTGGATGTCGCGGTGGAATGAAACCAAGCCAAAGTCCTGGCATGCACGGGCGCCCAGCAGGGTGACGTTGTCAGATGCTAGCAGGAGGAACGTGAGGGGCCGAGAGGTCTCCAGAACAGTACAGATAACCGTTGCCTTCCCCACGGCAACCAGAACACCTCCCCCATAGGCATGAAGGCGGGAGTCGTCAGGAGTAACCCTCTCCCCCGAGCTTATCTGCTCGAAGAGGCCAACAGACATAACATTTGCAAAAGCACCAGTATCGACCTTCGCAGGGAAGGAGTGTCCATTGACAGTAACATGCACGGAAGGATCCGTTATCAACGCAGGTGCACCCAAAAGCGAAAACACTGTATCTGGATCGGGGAGTTCCTCGTGTTGGTACTGGGAACCGGTTGCGCTATCACTGTTCGCAAGGTTGTTTAGACTCCTTCTAGGAGCAGGGACAGGTCTCCCACGAGAACGACAAGCTGCAGAAAAGTGGTTCAGTTTCCCGCAGGAATTACAAGTTTTGCCCTGCGCTGGGCAAACGTTAAACTGGTGTGACGAGAAGTTGCAGTTTGCGCATCGGCGAGGGGTGACCGTAGTGGGCGCGGAGGGGGCGACCCTGGCCGGCGGGGCATTTAGCCGCCGGCGGCCGGTGAAATTTATGTCATGGGACGCCGGCCGAGATACTGAGGCAACAGCAGAGGCCATGCGTGCGGCATGTACGGCGTCCTTTAGCGACAGGTCAGGCTTCATCAGGAGCTCGTCACGCAGCTTGGAGTTTAGGAGACCGTTGACCAGGACGTCCCTGATCATCTCGTCGGGTGTGATCGTTTCAAGGCGGCACCGCCGAGCCATATGCCTCAAAGAAGCAATGAAGGCGTCAACGTGCTCCCCTGGAGTCTGACGACGCGTGAAAAAGTTAAAACGCTCAATAATGTTATTGGTGGGTATATCACACAGGGCAGTGAACTTGGCCATGAGACATGCCGGGTCGTTGCGGTCCTCCGGAGGGACGAAATCGAACGAAGCATAGCGTTCCATTGCCTCCGGACCAGCCAGGTTGAGGAGCAGGTGAGCCTGTACCGCAGGATTTGCATCAGGATGGGCAATCGCGATATAGTGTTCGTAGTCCCGCTGGAAGACAGTCCAGCGGTGCACTATGTCCCCATCAAAAACGAGCGTGTCTGGACGACGACACGAGTGAGCCATGGCAAAGTGGAAGGAGGGGACACAACTGGGAGGAACAAATAATAAAATAAAAACCGATCAACAGGAGACGCAAGTCTACCGCTCTGACACCATGTAAAAGGATGTCCCTCGTACGCAGAGTCTTTTACTGAATAGGTTTATTAATTGCACTACACACATTATGCCCTAGCTGTCCGTGGTCATCACCGGAACTAGAGAGCGAGCTGGAGGTGGGGAAGCTACAATTATACAAGAGACCATGGGGAGTGGTTAGTAGTGGTGAGGTCACTATGTTAAAGGAACATGCACTGATCTACAGTAAGGGTGTCAGGTTATGAGGAGAAGGCTCGAGAGTGGGATTGAGAGGGAAAGATAGATCAGCCATGATTGAATAGCAGGGTCGACTTGATGGGCCAAATGGCCTAATGCTGCTCCTATAACTTATGACTCTGTCCAAATATCTTTTAAATGTTGTTATCGTACCTGCCTCAACTACCACCTCTGCCAACTCATTCCACATACCCACCACCCTCCAAGTGAAAAAGTTGCCCATCAGGTGTTGATTAAATCTTTCCCCTCTCAACTTAAACCTATGTCCTCCACTTGTTGATTTACGTATTCTGGGTGCATTCACCCTATCTATCCCCTCATTATCTTATACCAGTGTAAAATCACCCTTCACCCTGCTGTATTCCATGGAATAAAGTCCTAGCCTGCCCAACCTCTCCCTATAGCTCAGGCCCTCATGTCCTGGCAACATCCTTGTAAATCTTGTCTGCATTCTTTCTAGCTTAACAACTTCAGTTGCAGGGTAACCACAGTTAAACACAGTACCCAAGTTTGGTCTCACCAACATCTTGTACAACTATACACCTGTACAACCGAACTTGTTTTCAAGGAGAATGGCCGCAGGGTACTGCCTACTCTCTTTACCATTCCTAACGGCCACTCGGTTATTTTTTTTTATTATTTTTTTTTTACAATAGTTGCAGGAGTAGGCCATTCGGCCCTTCGAGCCAGCACCACCATTCAATGTGATCATGGCTGATAATTCTCAATCAGTACCCCATTCCTGCCTTCTCCCCATACCCCCTGACTCCGCCATCCTTAAGAGCTCTATCTAGCTCTCTCTTGAATGCATTCAGAGAATTGGACTCCACTGCCTTCTGAGGCAGTGAATTCCACAGATTTACAACTCTCTGACCGAAAACGTTTTTCCTCATCTCCGTTCTAAATGGCCTACCCCTTATTCTTAAACTGTGGCCCCTGGTTCTGAACTCCCCCAACATTGGGAACATGTTTCCTGCCTCTAACGTGTCCAACCCCTTAATAATCTTATATGTTTCGATAAGATCCCCTCTCATCCTTCTAAATTCCAGTGTATACAAGCCTAGCCGCTCCAGTCTTTCAACATATGACAGTCCCGCCATTCCAGGAATTAACCTAGTATACCTACGCTGCACGCCCTCAATAGCAAGAATATCCTTCCTCAAATTTGGAAACCAAAGCTGCACACAGTACTCCAGGTGCGGTCTCACTAGGGCCCTGTACAACTGCAGAACTACAACTATACAACTATACAACTATTTTCCGGCTGTACCGTAGATGGCCACCTCTTAAAACTGTCTATGAAGCCCTCAGTCCCCCTCGCCCTCAGTTGAGCCTGAAGCCATTCAACTGCAGTTCCATGTCCCTCATGAGTTCAGTCAGGGGCTGCTGCTGGTGTAGTCCATGGGGATTCTGAAGGTTTCTCCATGATTTCTTACATCCTGCAGGAGGAGCTTGCCACTAGCTAATTGCTATCTCAGCTGCACCAAGTCTGCAGAAGAAAGTCAATAAATAGACCTGACCTTATTGCGCCATCACATTCTGCTCAGGCTCCTCGCCATAGCCTCTCGAACCAGAGCCTCAACATTTACCATCAAATCCCAGAACTTGCACCTCAAAACACAGACTCTCTCAAAATGTCTGCTCTGTTATAACTTCAGGTTTTATTGGCTATTGTTTCACTCAATGCACCAATCAAATGGCACTCTTTTAAACCTATTTGCTACTGTTCTGTGCTCTGTCTCCTGGCTGGAAACACACTTTTATTAAAACAATAGCAGTTAAAGACTGGAATGGCGGGACTTACATATGAGGAAAGACTAGATAGACTGGGCTTGTACTCGCTGGAATTTAGAAGACTGAGGGGGGATCTTATAGAAACATATAAAATTCTTAAGGGGTTGGAGAGGCTAGATGCGGGAAGATTGTTCCCGATGTTGGGGAAGTCCAGAACCAGGGGTCACAGCTTAAGGATAAGGGGGAAGTCTTTTAGGACTGAGATGAGAAAACATTTCTTCACACAGAGAGTGGTGAGTCTGTGGAATTCTCTGCCACAGAAGGTAGTTGAGGCCAGTTCATTGGCTATATTTAAGAGGGAGTTAGATGTGGCCCTTTTTGCTAAAGGGATCAGGGGGTATGGAGAGAAGGCAGGTACAGGTTACTGAGCTGGATGATCAGCCATGATCATATTGAATGGCGGTGCAGGCTCGAAGGGCCGAATGGCCTACTCCTGCACCTATTTTCTATGTTTCTATGTTTCTATGTTTCTATGTTTCTATGGTACTCATGAACCTATTCAGTTTTTCTTTTCCAGAGATCTCATTTTCAAACTTGGCATTTCCATTTTCTTTTCAGCCACCATTGGCATCCTCATGGTTTATCGTGAAATAGTTTGTTCATTATTACGATGTCAAATCATTTTCTTGGGTAAATATCACTAGGCAAGAGGAGCACAAAGCACATACCTGGTAGGTTGATTGGCACAGCTGAGAGAGAGAGGTGTGAGAAGGGAGAGAATATTGGGAAAGTAGAGGTGTGGGAAGAGAGAGAGAGAGAGAGAGAGAGTGTGTGTGTGTGTGTGTGTGTGTGTGAGAGAGAGAGAGAGAGAGAGAAAGAGAGAGAGAGAGAGAGAGAGAGAGAGAGAGAGAGAGAGAGAGAGAGAGAGAGAGAGAGAGAGAGAGAGAGAGAGAGAGAGAGAGAGAGAGAGAGAGAGAGAGAGAGAGGGGGGGGGAGGGGAGGGGTAGGGGGAGGGGGAGGGGGAGAGGGAGACTACAACGTCCCTGTCGCGCATGCTATTCTTACAAACCTTCTTTCATCACCTTCCATACCGACTTCCAGCCTCCCATCTGCCTCGGCCCTGCACTGGATCCCGCACCCCTGCCAATCTTGTTTAAACCCATCCGTTTAGCACAAGCATACATGCCCGGCATGATATTGATTACCCTCTAGTTCAGGTGCATCACATCTCACTTGTACAGGTCACCTTTTCCACAGAAGAGATCTCAATGGTCAAAAAATGTGTATCCCTGCCCCCTGCACCAACTCATCAACCATGTATTCATCTGTCCTGTCTTCCTGCCTCTACCCTCACTAGCACATGGCACCAGGAGTAATCTGGAGATCACTACCCTGGAGACCCTGCTTTTTAACCTTTTTCCTAAGTCCTTACATTCATTTTGCAGGACCACACCTATTTTCTTACCTATGTCATTTGTGCCAACATGCGCAATGACCTTTGGCTGCCCTTCTGAGAGTAGACTAGTCGGGTGGAAATTAGCTGAATGGAATTGTCCTGCTCTTTGCGAGCAGAATACATCAAGGCAACTGTCCCCACTGACCAGAAGATGTCAGTGTAGTAACTGCACGGGAACAGCTTGGCTGGGACCCCAGTCATTCATAGTGCAGCTGGGTTGTTGTCTGGTCATAGTTCCTTTGCTGTGACCAGTGGGTGCTCCTAGCAATTTCTACCTGCCACATGGATTGACTGAAAATATATATATTGAGAAAATTGTTGAAATGTTAATCACAAACTTCCAAAACTCCGTCAGTTCTAAAGAAAAAATAATAATTTCATTGAGATAAACAAGATAAATATAGATTCATTATGTCGTGGACATAAAGCTAGATTTCAATATTGAAAAAAAAAATGTTTTTCATGTATAAGCAGAGCAGAAAGAACCACCACAGATTGTTGCATGTCTTGGAACACAGAACAGTACATACATGAAGAAGGCCTAAGGTCCACAACATCTATTCCAACCATAATGCCATTTCTTGCATGTTCATATATCTGTCTACATGTCTCTTAAACTTCACTACAGTATCTGCTTTCACAACAACCCTCACCAACTTCTACAAATGCGCATTAGAAAGCATTTTATCAGGATGCATCAGAGCTTGGTCTGCGAACAGTTCCATCCAAGAACGCAAGAAATTGCAGAGGGTTGTAGACGCAGTCCAGACCATCATACAACCCAACCTCCCTTCCATGGATTCCACCTATACTTCACGTTGCCTCGGCAAGTTCACCAGCATAATCAAGAACAAGTCTCATCCAGGACATTCCCTGTTCTCCCCCCCCCCCATTAGGCAAGAGTACAGGTGTGAAAACGCATACCTGCAGATTCAGGAACAGTTTCTTCACAGCTGTTAGCAGGCAACTGAATGGTTTTCAAATCAACTAGAGGGCAGACCTGACCTCCCATCTACCTCATTGAAGACCTTCGAACTATCTAACTATCTTTAATCAGACTTCATTGGACTTTATCTTGCAGAAAAGCTTGTTCTCTTTATCCTTTATCTGCACACTGTGGATGACGATTGTAATCATCTATTGTCTCTGTTTTTTATTTGATATCACACAACAGAAGCTTTCCACTGTACCTCGGTACAAATGACAATAATAAACGAAACAACATTTTTTAAAGCAAAGCAGCATGCCTTAATGACGACCGTCCAGTGACCTTGATATCCACCATCACCATTAAAACTCCACCAGGTGGCGCGTACATGGCAGCCTCACCAACAGCCTGTCTTGTCCTTTTGTTGTTTTTAGTCTGTTTTTACTTGTATGTTTTAGTGTATCTTTAATTTTTGTAGTATGTGGGGGGTGGGTTGGGGGAAACGTTTTTATCTTTTCCCTCGATGGAGATGTGAATTTTTCCGTATTGTATCTCCGTCCGCACCATGGCCTCAATGTTGTGGAGCTGGCGGTCCCTTTGTTAGGGATCGACTTTGGGAGTTCCAACCGCAGGAGCTTCGACCACACCGATCGTGGGAGCTTCGATCGCCCCAATGAGGGGGCTTCGATCGCCGACTGCGGGAGCTTCAATCGCCCCCATTGCGGATGTTTCGATTGCCCCAACCACGGGAGAAAAGGAGGAAAGAAGGTATACGTTATTTGCCTTCCATCAGAGTGGGGAATGTGAGATCACAGAAAAACAAGATGGACGTGTTGCCTGCACAGGTGAGGACTCAGAGGGAGTGGCGTGAGTGCAATGATCTCAGTGTTTGCATGGACATCACTTCATGAGGACATCTCAGAGTCCAGTGCGAGTGTGGGCGGCTTTCTGACTGTTCGGGCGGACAGGGACTGCAGAGAGAGTGACAGCAGTTGGTGAAGGAGCGTGTGTGTGGTTTGGACATTGAACTGATGGCTGGGGGTCTCTGCTTATGCTGTGTGCCCTGGGGATTCTCACACCCCGCTGTGGTGGCTGTTTAAGTCTATGTTTAATCTTTATGTAGCTATGTATCTTGCTGCTTTTTTTTTGTGTGACTGTATGTTAAATCAGATTTTGCTGTACCTCGGTACATGTGACAATAAAGGACCATTGAACCATTGAGCCATTGAAGTGCTTTGTGAGAATGATGATGCGCACATTAACTCTAACTGCCCAAACAGACTTGATCCACTGCCGTTTACCTACCATCACAATAAGTCCACAGCAGAAGCCATCTCCGTGGCCCTACACTCATTCCTGGAACAACTAGACAACAAAAAACACCCTTGTAAGACTCCTATTTATTGACTTAATTTATTGTTTAACAACAAGTTTATTTATATAGCACATTTCAGCAACAAGGCAATTCAAAGTGCTTTACATAAAACATTGAAGAACAGTTAAAAGCAATTAAAAACAGTCATTAAAGATAATAGAAAATAACAACAAGCTAAAATAGAATAAGACAGGTATAAAATACAAGAATAAAAGTTACAGTGCAGTGTAAGAAATTAATAATTATTTGATTTAATAAAAGGCAGCGTCAAACAGAAAAGTCTTCAGCCTCGATTTAAAAGAACTGAGAGTTGCAGCGGACCTGCAGTTTTCTGGGAGTTTGTTCCATATATGTGGTGCATAAAAACTAAACGCTGCTTCTCCGTGTTTAGTTCTGACTCTGCGGACAGAAAGCAGACCTGTCCCAGATGACCTGAGAGGTCTGGATGGTTCATAATGTAGCAGAAGATGAGAAATGTATTTTGCCCCTAAACCATTCATAGCTTTATAAGCCAACAGTAGTATTTTGAAATCAATTCCTTGACAGACTGGAAGCCAGTCTAAAGACCTCAGAACTGGCGTGATGTGATCCACTTTCTTGGTCTTAGTGAGGACTCGAGCAGCAGCGTTCTGAATCAGCTGCAGCTGTCTGATGTTTAGTAACTGACTACAGCTCTGCCGTCAACACCATGATCTCAACCAAGCTCATCTCCAAACCCTGACCTAGAAGTTAATACTCCCCTCTACCCTTGACTTCCTAACCCCTAGATCATAATCAGTGAGGATAGGCGACAAAAACATTCTCTAAGATAATTCACAAATCGGTGTCCAATTCACAAGTTGAATTCTCAGCCCCTTACTATAATCCCTATACACTCACAACTCTGTGGCCAAATCCTGCTGTAACTCCACTTACACACTATCAGATGACACCACTGTGGTTGGCTGAATCTCGAACAATCGCAAGACGGAGTACAGAAAGGAGATGAAGAAGTTAGTAACAGGGTGAAAAGACAATCACCATTCCCTCAGTGTATATAGACACAAAAAAAGCTGGAGTAACTCAGCGGGACAGGCAGCATCTCTGGAGAGAAGGAATGGGTGATGTTTTGGATCGAGACCCTTCTTCAGACTGTTTAGGGACAAGGGAACAAGAGATATAGACGGTGATGTGGAGAGATAAAGAACGATGAATGGAAGGTATTCAAAAAATTAACGATGATAAAGGAAACAGTCCATTGTAAGCTGTTTGTAAGGTGGAAATGAGAAGCTAGTGTGACTTGGGTGGGCAGGGATAGGGACAGAGGGAATGCCGGGGCTACCTGAAGTGAGATAAATCAATATTCATACCACTGGGCTGTAAGCTGCCCAAGCGAAATATGAGATGCTTTTCCTCTAATTTGTGTTTAACCTCACTCTGACAATGGAGGAGACCGAGGACAGAAAGGTCTGTGTAGGAATGGGAAGGAGAATTAAAGTGGTCCAGCAACCAGGAGATCAGGTTGGTTCACGTGGGCTGAGCGAAGGTGTTCCGCGAAACGATTGTCCAGTCTGCGTTTGATCTTGTTGATGTATAAGAGTCCACATCTTGAACAACGGGTACAGTAGATGAGGTTGGAGGAGGTTCAAGTGAATCTCTGCCTGACATGAAAGGACTGTCGAGGTCCCTGGACAGTCGAGGGAGGAGGTTTTGCAAGGAGGAGGCTGTAGCGACAGGTTTTGTGTCTTCTGCGGTTTCCCTCAGTGTAAGCAGGATGAAGGAGCCAGTTATTGACTTCAGGGAACACGGTGGTTCACGTCCCAGTCAGCATCAAAGATGTCGAATTGGAGATGGTCAAGAGATTCAACTTCCAACAATTTGTCAGAGATCAACCACATTGAAACTCTGGTCAAGATATTCCCCCATTTCAAGTAATAACCCCAGCCCCCTCCCCTTTCTTTCCCCTGTCCTCAACTCCACCCATTTATCCCATACACATACAAATGCACATTCATTTCTCCCATCATCTTTCACCAACCCCAGTCACCCTGCTCCTTTTCTCTCCTCCATATGCACATCTTCCATCACCAAGTCCCTTTTATCCCCTTTCCTTCCCGTCCCCCTGTCTTATTCCATCCATATCCCTACTTGGTTGTTTCCCCACAGCTGTTTGACCTGCTGAATCCCTCCAGTATTTTGTTTGTTGCTCAAGGTTTCAGCATCTGCAACTTCTTGTCTCTTGGAGTTTTGTTTCAATTTGCTGGACATGACCTATTTGAAGCAATATTAGTGACTCTCCATTTGATATTCCTGCCAAACAATGGCATTTACAGAGAATGCCAGCTGGCAAATCACAAACCCACAACTTCTGCTAACCCTTCCCTTTGGTCTGACTGAATAGATAATCAGTGACTGGCAGAACTGTAATTTCAACCAACCTATGCTTCTTCCCATGGTCGTATATCTTGCACTTAGTTTGAGGCACAATCTTACTGTGGTTAGTTTAGTTCTCGTCACCATCATCGTCACCATCATCGTCACCATCACCGTCAAGAGCGTCAGTATCTTGGAAAACGTCCACCAAGGAGATTAGTTTGAGAGCAATTAGAATGAAAGTTTCATAGCACTGAATATTTTCAATAAAGAAAATACGACAAGCTGGCAATGTAATCACAGTGCTTAAAGTGTTGTCATCAGAGATAATGCAGCCTATTTGATATAGGAATTGTCAAGGACTGCTTCAAAATTTTAAATATCAATTAAGACTAGGTATGAGGGTCATTGTTCCAAACTATTGGAATTCATTGTTCCAAACTATTGGAATTTCCATATTGCAAATTACTAGAGCAATGAGCACTATGGTGCTATTATATGTTGGTGTGTTGCTTCACCAGGTGGCAAAGATAAAAATTACCACTATTCCCACACAACATCCCACACAAATGATCACGCATGTTTCAATTAACTCAGTTACTAAACAGATAGATAAATGTCTACAGCTGACGTTTATGGTAGATACAAGGAGTTAGGTCGCACATATTGCCAAAATTCATTGAAATAGGCTCAAGGGGCTCAGTTGCCTTGTCCTTTTCTATTCTGTTATAGTTAAGAGGCAGCGGAATCTGTGAACAAAATAGTGTGAACGTCCTCGTGAGTTCTTGTGCTTTCCTGCTGTAACGCGACTAACTAAAGTGAAAATAGAAACATAGAAACGTAGAAGATACAGGTAGGTGCAGGAGTAGCCCATTCGGCCCTTCGAGCCATTCAATATGATCATGGCTGATCATCCAAAATCAGTACCCAGTTCCTGCTTTCTCCCCATATCCCTTGATTCCATTAGCCCTAAGAGCTATATCTAACTCTCTTTTGAATACATCAAGTCACCAAATTGGCGCCAATGTCACCAACATCTGCTATCCCAAATGTCACGAACATTATTTTGTCAAGAGCCTCCCGCCTTCCTAACTGACCTTACAGCAATTCAGCACCACAGACTTGAAAAAACCTACCCCAGGCTGTAATGAAGAAACAACAGGAAAGATTGTTCAGGAATAAATACAAATCAAAGAGGTCCAAATAGGTTCGTTGCCGACTAAGTGCAGACTTCCAGTGGAATTTTGAGGGGTTAGGGGCTGAGAGGTAAACTTGAGCTATATATGACTATTTGTGATGCAACAATTTGAATACTTAGTTTTTTCTTAGGATAATAAATTAGTGAAATAGCTTAATGGACAAAATAAACCAATAAAGCCCTTTGAACATCAACATGGAGATTCAATGCTTCCTTTGACTTTCATTTCATGTTTGGCCATGTGTGCAACAAGACCAGAGTCAGAGTTAGCTCAAGAGGCAATCCAAGAGTCCAGAGTCAAGACTGTATAATTGTCATGTGTACTAACAACCGAACAATCAAATAATTACTTGCAGCAGCTTGACAGCACCATGAACACAATGCACACTGATACTATATATTTTTTTTAATTTAATTCAATGAGTAACCATAATACTAGTGCAAAACTAAAGTCCTCGAGCTTAGCCCTCAGTAGGAATGCTTTACAACAAAAAATATATAGATGATAAACTGATAATCAAAACTCCCAATGCAAGGAGCAGACATTGAAGGACAATAATTTCTGAGCTTTAGTTCAAGCCACTGATTTGCAGTGATGCAAAGATAATCACTTATCAATTCAGTGCAAAACCATAACTGTGAGTGTAAGGCATAGAAAGCCAATATTGATGTTTATTGCGTTTTGGTTCAATTTCATTTCCACCCTTTACACCACACTTACATTTACAGATCCAAGATATATCTGGGTCATTCTAGCCTAATTTGAAAAGTGGACATTTGCTGGAAAAGGGAGGTTATTATTGGAGAATAACACCCCAAAAAATTGATGCACTCTGTAAAAGAGTTTTGAAACAGATGTATATATTGAGCTTTACTTTAAATAAGTGGAAATATTCTACTTCAAAGGAAATAGTCTACTATACTAATCAATCGAAATCTTCATCATACTGGCTATTGTTTTTAAATGTTTCATTCTTATGATCATTGGTATGTTTCTACCATAAATGGTATTCTATAAAACATAGGAGTTGTGATTCCAACAGGCTTTTAGACTTCCAACATGAAACACAACTAGTTTGGCTGATTCAAAACATACTATTGATTACGAGTGTGTTCCATTAAAGATGTCAAAGTTTAAACGTTCTTTTTTTTCACTTCCGAATTTCCTTTGAGAAGCCAATTAAATGCTATGCCCTAAAATACAACTACAGATTGTTAACTTAATTATATTTATAAGCCACAAAATATTTATATTTGTCACTTTAATGTGGCAATGAACTGCAATAGATGCTGTGCAGGTATTGTATAAATTTTGCTTATTGATACACTTATGAGTAATATATAATTAAGTGAAATCTATTGTTTATACACTGAGATGCATAGTAATGTCATATCATGGGAATGCTGTCAGTCAGCCTTCCATCCATCTGGCTAATTGGCTTCTTGCCGCATTTCAGTCATGTTTTTCTTAACTGGTCGCCTCTGGCAAAAAAATGCAAATGACAGACAGAGCAGTCTGGCAGTCTGCAGCTTCTTAATTATCTGTCAGAGTAAGGACCAGGAGAGTCCAGGCCGCACAGTGGAGATATGCTAAGCAGCAATGCATCTTGGGAATAAGAATGACAGCTCATTTTCCTCCTGTGCTTTTGGCAGCCAACACCATAGGTATGTAGGTTTCCCCGTTTCCCAGTGAACACCTGGCCCATTGCTCAGGAGACTGTGGTGCCAAGTGTCAGGCTTATCAAGTCAATGGCTTTATTTTTGCCCCCCTTCCCTGTGACAGGATTGTTGACAAATGCCAGCAGTTGTTCAAGCATCATGGGAAATGCCTGCCATGATTATGTCAGTCGCCTGCCAAAAGCTGTTATTGTTAAACATCATTCCACTGACAGAATGCTGTTGTACTGAAACTGCTTCTCTTATGAACTGCAAACTTTATCAAACATCAAATAACCAGAATAATGGAGAGCACTTGGAGTGCTAAGCTTGTTTTTCTAACTGTATGCAAAGAGCCTTCCACAGCTATTAAAAGTTAAAATTCTTTACACTTACAGCTAGTGCGATTTTTTCTTTTTCATTTAATTAAGATTATGCAATTTATGGCACCAAGATGATTTATCTACGTGAAAGGTTTTTGCTTCATTTGGTTTTAGGACATCGCTAATCCCAAAAAGATGCAGAGAAGAAGAAGTGATGTTATGAACTTGATCTAACCCAGGATTCAGCCCTGTGCTTAATTGGACATCTTGCCTGTTTCAGTCTCTGCTGCTTGAGCTGTGCGTCTTACACACTCTGGTTAGAGGGATGGAGTTGAGAAAAAGATGATGTAAGAACATGAGGGAATAGATAGGATAAATGCACAGTCTTTTAACCAGAATAGGGGGATTCAAATGCAGAAGACATAGGTTTAAAGTAAAATGGGAAAGATTTAATAGGAACCTGAGGGGTAACTTTCTACAAAGAGGATGGTGAATATATGGAACGAGTTGCCAAAGGAGGTAGTTGAGGCATGTACTGTAAGTACTCTCGTCTGGACTACTGCAACAGCCTCCTCTATGGCTCACCCTCAAAAATCATCAGTAAACTTCAATACATTCAAAACTCCGCTGCCCGTCTACTCACCCACTCCCCGATCCGTGACCATATCACCCCCGTCCTTTACAAACTCCACTGGCTCCCCATCCCCCAGAGAATCCAATACAAAATCCTCCTCATGACCATAAAGCCCTCCATAACCTGGCCCCATCCTACTGACTGACCTCATCCACAGGCACACTCCCACCTGCACCTCCGCTCTGCTGCTGCCAATCTCCTGTCCCCCCCCATCCGGATCAAACTCAGATCCTGGGGGGACAGGGCTTTCTCCATCGCTGCTCCCACCCTATGGAACTCACTACCCCAAACCGTCAGAGACTCCTCCTCACTCACCACATTCAAAACATCACTGAAGTCTCACCTCTTCAGCACTGCCTTCAACCACTGAAGGTCACCTCACCTTCTGTCTCCTTTCTCTGTTCGTTTACTTATTTATCTATTTATTCACTTCTCTATGTTCTAGAAATCCCTGTAAAGCGTCTTTGCGTGTTTGAAAAGCGCTATATAAATGTAATGCATTATTATTATTATTAAAAGACATTTGGATATCTTCATGGATAGGAAAGGCTGAGAGGGATATGGGACATATGCAGGCAGCTGGGACTAGTGTAGATGGGGCATCTTGGCTGGCAGGGGCAAGTTGCACCGAAGGTCCTGTTTCCATTCTCTATGATTCTATGATGCTACAAGAGAGAGAGTTAATCAGTGAAGCTCTTGGATATTATGGAGTTCTGAGGAGCTTCATACTTGCACTCTTCCCTTGCTCCACTTCATAGATTTTTTCCCAAATAATCACTTCTGAAGAAAGAAGAAAGGTGCAGCATTTGCATTAATCCTGGCCGGCAGGGGCAAATTGCACTGAAGGTCCTGCATTAAAGAATCAAGGGATATGGGGAAAAAGCAGAAACGGGGTACTGATTTTAGATGATCAGCCATGATCATATTAAATGGCGGTGCTGGCTCGAAGGGCGGAATGGCCTACTCCTAAGTCCTTAATCAACATATGCAGATTTTAGGTGGCTGCAAGGGATAGCTAAAAAAAAAATGTCCAACCCAAATTGGGATTGAATATACTTTCAGAATCTTTGGGTGTAGGACATAGTACTCCAGATATTAGAAACATAGAAACATAGAAAATAGGTGCAGGAGGAAGCCATTTGGCCCTTCGAGCCAGCACCCGCCATTCGTTGTGATCAAGGCTGATCATCCACAATCAATAACCCGTGCCTGCCTTCTCCCCATACCCCTTGATTCCACTAGCCCAGAGAATATCTAACTCTCTTTTAAATTCATCCAGTGAATTGGCCTCTACTGCCTTCTATGGCAGAGAATTCCACAAATTCACAACTCTGTGGGTGAAAATGTTTTTTCTCATCTCAGTTTTAAATGGCCTCCCCTTTATTCTTAGACTGTGGCCCCTGGTTCTGGACTCCCCCAACATTGGGAACATTTTTCCTGCATCTAGCTTGACCAGTCCTTTTATAATTTTATACGTTTCTATAAGATCCCCTCTCATCTTTCTAAATTCCAGTGAATACAAGCCCAGTCTTTCCAATCTTGCACAATAATGACTGTCACAATATCAGCATTTAGAACATTAATCATAGAACCGTACAGCACAAGAACAGGTCCTTCAAGAGTCATGAGTGTTGTATTGTCACATGTCCCGAAACGGAACAATGAAATTCTTACTTAATGCAGCACAATAGCACAGCAGGTATGCAGCACAATAGCACAGCAGGTATGGAAACAAACAGATGCCTATGCCAAACTGATGCCAATACCAACTACATGTGCTATCACAATATTTAAACAACATTTAAACAGGAACATAGATAGGTTAGGCTTAGAGGGAGATAGGCCAAACACAAGCAGGTGGGAGTAGTGTAGATGGGGCAAGGTGGGCCAAATGACCTGTTTCCATGCTGTATGATGCTATGATTCATATCTTCCTGCACAGAATCCATATCCCTCCATTTCTTGCACATCCATATGCCTATTAAGTCTTTTAAATTAAATTGTTGTATCTGCCTCAACAACCACCCCTTGGCAGCGCGTTCTTGGCACTCACCACCCACTGTGCAAAAAACCCACACATCTCCTTAAAATGTTGTCCCTCATACCTTAAAGCTATGCCCTCCAGTATTTGTTTTTTTCCGTCCGGGATAAAAGGTTCTGATTGTCTACCCTATCTAAGCCTCTCAAAATTTAATACACTTCTTTCAGATTTCCTTCTAATCTCAAGCATTCCAGAGAAAACAATCCAATCTGTCCCACCTCTCCCTGTAACTAATTACCCCTAATCCAGGCATCAGTCTGGTCAACCTCTTTTGTACGCTTTCCAAAGGTTCACATCCTTCCTGGAATGGGGTGACCAGAACTACATGGATTATGCAACAAGCAGCGGAGGTCCCAACACCGATCCCTGTGGAACTCCACTGCTTACAAACCTCCAGTTCCACCACAACCTTCTCTCTTCTATCAGTAAGCCAGTTCTAAAACCATACGGCCAAGTCATTGTTAATCCTGTACATTATGATCTTCTGGATCAGCCTACCATGGGGGACATTATTACATGCCTTACTAAAATCCGTAGGTCAAAAATAAAAAAGCACATTCAAAGGTATTTATTCACAAAATGTTGGAGTAACTCAGCAGGTCAGGCAGCATCTCGGGAGAGAAGGAATGGGTGACGTTTGTACCAGCATTTGCAGTTATTTTCTTAAAGCACATTCAAGGTTTATTCCATCCTCGTAAAACTTGAATGTGCTCCATTTTTTTCTTTTGGACCAAATTTCCAACCTCTTTGGTCATTGAAGGTTCCCTTACTTTGGCATCCTTATACCTCCTTCTTTGGGAGAGAGAGAGAGAGAGAGAGATTGGGCTGAGGGCTCTGTTCATGATCATGTCCATCGCTCCTCTCAAGCCTCCACAGCTCCTTGACCTCTCGCAATACATTAATGAATTGTGAGCTGTGTGTACATGATCCTCATTGTCAAAGTTAAAACAATTTGAAATCATTGCTATATATGAAAGATTTTTTTCAAGTCTGCATTCCCTTGCCAGCATGCTTGGTGATGAGAACAAATCAGAAAACATATTTTTGACTATGCATATCTTCTTTGTTGTATCAAGACAACAATCAACATATTTACATGAATATTTTTAATCTAATGTTGCCTCAGAAGATGTGAACCAACTTTGAAGTACCTAAAGTACTTTGAACACTTGGTTTGCTACTGACTCTGTCCTTGCAGTCCTTTAATATGTTACACTAAACTGTTACATGTAAAGTGATTTTGAAGAGAAGTCTGAAGTACCTTCAGAAAGTAGACGAGGAGGGATTTCTTCAGCCAGAGAGTGGTGAATCTGTGGAATTCATTGCCACAGACGGCTGCAGAGGCCAAATCATTGGGTATTTTTAAAGTGGAGATTGACAAGTTTCTGATTAG
Source organism: Rhinoraja longicauda (assembly GCF_053455715.1). Taxonomy (NCBI): domain Eukaryota; kingdom Metazoa; phylum Chordata; class Chondrichthyes; order Rajiformes; family Arhynchobatidae; genus Rhinoraja; species Rhinoraja longicauda. The sequence goes on along the minus strand of NC_135957.1, from coordinate 67,279,214 downwards.
CAAGGATGTCAAAGGTTACAAGGAGAAAGCAGGAGATTGAAAATGATGGGGAAAGATAGATCAGCTATCATTGAATGGCAGAGTAGACTCGACGTGTAGGGAGTTAGATGTGGCCCTTGTGGCTAAAGGGATCAGGGGGTATGGAGAGAAGGCAGGTACAGGTTACTGAGCTGGATGATCAGCCATGATCATATTGAATGGCGGTGCAGGCTCGAAGGGCCGAATGGCCTACTCCTGCACCTATTTTCTATGTTTCTATGGAACTGCAGATGCTGGTTTAAACGGAAGATAGGCACAAAATGCTGGAGTAATTCAGCGGGACAAGCAGCATCTCTGCAGAAAAACAATGGGTAACATCACTCATTCCTTCTCTCCAGAGATACTGCCTGCCCCGCTGAGTTACTCCAGTATTTTGTGTCTATCTTCGGTCGATAGGCCGAAAGGCCTAATCCTGCTCCTATGTCTTATGAACTTATTAAAGTGAGGGAACTTTGTAGAAAATGTATTTCCTTCCTTTAGATTGTGGATTGATTGAAATGGAGTAGAAACAACTCCTACAAAGGTGGCAGTGGTAGAACCCCTGCCATACAGCAGCAGACACCTGTGTTCAAACCTGGCTTAGGTGCTCTCTGCATTAATCTTGACATTTTCCCCGATTACCACATTTATGAGAATGGGAGAGAGGGTTTGGGGAGGAGGGAGTGGTTGGGGACAGGGAGAATAAAGAAAAATATGATTAAGCTAAAATTAGTTTAAAGGAGCATTGATATTTAGCACGGCCATTGAGCTGAAGGGCCTGTTTCCACGTTGTATCTCTATATGAAATCATGTCTCATACTGATTAAATTGTGTTTCCAAAAGAATTGTGAAGACATTTTCTGTCACATATCCTAAAGGATTCCAGCCAAAGGTGTCTTGTCCCAGAGGCAGAAAGATACAGTGCTGGAGGAACGTGGACAAGTCTCAAAACCTAAAATATCACCTCTCTATGTTATCCAGAGATGTCTAGTTTAGTTTAGTTTAGTTTATTGTCATGTGTACCGAGACACAGCAAAAAACTTTTTGTTGCCTGCTATCTAGTCAGTGGAAAGACTATACATGATTACAATCGAGCCATTCGCAATGTACAGATAAAGGATAAAGGGAATAATGTTTAGTGCAAGCTAAAGTCCAATAAAGTCCAATTAATGGTAGTCCAAGGGTTTCCAATGAGATGGATGGTAGCTTAGGACCAATCAGTAGTATTGATGGGATGATTCAGTTGCCTGATAGTAGCTGGGAAGAAACTGTCCCTGACAGTTCAAGGGTGGCACTTTGGCCAGGCGATAAAGTTGCTCCCTGACAGCTCTTGCAACGCAGAGACCCGGGTTTGATCCTAACTATGGATGCTGTCAGTACGGATTTTGTATATTCTCCTCGTGACCGCGTGGGTTTTCTCTGAAATCTTTGGTTTCCTCCCACACTCCAAAGACGTACAGGTTTGTAGGTTAATTGGCTTGGGTTTGTATACTTGGTATAAGTATAAAATTGTTCCTGGTGTGTGTGGGCTTGTGTTAATGTGCGGGGATCGCCGGTCGGTGGGATTCGGTGGGCTGAAGGGCCTGTTTCTGCGCTGTATCTCTAAACTAAATTAAACTAAACCCACTGAATTACTCCAAAACTTTGTGCCTTTTTTTTTGTAAACCAACGTCTGCAGTTCCTTGCTACTACCTTTTCCCCGAGGCTTCAATTGTTATTAAGTAGGACAACAAACATAGAGCAAACCTTTCTCGTATAAAAGGGAAACTCCGACTTGCTCAGACCTTCACGCCCAGGCGGAATGCCAAGGAATCATACTGAATTCCTCACCATTTTGCAGAGTATCCTGTACTCTGGGCACCAGCGTCTGTCCTTCTCAGCTGTGGGAGATCAGCTTTGGTTCTCGAATCTTAAAACAGGATCATGCATGGGAGGGAGAGGGGAGGGGAGAGCATAGGTGGTCGGATAGAAAAGGTTTGGAGGAATATGGGCCTAACATAGGCAGGTGGGACTAGTGTAGATAGCACATGTTGGTCAGTGTGGTCAAGATATGGAAAAGGTCTGTTTCAATGCTGTACGACTCTATGACCTGCTATTGTCTGAAAGCTAAAGTGTTCTCATGTGGCTTCCTGGAAATGAAGGATCAAATTTCATTCCATGTTCCTATTTTCAGAGAAAACAAGTGGAACGCTATATTCCTCCCAGTCACAGATGTTTAGAGACCTAAGTGTGTCACGTAAACTGTCACCTGGTTTATCACCAAAAAATGATGTGTGGCCGTGCAGAATTGAAGAAGAGTGAGGGAAAATTAGCCATTTTTAACATATGCATGCACAATATCATGTTATGTTAATGTCTAATGATTAGTGTTGCCTGTTAATTCTTTTAATACATTATAACTCATTTTCTGTGCTTTATTTGATCTGGTAATTTTGAGGAGGGGATTAATTAAATCAGAAACCATCTTCAGTGCATTTATTCATCTTACTGCGGCACAATGGCGCAGCGGTAGGGTTGCTGCCTTACGCTGCCAGAGACGTGGGTTCGATCCTGACTACGGGTGCTGTCTGTACGTAGTTTGTGCACTCTCCCCATGACCTAGTGGGTTTTCCCTGGGTGCTCTGGTTTCCTCCCACACTCCAAAAGATGGACAGGTTCGTAGGTTAATTGGCTTCAGTAAAAAAAATGTAATTGTTCCTAGTGTGTAAGATAATGCAAGTGTACGGAGATCGCTGGTCGGCGTGGACTCAGTGGGCCAATGGGCCCGTTTCCGCGCTGTATCTCAAAACTAAGCTAAACTACTGGGTGTGTTATGAATTTACAAGGAGTTGTGAGGGAACATTCTTCTGCCACACATCCCTGAGAATTACTTTGTGAAGTGCTGCATTTTAAACCAAGGGAGGACAAACCAGCAATTGGCTGGGCCCTGGAGTATGTTGTAGAACAGAGAGACTCAGGCAAATGTACATAATTCCCTGAAACACTGAAAAAAAAGACAGTTTCTTCCCAGCTGTTATAAGGCAACTGAATCATCCTACCAACAACCAGAGAGTGGTCCTGAACTACTATCTACCTCATTGGAGACCCTTGAACTATCTTTGATCAGACTTTATTGGCTTTACCTTGCACTAAACGTATTCACGCAATTCCCTTGATAATGTATATCATGGATGGCTCGATTGTAACATAGAAACATAGAAAATAGGTGCAGGAGGAGGCCATTTGGCCCTTCAAACCAGCACCGCCATTAATTGTGATCATGGCTGATCATCCACAGTCAGTAACCTGTGCCTGCCTTCTCCCCATATCCCCTGATTCCACTTGCCCCTAGAGCTCTATCTAACTCTCTTTTAAATTCATCCAGTGAATTGGCCTCCACTGCCTTCTGTGGCAGAGAATTCCACAAATTCAGTACAAGAAGGGTCTCGACCCGAAATGTCACCCATTCCTTCCCTCCAGAGATGCTGCCTGTCACGCTGAGTTCCTCCAGCATTTTGTGTCTACCTTCGATTTAAACCAGCATCTGCAGTTCTTTCCTATACATTCAGTGCAAGAGTTGGAACATCTTGTTACAGCTGCTCAGACATCGGTAAGTGCACTCTTGGAGAATTGTGTGCAGTTCCAGATGCTGTACAATAGGAAAGGTGCGATTAAGCTAGAAGGGGTGCAAAAAAGATTCACAAGGATGTTTCCGGGACTGGAGAGCTTGAGTTTTGAGAAGAAACTGGATAGACTGGAACAATTTTACCTGGCATGAAGGCAGCTGAGGGGGTGACCTTATGCAAGCTTAAAAAATCATGAGGGGCACAGATAAGATGGGTAGACACAGTCTTTTTCTCAAAGTGCGCAAGTCTAAATCCAGAGGCTATAAGTTTATGATGAGAAGGAAAAATATTTAAAGGGGACCTGAGGAGCATGTTTTTCATACCGAGAGTGGTGGGTATATGGAACAAGCTACTAGAGTAAGTCATAATTATTGAGTCATAGATTCAAAGTGTGGAAACAGGCCCTTTGGCCTAACTTGCCTACACTGGCCAACATGTTCCAGCTACACTAGTCCCACCTACCCATGTACCTCTCAAACTGTTTTTATAAACATTGGGATGGTAAGTGGTAGGCGCAAGTATGACTGTGATGTTTAGAAAGCATTTGATCAAGTACATGGATAGGAAAAGTTTAGAGGTATTTGGGTCAAACACAAGCAAATGTGACTAGCTCAGATAAACAGGTTAGGCGGCATAAATGAGCTGGGCTGAAGGGCCTGGTACCGTGTTGTATAACTCGATGACTCCATGATTCTGTAACCCAGTGCCTTATGTCCTCTACTTAAGGGAATTCAATTGGGTCCACACTAACCAATAGTTCCAACTCTTGCGACTATTGTCCACTGAATTCGAGGGAATATGGCAACACTGTAAAACAGTAGAAACAAGTAACTGTAGGGACATAGGGATTGGCCAGGTAATAGAACCCTCGGATTGGGTTACGGTCACGGGGTGAGGAAGTGCGGGGTATTTAAATGCTTGGCGCCAAACGTTAGATTAGAGATTAGATTAGTGAGTGAAGTTAGTGTTCGTCCAGAAAGAAGTCTGTTGCGTTTGTTACGGGTTTTATACCAATAAAGGATTTGGATAATACCACTCGTCTGGACTCACTACATTGGTGACCTCGAACGTAGGAAGAAAGCAGCAGCATGTCGCAGGCGGGAGCGAGCGCGGGCGAAATCCATCTACCGCCGTTCTGGGCCCATCAGCCGCACCTGTGGTTTGTGCAGGCAGAATCACAGTTCCATCTTAAAAAGGTGGAGGAAGACCAGGAGAAGTACCACCACGTGGTGAGCTGTCTGCAGGCGGAGGTGGCTGTGCGGGTCAGCCGATACCTGACCAGTCCACCCCAAACGAACCAGTACGTGGGGCTCAAGAAGCTCCTGCTGCGGACCTTCGGCTGGGCCCAGAACCAGCGGGCTCTGAAGCTCCTCCATTTGCCAGACCTGGGGCAGCGGCTGCCGTCGGAGCTGATGTCCGAGATGCTGGCTTTGGCGGGCGACCATCAGCCGTGCATGATATTCGAAGCGGCCTTTCGGGAGAAGCTACCTGGGGACGTCAGGTTTGTGTTGGCAGACGTCCCTTTTGAAGATCCGGTAGCGTTCGCCGAGAAGGCCGACACGCTCGTGAGGGAACGCAACGCCCGAGACGGCTCCGTTAACCGGGTCTCGAGGCCCAGCGGCAGTCGGGGGTGCGGCCGGGAGAGCGACGCATCGGCCGCTATTGCGCAGCCGGCCCGCCAAGAGAGGGCGGCGGCGCCTGTTCATTGGCAGCGGGCTCGACCAACAGAGCTGGATAGGCGTGGCTGGTGCTCTTTCCATCGGCGGTGGGGCAGCGAGGCACGAAGCTGTAGATCCACGTGTTCGTTTCCGGGAAACGCCTGGGCCGATCGACTGTAGAGGCAGTCTCGGTTGGCCGTAACCACCGCCTCTACGCTACGGATCAGAGTACCGGGATCGTTTTCCTAGTGGATACAGGAGCGGTCGTAAGTATTGTGCCCCCCTATGACTGTGAAGTTCGAGTGGGGGAAAAGGGCCCGCCCCTAATTGCAGTGAATGGTAGCACCATCCGTACATACGGTAAAAGGACCATGTCCCTGTCCTTCGAGTCCAGGACTTACCGTTGGGAATTCATTGTTGCGGATGTGGGCCAGGCCATATTGGGGGCAGATTTCCTATGGGCGTTTTCCTTGGTCGCAGACGTCCGAGGGAGGGGCCTACAACCCTCGGCTGATGTACGGCCTCGGGGTACTGGGCCAGAGGCTTCTACAAGCGCCGCCCCACCCAGCCTATTTATCCAGTCCATTACCACGGCTCCCGGTCAGTTCGATGCGGTCCTGGCCGACTTCCCGCAGCTCCTCGTCCAGCGTTTTGATTCACCTTCGGAGAAGCACGGGGTCGTCCATTTCATTCCAACCGAAGGGCCGCCGGTTTTTGCCCGGGCACGGCGCCTCCCACCCGACAAGCTGGCCAGGGCACGAGAGGAGTTCCTAAACTTGGAGAGGTTGGGAATTATTCGGCCTTCGAGTAGTCCGTGGGCCTCCCCCTTGCACATGGTTTCCAAAGCATCTGGGGGGTGGAGACCATGTGGTGACTTCCGTCGGCTCAACGCGGCAACACGGCCGGACCGCTATCCGATTCCACACATCCAGGACTTTTCAGCTAGCCTGGAGGGGGCGACAATATTTTCAAAAATTGATTTGGTGCGGGGATACCATCAGATCCCGGTCCACCCGCCGGACATTCCGAAAACAGCGACCATCACCCCGTTCGGACTGTTTGAATGGTTGCGTATGCCTTTCGGCCTTAAAAATGCAGCACAGGCATTCCAGCGTCTGATGGACCGGGTGGGTCGAGGGTTGCCGTTTGTCTTTATTTATCTAGACGATATTTTGATTGCCAGCCGTTCGGTCCAGGAGCACTTGGTCCACCTCCGCACGGTGTTCCAGAGGCTGCAAGACCATGGCCTGATTCTCCATCCGGACAAGTGCCAATTCGGCCTGTCCGCGGTGGATTTTTTGGGTCACCGGGTTACTCCGGCCGGTGCAACTCCTTTACCAGCTAAGGTGGACGCGGTCCGCTCTTTCCCCCGCCCGACTACCATCAAGGGCTTGCAGGAATTTGTGGGCATGGTCAATTTCTATCATCGGTTCGTGCCTGCAGCAGCTCGGGTTATGCGCCCCCTTTTTCAATGTCTCGCAGGTAACCCCGCGGAGTTGGTATGGTCCTTAGCTGCAGAGACGGCTTTTGTTGCGGTCAAACAGGCCCTCGCCAATGCCACCATGCTGGTGCACCCGCGCTCCTCCGCCCCCACAGCTCTGACGGTGGACGCCTCAGACGTGGCGGTGGGTGGGGTTTTGGAGCAGCAGGTTGACGGTGAATGGCAGCCTCTTGCGTTTTTCAGCAGGCAGCTCTCTCGAGCGGAGCTCAAGTACAGTGCGTTCGATAGGGAGCTCCTGGCCCTTTATTTAGCAGTCCGCCACTTCCGTTATTTTTTAGAAGGCCGTTCTTTCGTGGCCTACACGGATCACAAACCTTTGACATTCGCTTTTGCTAAGGTTTCTGACCCGTGGTCGGCTCGCCAGCAGCGGCACCTAACCCTCATTTCGGAGTTTACGACCGATGTCCGTCATATTGCGGGTAGGCTGAATGCCGTTGCTGATGCCCTGTCCCGGCCGGCCATTCCCTCCATAGCCGTGGTTGGTAAACATGTGGATTTCCAGGAGCTAGCGGAGGCTCAGCGCCTGGAAGGAACTGCCGCGGTGTACGCCTCCACAACCTCGGGACTGCGTTTAGAGCAGGTGGCGTGTGGCCCCACAGGTACCAAGTTGTGGTGCGACGTTACTCTCCCACGCCCTCGCCCGGTGGTGCCTGCCGCTCTGCGGCGTAAGGTTTTTGAGGCCATTCATGGCCTGGCACATCCGTCCATCAGGGCGACTTCAGCCATGGTGGCCGACCGGTTTGTCTGGCATGGCCTGCGAAAGCAGGTGGCAGCCTGGGCACGCGCCTGCATTCCGTGCCAGACCTCCAAAGTCCATCGTCATGTCCAGCCCCCACACCAGAGATTCGAGGTTCCCCCCGCCCGTTTTTTCCACATCCATGTGGATTTGGTGGGTCCATTGCCCTATTCTAGGGGTTACACTCATCTACTGACGGTGGTTGATCGGTTCACTCGTTGGCCAGAGGCGCTCCCGTTGTCGGACACCTCGGCGGCCTCCTGTGCACGGGCCTTGGCGTTGCATTGGGTGGCTCGTTTCGGGGTCCCGGCAGTCATCACTACAGATCGGGGAGCCCAGTTCACCTCGTCTCTCTGGGCCGCGCTGGCGCAGCTGTATGGTGCTCGATTACAGCAGACCACCGCCTATCATCCCCAAGCCAACGGGATGGTTGAGCGTTTCCATCGGCAGCTGAAGGCGTCCCTCTGTGCTCGCCTGACTGGCTACGATTGGGCTGACCAGCTGCCTTGGTCCTCCTCGGCATCCGTACGGCCCCGCGGGCTGAGCTGGGCACATCTTCGGCCGAGCTCGTCTACGGTTCGCCCCTGCGGGTGCCGGACGACATTCTCCCTTCCACTCCCGCCTTGCCGCCATCCGTCACGTCAGTCTTGGGCTCCCTCCGGGAACGGGTGGGTTCTCTGGCTCCAGTCCCCACCTCTAGTCACGGAAGCACAGCAGTTCACGTTCCTTCGGAATTGCGGAGCTGTGATTTCGTGTTTCTTCGGAAAGATAGCCACCGTCCCCCTCTCCAGCCCGTTTACCAAGGCCCGTTCCAGGTGCTCAAAAGAGGGACTGTAACCTTCACCTTGCAGGTAGGAAATCGTCAGGAGCTGGTTTCAGTGTCCCGTCTCAAGCCGGCCCATTTAGACCAGGACCTCCCCGTGTCGGTGGCTCAGCCGCCGCGCCGGGGCCGGCCTGTGGCTGCTCGACTGGTCCCGTCAGCGGCGCCCAGCTTACCACCTCTTGGGCCTCCGCCGCCTATGGTTGGTCCCGGGCTGCCGTGGTTCATCAAGTGCCCCCCGTCACCTGCACCCTCCGCTCCAGTGGACCCCCCATCGCCTCCAGCGGCGGCGTCCACCCCGCCTCCTGTCACGCTGGGGGTATCGGTTTCCCCCATCCGTACACGTTCTGGGCGGGAGGTTCGGCCGCCTGTGAGGTATGGTTTCGAGGGTTCTGGGGGGGGGTCATGTAGGGACATAGGGATTGGCCAGGTAATAGAACCCTCGGATTGGGTTACGGTCACGGGGTGAGGAAGCGCGGGGTATTTAAATGCTTGGCGCCAAACGTTAGATTAGAGATTAGATTAGTGAGTGAAGTTAGTGTTCGTCCAGAAAGAAGTCTGTTGCGTTTGTTACGGGTTTTATACCAATAAAGGATTTGGATAATACCACTCGTCTGGACTCACTACATAACTGCAGATGCTAGTTAACACAAGTGGACACAAAGTGCTGGACTAAGTCAGCGGGTCTGGCAGCATCCCTTAGAACATGTACAGGTAACGTTTCGGTCCGGGACTCTTCTGTAAAACATGACAATCCAGTCATGCTACTCCCTTGGTCTCTTGAAAATTGGTTTCCCAACCTCTTCTGAGGATAGACGGAGGTCTGAAAAAGGGTTCGACCTGAAACATCACCTATTCCATTCCTCCAGTTATGCTGCCTGACCCGCTAAGTTACTCCAGCATTTTGTGTCTATCTTCGGTGTAAACCAACATCTGCGGTTCCCTCCCACACTCTTCTAAGAGAAGTTTATTTACCTGGTGAAAGGAAATGTGGACAGTAATGATAGGCAGATCGTAGACTTGTACTTTCAAATGAATGTCATGTCAATAGTTATGTAGATGGTTTGGCACAGGTTAAACTGAGGGAAGGAGCCTACGACTGGTGTTGGTGGGTTGTGGATTTTCAACTTTAATTAGTACTGGTGTCAGGGGTATGGGACGAAAGCAGGAGAATGGGGTCGATCGGGAAAGTCACATCAGCCATGATTGAATGGCAGAGTAGACAGTGGAACGAATGGTCTAATTCTGCTCCTATCACTTATGAACATAAACTCTGATTTGCTCCAAGTTGAGACACAAAGTGCTGGAATAACTCAGCAGGCCAGGCAGGATCCCATGCTGCCTGGCCTGCTGAGTTATTCCAGCACTTTGTGTCTTGTTTTTTGAAAAAACAGCAGTTCCTTGCTTCTACATTTTGTTCCCATACTGCCTGACATGTTGCATTACTCCAGCACTTTGTGTCTTGTTTATGGGGGGGGGGGGGGGGGGGAATCTCCAGTTCTTTGCTTCTACATTTTGTTCCCAGTTGACAGGTTCATTCAAATTGATCACAATGGACCCAACACAAGGAATCGCATGAGTTGAACTCAGGCGTCCTCATGTGGCTCGAGATGAACAGAAGCACAGAAGCAAGCAACTGGGAGTTAGTCAGTTTCTTGCAAGGTTCCCGATGAGCCTTTCGAAATGTATGTAATATTACTTTCCATTTACAAAGAAGTAAGCTGGTCAAAGGTATTCAGGTAGTAATGTTAAAACTAAGACTGTTAAAGCTTAACTAACTGGCCTCCCACTTGCTAACAATGGCCTGCTTCCTTTATCGTTGTTACCTTTTTGTATATTTCATTCATTGTTCTTTATCTCTACATCATCACCTATATCTCTTGTTTCCCTTATCCCTAACCAGTCTGAAGAAGGATCTCAACCCAAAGCGTCACCCATTCCTCTCCAGAGATGCTGTCTGTTCCGCTGAGTTACTTCACCTTTTTGTGTCTATCTCCCATTTTTTTCTCTGAAATCCAACGATTGACTAGCCCAGAGAAAAACCTACAGACAATTAAGTGAGGCATTTAACAACAACAGTGCAGTGATATTTGGGTATTTTTAATGAACTCAAAAAGAAGAAGCAAAGTGATAAATGTGAACGCTCCTTAAAAATACTCCAGAGACAAGTAGAGTTGAAATATTCCTCCCTATGTTTCTCGTTTTGTGAAGCAGTGAATGATTGCTTGGTCTTGCATTGGGAAATTAAAAGGGCCAAATAACATATCGGGAATCAGTGAGGATAATATAACTTTTCTTAGACAGAAATGAATAATGAAAAGCCAGGAAGAAGGAAAGCTGAATTGGAAAAGGGAAACAAATAAAAGAGATTTGGTCAGGGAAGTTAGCCAGAAGGCTCCTTAGATCAGTAGTAAGGAGTTGTGCTGCACAGTTTGTACGTTCTCCCCGTGACCTGCGCGGGTTTTCCCCGAGATCTTTGGTTTCCTCCCACACTCCAAAGACGTACAGGTATGTCGGTTAATTGACTGGGTAAAATGTAAAAAATTGTCCCTAGTGTGTGTAGGATAGTGTTAATGTGCGGGGATCGCTGGGCGGTACGGACTCGGTGGGCTGAAGGGCCTGTTTCCGCGCTGTATCTCTAAATCTAAATCTAAAAAATCTAAAATCCATGCTGACCAAGATGCCCCATCTACACTCGTCCCATTTTCTCGCAGTTTACCCATATGCCTCTAAACCTTTCCTATCCATGTACCTGCCCACAGGACTTTTAAATGTTGTTATTTCACTTACCTCAATAATTTCCTCTGCATCTCGTCCATAGGCATATTACCTTCAGCCTGAAAAAACAGACCCTCAGGATCCTATTAAATCTCTCAGTGGGTTCATGGATATCCTCAAAGGAAAATCAACTGTTTCACAAACTGTGATGGGCTCCGGACATCCAGGCTTCTTAATTCCATCACCATCGTTGTCCTAAGTTCATTAGATTATAAGATCATAAGATCATAAGTGATGGGAGCAGAATTAGGCAATTCGGCTCATCAAGTTTACTCCGCCATTCAATCATGTCTGATCTATATCTCCCTCCTAAACCCATTCTCCTGCCTTATCCCCATAACCTCTGACACCCGTACTAATCAAGAATCTATCTATCTCCGCCTTAAATATATCCACTGTCGGCCTCCATAGCCTTCTATGGCAAAGAATTCCACAGATTCACCACCCTCTGACTGAAGAAATTCCTCCTAGACAATAGACAATAGACAATAGGTGCAGGAGTATGCCATTCGGCCCCTCGAGCAGGCACCGCCATTCAATGTGATCATAGTTGATCATTCTCAATCAGTACCCCGTTCCTGCCTTCTCCCCGTACCCCCTGATTCCGCTATCCTTCAGAGCTCTATCTAGCTCTCTCTTGAATGCCCCACTGCCTTCTGAGGCAGAGAATTCCACAGATTCACAACTCTCTGACTGAATTTTTTTTTCCTCATCTCTGTTCTAAATGGCCTATGCCTTATTCTTTGCTACTCCTTCCTAAAAGAACGTCCTTTAATTCTGAGGCAATGACCTCTGGACTCTCCCACTAGTGGAAACACCCTCTCCACATCCACTCTATTCCACCCAGCCTTTCTCTATGAGGTCCCCCCCCTCATTCTTCTAAACTCCAGCGAATATAGGCCCAGTGCCGTCAAACGCTCATCATACGTTAAAGTTCTGAGTATCAGTAGCAAAAGGCATATTCAGTTGCCGATGTAGTTACTGAAAGCATTATGGGAACTTTGAAGGGAGACTCCAGGAGCCAAGATCCACACTGAGATGGATATCTGGCCTTATGTAACATCTAGGAGGAAGTTCCAAGTGCTGTGATGCCAACGGCAACTAAGGTCAATATTATAGCAACCTTGTTTCAGTGATTACTTTAACACATTTCTATCGGAAATAAAATGTCATAGGTACTAACTTGAGAGTTTGACTTAGTTATAATGTAGATTTTTAGATTTAGATTTAGAGATACAGCGCGGAAACAGGCCCTTCAGCCCACCGAGTCCGCGCCGCCCAGCAATCCCCGCACATTAACACTATCCTACACACACTAGGGACAATTTTTACATTTTACCAAGTCAATTGGTAAAATCGGCGGCACGGTAGCGCAGCGGTAGAGTTGCTGCTTTACAGCGAATGCAGCGCCGGAGACTCAGGTTCGATCCTGACTACGGGTGCTGCACTGTAAGGAGTTTGTACGTTCTCCCCGTGACCTGCGTGGGTTTACTCCGAGATCTTCGGTTTCCTCCCACACTCCAAAGACGTACAGGTATGTAGGTTAATTGGCTGGGTAAAATGTAAAAATTGTCCCTAGTGGGTGTAGGATAGTGTTAATGTACGGGGATCACTGGGCGGCACGGACTTGGAGGGCCGAAAAGGCCTGTTTCCGGCTGTATGTATATGATATGATATGAATTAACCTACATACCTGTACGTCTTTGGAGTGTGGGAGGAAACCGAAGATCTCAGAGAAAACCCACGCAGGTCACGGGGAGAACGTACAAACTCCAAACAGATGGCGCCCGAAGACAGGATCAAACCTAGGGTCTCCGGTGGGACTGTCATATGAGGAAAGATTGAAAAGACTAGGCTTGTATTCACTGGAGTTTAGAAGGATGAGAGGGGATCTTATAGAAACATATAAAACATATAAAATTATAAAAGGACTGGACATAGAAACATAGAAACATAGAAAATAGGTGCAGGAGTAGGCCATTCGGCCCTTCGAGCCTGCACCGCCATTCAATATGATCATGGCTGATCATTCAGCTCAGTAGCCTGTACCTGCCTTCTCTCCATACCCCCTGATCCCTTTAGCAAAAAGGGCCACATCTAACTCCCTCTTAAATATAGCCAATGAACTGGCCTCAACTACCTTCTGTGGCAGAGAATTCCACAGACTCACCACTCTCTGTGTGAAGAAATGTTTTCTCATCTCGGTCCTAAAAGACTTCCCCCTTATCCTTAAGCTGTGACCCCTGGTTCTGGACTCCCCCAACATCGGGAACAATCTTCCCGCATCTAGCCTCTCCAACCCCTTAAGAATTTTATATGTTTCTATAAGATCCCCCCTCAGTCTTCTAAATTCCAGCGAGTACAAGCCCAGTCTATCTAGTCTTTCCTCATATGTAAGTCCCGCCATCCCAGGGATCAATCTGGTGAACCTTCCCTGTACTCCCTCTAAGGACAAGCTAGATGCAGGAAAAATGTTCCCAATGTTGGGCAAGTTCAGAACCAGGGGCCACAGTGTTAGAATAAAGGGGAGGCCATTTAAAACTGAGGTGAGAAAAAACTGTTTCACCCAGAGAGTTGTGAATTTGTGGAATTCTTTGCCACAGAGGGCAGTGGAATCCAAATCACTGGATGGATTTAAGAGAGAGTTAGATAGAGCTCTAGGGACTGGTGGAATCAAAGGATATGGGGAGAAGGCAGGCACGGGTTATTGATTGGGGATGATCAGCCATGATCACAATGAATGGCGGTGCTGGCTCGAAGGGCTGAATGGCCTCCTCCTGCACCTATTTTCTATGTTTCTATGTTTCTATGTTACATTTTGATAACATTTCCAGACTAGCCTATGACCACATATTCCAGGGCGGCACGGTAGCGCAGCGGTAGAGTTGCTGCTTTACAGCGAATGCAGCGCCGGAGACTCAGGTTCGATCCTGACTACGGGTGCTGCACTGTAAGGAGTTTGTACGTTCTCCCCGTGACCTGCGTGGGTTTTCTCCGAGATCTTCGGTTTCCTCCCACACTATAAAGACGTACAGGTATGTAGGTTAATTGGCTGGGTAAATGTAAAAATTGTCCCTAGTGGGTGTAGGATAGTGTTAATGTACGGGGATCGCTGGGCGGCACGGACTTGGAGGGCCGAAAAGGCCTGTTTCCGGCTGTATATATATGATGATATGATGATATGATGAACATGTCCTCTTTTTGTGATCAATAGCAATGTAGTTGTGGCACAGCAAATGTTGTTTACTACTTAACTGCAAATATCTCCAGGTTGGGTTGGGCCGAGCAAGATATTGGAAAAAAAAACTGTCTTCAGGTTTGGGTTATGTTTTGATAAGATTTCAATTCTAAATAAGGCTCCATAGCTTGGGGCTGAAATTCCAATCATCTGAGCCTTTGGCAGATGCTGTGGCCACCTTCACGGGCAAGAGACATCTCTGCCACCAGACAGAGGATCATCCTGAATGTAGGCACTTGGGCACATTGAATACACATGCTAGTCTGTTGCACATTAATCCAAGCTGGAAACAAAACCAAACATTACAAACACAGTCACACAACATGACAACAAATGCTTCATTGATTGGTGTGCAGTTTGCAATCGCTGGCACTCTACTTATTTGGAAAGAGAGCCAGAGAAGAGTATCAAGTGTCATCTCATCACGGCAACTGTCATCATAAGAGAAATCGAGATACCTCTCAGACCTGGCAATCATTCCATCTATCGTGCCTCAAGCATTTACCTACATCATATTTAAGACCCATGAAGTCTTGATGCAGCTCTATGGGATTTAGGCTCAACCACTGTTGGAGTATTGTGTGCTGTTCTGATTGCCCCATTACGGGAAAGATGTGGAAGCTTTGGAGAGTTTCATTGAAACTTACCGAATAGTGAAAGGCTTGGATAGAGTCGATGTGGAGAGGATGTTTCCACTAGTGAGAGAGTCTAGGACTAGAGGTCATAGCCTCAGAATTAAAGGATGGTCCTTTAGGAAGGAGATGATGATGAATTTCTTTAGGGAAAGGGTGGTGAATCTGTGGAATTCTTCGACACAGAAGACTGAGGAGGCCAAGTCAATTGATATTTCTAAGGCAGATAGATGGATTCTTGATTTGTACGGGTGTCAGGGGTTATGGGGAGAAGGCAGGAGAATGGGGTTTGGAGGGAGAGATAGCTCAGCCATGATTGAATGGCGGAGTAGACTAGTTGGGCTGAATGGCCTAATTCCTCTCCTATCCCTATGTCCTAATGAGAGAGTGCAGGGGAGGTGTAGCAGAATGCTAAACCTGGTTTAGAGGGTTTCAGCTACAGGGAGAGGTTGGAAAGACTTGGATTATTTTTTCTGGAACGTCAGAGGTTGACATGGGACTTGATAAAGTATTTTAAATTATGAGAAGTATAGATAGGATAAACACAGAACCTTTGTCCTATGTCCAACATTGAAGGACATAGCTAAAAGGTGAGAGGGGGGGAAATATAATGAAGATGTGCAGGACAAGTCTTCTGCGCAGAGGATAGTGGGGCCTGGAATGCTTTGCCAGGGGTTGTGTTGGATGCAGATACGATAGTGGCATTTAAGAAGCTTTTTGATGGGCAATTGGACTTGCAGGGAATGGAGGGATATGGATCGCTTGCAGGGAGATGAGGTCAGTTCAGCTGGTCATCATGTTCCGCACAGACATCGTACTGTGCTGTACTGTTCAATGTTCGATGTACAACACAAGAATACCCTGTAAGGAACCAGAAATATACTAAATCTATGTTGGTGGGGCCTTTCACATCCTACATAAGATGTAGCTTATGGGTCTTCTTTCAGGAGCCACACACAGCTATTATTTCCCGATGGGACAACCTCAGCAATTGGAATTGTTAAACCTTCACGAGGTAAAGAGGTGCATCAAAGAATCAATTTCTGAAGAGGAGCAATGTATGGACTGCTAATATAAATATGGAACTGGTACCTAGGTAAATATAAAATTCTGAATTGTGCAGATGCATTCAACTAAATACTGTTCATTAATTCTACATCAAATGAATGCTTTTGGCTCTCTCAGGTTGGTTTATTCAATATCATGAGGATAACACTGAACATTTTTATTCACAAAATGCTGGAGTAACTCAGCAGGTCAGGCAGCATCTCGGGAGAGAAGGAATGGGTGACGTTTTGGGTCGTGACCCTTCTTCAGTCTGAAGAAGGGTCTCGACCCGAAACGTCACCCATTCCTTCTCTCCCGAGATGCTGCCTGACCTGCTGAGTTACTCCAGCATTTTGTGAATAAAAGCCTTCGATTTGTACCAGCATCTGCAGTTATCTTCTTACACTGAACATTACTGGATTTCATTTTGCATAACTGTGTTCCACATGCTCCTCCTGCAATCTATGGCTCTGTACACTGTGTAATACAAAGCAATTTATCTGGTATCAGTGTACAAAACTAACATAATAGTGAATTAAAGATTGTACGGAGCATTTATGCCAAACCTTTCAATGATTCAATGATGATTCAATGCTACTTTATTGTCATACGTACCTAGGTACAGTGAAATGATTTGTATTTCATTCTGCCCAGTAAAATCATACAGCAGACCTCAGCTAGGCAGTACACAAGAGTCCCCATTAAGTTACATAAAGTTCATCAAACAGACCTAACTTCTGCTCGCGGCGTCGAACCCGGCCCACTGCCATACGTGGTTGTAGGCGGCCCCCCGCTGGGTCCCCTTACGTCTTTGGCGGCCATCCTCGCGGTGCGGGTCCCACTCGTTCTCGACGGTCGACCTCACTCTTGATGGTCTCCTCACTCTTAACGGCCCTCTTACACTCTATGCTCAGACTATAATATAAGACTCAGACATTGTCGCTTTGTGGACTTGGTAAAGGTCAAGGACATTCCCTTAGGAAAAGCAACTGTTTCACAAATTCACCAAGGGAGCAATGTTGCTGCACTCCCCCTGGTTCAGGGAACAAGAGAATGGGTCACTCTAATATGGATCCAAAAGCCACTTCCTTAAACCCTGTGGTAGGTGTTGCCCAATCTCTAACCTCAGACCCTCCTCTGTGCACCTTTCCCCTCCTGATTCTGATGGTGCTGAATTTCCTCTGCTGCTGACTCTGCCAACAAGATTGAAAGTTTGCCCCTCCATCCAGGTGGATGTCCAGACTTTCTCAAGTAGGCTGAAGATGAGCCAGAAGAAACTGACAAATAACCTTGGAACTGGATACTCTCTCAGCTTAGGCTATCTGAAATTGATAGTTAATTAAAAAGTACACCTGCAGATCATCTTATTTCCATTGCTCAGCTTCCTGAAACTCATACCCTCAGTCCTAAAATCTCAAGGAAAGTTCAATTTCAGTGAAAGTGTCTTTATATGTTTCCTACTACCTCCTGAATGAAAAAGTTACTAAAATGGTTGATGAGGGGAAAAGCATAGGCATTTTCTATGTGGACTTCAGCAAGCCATTTGATAAGGTTCCACATGGAAAGGTGAGATGACATGAGAGAGCTAGATAGAGCTCTTAAGGATAGCGGAGTCAGGGGGTATGGGGAGAAGGCAGGAACGGGGTACAGATTGAGAATGATCAGCCATGATCACATTGAAGGGTGGTGCTGGCTCGATGGGCCGAATGCCCTACTCCTGCACCTATTGTCTATTCATCTATTGAGATCTAGTTGATGAGATAGAGAATTAGTTTTATGAACGGAAGCAGAGGGTGATGGTGGAAGGTTATTTTTCAGACTGGAGGCTTGTGATTAGTAGTGTGCCTTAGGTATCAGTGCTGGGCCCATTGCTGTTTGTGGTTAATATCAATGATTTGGATGAGAATGCACAGGGCATGATTAATAAGTTTACAGATGACTGGAAAGTGGGTGGCATCATTGATAGCGAAGATGGTTATCAATAATTACAGCAGGATTTTGATCAGTTAGGCAGATGGGCTGAGGAATAGTTAATGGACTTTAATACAGATAAGTACGAGGAGTTGCATTTTGGAAGGTTAAACCAGGGCAGAACCTTTCCAGGGCTCTGGTGAGTGTTATAGAGCAGATGGATCTACGAGTGCAGGTACATATTTCTTTGAAAGTGACATCACAGGTGGATAGGTGGGTGGTCAAGAATGCTCTTGGCACATTGACCTTCATCAATCAGAGTATTGAGCATAGAAGTTGGGATGTTATGTTACAGTTGATGAAAATATTGGTGAGGCCAAATTTGGAATAATGTGTTCAGTTTTAGTCATGCCATGAAAGAAAAGGTGCTGTTAATCTGGAAAGGGTGCAGTGAAGGTTCATGGCTTGGCTCTAATGCTGTCTCAGCCTTCATTTCCCCCTCTACCCTATTTGCTATAATTATACGTAATAAGTCCCACGTTTTTAATAATGTGGCAGGTATAGTAGTTTACTGTATGTTCTCTCTGTGACCACGTGCGTTTTTCAGGGTGCTCCAGTTTCCTCCCACACTCCAAAGGTGTACAGGTTTGCAGGTTAATTGGCTTCGGTAAAATTGTAAACTGTACCCAGTGTACAGGATAGTGCTGGTGTTCAGGGCGATCGCTGGTCGGCATGGACTTGGTGAGCAGAAGAGCTTGGTTCCGCACTGTATCGCTAAACTAAATTAAACTAAATTTGCTTCCCGACTACACAGGGAGAATTAAAATTGCCGACCGTGGACAAAGTTGACACCTGTCACCTGGCCATTGCACAAAGCATTTACAGGCACACAACATCAAAAGTGAAGATTAAGACTACAACTCCATTGTTTTTAGATTTGAGATTTGGATTTTCCTGTAGAAAAAAACTGTATATTTAAGGCAGTGCAAAAAACGAGATTCTGGAAGAACCCATTGGGTCAGGCAGCATCTTGGAGCCAAAGGAACAGTTGACGTAAATGACTGAGATACTGCAACAAGATTGAGAGCCCAATGGCTGCTGAACAAGATGTGAGCCCGTGGTAAAAGTGGGAGGAATACTAGCATGAGGAGCGGATTGGCTGGATGGCAGAAGGCAAAGAGTGGCAATAAAGGGAGCTTTTTCTGGTTGGCTGCCATTGACTAGCGGTGTTCACCAGGGCTCAGTGCTGGGGCCGCTACTCTTCACGGTGTATATCAATGATTTGGATGAGGGAATTGAAGGCTTTGTGGCCAAGTTTACAGATGATGTGGAGGGGGGGGGGGGGGGGGCAGGTATTGTAGAGAAAGCAGGGTTTCTGCAGGACTTGAGAAGCGGCAGATGGAATACAGCATAGCAAAGTGTGGAGACATGCATTTTGGTAGTAGGAAGAAAAATATTTTCTAAATGGGAAGAGAATCCAGAAATCGGAGGTGCATGGGGACTTGGGAGTGCGGTTGCAGGGTTCCCAAAAAGTTAATTTGCAAGTTGAATCGGTAGTAAGGAAGGCGAATGTAATTTATTTCAAGAGCGCTAGAATACAAAAACAGGTATATAATGCGGATGCTTTATAAGGCACTGGTTAAGATCGCAATTGGAGTATTATTTGGGTCCCATATTTGAGGAAGGATGTGCTGGCGTTGGAGAGGGTTCATAAGTTCATAAATTCATAAGTTCTAGGAGAAAAATAAGGTCATTCGCCCATCAAGTCTAATCTGTCATTCAATCATGTTTGATCTATCTTTCCTTCTCAACCTCATTCTCCTGCCTTTGTCCCATAACCCCTGACACCCTTATTAATCACGAATATGTCAATCTCCACCTTAAAAAATATCCATTGACTTGGCCACCACTGCGGTGTGTGGCCATGAACTCCACAGATTCACCACCCTCTGACTGCAGAAATTCCTTCTCATCTCCTTTCCAAAGGTACATCCCTTATTTCTGAGGCTATAGCCTCTGGTCCTAGACTCCCACCAGTGGAAACATCCTCTCCACATTTACTCTATACAGGCCTTTCACTATACGATGAGTTTCAACGGGGTCTCCCCTCATTCTTCTAGGCCCAGTGCCTATCCAGAGGAGGTTTACTAGTATGATCTCAGGAATGAGCACGAAGGGGTGACGCACGATGGCTGCCTCGCCTTTCTGTCCTTTTCGGACTTTTTTTGTTATTTTTGGTAAGTTTTAAAAGTTTGTGTAAATGTTCTCTGGTTTGTTTTATGTGGGGGTTCAGGGTGGGGGTCAGGGGAAACTTTTTAGTCAATCTCTTACCTTGCCGGAGATGCGATTGTTTTCTGGATCGTATCTCCGGTCGCTCTGCGGCCTAACATCGTGGAGCTGGAGGCCTTGCTCAGGACTGACTTTGAGCCCCACCGCGGGGCCATGGACTTACCTTTGGAGCTAGCAATCACTTGCCTGGGATCGATGCTCCAACTGTGGCCTGCAGACCTTAACATCACGGATCTCGCAGTCTCGGGTTGAGACCGGTCGGGAAGCTCCAAAAGCCGCTCGACGTTCGACAAGCCCTGACCCAGGGTAGATCGCCCGGCACAGGGGAGCTGAGATCTTCCCCCACTGATGCAGGAGCTGGATCACCCCATCGAGGAAGGCCCGCTGCTGACCATGGGAGTCAATATCGTCCTGTCAACGGAAGGTTAGAGGCCCCAGACTGCTGGAGGACAAAGAAGGGAGAGATTGCATTTTATTTCGCCTTCCATCACAGTGAGGAATATGGAGGGTCACTGTGGTGGATGTTCGTGTTAAAATGTATTTTGTGTGTTCTGTTGCTTTTTATTGTTATGACTGTATGGCAAATGAAGTTCCTCGTATGTTGCAAAACATACTTGGCTAATAAAGTATTATTGGGATTGTTAACATATGATGAGCATTTGAAGGCACTGGGCCTTCATTTAAACTTTAATGATTAATATAGTTTAGTTTATTATTGTCATGTGTACTGAGGTACTCCGCGATGTGTAAAGATGTTGCCAGCAACCCAGTCAGTGAAGAGTCTATAAAGGCTGAAGATTACAATCAAGCTGTCCACAGTGTACAGATACAGGGTAAAGGGAGTAATGTTTAGTGCAAGATAAAGTCCACTAAAGTCCGATTGGTAAGGATGTTTCAAAATTGTTATTGTTCTTCATTTTTATAACTCATATCATTTTCTGAAGAAAGGTCTGAAGAAGGGTTTTAACCAGAAAGATCACTTGTCTATGTCCTCCAGAGATGCTGCCTGACCCTGATGATTTATTCCAGCACTTTATCTTTATTCAGGTTTCCAACATTTGCAGTTCTTTGTGCCTCTGTCTTAATATTCTTCTAACATAGGTATCCAGTGACAGTGATGATACTTCCTCATAACTTCCCAGAAGACAGCTCGTCCCCCCTTTCCTTTGTTGTGTAACTTGTCTTTCTAAGCTGTACATTGTTCCTCCAAAGATGCAGCTTACATTCTTAATTGCTCAGGTGTCCTGTTCTCACAATGACAGAGTGCCAAACCGAATGATGTAATCAGAGTCTGAAACACAGGGGTAGATTGTCACCCTGTCATAGAATCATTGAGTCTTGTATACACTGGAATTTAGAAGGATGAGAGGAGATCATATCGAAACGTATAAGATTATTAAGGGGTTGGACACGTTAGAGGCAGGAAACATGTTCCCAATGTTGGAGGAGTCCAGAACAAGGGGCCACAGTTTAAGAATAAGGGGTAGGCCATTTAGAACTGAGATGAGGAAAAACTCAGTTCTGGTGCAGGGAGCAGGGTTTCAAGTTTCTGGATCATTGGGACCTCTTCTGGGGGAAGTATGACCTGTACAAAAAGGACGGGTTGCATCTGAACCCGAGGGGAACCAATATCCTGGCGGGGAGATTTGCTAAAATAACTGCGGAGACTTTAAACTAGTACGGTTGGGGGGAGGGACTCAAACACAGATAGCTAATAGGCAGTGTGTGAGGCAGGAGGCAGAAAAGGGAAACACTCAGACCCAATATGTAGGAGAGAAAGAAGGGAAAAGAAATAAACTGAGAATAAGAAATGATGGGTGCCTTAAATGTGTATATTTTAATGCTAGGAGCATTGTAAGAAAGGTGGATGAGCTTAGAGCCTGGATTGACATCTGGAAGTATGATGTTGTGGCGATCAGTGAAACATGGTTGCAGGAGGGTTGCGATTGGCAATTAAATATTCCAGGATTTCATTGTTTCAGATGTGATAGAATCGGAGGGGCAAGAGGTGGGGGTGTTGCATTGCTTGTCAGGGAGGATATCACAGCAGTGCTTTGGCAGGACAGACTAGAAGGCTCGATTAGGGAGGCTGTTTGGGTGGAACTCAGAAATGAGAAAGGTTTAGCAACACTTATAGGGGTGTATTATAGACCGCCAAATAGGGAACGAGAATTGGAAGAGCAAATATGTAAGGAGATAGCAGATATTAGTAGTAAGCACAGAGTGGTGATTGTGGGTGATTTCAATTTTCCGTATATAGACTGGGAATCACATTCTGTTAAAGGGCTGGATGGTTTGGAGTTTGTAAAATGTGTGCAGGATAGTTTTTTGCAGCAATACGTAGAGGTGCCTACCAGAGAAGGGGCAGTGTTGGACCTCCTGTTAGGAAATGAGATGGGTCAGGTGACGGAGGTATGTGTTGAGGAGCACTTTGGGTCTAGTGATCATAATGCCATTAGTTTCAATATCATTATGGAGAAGGTCAAATCTGGACCAAGGGTTGAGATTTTGGATTGGAGAAAGGCTAATTTTGAGGAGATGAGAAAGGATTTAAAAGGAGTGAAATGGAAATTTTTGTTTTATGAAAAGGATATAATAGAGAAATGGAGGATATTTAAAGGTGAAATTTTGAGAGTACAGAGTCTTTATGTCCCTGTTCGGTGGAAAGGAAAGAATAATAATTTGAAAGAGCCGTGGTTTTCCAGGGAAATTGGACACTTGGTTCGGAAAAAGAGGGAGATATACAATAAATATAAGCGGCAGGGAGTAAATGAGGTTCTTGAGGAATATAAAGAATGTAAAAGGAATCTTAAGAAGGAAATTAGAAAAGCGAAAAAAAGATATGAGGCTGCTTTGGCAAGTAATGTAAAAGTAAACCCCAAGGGGTTCTACAGATATGTCAATAGCAAAAGGATAGTGAGGGATGAAATTGGTCCATTAGAGAGTCAGAGTGGACAGCTATGTGCTGAGCCGGAAGAAATGGGGGAGATATTAAACAATTTCTTTTCTTCGGTATTTACCGAGGAGAAGGATATTGAATTATGTGAGGTAAGCAAAACAAGTAGAGTAGTGATGGAAATTAGGAGGATTAAAGAAGAGGAGGTACGGACACTTTTGAAAAATATAAAAGTGGATAAGTCTCCAGGTCCTGATAGGATATTCCCTAGGACATTGAGGGAAGTTAGTGCAGAAATAGCAGGGGCTATGACGGAAATATTTCAAACGTCATTAGAAACGGGGATGGTGCCGGAAGATTGGCGCATTGCGCATGTTGTGCCTTTGTTTAAAAAAGGTTCTAAAAGTAAACCTAGCAATTATAGACCTATTAGTTTGACGTCTGTGGTGGGAAAATTAATGGAAAAGATACTTAGGGACAATATATATAATTATTTGGATAATCAAGGCCTGATTAGAAACAGTCAACATGGATTTGTGCCTGGAAGGTCATGTTTGACTAATCTTCTTGAATTTTTTGAAGAGGTTACCAGGGAAATTGATAAGGGCAAGGCTGTGGATGTTGTCTATATGGACTTCAGTAAGGCATTTGACAAGGTTCCACATGGAAGGTTGATTAAGAAGGTTAAATCGTTGGGTATTAATAGTGAGGTTGCAAGATGGATTCAACAATGGCTGAATGGGAGATACCAGAGGGTAACGGTTGACAATTGTATGTCAGGTTGGAGGCCAGTGTCTAGTGGAGTACCCCAAGGATCTGTGTTGGGTCCACTGTTGTTTGTCATTTACATTAATGATCTGGATGATGGTGTGGCAAATTGGATTAGTAAATATGCAGATGATACTAAGATAGGTGGAGTAGTTGATAGTGAGGTAGATTTTCAAAGTCTACAGAGAGACTTGGGCCTTTTGGAAGGGTGGGCTGAAAGATGGCAGATGGAGTTTAATGCTGATAAGTGTGAGGTGCTGCATTTTGGTAGGACAAATCAAAATAGGACGTACAGGGTAAATGGTAGGGAATTGAGGAATGCAGTGGAACAGAGGGATCTGGGAATAACTGTGCATTGTTCCCTGAAGGTGGAATCTCATGTGGATAGGATGGTGAAGAAGGCGTTTGGTATGCTTGCCTTTATAAATCAGAGCATCGAGTATAGAAGTTGGGATGTAATGTTAAAATTGTACAGGGCATTGGTGAGGCCGAATCTGGAGTATGGTGTGCAGTTCTGGTCGCCAAATTATAGGAAGGATGTCGACAAAATGGAGAGGGTACAGAGGAGATTTACTAGAATGTTGCCTGGGTTTCAGCACTTAGGCTACAGAGAGAGGTTGAACAGGTTGGGTCTTTATTCTTTGGAGCGTAGAAGGTTGAGGGGGGACTTGATAGAGGTTTTTTAAATTTTGAGAGGGACGGACAGAGTTGACGTGGGTAGGCTTTTCCCTTTGAGAGTGGGGAAGATTCCAACAAGGGGACATAGCTTCAGAATTGAGGGACAAAGGTTTAGGGGTAACATGAGGGGGAACTTCTTTACTCAGAGGGTTGTGGCTGTATGGAATGGTCTTCCGGTGGAAGTGGTGGAGGCTGGCTCGATTTTATTATTTAAGAGTAAATTGGATAGGTATATGGATAAGAGGGGATTAGAGGGTTATGGTCTGAGTGCAGGTAGATGAGACTAGGTCAGGGAGAATGGTCGGCGTGGACTGGTAGGGCCGGACAGGCCTGTTTCCATGCTGTAGTTGTTATATGTTATATATGTTTTCAGTCAGAGAGTTGTGAATCTGTGGAATTCTCTGCCTCAGAAGGCAGTGGAGGCCAATTCTCTAAATGCATTCAAGAGAGAGCTAGATAGAGCTCTTAAGGATAGTGGAGTCAGGGGGTATGGGGAGAAGGCAGGAACGGGGTACTGATTGAGAATGATCAGCCATGATCACATTGAATGGCGGTGCTGGCCCAAAGGGCCGAATGGCCTCCTCCTGCACCTATTGTCTATTGTCTATTGAGTCAAATGTAATCCGAGTGCACTGTGCAGTAGTGATTCACAAAATCGTCACCCGATCTATGTTCAGGTTGTCAATGCAGAGGAAACCATGTAAGTGATTACTAATAAATTGGAGAAAATTTGAGAAAATACGAAAATAGGGGCAGGTAGTGTAGAGAAAGCAGAGACTCTGCAGAAGGACCAGGACAGGGCAGAGAGGTGGCAGATGGAACACAGCACAGCCAAGTGTGGAATCATGCATTTTGGTAGTAGGTGTGACATCATGAGAGGTAGAGTCATAGAGGGGAGATACATTTCCTCCGGGTGGATGCAACAAGGACTACAAACCATCATGGCTGCCAGCAAAAGACTACAAAACCCATAGTCAGGGCTGCCTGCCCTGCTGACACTGATTGCTGCTGACACTGATTGCTGCTGACACTGATTGCTGCTGACACTGATTGCTGCTAACACTGATTGCTGCCCAGCTGAACCAGATGAGCTGATTGCCTCAGTGAGAGAGCTAAAAGGGAAGGGAAGCAGTGTATTGAAAGAGAGAGACAACGACTGGAGCAGAGAGGGAGAGAAGCAGTGTTTGAGTTATATTTTGTAAGAAGGCAGCAAGCTACAGTTTTGATTTAACTACCTGTTTTGGTTTTGTGTACCTGTCTGCAAACAATTAAGTTTACCTGTTTTTGGGAAAGGCTAAATATATGGAATGTAAGTTTGAAAACTTTTCTGTCTTCATTTCCGGCACCCACACCTCCCAACCTTCAAGAGAAAAGCTCCCGACCTCTCAAGACATCACATAGGAATAAAGGAATGCGGGTGCAGGATTCCCCAAAAGTTAATTTGCAAGTCGAATCGGTAGTCAGGAAGGCAAACGCAATGCTGGCATTTATTTCAAGGGGACTAGAATACAAAACCAGGGATGTAATACTGAGGTTCTATAAGGCGCTGGTCAGGCTGCATTTGGAATATTGTGTGCGATTTTGGGCACCATATCTGAGGAAGGACGTGCTGGCCCTGGAGAGGGTCCAGAGGAGGTTTACAAGAATGATCCCAGAAATGAATGGGTTAACATATGATGAGCGTAAGACGGGCCTGTACTCGCTGGAGTTTAGAAGATTGAGGGGATCCTCATTGAAACTTACCTAATAGTGAAAGGCTTGGATAGAGTGGATGTGGAGAGGATTTTTCCACTAGTGGGAGTCTAGGACCAGAGGTCAAGGCCTCAGAATTAAAGGACATTCCTTTAGGAAGGAGATGAGGAGGAATTTCTATAGTCAGAGGGTGGTGAATCTGTGGAATTCTTTGCCACAGAAGGCTGTGGAGGCCGTTAATGGATATTTTTAAGGAGGAGATAGATAGATTCTTGATTAGTACGGGTGTCGAGTTATGGGGAGAAGAAAGTAGAATGGGGTTAGGAGGGAGAGATAGATCAGCCATGATTGAATGGCAGAGTAGATTTGATGGGCTGAATGGTCTAATTCTGCTCCTATCATGATCTTATGACCTTTAGTGTCTGAAGGTGACTTCCCATTCAAGGTAGCAGAGCATATGTAGGATTATCCACTGAATGTAAAGGCTGGTAGAATGGAAGATGAGGACAAGAGATAGTCTATTGCTCTGGGTGGAAGGAAGAGCTTAATTCTTCATTGTCGGTACACAGCATCTTGCTATGTGAGGTGAAGTGAGGGACCTGGAGACATTGGAGTGGGGAGGGAACAAATTCTTAACTTCCACCGACTAGAAATATAAACATACCTGCTTCTCAAAACATTAATATGTTCTTCACCAGTTGTACAGGGCCCTAGTGACACCACACCTAGAGTACTGTGTGCAGTTTTGGTCTCCAAATTTGAGGAAGAACATTCTTGCTATTGAGGGAGTGCAGCGTAGGTTCACTAGGTTAATTCCGGAATGGCGGGACTGTCGTATGTTGAAAGACTGGAGTAACTGGGCTTGTATACACTGGAATTTAGAAGGGTGAGAGGGGATCTTATTAAAACATATAAGATTATTAAGGGGTTGGACATGTTAGAGGCAGGAAACATGTTCCTCATATTGGGGGAGTCCAGAACCAGGGGTCACAGTTTAAGAATAAGGGATAGGCCATTTAGAACAGAGATGAGGAAAAATGTTTTCACTCAGAGAGTTGTAAATCTGTGGAATTTTCTACCTCACATATTGTCTATTGTCCTACTCCTGCACCTATTGTCTATTGTCTATTGTCTAAAATAGGTGCAGGAGTAGCCCATTCGGCCCTTCGAGCCAGCACCGCCATTCAATATGATCATGGCTGTTCATCTAAAATCAGTACCCCATTCCTGCTTTCTCCCCATATCCCTTGATTCCATTAGCCCTAAGAGCTATATCTAGCTCTCTCTCTTGAAAACATCAAGTGAATTGGCCTCCACTGCCTTCTGTGGCAGAAAATTTCACAGATTCATAACTCTCTGGATGAAAACGATTTTCCTTATCTCAGTCTTAAATGGCCTACCCCTTATTCTTAAACTGTGACCCCTGATTCTGGACTCCCCCAACATCGGGAGCATTTTTCCTGTATCTTGCCGGTCTAATCCTTAAGAATTTTATAGGTTTCTATAAGATCCCCTCTCATCCTTCTAAATTGCAGTGAATATAAGCCCACTATATCTTCTGACAGTATTCCTCACTGTCTGCAACTCCTCGAATTTTGGTATAATTAGCAATCTTACTCACCAACCTATCTACGTTTACATCTGGTTATCTATATCACGTACGCAGAAGTCCTAGCATGGATCCCTGTGGAACTCCACTGGTCACAGAGCTTCAGCCAGAATATCTTCCTTCTACCAAAGACGTACAGGTTTGTAGGTTAATTGGCTAGGTAAATGTAAAAAATTGTCCCTAGTGGGTGTAGGATAGTGTTAATGTACGGGGATCGCTGGGCGGCGCGGACTTGGTGGGCCGAAAAGGCCTGTTTCCGCGCTGTATATATATATGATATGATATGATATGATACCAGGATTCTCTGTCTTCTATGAATAAGCCTATGAATAGCTTTCAGGAAGGTGTTATCACAGGCGCTGTTTTTGTAGACCTTTCAGCCACATATGATACTGTAAACCATCGCCGACTGTTACACAAAGTACATAATTTGACACACAACTTGCATCTAACCAACCTGGTGAAGAATCTGGTCGAAAACAGACGCTTCTTTGTCGAGCTGTCAGGAAAGAAAAGTCGCTGGTGCAGGAAGAAAAATGGCCTCCCTCAAAGAAGTGTCCTGGCACCCACCTTGTCCAATATCTATGTTAACGACCAACCTATCCATCCCAACACCAGGACTTTCATTTATGCAGATGACCTGTGTATTACAACCCAAAGTGCTGACTTCCTTGAGGTAGAAGCTACTCTGTGTGAGGCTTTAGTCAATCTGTCCTCATACTTCAAAGAGAATCACCTGAGAGCCAATCCATCTAAAACCTAAGTCTGCGCTTTCCACTTGAAGAACAAGTACGCAAATTGAAGGTTGACGATCATATGGAATGGCCCCTGGTTCAGGACTCCCCCAACATTGGGAACATTTTTCCTGCATCTAGCTTGTTCAGTCCTTTTATAATTTTATGATTCCTCTCATCCCCTCTAAACTCCAGTGAATACAAGCCTAGTCTTTTCAATCTTTCCTCATATGACAGTCCCGCGATCCCAGGGATCAATCTCGTGAACCTATGCTGCACTGCCTCAATTACAAGGATGTTCTTCCTCAAATTAGGAGACCAAAACTGTACACAATACTCCAGATGTGGTCTTACCAGGGCCCTATACAACTGCAGAAGAACCTCTCTACTCCTATACTGAAATCCTCTCGTTATGAAGCACAACATGCCATTAGCTTTCTTTACTGCATGCTGTACCTGCACGCCAACTTTCAGTGACAGGTGTACAAGGACACCCAGGTCTCGCTGCACATCCCCCTTACCTAACCTGACACCATTGAGATAATAATCTGCCTCCTTGTTTTTGCCACCAAAGTGGATAACCTCACATTTAACTCAGCAGGTCAGGCAGCATCTCAGGAGAGAAGGAATTCGGGTCATGACCCTTCTTCAGACTGATGTCAGGGGGGCAGGACAAAGAAAGGATATAGGTGGAGACAGGAAGACAGAGGGAGAAGGGGGAGGGGAAGAGAGGGACAGAGGAACTATCTAAAGTTGGAGAAGTTGTAGGAAAATAACTGCAGATGCCCTGTGACTAGTGGTGTGCCTCAAGAATTGGTCCTGGTCCCATTGCTGTTTGTGGTTTATATCAACGATTTGGATGAGAATGTACAAGGCATTTGCAGAGGACACTGGTGGGTGATATAGCAGATGTCGATGATAGTTATCAAAAATTAAAAAATCGTGATCAGTTGGGCAAGTGGGCAGAGGAATGGTGAATAGAGTTTAATGCCGAAAAATCTGAAGTTTTGCATTTTGGGAAGTCTAACAATGGGCAGAACCTTCACAGGAAATGGCAGGGTTCTGGGGAGGGTTGTAGAGCAGAAGTATCTAGGAGTGAAGGTACATAGTTCCTTGAACGTGGCGTCACTGGTAGTCAAGAAGGCTTTCAGTACATTGTCTTTCTTCAGTCAAGGTTTTGAGTATAGAAGTTGAGATGCTATGTTACAGCTATTGTGCAAGGCATTGGTGAGGCCACAGTTCGAGTATTGCGTTCAGCCCACTCACTCAACCTGTCCAGGTCACCCTGCAACCTCCTAACATCCTCTTCGCAGTTCACACTGCCACCCACCCTTCGGCCCACCGAGTCTGCGCTGACCAGTAATCCACATACACGAGCATTATCCTGCACACTGTGGACAATTTACAATTTATTTTACCGAAGCCAATGAGCCTACTAACTTGTACATCTTTGAAATGTGGGAGGAGACCTGAGCACCTGGGAAGACCCATGCAGTCACAGGGAGAACATACAAACTCCATACAGACAGCACCTGTAGTCAGGATCAAACCCAGGTCTCTGGCGCTGTAAGGCAGCAACTCCACCGCTGCGCCACCGTGCCGCTCTACTACTATGCACTAAATATCCATAAGAAAAGATCAAGGCAGGATATCTTGCAGTGAGAGACTCATCCTCCCACACACTATTTACAAAACACAACCTAAATGTTTGATAGAATGCCCCCTTGCATGGATGAGTGCAGCACCAATAACGCTTAAAAATCTCAATGCCATCCAGGAAAACGCACACCATCTGATTTGTAATTCACTCCACCACAAGTACACTGCAGGTGCCATTCTCTGCAATGCACTGCATTTATCCAGCTACGCTGACGGTCCTCCCCAAATTGATGACCTCTGCCACACAAAGAGATCAGGGTAGCAAACCTCTGGGAACACCACCATCTACAGATTCCAATCAACATGCAGACCTTCCTGACTTGGAAATATATTGCCATACCTTCTCGTCACTGAATCAAAATACTGGAACTCTCTCCTTTAAAGCACTGCGTGTATATCTCTACTGGGTGAACTGCAACGGTTCAAAATGCACCTCGCTATTGCCTTATCTGGCAATTAGGGATAGATAATAAATGTGGATGAAGGAACTGCAGATGTTGGTTTACAACGAAGATCGACACATGATGCTGGTGTAAGTTACTCCAGCATTTTGCGTCTATCTATAGATAACAAATGCTGCCTTTCTAATGACACCTGCACCTCATGATGAATTAACATTAACTTTTTTTTGCCCAGTAACCGACTACATTCACTGCCCTTTGGCTAATGGAATGTATCTGTATGGGAAGATTGTAACCGGCTCTTAGGCAGCCAAATCATAATTCCCCTTCTAGGTATTCTTTTTACTTTGTTTGGAGACTGTTGAATATGGTAGAGGGATTTTGCACAGATCAGTCTAAAAAAAAACCTGAGCAACATCAGTCTATTTTTTTAACTTTCATCAAAGTATTGTTAAAGTTGGATACAGCTTTAATCCAGCACCCTTTAACGTCACATTTATCTGATCACATTCAACTGATCTGGTATGAACAAAATGAAGTCTTGCTAGTAATCAGAACACTTTTGATTTGCTTCTGTTACTTTCACAGCCTCCAGGTAGGGAGTAATGTTTCTGTGACAATGGTGCTGAATAAATGAAGTGCCGGTTCCCCACTTTTGCAAACTCACAAATGTCCCTATTAATTTGTTTGGTGTCAACATGGAGATGACAGTAATCCCTATCTTGCAGCAAGCAAGACACTTAATCATTTTGCTCAGTGGCTGTTCCACTCGAATCTAGAAACTCGTTCGAAGACAATTATTGTTTCACCCATCATGAAACAATGGGATATCAAACAGAACAGTCTAGCACAGAAACATGCCCTTTGGCCCATAATGCCTGTGCCAAACATGATTCCAAGGTAAACCAATCTCATCTGCCTGCAAATGTTCAGTTCAGTTTAGTTTATTGTCACGTGTACCGAGGTACAATGAAAAGCATTTGTTGCGTGCCAACCCGTCAGCGGAAAGACAATACAAGATTACAAATGGGCCATTCACAGTGTGCAGATACATGATAAGCCAATAACGTTTAGTGCAAGATAAAGCCAGTAAAATCTGATCAAAGATAATCTGTGGGTCATCAATGAGGTATGCATATGATCCATACCCCTCCATTCCTACGTACCCATGTGCCTTGGTAAACTCTTCTGAAATGCCACCATTGTATTTGGCTCCATCACCAGCCTTGGCAACATATTCCAGGCACCCACCACCCTCCATGCAAAAAAATTACCATGCCATGTTTTATTCAAGAGAGAGTTAGATATGGATCTTAGGTCTAACGGAATCAAGGGATATGGGTTGAAAGCAGGAATGGTGTACTGATTTCGGATGATCAGCCATGATCATATTGAATGGCGGTGTTGGCTAGAAGGTCCAAATGTCCTACTCCTGCACCTATTTTCGATGTTTCTATGTTTCTATGCACATCTTGTTTATACTTTGCCCCACTCACCTTAAAGTTATGCCCTCCGGTCTTTGATATTTCCAACCCCGGAATAAAGTTTCTGACGATCTATTCTTCTCATAATGTTAACTACTTCTATCAGGATGATCCTCAACCTCCAGTGTTCCAATCAAAAACAATCCACATTTGTCCTAACTCTGCTTGTAGCTAATACCACCTAATCTTGACAGCATTCTGGTAAACTTCTTTTGCATCGTTTCCAAAGCCTCCACATCCTTTCTGTAATGAGATGACTATATCAATTACTGCATCAATTACTGATATTTTTCTCCCTATAATACTGCATGTAGATACCCTCATTTTTACATTCAATCACAAATATTTGCTGTTTTGAATATAATTGGGTAAATTAGCAATCTTTGGACTTTAGAGATACAGTGTAGAAAAAGGCCCTTTGGCCCACCAAGTCCACGCCAACCAGCGATAACCCTGTACACTAGCACTATCCTACACACGTGGGACAATTTACGATTTACAGCAGTCAATTAACCTACAAACCTGTACGTCTTTGGAGTGTGGGGGGAAAACGGAAAACCTGGGGAAAATCCACGCCGTCACAGGAAGAACGTACAAACTCCGTACAGACAGCAGCTGTAGTTAGGATCGACTCCTGGTCGCTGGCACTGTGGCAACAACTCTACCGCTGTGCCATTGTGCCAACCTAATCATCAAGAGGCTGCTAACTACTTCCCACTCATTATTCATTACAATGTCTAATATGGCCACTCTCAATTTGTCTCCTTTGACATATTGTTGGAGAAAACATGTCTTGAACACGCTCAAGAAATGTACTCACTTTTTAATAAGTGCTAGTTTCCTCATTTCAGTTTGTTTGCAAGTTTGGACACAGTCACCTGAGAACAAATGAAAGGCAGCGCTTCCCTTCATAACTGAGGGCCACAGACAGCAACGATTGACACCATTTTCCTCGCTGGTGTTTCAGCTGACCAATATTAAAACAGTTTTCTAATGTGCTCATGAGATCAGCAAATGTATAACAGTGAGAACGCAGGTTCTCCTGTCTTCAATAATAATTTACCACTTTAAGTTGAATCATGCAAAGGTTTACATTGGCAGTTCAATTGGGTAGTAGTCCAACTAATAATTGGCTCAGATAAACAAAACATTTTCTATTCACCACTTCCACTCCACTGTCTAGGAATGATTCTCAAGACATAGAAAAAAGAACTGCAGATGCTGGTTTATATCAAAGATATACACAAATTGCCGGAGCAACTCAGTGGGTCAGGTAGTATGGCCGGAGAAAAAAGCATGGGTGACGTTTCTGATCAGGACACTTCTTCAGTCTGAATAAGGGTCCCGACCTGAAATGTCACACATTCCTTCTCTCCAGAGATGCTGCCTGACCCGTTGAGTTGTTCCAGCACTTTGTGTCTATCTTAGGAATGATGCTGACCCTTAGTCATCTAACAGCAACATCCACAATTCTGCTGAAAGACTGTTTATAACAAAGTCAGATTTTGCAATGATAGCAAAGAAAATGTCGCCAGATGCTTTACAATTCTTCGGAGGTAAGACGTACATAATGAACAAAAAGAGAATTATGTGCGACACAAGGACAAGCGTTCTTCCACAGCATGCGTTTGAAATGCAGTGCAATGGAAACAGGTTATTTTGTGGCCTTCAGAATGGAATTGAATAGATATATGCTGTAATGAGAAAAAAGCCGTGCGGCGACAGAGAAGGGGCTGGGGAATAGAAGCAGAGAGTTGCTCATGCCGTCTGAATGAATTCTTTCCCTGTTGTATTCATCCTATGATTCAATGAAAATATTAAAAGCAGATAGTTTAACTCCAGGTAATCACATTTAGAAGACAATTGAAGGAAGCAGGTGATGCAGGATAAACCTTTGGGATGATTACAAGGATGTCTTTGTGGTGATGGAAACATTCAGAAATTTTAAGAAGGTGATTTGTCAATTAATAGAAAGTGAAATGCTTCAAGAAGCTGGTGATCATATCATATCATATATATACAGCCGGAAACAGGCCTTTTCGGCCCACCAAGTCCGTGCCGCCCAGTGATCCCCGTACATTAACACTATCCTACACCCACTAGGGACAATTTTTACATTTACCCAGCCAATTAACCTACATACCTGTACGTCTTTGGAGTGTGGGAGGAAACCGAAGATCTCGGAGAAAACCCACGCAGGTCACGGGGAGAACGTACAAACTCCTTACAGTGCAGCACCCGTAGTCAGGATCGAACCTGAGTCTCCGGCGCTGCATTCGCTGTAAAGCAGCAACTCTACCGCTGCGCTACCGTGCCGCCATGTGTGATGGCGCACATTAACTCCAGCCTCCCAGAGAGTCTTGATCTACTGCAATTTGCTCACCCGCACAATAGGTCCACAGCAGACACCATCTCCTTGGGCCTACACTCACCTCTGGAACACATAGATAACAAGGACACCTATGTCAGACTCCTATTTATTGACTATAGCTCTGCCTTCAACACCATAATCACATCCAAATTGATCTCTGAACTCCTGGACCTAGGAATCAGCAGCCCCCTTTGCAACTGTCGACCCCTATTTTAGGACACATTGACTACAATCAGTGAGGATAGACAGCAACACATCCTCCACAATAATTCTCAACACCAGTGTCCACAAGGATGCTTTCTACGATCCCTACTATACACCCTGTACACTCACAACTGTGGAGACAAATTCGGCTCTAACTCCATCAACAAGTTCGCAGATGACACCACTGTGGTGGCTGGATCTCAAACAAGACAGAGTACAGGAAGGAGCTGGAGAATTCAATGACATAGTGTCAGGACAACATCTTCTCCCTCAATGTCAGCAAGACTAAGGAGCTAGTTATCGACATCGGGAAACACGGTGGAGTACATGCCCTAATCAGATTAATAGTGCCAAAGTGCAAATGGTTGAGAGTTCCTTGGCGTAAATAGTAAATAAACAATCTGCCCTGGACCGACTATTTTGAGGCTACAACCAAAAGGCACAGTAACACCTCTGCTTCCTCATGAGACCGAGGAAATTTGTCATGTCTCCAATAACTCTTACCAACTTCTACAGATGCACCATAGAAAGCATACTACCGGGTTGCATCACAGCTTGCTTTTGGAACAGCTCTGCTCAAGACCACAAGAAATTGCAAAGAGTTGTAGATGTAACCCTGTCCATCACACACACCAGACTCCCCATCATTGACTCCATGTACACTTCACGCTGCCCCGGGAAAGCAACCAACATAATCAAGGATCTGTTTCACACCCTCATTCCTTCTTCTCTCTGCTCTCATAAGGAAAAAGATACAAAGCTTGATAGCGTGTACCACTAGGCTCACGAATAGCCTCGTGCCTACTAGTAGGGACACCGCTGGAACTTCTGGGAGCTACACCTGCAAGAATTGTGTCCAGGTGCAGCTCCTGACTGAACGTGTTGTGGAGTTGGAGAAGCAGCTGGATGACCTCAGGGCCATCCGGGAATACGAGAGTTTCCTGGACAGGACCTACTGTGAGGCTGTCACGCCAAGGGTCCAGGTCGAGCGAAGATGGGAGACCGTTTCTAAGGGGAGTAAACATGGACTACAGGAGACCCCGGTGGCTGTGCCTATTGCAAACAGGTACACACTCTTGGGAGCTGTCGGGGCAGAAGACGCTTCCAGTCCGAGCGGCGGACAGGTTGGTGGCTCTAATCAAGGCAAGGAGACTTGACCGGGGAAACCGAAGTCAGGAAGAGCCATAGTAGTGGGTGACTCCATTGTCCAAGGTACGGACAGTAGATTCTGTGGCAGCAGGCGGGACTTGAGGATGGTCTGTTGCCTCCCTGGTGCCAGGGTTCAAGACATCACGGACCGGCTTCAGAACATCCTAGCGAGGGAAGGCGATCAACCGGAAGTAGTTGTGCACGTGGGCACGAACGATGTCGGGAGGAAGAGGAAGGAGATACTGCAATGTGAGTTTAGAGAGTTAGGAAGAAGACTGAGAAGTATCACGTCGAGGGTGGTTATCTCTGGATTGCTTCCTGAACCTCGTGCTATTGAGGGCAGGAACAGAGAGATTGGTGATATGAATGTATGGCTGTGGGGTTGGTGCAGGGAGCAGGGATTTAGATTTCTAGACCACTGGGAACTCTTCTGGGGTAGGGGGTGACCTGTACAAAAGGGACGGGTTACACCTTAACAGCAAGGTGACCAACATTCTGGCAGGTAGGTTTGCTAGTGCTACACGTGTGGGTTTAAACAAAGTAGTGGGGGGGAGGGGTTGACAAATTGGGAATATGAAGATGGAGTTAAAGGGGAAGCGAATACAGGAGAAATTGCAAAGGACTCTCAAATAAATGGGAAGGGAAGTTCTAGAAGGAATAAGAGAGTAAGGTCAGGGCCAATTGTGACCGGTGTGAGAGGGGAGGTGAATACCGAAATTAAAGTGTTGTATTTAAATGCGCGAAGTATAAAAAATAAAGTGGATGAGCTTGAGGCTCAGTTAGACATTGGCAAGTATGATGTTGTGGGAATTACTGAGACATGGCTACAAGAGGACCAGGGCTGGGAACTGAATATTCAGGGGTACACAACATATAGAAAAGTCAGCGTGACTTGGACAGTTTGAGTGAGTGGGCGGATGCATGGCAGATGCAGTTTAATGTGGATAATCCACTTTGGTGGTTATGCACTTTGGTGGTCAGAATAGGAAGGCAGATTATTACCTAAATGGTGTCAAGTTAGGAAAAGGGGACATACAACGAGATCTGGGTGTCCTAGTGCATCAGTCACTGAAAGGAAGCGTGCAGGTACAGCAGGCAGTGAAGAAAGCCAATGGAATGTTGGCCTTCATAAAAAGAGGAGTTGAGCATAGGAGCAAAGAGGTTCTTCTGCAGTTGTACAGGGCCCTAGTGACACCGCACCTGGAGTACTGTGTGCAGTTTTGGTCTCCAAATTTGAGGAAGGATATTCTTGCTATTGAGGGCGGGCAGCATAGGTTTACTAGGTTAATTCCCGGAATGGTGGGACTGTCGTATGTTGAAAGACTGGAGCGACTAGGCTTGTATACACTGGAATTTAGAAGGATGAGAGGGGATCTTATTGAAACATATAAGATTATTAAGGGGTTGGACACGTTAGAGACAGGAAACATGTTCCCAATGTTGGGGGAGTCCAGAACCAGGGGCCACAGTTTAAGAATAAGGGGTAGGCCATTTAGAACGTAGATGAGGAAAAACTTTTTCAGTCAGAGAGTTGTAAATCTGTGGAATTCTCTGCCTCAGAAGGCAGTGGTGGCCAATTCTCTGAATGCTTTCGAGAGAGAGCTAGATAGAGCTCTTAAGGATAGCAGAGTCAAAGGGTATGGGGAGAAGGCAGGAACGGGGTACTGATTGAGAATGATCAGCCATGATCACATTGAATGGTGGTGCTGGCTCGAAGGGCCGAATGGCCTACTCCTGCACCTGTTGTCTATTGTCTATCAGACTTCTGAACTCTCATTCCATCAGCTAGATCAGCTAGGGTTCAAACCTGATTTTCCGACCTGCCTCGTGTGCATTGGACTTTGTCTTCTGGACCTGTTATACTAAAGTACTGAGAAACTATATTCTACACTGGTATTTTTCTCTTCACTTTACCTGCTGGACATGCTTGGCTTCAATGTATTCATGTATAGTATTAACTGATTTGAATGGCACACAGACAAAAGCTTTTTTGTTGTATCTCAGTGCACGTGACAATAATGAACCCAAACTTAAACCTAGAAATGCACTTCAGACTCGCTGTGGGTTAAATGGAATAACAGAAGAAGAAATGTCTCCTCTTCGTAGAGCCATACAGCATGGCAACAAGCTGTTTGGCCAAACTTGTCCATGCCATCCAAGTGGCCTCATCTACATCGATCCCACCACTTGCTCTAAACCTATCCTATCCATGTACCTGAGCTCTTATATATGTGTTGAGCACACATTGAGATGATACATATTGACCTGGGTAGGATCTTCCTATTTGCTCCTGCACCAGCCCCGCAAGCATTTTTGTGACTGTATGCCAGCTATAGATTGCATGCAGTCAGGGTTAGGTCCCAGGCAGTGTAAACTGGGATTCATAACAAATAAGAGCAGGTGTAGGCCACCCTGCCCATTGAGCTTGTTTTATTCACCCCAGCACTATCCCCATGTCCGTTGATTCCCATAATATCCAGGGATCTCTAACTCTCTTTTCTAAATAAACACTTTTGGGCTTCCAGGGCCCTCCTCGGCAGAGAACTCCAGAGAATCACCATCTTCTGAGTAAAGACTTTTCTCCTCACCTCAGACCTAAGCAGCTTACTCTTTACTCCATAACAATGCTCCTCTAGACTCCTCAATCAGGAAAAGCAACTTAGAGTCACAAAGTCATGCAGTACAGAACAAGGCCATTCGGCCCTACTCGTGCATGCCAACCTAGATGTCCCATCTAAGCTAGTCCCATTTTCCCTCTGAACCTTTCTCGTCCATGTATCCAACTTTCGTTTAAATGCTGTTATGGTACCTGCCTCAGTTACCTCTTCTGGCAGCTCATTCCATGTATCCATCATCCTCTGAGTGCCCCTTAGATTTCTAATAAGTTTTGTCCATCTCACCTTTAACCTATATCCAAATGTAGCCTCACCAACGTTCAGTACATAAGAGGAAATTTCTCCTCATCGTAGAGCCCCAACAAAACGTCCCAACTTTCCTCTGTTCTACATTCACCTACTATTCACTGTGAAGGTCTTGCCCAGGTTTGACTTCCTAAAATGCAACACCCTGCACTTTTCTGCATTAGCCATTCCTCAGTCCACTTGCCCAGTTAAACAAGATCCTGCTGTGGCTTCCCTACACCCAGCTTGCCAAGCCCTTTAAGACTGTTGTAAGTTTCAAAGTTCTCATTGTTCTAAACTATAAATGCATTCCCAGTTTATTTAATCTCTCCTCATTGAAGCATACTGGCCATTACTGCAACCAGTCCCGTGAATTTTCCTTCCTGTGCTCGCTCAATGGCAATTACAATCTTTATTGGGTAAGGAGACCAGAATTGTACACACATCTTTGTAAACAATAAAGTTTGTTATCACTCAAAGGAATAGAGGTTGTCGATATACTGCACAGGTAATCGTGCATAATTGATCTCAATTTTAACAACATGGCTTACAGTTTATTACTTAAGCTTCACACACAATAAATTAAATCATTGTTTCACCATCCTAAAATGGCATCAATATTTATCCAATTGTCCCAAATACGCAGTAACAATTAAAAAGCCTAAGAGACGTTGCAGGAAGTACATGAAAAATATCTTTCCACATGATAATTAATCAGGTGTAAAAATCACTGCCCTGAACGTACTTATCAAAGTAAAAGTTGCACAACATTTAGAAACACAGAAAACC
Source organism: Rhinoraja longicauda (assembly GCF_053455715.1). NCBI lineage: Eukaryota > Metazoa > Chordata > Chondrichthyes > Rajiformes > Arhynchobatidae > Rhinoraja > Rhinoraja longicauda. Next base: position 67,239,647 of record NC_135957.1, on the reverse strand, counting down.
CTTCAGCATAACACTGCCAGTAAAGGGTGTGGCTTGACTGGGTCCAAGATCGAAGGAGGCAGCTGTTTTAAAGGCCTCTCAAACATATCAGTGAGAAAACATCGCCGAGGTTGCAGGAAAGAAGACTATAATTTTTCAAAGGGTTGTTGTATTTACATTTTTATTTAACTGCATAAAACGCTGCAACCATTTCCTCAGGACCATGTACACTGTGAAGACTGCCTGTGTCTGGGGTTGGCTCTTTCTGTGCTGTTCTGTGAGAGCATGCACTGTAGCAGATGACCTTGTGGGAGCCAAATGCCCAGGAGATATCATCCTTGGGGGATTATTTCCAGTGCATCAGCAGGTGAAGAATTTAAATCACCTTAAACCAGACCCACTAGAATGCACAGGGTAAGTGTCTTGTTGTTCATGTTTTTCATTTCTTATTGCCATAAAGAGTCATTAACAAAAATGGGTCTGACTCAGTGTTAGATTTCAATTGATAAAAGTTTCACGTGTCGTATAGAAATCTAAGCTGGAAAAAAGAAAGCCAATGAGGCAGATTCGTCTGATTATTGGACGTCAAAAGAAAATATTTGGCTGCTCAAATATTTTGATTTTAAATATTTGATTTTAAATTTTGATTTAGAACAAAACAACTTCATTTCCCATTTTTACCACTTTCACTGCCATTCCCAGAGTCAGTTTGCATGTTGAATATTTCCATCTGTATGCGGGGTGATTGCTCTAATCTATATTACCTTTGTCTTTTGATGTCACTAAAAACTGGGGCTGCATGTAGGAGATTGAGGAATGGAAGATTTCTCCTATTTTGTGTGTCATTACAATGATGTGGGTCACCATAAATGGAGCGTGAGATCAGTTTTCAGGTCTGCTTCCTCTTTATTAAAGCACCATCAACCTGCCACTTAACTGTTGACTTATTGATTCGCTTACTTCTACCCACATAATGTAAGCCATTTGATTTGATTTAAACACGTTACGAAACAGAACATTTAAACCAAATATCAGTTATTTTCAACTTTGTATCACCATGATATAAGAAGCACTTTAAAATAGTACATTCTTGTGCATCTAAAGAATTTTGAATAACATTTAATGTTTTGATTTATTAATTGACACTTTCCTGAAACTGCAATTGATAGACAAAATGAAAGTGGTGTCTGGTGAAGCTTCAAAAGTAATTGGACCAAACCGGGGTCACACTAGTCCTCAGACCATCTACACAGTTGTACGGCCAGATCTATTCTATTATTTTTCAGTCTTCATTTGACCCATTACTTACGCTCTCCGGTATTTCCTAACAACATGTGTAACACATTTATTACATGTATTACATTTAAAAGACACTTGGATAAGTATATGAGTGGAAAAGGTGCAGAGGAATATAGGTCAGCCACTGGCAAATGGGTCTAGCTTGGTTCTGCTACTTGGTTGACATGAACAACTTGCACCAAAAGATCTGGTTCAATGAGATATAGCTCTGTGACATGTTACATTTTCACAAGAGGTATAAATCTTGCAGTCAGACAATGCCAAAAGTACAGGCTGCAAGGTTCAACGATTCAATGACATGCAATTCCAGACTTTATCCTTCCTGACAGATGCTAGCTAACAAATGGTGCCTATTGTTGAAACGCTAAGTAGTTGAATAAATATGAACTCCCTTGAATAGTTTCGATTTTTATTCTCTGGTCAGGAGTCTGTGACATAAAGTGAACAGGCTGCTGCAAATTATTGCAATTGTATAACAATGATAGGTTCTGCTCTTACCGTGCAAAACTGAGCTTAAAAGCCAAAATATGCGGTGAATGAAAACGTACAATATGCTTTTCATTAAAAAGTTGCAAGATGTCAATTTTGGAAGATTTAAAGAGGTGCAAAATCAATGCCTATTAAATGGCCATAATGACCACAAGCAGGAGATGAATAAATCCTGGCCAGAACTGCTGTAATATCTTTGTCTTCTCCTATTCTCTTTAGTTTAGTTTAGTTTAGTTTAGTTTAGTTTAGTTTAGTTTAGTTTAGTTTAGTTTAGTTTAGTTTAGAGGTACAGCGTGGAAACAGGCCCTTCGGCCCACTGAGTCCGCACTGACCAGCGATCCTTGCACATTAACACTATCCCACACTAGGGAAATTTTGAAATTTTACCAAGCCAATTAACCTACAAACCTGTACGTCTTTGGAGTGTGGGAGAAAACCAAAGTTCTCAGAGAAAACCCTCGCAGGTCACGGGGAGAACGTACAAACTCCACACAGACATGCACCCGTAGCCAGGATCGAAACCGGGTCTCTGGTGCTTTTCTTTTCTCTTTATTTGGGGATATATACAAGGTAAAACATTGACAAAATTATGCATTGCCGAGGTTAACATAATCTATATAAACTACAGGAGGCGGTGCCTTGCGGGGAGGCGTTGGGAATGGTTCGGGGACCCAGCGGGTGCTGCCTGCTGCCATGCGGCGGCAGGCCTGGCTCGCCGTTGCAAGCAGAAGAATAAAACAGTTTGATGAACCTTTTGTAACATTGTCAGTGCCAGAAACATGGCGACTCTTGTGCACTGCCGAAGTAAGGACTGCTGTACGATTTTACCGGGTTGCATCCAAAAAAAAAGTATTTCACTGCACCTAGGTACATAGAAACATAGAAACATAGAAAATAGGTGCAGGAGGAGGCCATTCGGCCCTTCAAGCCAGCACCGCCATTCATTGTGATCATGGCTGATCGTCCACAATCAATAACCCGTGCGTGTCTTCTCCCCAAATCCCTTGATTCCACTAGCCGCTAGAGCTCTATCTAACTCTCTCTTAAATCCACCCAGTGATTTGGCTTCCACTGCCCTCTGTGGCAGAGAATTCCACAATTCACAACTCTCTGGGTGAAAAAGTTTCTTCTCACCTCAGTTTTCAATGGCCTCCCCTTTATTCTAACACTGTGGCCCCTGGTTCTGGACTCGCCCAACATTGGGAAAATTTTTCCTGCATCTAGCTTGTCCAGTCCTTTTATAATTTTATATGTTTCTATACTATCCCCTCTCATCCTTCTAAACTCCAGTGAATACAAGCCTAGTCTATTCAATCTTTCCTCATATGACAGTCCCGCCATCCCAGGAATCAATCTCGTGAACCTACGCTGCAATTTGACAATAAAGATTCAAATTGAAACATTGATTTTATTTTTAAGTTAGAGTAACTTTGAACAAAATTATAACATTGCGCAGCCATCTGTCAAATTTAAAAGCTGATAAGATTGAACATATTTTTAAACTCTTTCTTTAATAATGCAATCCCACAAGGAGAGTGTGTAACTATATGCCAAACTTTAACTCCTTTCTGACCAGGTGATTGCACAACTCAGGAACTTCCTACAGTTTATCTCATAGAGTATGGAACAAAAAAACAAGAGTAAACACTTACTGGAAATTTAAATATGTTTCTTGCAAACATTGTGGAGTAATCCTACACTTCTGCATGATGATGAAGGTCTCGAAAAAATCAGGCTGCATTTTTATAGTTTTATGACCTCTCTTTAGTTACCATGGCTGGGTTCTCTCTGAGGAGGTAGACACAGTAAGAATTAATCCTGCTTTCTGTCAATGAGATCTTTTTCAAGGTTGAAGATAGCATTGTTATATTTGTAATTTATTCACTGCAAATGGTTCAAGTCATTTGCTGCTTTGAACTCTTCAAATAACGAAATGAAAAATTACAAAAACAATCACTTGTGACATAAGGATTATTGTAAATGAGAATTACTCAGAAAATAAAAAAGTTTTTAATTAGTCAGATGATAAAGATGGACAGCTACTTAAGGTACTTGTTTCTGTATTCTTGCTATTGAGGGCGTGCAGCGTAGGTTCACTAGGTTAATTCCCGGAATGGCGGGACTGTCGTACGTTGAAAGAATGGAACCGACTGGGCTTTAACACGGTCATCCCGAGCAGACTGGTCACCAAACTTTCAGACCTTGGATTTTCCCAAACCATCTGCCAATGGATCAAGGACTTCCTGACCAACCGCCCCCAGACTGTCAAAATAGGCCCTCACCTCTCCTCCACCATTACACTGAGCACCGGCTCACCACAGGGCTGTGTGTTGAGCCCCATCCTTTACTCCCTCTACACTCACGACTGCGCCCCCACCCATCCCACCAACACCATCATCAAGTTCGCGGATGACACGACTGTGGTTGGACTCATCTCAGAAGGAGATGAGACAGCCTATAGGGATGAAATCCAAAGGCTGGCAGCATGGTGTTCAGTGAACAATCTGGTCCTGAACTCCTCCAAAACAAAGGAACTTATAATTGACTTTAGAAAAACCAGTGGAGATTACGACCCACTCTACATCAATGGGGTCTGTGTGGAAAGGGTACCAGCTTTCAGGTTCCTGGGTACGCACATCGCAGAGGATCTTACCTGGTCTACCAACACCATCACCACAGTAAAGAAGGCACAGCAGAGACTCCACTTCCTGAGGATCCTCAGGAAAACCAACCTGCAGGAGAAGCTCATGTTGTCCTTCTATCGCTGCTCCATTGAGAGTGTGCTGGCATACTGTATAACCACATGGTATGCCAGCTGCTCAGAAAAGGACAGGAAGGCCCTTCAGAGGGTCATCACGACGGCCCAGAAGATCATCGGCTGCTCACTGCCCTCCCTGGAGCACCTGTTCAGCCTACGCTGCCTCAGTAGAGCAGGCAAAATAATAAAAGATCCATCCCACCCCGGCCACCGTCTGTTTGTTCATCTGCCCTCTGGTCGACGTTACAGGTCGATCAAATCCCGAACAAACAGACTTAAAAACAGTTTTTACCCCAGGGCCATACGAGAACTGAACACTACCTTTGCACTAGGCAACACCGTTAAAAAATCTTGTAATTAATATAATTGTATTTAATTGTATTTATGTATTTATTTGTTTTTGCATTTATTGCATATATGTTTGTACGCACCGTCAGGATTGGCTATTTTTTAATTTCGTTGTACTCGTTGCAATGACAATAAATGAATATTATTATTGTATACACTGGAATTTTGAAGGATGAGAGGGGATCTTATTGAAACATATAAGATTATTAAGGGATTGGACACGCTAGAGGCAGGAAACATGTTCCCAATGTTGGGGGAGTCCAGAACCAGGGGCCACAGTTTAAGAATAAGGGGTAGGCCATTTGGAACAGAGATGAGGAAAAACTTTTTCAGTCAGAGAGTTGTGGATTTCAGTCAGAGAGTTGTGGATTACTTGTCTCACTTCCCCACAGTTCATAGGTTCACAGGTTATTGGAGCAGAATTAGGCCATTCAGCCCACCAAGTCTACTCTGCCTTTCAATCATGGCTGATCTATCTTTCCCTCTCAACCCCATTCTCCCACCTTCTCCCCTTAACCCCTGACACCCATACTAATCAAGAATCAATCAATCTCTGTCTTAAAAATACCCATTAATTTGGCCTCCATAGCCTTCTGTGGCAATGTATTCCATAGATTCACCACCCTCTGACTAAAGAAATTCCTCCTTATCTCCTTTCTAAAGATACATTCTTTTATTCTGAGGCTATTGCCTCTGGTCCTAGGCTCTCCCACTCGTTGAAACATATTATCCACATTCGCTCTATCCAGGGCCTTTCATTATTTTGTTCGTTTCAATGAGGTCCCACGAGTTCAGGCCCAGTGCAGTGTCCCCATTGCACTGAAAATATATTATTTTCAAATATTCACCCTGTACCCTTTTGAAAAGCACAATTAAATCTGACCCCATTACCCAAGCTGGCAGTAATAATCCAGAACCCAAGCATATGCTGCACTTTTCCTCAGGATTCTTTTGCTTCACTTGTATTCTACCCTTCTATTATACGTCTCCAAAGACGTACAGGTATGTAGGTTAATTGGCTGGGTAAATGTAAAAATTGTCCCTAGTGGGTGTAGGATAGTGTTAATGTACGGGGATCACTGGGCGGCACGGACTTGGAGGGCCGAAAAGGCCTGTTTCCGGCTGTATATATATGATATGATATGATATGATATTCTTCTGTCTTGATCCTTCTGCTTTGTTAAACTGTTTCTCTCATTTTTCCTCTTTCTAAACCATTCATGATTTTAAAGAGTTCTATCGCACCTCTCCTCAACTTTGAACAAGTCTAGCCGCTCCAGCGAGCAAAGCTCATAATTCCACAAGCTCTCTCCTGCACACCTTTTCAGAAGAACTGGCCGAACTGCAGTAGTTTCTTATACAGATTCATCATGATCTCTCTGCTTTAAATTAAAATTGATCCCAAGGAATATCTTTAGAAGAAATCTTTCTCTGTAAAGTTCACGATCCAAATGTCATTTTATCTACTTTCCCCTTTTAACTTCCACTTTTAACAATCTACGTACATACCTAAAAATTTCCATGTTGCAGACTCCTTAAGATTGTTCTCTTGTTTATCCGATCATTTCTTATCCTTTCTGCTGAAATGTAATACTTCATATCTTTTTGTATTATTATATCATTTTACAATCCTCACAGTTTGTTGCTCCAGATTTCAGATTTTTCTGTCTACTGAATATTTGGAAAATGTGCCCTACAAAAATGAGTCCACGTTATGAATATATATTAAGGGAACAATGGTCTTAACACATCTCGGGAACAGCTCAGCACATTTTCCTCTTGTCCAAAACAACTTCATTATTATATTCGGTAATTTAGAAAAATGTGGTTTACAAAAATTTAACATTGACTCTTCACAGGCTGATACCCAAAGCCTAACCCTATTCAGTTGCAGCATCAATAAGCTTCCATGACCATAAGGCCTTAAGCTTGTATATTTGTTGATGATTAGGCAATATTCAATTCCACATGCAATCGTAGACAAGGACCCAGATCACATCTGGTGATCAAGCAGCAAGAAAATGTTCAGGCAAATAATATTCAAGCTACAAATGTGGCAGGCAATGATTATCAACAAAATAATCTAGACACAAGGAACTGCAGTTGGTGGTTTACGAAAAAAGACATGAAGTGCTGGAGTAACTCAGTGGAAATGAGAATGTGGGTCTCTGATGATGCTGGCTGGCTTATTGAGGCTTGGACTCTTGTAGTTCCCATTGATGGTGGGGTGGTCAGTACCCATGATGGACTGGGCTGTGTTCACCACTTGTTGCAATCTTTTTCATTCCTCAGTTTCACGTTGCATGATGCAACCAGTCAATATGCTCTCTACTGTACACTAGGAGAAGTTCGAGAGTATTCATTGACTTACTGAATCTCCTAAATCTTCTCAGGAAATAGAGGCATTGATGGGCTTTCTATATGATTGCATCAATGTGCTTGGTCCAGGACAGATCATCAGAGATATAGACGCTCAGGATTTGAAGCATTTGACTTCCTCCACCACCATCCCTTCGATGAAGATAGGTTTGTGTATCCTCATCCTTCCTCTTCCAAAGTCCACAATCAGTTCCTTTGTCTTACTAATCTTGAGAGTAAGGTTATTGTTCTGGAATCATTTGGGCAATCGATTGATCTTCCTCCAACACTCTGACTTACGGTAAATTCATTTCAAGGGGGACCTACCTGACAGCATGGAGGTTCACCAGTTGGGCTGCACCTTCATGGACAACATATTCTGACTGATGTGAAGCCCATATCCCCCAAAATAAATGAATAATAGATAAATATGCCTAATATGTAAATAAACAATTATATTTTAATTTGCTCAAAAATTCTTTTTGACATTATGGATTACCATAGAACGTACTATGGTTATACTATGCCAGAGAATTATCCTTTTCAAAGCTTAACAATTAATAATGTTTTTTTTCTTTTAAAGATTTGATGTCCAGTCTTTTATCTGGGTCCAGGCTATGATACACACCATTGAAATGATAAACAACTCCTCACTGCTAAATGGTATTAAACTCGGATATGAAATATATGACTCATGTTCCGACGCCTCCAAGGCCATAATAGCTACAATGAAGTTACTTTCTAAGTCAAATTCCACAGGCAATCTTCTGGAAGTTCGTTGCAACTACACTGACTACAAGACAACTGTGAAAGCAGTAGTGGGCGAAGTGTATTCTGAGCTGTCAATTCCCATAGCAAGAATATTCAATGTAATGCTCATGCCTCAGGTATGTAAAACATTTTGTAACCATTGTTTTAGTCTTCAAAGATGTGTGCTTCTTTTGTGCGTTCAGAGGCTAGAGTTTGCTGCAGTAGGGCATCTAACCATATTTACCTGCAGTAGGACTTGCTCACTCCACCCTTCAGTTTAAAGTACTGTATCTTTACCCACATATTTCTTAAGAATGGGAATTGATAATGTTACAGAAAGGGAGAAAGAACATGCGGGAATTAAGCAACCAGCAAGCAGTGTGTTTGGTTCATCAATGCCATTCAATACTTGGGATAGGACTAATAGGAATTTTAAGGAATGGATCAATGATCAAATCAGGCACAGAGGTTGAAATACTGAGACAGAAAGGAAAAATTAGATTGAAAGGTAAAGCAAAAGAAAAAAATAAAATAAAAAAATTACTGAAAATACGGTTCAATCTGAAAACAAACACAATTTAAATAATTGAAATCATAAAAATGAAAGTGAAATCATTTAAATAGATTAGATTATCGATTAAATGGTTTAAATAGATATTCACCTTTCCATTTGACTGCCAATCCATTGCAATACAAACCCAGTGAATTCAACAGCATCCTGCAGTTGGTTAACCTTCAAGGGGTCTAAGAGTCCACCTGTGTGGTGAACTCACAGATTTAGCCTTCCAAAAGCGTCAGTAGGTCTAGATTTTATATGTTTGACAATGCATTTGTGGAAGTCCCAGAGTGACTGCTGCTTAAACAATAGAGCACAGGAACAAGCCCTTTGGCCCTCATTGTCTGTGCCGAACATGGTCCAAGACCAAATCTTATCTGCCTGCACATAATCCATTCCGTATTCAAGAGTTAGCTCTTAGGGCTAACAGAATCGAGGGATATGGGGAGAAAGCAGGAACAGGGTACTGATTTTGGATGATCAGCTATGATCATATTGAATGGCGGTGCTAGTTCGAAAGGCCAAATGGCCTACTCCTGTACCTACCTTCTATGTTTAATCCACATTCTCCCATTTCCTGCATACCCATATGCCTTTCCAAAAGTCTCCTAAATGCCACATTCATATCTCCACCACCACACATTGTAAAGTCTGTACAATTGTCTGAATTATGCTGTTTAACCACCAAAACAATCATCCTTTGAACTTCTGAGACAAAACTGCATTCTGCTAAGTAATGCAGAAAGATGTGTTGCAATCACATATACGTGCATAAATGGGCAGCTATTACCCCTTGATTAATTTGTGCACCATGCACCATGCTACAGGCGGTCCTGTGCGCGCGGCTGAGGGAGGGGGGTGAGGGGAGGGGGGGATAAGGGAGGTTGACGAGGAATGGAGTGGGTGGTGGGGGAGGGGGGTTGAGGGGGGGTGGACTGGGTGAGTGGGGGAGGGGAGGGTTAAAGAGGGTTTAGGGGGGATCGAGTGGGGAGGAAGGGGATAAGGGGGGGTGAGGGGGGATGGAGTGGGTGAGTGGGGGGAGGGGGAGGGGAGAAGTGGGGGAGGGGGAGGGCAAGAGGGGAAGGGTGGAGTGGAGTAGGAAAGGGAGCTGGACCAATGCAGGAGAGGTTTGGCGCCAACGGGTCTGGGGAGTGTCCCCTGGGGCCGTAGGCGGGCGAGGGGGGGACAGGGAAGGGGAGAGGCAGCCACACACCTCTGCCCTGTGTGGCCAGTGCTGCGGGCAGTGCGAGCCATGGAACCGAAACACCTCCTGCAGGTTGGCGGCGAATGGTGGGGACGGCCATCGGCCAGTGCTACGGGCAGAGCGAGCCATGGACCAGAACCATTGGGTGGAAAGCTCTCAGCAAACCTACCGATCCGTGGACCCGTTGCCGGGCGGGGAGTGTCCCCCGGGGCCATGGGCGGGTGAGGGGCGACAGGGAGTGAGAGGGTGTCACTCACTTCTGCCCCGTGTGGCCAGTGCTGTGGACAAAGCGAGCCGTGGACCCGAAACCGCTCCTGCAGTGATCAGCGGTGAACGGCAGCGACGGCCATCTTGTTGTACCCTGTTGAATTATTTGCCACCGCGCTGCACCATGGGAGGAAGGTCAGGGGCAGTGCAGCCGGGATGGGCGCCGGTCCTCCCACTGGTCCTCCTGGGGGAGGGGGGAGCGCATTTGTTAAAGTTTGTGAAGTAAAATGTTTTTAAAAAGTAACAAAAGTCAATGTAGTCTGTCCGCAAGGGAATGGTGAGTAGGGTGGGCCTAAAATTGTGGCGCAATCGTGGACTTTTTTTCCAGGATGAAAACCACATATAAACACATACAGGACAAGGTCAAACTAACAAACAAACGGGGGAACAAACAAGATGAGAGTTTTAGTAATATATAGACACAAGTGCTTGACTTGCACATCTTCACAGGTGAAATTCCATGTTCTGTGTGCACCTAATATTTGCTTCCATGTAAATCTCATTGAACTTTTTTCTTCTATTCCCATTGCTTTCCAGATTAGTTTTGCATCATCTGCTTCCATTCTCAGTAACAAGGGGAGATTTGCATCATTTTTACGCACTGTGCCAAGTGACATCCATCAGACAAAGGCTTTGGCCAAACTTGTCAGCTACTTTAAGTGGAACTGGATTGGGATTATCGCAACCGATGATGAATACGGCAAGTCTGCAGTGACTGACTTTGTTTCAAATGCACAGAAGTACAACGTTTGTATTGGTTTCAAGGAACAGATTCCCAATTACGTGTGTGATATCCAGAGTCACGAACGGATAGAGAACCTGATTTCAAAAATTGAAAAAACCCCCAATGCAAGTGTTATTATTCTGTTTGCGAAACAAGCAATTGTCGTTAAACTGTTCAATGAAATCATCCGCCGGGGGATCAAAAGAACATGGATTGCCAGTGATGCTTGGTCCATGTCCAGAGGAGTTGCAAAGATGAGGAATATAAAAACAGTAGGAAACATTATGGGTTTCTCTTTCAAGATTGGATGCATTCCTGGCTTTTTGACACATTTAAGAAACCTAAGGACACCACCCCGGGGATTTAACAAGTTCATTGAAAAATACAAGCAACTTCATTCCATGTGTTCAAATCAAGTAAACAATTACACAGAAACGTGCAGTGCATTCGCACCGCAGTGCCCATTTCCAGAGTCCAAGAAACTGATACAACCTCTCAATTGTGACCAAGCAAATGAAGGCTTGTCAGATATAGATGAAGATGATATAAGTCATAATATTGAGTTAGGTGTCACTTATGCAGTGTATTTGGCAACTAAATCAATTGCTTATGGTCTAAGGAATCTTCTAAAATGTGAAGGAGTTTGTGAGAAAAACTTTGATTTTCAACCATGGAAGGTAGATATTTTTAGTCTAATATTATTCTTTATTTGCTGTAAGCTATTCTCACTTGACCATGAATGTAATTATTAAATAATCTCATAACTGTACAGCAGTGAGCACATTCTCATGTTTGGCTTGCATTGATTCCTATTGTCTGTCCCGTTTTGAATGTCAGTGATTTTCACGATGCGACTCTGAGTATATGCCTTCATTATCTGCTACCTCAGAGCTATCGGGTGAAGATGCATGTTTGATATAGATGACTGTTTCGATGCATAGCACAAACAGGCCAAAAATAATGCTACCAGTTTTTAGCAAAATCTTTGTCAAATTTTAAAATATCAACTGTCTATCATCCTGATCTATTTCAAGGCCTTGAAATATTTTGTGAGATTGGTAGTATATTGAAAATCAAATTTGTAACTTTGCACAATAGTGAAAAAATAGTGAAATTACCATTAGAGGTAGGCCATTTAGAACAGAGACGAGGAAGAACTTTTTAACTCAGAGTTGTGAAGCTGTGGAATTCTCTGTCTCAGAAGGCAGTGGAGGCCAATTCTCTGGATGCTTTCAATAGAGAATTAGATAGAGCTCTTAATGATAGCGGAGTCAGGGGATATGGGGAGAAGGCAAGAATGGGGTAATGATTGTGCATGATCAGCCATGATCACGGTGAATGGCGGTGCTGGCTCGAATGGGCTGAATGGCCTACTCCTGCACCTATTGTCTATTATTATATCTGTCACTTTGACACTACCCAGTCAAGTGGGCTCCTTTAGTGTAAATTGTCCTTAGAGGGAAAAACATGTGCACTCATCACTGGGTTTCAGTTTAGTTTATTGTCACGTGTACCGAGGTACAGCTTTTGTTGTGCGCTAACCAGTCAGCAGAAAGACAATAGATGATTGCAATTGATCCATTTACTATAGGTACATGATAGGGAGATTGAACCCACAGCAACTAAATTGTCAACAGTTACGTATGTTAGTGGTTTTCTTCACATGACAGCTATCTAGTTTAGCTGCCAAACATGAAATCTACCTTTTCAATTCCTAATCTTGCTAAAATGGTTAGTACAATAATAATTTGTCTTTTTACAGTTACTGGAAGCAATAAGAACGATGCATTTCACTGAAGGTGCAGGACAGTTTTACTTTGACAAGTTTGGGGATTCTATAACTGGATATGACCTCATACAATGGGTTATGAATGATGAGTTCACCAAGTTTAAAACCGTTGGAGAATACAAACTTCGGGATAACAATGTACATATTCACAATGACGCCTTCAAAAGCATCGGAAAGGTTGGAATTAACTTATTGATGGGCAGCTTAATCGTACAATTGATTTCTTAAAATCTTAGTCATAAAGAGATACAGCTCAGAAGCAGGCCCTTCAGTCCAGCATATCCATGCTGACCATGAAGCACCCATCTAGAGTCATAGAGTCAATACAGTGTGGAAACAAGCCCTTTGCCCCAACTTGCTCGCACCAACCAATATATCCCATCTACGCTAATCCCAACTGCCTGCGTTTGACTCATATCTCATTAAACCTGTCCTATCCATGTATCTGTCTAAATAGGCTATATCTGTCATAGGCTATAGGGTGATGTTGTGAAAGCATGTGAAATCGTATCCAGTGAATTTACATAACTAACAGGATGGGTCCCAGTATCGACTGCTGTGGGACACCACTGCTCACAGGCTTCCAATCACTCAAACCCTCCTCCTCCACCATCTGCTCCCTTCAACAAGCTGATCTTGGAACCAGTTTGTCAAGAGCTGTGGAGTCAGTTTGTCAATCTTGCCTAGAAACCATGGGCTGTAATTCATTGGACCGATCTTCAATGTGGGACATTGTCAAAGATGCATGCAGATTATATCATTCCCATTGCCCTCATCAATAAATTTTGTTGCCTCTTTTGAATCTCAATCACAACTCTATAAGTTTGAAGATTGTTTTGAATAGGGAGAAGGCTAGACTTTGAGGGAAAGTGCTATATTGGAGTCAGGCAAGGTATAATGTTATTAGGCAAGAGCTCGGGAGGGTAAACAGCGACCGATTGTTATGACCATCTGACTTGTGGGAGTTGTTTAAAGGCCACTTGATCAATGTTCAGAGCCTGCATGTTTCATTAAGGAGTAGGGATAAGGATGGCAGAGTAACGGAACCTTAGACGACCAGAAATGATGCAAATTTGGTCAAAAAGAAAAGGAACTGCATGTAAAGTGTAAGAGGTTGGAATCAGTCAGGGTCTTTGAGATATATAAAAAAAGGAGGAAAGAACTCCAGCGGGCAATTACAGGGGCCCCAAAGGGACCATGAAATGGCTTTGGTGAGTCGAGTTAAAGAAAATCTGAAAGTTTTTATCACGATATTAAAAACAAGAGGATAACCAGGGAGAATGTAGGACCACTCAAGGATAAATGGGGGGGGGGGGGGGGGCGAGAGGGGGTGGAATGTGTGCTTGGAGTCGTTAGGCGAGGTACTGAACTACTATTTGCATGTTTTCACCAAAGAGAAATACATGGAGGATAATGAGATCCGTGTGGAAAATACTAATTATGCAAAGGGTGTATGTGATCAAGGAGGAGGAGTTGTTGGGGCTCTTGAAGAGCATTCAGGTGGATAAATCCTCAGGACCTGATAGGATTTACCCCAGGTTATTCGGAGAGGCAAGAGAGAACTGTGAGGGAGCCTCGATGAAGATCTATGTATCTTTTCTCATCACAGGCTCGGTCCCGGAGGACCGGAGTGTAGCTAATGTTGTTCTTGTACTTAAGAAGAGGAGTGGAGGGAATCCAGGGAATTATAGGCTGGTGAGCCTCACGTCAGTGGTAGGGAAACTATTGGCGAGGATATTTTGATTTAGTCCCATTTGAAAGACAATGGGTTAACAGAAATTCAATCATTAAAGCAATGACAGTTTGATGAATTCATCATTTTTATCATTTCACTAGGCTGTGCTTTCCAATTGTTCCCGGTCCTGTAAACCCGGAGAAAGGAAGAAAGCATATTCCTTACACACCTGCTGTTATGATTGCGTGCCTTGTGCTGAGGGATACCATTCTGCAGGATGGGGTAAGTATTGGTAATTGCTACAGACTTGTAAAGTTGTGCACTTATAAAGGTCATATCTCTAGTACCCATGGCCAACTCTAACATCACAAATATTGAATTTAGAGAAAAAAGCTCGAGAAACTAGAGCTGTTTTTCTTGAAAATAATTTTAACAGAGACCCCAATAATATGAGTTTGCTGGCAAAAGACGATTTAGCACATCCCCCCAGTATTAATAAATATCAAAAACCTCACTTCAGAAATTATTGTCATGCGTAGCAATGCAATCCATGTTCTGACAAGTATTTGCATGATATTTTCTCTAACCGCTACATATTTTAAATAGTAATCTTAATTTCAATTGTTTCACATTCACCACTGGAAATGTATTTTGATATTTACTTCCTGAAATCCTCAGCGATTCTTTGGCTGCCCCTATGATTAAATATCTAGATGTTTAATTTGTTTATAATGATCAATTAAAAATTAACGCACATATAAATTGAGTACAACTTAAAGGTATATGAAACAGCAAAATAAATCAATGAACTAAGTCTGGCTAAAAATCATTCAAAATCTCCTATATTGGTTTTAGAAATTGTTTATCGGATTTGTTCATGGATGCAAAAATATTTACATTCTTTACAACACTGGTTAAAAGACATTGTGCAGATTATTAGCTGGATGAGTTAGACTGCAGCAAATGTATTCAGCTTGTGGTGTTGTGAATGTAATGCTATTTATTGGTACAAACTCGCACAAAAAAAAAGTCATGGCAATTTTGAATGAATTAAACAAATATTACAATGTTTATTTCTTTAAATACGTACCCTAACAAGGACTTTTGTTTTTCATGGCAGACATGAATGACTGTTTGAAGTGCTTCGATCACCAGTGGTCTGATGCTGGAAGTTCTGCTTGCAATTACAAGACCATTGAATACTTCAACTGGAATGATGGGTTTGCCATTGTCCTGGCAGTCTTTGCTTCTTTAGGGATACTATTAGTAATTGTGATTTTTATCATATTCTCGCTGAATTTGAAAACACCAGCAGTAAAGAGCTCTGGAGGTTATTTCTGTTTTGTAGTTCTCGTCTCACTGCTCCTCTGCTTTATAAGCACTGGATTTTTCATCGGTGAACCAACACAATTTCACTGCAAAATTAGACAGCCGCTCTTTGGAATAAGCTTTACAATATGTGTTTCTTGGATCTTTGTCAAATCCTTCAGGATCATTCTGGCATTTAATTTTGATCCACTTGTCCATCATCAGATGAAAAAAATGTATAAACCAATAGTAATTCTAACAATATGTACTCTGGTGCAAGTAATTATTTGCACACTTTGGTTGTTGTTTAAAGGACCTAATTATGTACTAAATAATACCATACCGAAAGTTTTATTACCAAAATGTGATGAGGGTTCCAATGTGGCATTTGGTATTATGTTGGGTTACATTGCTCTACTTGCATTTTTTTGTTTTTTGACTGCTTTCATGGGGAGGAAGATCCCAGATATTTACAACGAGGCCCGGTTTATCACATTCAGCATGCTCATCTACCTGATAGTGTGGATTTCATTTGTTCCTGTGCACGTCAACACTGAGGATAAATATCTCCCAGCAGTTGAAGTGGTTGCCATTCTTGCATCAAACTATGGCATCTTATGCTGCCATTTCTTTCCAAAGTGCTATTTCATTTGTTTCAAGAAGGACCAAAACACTCCTGAAAGCATTAGGAAGTATGTACGAGAGCATAACGCTCAAAAAGGTCAAGTCAACTTTCCTCAACCTTCGGAGGTGGGTGAATACTTTTGGTCTGCACCAGTATCTCCAACTACTGTGAACAGCCAAGTTTGTCAAATACCTATGAGTACATAAATTGGGACAGGAATATATTGCAGACTATATCATGGGAGTAAGGGGCAATGACTGTTAATGAGGATGCAACACTGGATTTTTAAAATTTGGATTAAACATTATAGCAAATGTAAATTCATAACTTTTCTGGTTTTTAAAACCAGTAAAAGACAACTTTTAGAACATGAGCTGCAAAGCAACCCTAAAGTTCACATGGCAGAACTAACCCATGACTAGAAGATCCAAGATTGGCTAAATTTAGATATTTGCCAGAAGCTTGTAATTGCTTTGCTAATGATCCACATTGATACAGTTATACGAGGAAGGTTCATTAAAGCCTTACTGTTACACAATGTGCTGCTTCCTTTCAAAATTGTTTTTTTGTTTAAATTATTCCAGACACTTCAATTTGGCTCAGATTACAATTGGAGAAAGGTAGATTTAGTTTATTTTAGTTTAGAGATACAGCGCAGAAACAGACCCTTCCGCCCATCGATTCTGTGCCGACCAGCGATCCCTGCACACTAACACTATCCTACACACACGAGGAACAATTTACATTTTTTTTACCAAGCCAATTAGCGTACAAACCTGTACGTCTTTGGAGTGTGGGAGGAAACCAGAGCTCCCGGATAAAACCCACGCACATCACGGGGACAACGTACAAACTGTGTACAGATAGCAACCAGAGCCAGGATCAAACCTGGGTCTCTGGCGCTGTAAGGCTGTAAGCAACTCTACCACTGCGCCATTCTGCATCCAACCAGGAATAATTCGGAGCATATGACAACTCATAAAATAAATAGTTATCTGGCTGAAAGGCAGAGAATGAAGGATAAGGAAAAAGATAATTTTTCAGAGTGGCAAGTAGTATATCGATTCTCAATTCCAAAATCCATCAAATCGCATACTTGAAATTTTTATTTTAAACATGTCCACTTAGTCTGGTTGGTCAGGGCGCCCAACAATGACTTGTTCATGAGGTGTCTGAGCTAAAAATAACGTATGCGCTGTTCATACTTCTGTGTTTTCCGTACATCCTCGAATTCCCTTCCCCTTGTTACCAACGTGCCAAAAAAGCTTAAAGTACAGCTTGTAAATCTTTATAGAACCAATACAACAATGCTTGCTGGTGTAATAAAAATGGGCTATGATTGTCATACATTCATTCTTATAACATACATATTTTCTGGGAATATATTGTGATTGTTGGAAATTCAGTTTCAGTGTCTCAAGTTCATTCATATTGGGCGTAGAGGAATTGGGTGCACAATTTGAAAAAAATGCTCTCTTTATACAAGCTTTTATGTAACCTCGTTATTCACGGAAATTGCTAATCAATTCAGTTCCATTTGTTTTTCCAGTTGTCAGTACTGTTCAGATTTCCTTGTTTGCAGTCGAACCTGAAAAGGGTAGAGTGTTCGGTGAAGAAAGATTGGACAAGCTAGGTTGGAGTATCTTCTGTTTAGAAGCATGAGAGCTGGTGTCATTAAAACATACAAGATCCCGAGGGGCTTTAACAGAGTGGATATGGAGAGAATGTTTCTTCTTTCAAGAGAATCTAAAACTAGGGGGTCAGTGTTTGAAAATAATGTCTGTTTAAGGTAGAGATGAGCCGTGTATATTTCTCCTGCTCAACGTGCGATGGAAGCAGCTTCTTTAAATATTTTTAATGCAGAGATATGCAGGTATGAAACATTATATATTCCAAAAGCATGTTACAGTATATGCTCTTAAATAATTTTGCAACATTCAGTGCTGTATATAGGCAAAATAGGTCACTGTAGAATCTGTACTTGTTAAGATTACACTACCCTGTTAACATTCTCGGTGAATTATTCCAACAGTGTGGCTGTTATGAAGCACCACTGTGAATATGAAATCTCATCAAGTCCAGCATGACACCAAGAGCTTATTAGATCAGAAAGAGTTTAAGTCATAGTCATAGAGTGATAGTGTGGAAACAGGCCCTTCGGCTCACACTGGCCAACATGTCCCAGCGACACTAGTCCTACCTGCCTGCGTTTGGTCCATGTCCTTCCAAACCTGTCCTACCCATGTACCTGTCTGTTTCTTAAATGTTGGGATAGTCCCTGCCTCAACTACCTCCTCTGGCAACTTATTCCATACACCCACCTCCTTTTGCGTGAAAAGGTTCCCCCTCAGATTCCTATTAAATCTTTTCTCCTTCACCTTAAACCTGTCTTCTGGTCCTCTGGGCAAGAGACTCCTTGCATCTACCTGACCTATTCCTCTCATGATCTTATACACCTCAATAAGATCACCCCTCATCCTCCTGCGCTCCAAGGAATAGAGTCCCCACCTACTCAACTTCTCCCTATATCTCAGACCCTGTAGCCCTGGCAACATCCTTGTAAATCTTCTCTGTACCCTTTCCAGGAAGTTGGCTCAATTTGTGTTTTTGCACCAAATGACAGTGAATGGAAGATCTCAGCATGCGGTAGAGCATGTTTAACATGCTGACTATCAATGTTGCCTGAGCTCCAATCCTGACATACAATTGCATTGGGCTGCATGATAAATTATGTGTAATTAAATCACTATGTGACTGTGAAGAATTATAGAGCTTTACTTCAGCTTCTTTGCAAGATGAATTTCATCTGGAATATCTAATGCAATTAAATTCTCATGTTGAGAAAATATATAGTTCCAATTATGAACTGTACAGTACATTGCCATAGTAGAAGTGTCATTTTTTTTTGTTTTTTCCTATTTGTTTTGACACAAAATTCCTTCTTTAAATTGCTCCTTCTGCCCCAATGTCAGCTGAATCAATGGAACCCCCGTCTCCCAATGAATTGCTAATCTACTTCCAAGATTTCATTATTACCAATATGAAACATCCAGCTGCATGTGATTTGGTTCATCTTTATGATTATTCCATTTGTTCTTCCTTTTGTGCAATTATCTGGACTCTATGTGATACTTCCTGGAAAGAGAAAACAGTTGTAGCATTCTACTGATAATTGTTAGCTTTTCACTAGGGATCACCCAAATCCTGTTATGTATAATAATGCGTGTTCCACATTTCCTTGGAATCTGTCACCATTACTTTCTTGCACTTATGAAATCAAGGTCATGGTAAACCTTATTAACTGCTTCTTTCTTTAAAAAAAAAATGGAACTGACCGATACGTTGGATCAAGAAGCTAAGAGGAGATCTGGTGATTGTGACAAATATGTCTTAATTTAACATGTACTTGAATGATATTCTGAAGCTGGATTGCTGAAGAGTTATCACAAGGCCAAGTTTATGGGAAGAGAAACCAAATTAATGTTTCAGGCCGAGGACTCAAGGTCAGAACTGATGAAGTTCTTATGAACAGTCTCCAATTTTGTTGGTGTTAACTTTTATCAGGTTCTGTTTAATTTTGAACTTTAACATCATAATTGTAGTCTTGTATTGTAACATACATACTGCCTTTCTTTTTAATAAAACCCTACACTTGGAAACATTCATTTTCTCAAAAATTACAAAGAATTTATCAATATGGAAGAGGACGCTGGCAAACTATAAGTAGAAACAGATACAGAAAAGAATGTATTTGGGGTGAAAATTGATAAGCTGAGTGCATTGCAAAGGTTGACAATGCTTGTAGTCAATGTCACCTGGTTTGATTGACTTGCATCATAGAGAATTAGAAGTGAAGATGGTGGAATATCTTGGCATAATCTTCTGACTTTTCTTGTACATGGTAGATGTGTCAGAGAATTGGAAAATGGCAAACATAGCACCCTTGTAAGGATGCACGGACATTCCTGGTAACTAAAGGCTATTCAGTTTAACATCAGTTGGGGAACTTTGAAATGTTAAAGAAGTTGATGAATTGGATAGTTCATGTGGATTTATATAACACATTTGACTGGGTCTCACATAAAAGGATTGTTAAAACTGAAACTTATGCTAAAAGTTTGTTAGTGCAGCTTGGGGTTAAAAAAAAAAAAAGGTTTTTATAGAGCATAGAACAGTACAGCACAGCACAGGAACAGGCCCATCAGCCAAACATGATGCCAAGACAAACCTTCTCTGACTCTACATAATCCATATCGCTCCATTCCCTACTTATCTGTATGTCTATCCAAAAGCCTCTTCAATGTGACTATCATATCTGCCTCAACCACCAATCCTGTCAGCACATTCCAGGTACTTGCCACCCTCTGTGTAAAAAAAAAAGTTGTCCCACGCATCACCTTTAAACTTTGCCCCCTCACCTTAAAGCTATGCCCACTAATATTTGATTTTTGTTTCTATCTTGGAAAAAAGGTTCTGCCTGTCTACCCCTCTTATAAAGTTATATACTTCCAGCAGGTCTACCTGCAACCTCTGGCATTCCAGAAAAAAAGTATCTGTTCCTCTATCGACTGCCTGGTATTGGGAGCCTATAGTACAATCCCATCAGAGTCCTTCACATTCTCACTTGGTTCTCCTTTCTCTTCGATACTGAACAAGTTATTAACTCAGTAATATTCTGCAGGCTTCAATAATGCTCAATTTGATGGAAGCCAACTACGAAATACTCATTTTATAAATGCATATATCACATGCCTCGTAACACTTTGCATCACATTAGGGTTAGTTTGCCAGCTTTAAGAAATATTGCAATGTTCTTTACATCCAGCACTTCTGTATGGAGAGGGGAGGGAGAGGTGAAACTTCATGGACTGGGTATCTCCAATCAATTGGAGAGCTTCATTTCCAGTGGAAAGTATTAAACAGTATGGGGCCCCCAAGTCATGAATAAGTAATTCCAGTCTAGATATGCTTAAAATGGGGTATAATTAAAATAGAAAATCTGTTATTTAAATTCTGCTTTGATTCAATGAAATAGTGAAATCTCAATAATAATTATGAAGGAGTAAAGTTAATGCAGGAAAAAAACCCCAGATAAAAGCTAAGGTGCCTTTTATATTAAAAAGTGATTTCAAAAGGGTTGCCTCACTCAGCCAAGGTCACCAGCTGCATTATCTTGTTTTCAATGCCTGTTGCCATCTTCTTATTCGGGGGCCCTGCCAAAAATGTTCAACAAAGCTTTACACCAGCAATTAATTCCGGATCAGGAGCACTGGTTGTGGCAAGTGACAAAGTAACTCAGTTCACATTTTTCAGCTATTAAGTCAAGCAGAAAATCCAAAATCTAAAATGCCAATTAAAATAAATGATTTGTAGTATTTATGTAGTAAATGCATGGATTGTATAAAACAAATGAACAAAGTATATACAAGATACTGCAGACAGACACAGAATGCTGGGGTAACTCAGCAGGACAGGCGGCATCTCTGGTGAGAAGGGACTGGGTGACGTTTCAGGTCGAGACCCTTTATTGTAGGTTAAAGTTGAATTATTTATATGCAAATATTATAGTTCATACTCAAATAGAAATCCTATAACAAGTAAAATAGTGGTGATTATAGACGTGTGCATAAAAATGGATGAGGATTGAAGGCCGGATGAGGAGACGGACTAGTGATCTGGGTGGAGGCGATGGCTACAATGGTCCTTTACGGTCAGCTGCAGCTGGGACTTTAAAATGGCAACTTTTGCATATGGACTCAGTGGGCTGTTTCTATGCATTCATAAGGTTATAAGGGATAGGAGTAGCTTTAAGCCATTCGGCCCATCAAGTCTACTCCGCCATAATCTATCTATCTTTGCCTTAAATATATGACTTGGACTCCAAAGCCTTCAGTGGCAAAGAATTCCACAGATTTGGTCGTTTATTGGGGATTTTACATAAATATGTTAATATTCTTACTGATCTGTATGCAAAAACAGAATGTTATTGTGTCTTGGCACGTGTGATAATAAAAGAACGATTGAACCATTGTATGGTGAGGTACAAGCACAATGGAAAATCTTGCCTGCAGCAGCATCACAGGCACAGAGTACTGCTACCTCTTTCATGTATAAACATTGCCAAAGCACATTTATCAGACACTAGACCAAGTGGACCTGTTGGGCCCAAACCTCTCCTGCATTGGTGCAGCACCCTCTCCTCCCAACCTCCAAGTGTTTACAATGTTTGATAATCGTACTTTGGTAATGCTGGTACATAAGATAGAGGTGAAGGAATAAGTATGATTTAATTTATTAACAAAATGCTGGAGTAACTCAGCAGGTCAGGCAGCATCTCAGGAGAGAAGGAATGGGTGACGTTTCGGGCCGAGACCCTTCTTCAGACTGAAGATGCTGCCTGACCTGCTGAGTTACTCCAGCATTTTGTGAATAAATAACTTTGATTTGTACCAGCATCTGCAGTTATTTTCTTACGTTTAATTTATTAAAGTGTGTTAGTGTGAAAATGGTTCCAAAATCAAAATTGGCTTTTGGCCACTTGATCGTAAGATGTGCAAGGGGAAAGCTCATCTTCACCTCTATGTTTCTCCATCCCCATCTGAATTGTTCTGCAATCATATTCTAGGTACTGGGTCAATTAGATTCCTGCTTTTCAATTCAGGAGAGCAGCTTTTCAGCTGACATCAACCATGAAATACATATGAACGGCAGTTTTATTTATCATTTTGTCTCCACCATTTTTAATGTTTAAACATATGCAGGTATTATTGTGATACCAGTCTCAGTCAGCAGCAAATCTGGATTAGTAATAAATAATTTCAGATACCACTTCTGCCTCAGAAGAATTTGGATATATTTCATCCCTGTTTCTTGCTTCCTGGGATATGGATTGTAAGAGCTGAAAGGACTAGTTTTTAAAACATTTTTTAAATCCCTTTACTTGCACTAATATTTTGATAAGGTTAGGAACATAGAAAATATGTGCAGGAGTAGGCCATTCAGCCCTTCGAGCAAGCACTACCATTCAATATAATCAAGGCTAATCATCCAAAATCAGTACTCCGTTCCTGCTTTCTTCCCATATCCCTTGATTCCGTTAGCCCTAAGAGCTATATCTAACTCTCTTTTGAATACATCTATCTGACTTTCTCGAATACATCTTCTTGAAAGATTTGTTTTTGTTTCAATTAGCTTGATCCCTTTTAAGATGCAGTCTGTAACCGCAGTAGCATCTATGTCCTAATTGCTGAATTAAGCCAATGCTTGCAAATTATTCAGTTAATCCCATTTTTCTTCTGCTTCTGCATTGCAGCTCATCATATCTTGCTTCTGTCTGTATCCAATGAGCGATATCCAAAACCTGCACTCACTGGCTGCAAAATTATCAGCCAATGATGTGGGGGGTAGACAAAGAACATGGTGGGGAAGGGTGAAGGTTCAGGCAGTGGAGGGCTCAGAGTCAAGGTCAAATACAGGCACTCTCAATAATTCACCCAAGATTTGCTGCTGAGTCCATGCAAATATTCCTACCAATCCGAGAACCTACATCTTAGAGGGAGATGGGCCATGCACAGGCCGGTGGAACTAGTGTAGATGGGGCATGTTAGTTATCATAGGCAAGTTGGGCCGAAGGGCCTGTTTCCATGCTGCATGACTATCTGTTTGAACATCAACACAAGCCTGTCTCTTTTATTCCATGATAAAGGCTAACACGCCATGTGCTCTCTTAAACACTTGTAGTACCATCATGTTGCTTGTATGCAAACTGTAGAAAACCTAGGTCCTTTTGAACATCTCAATAAGATGTCCTTACATTTGTCTAAATTTTAACAAATAGTCACACTGTACCCATCTCCACTCACGTGGAAAACTCACCATCCAGGAACCAGCCCCAGGGAATCTTTATTGACCTCCTCTGCAGCATGTTCATCCTTAGACGGCACGGTAGCGCAGCGGTAGAGTTGCTGCTTTACAGCGAATGCAGCGCCGGAGACTCAGGTTCGATCCTGACTACGGGTGCTGCACTGTAAGGAGTTTGTACGTTCTCCCCGTGACCTGCGTGGGTTTTCTCCGAGATCTTCGGTTTCCTCCCACACTCCAAAGACGTACAGGTATGTAGGTTAATTGGCTGGGTAAATGTAAAAATTGTCCCTAGTGGGTGTAGGATAGTGTTAATGTACGGGGATTGCTGGGTGGCACGGACTTGGTGGGCCGAAAAGGCCTGTTTCCGGCTGTATATATATGATATGATGATATGATAGACATCGAGAAGAAATCTCAACTCAGTATTCCAAGTGTAGCCTTACCAAGGTCCACTCCAATTACAACAAAGCTTTACTCTTTTATTCTCTCGTAATAAAGGATAATGTATCACTTGTTCTTCTGCACCTTAATGCTGATCTCCAGCAAACTGTATACAAGGAAAATGAAATAAACAAGGAACTGCAGATGCTGGTTTATACCACAGATAGATGCATAATGCTGGTACAACTCAGTGAGTCTGGCAATATCTCTGAAGAAAATGGCTAGGTGACGTTTTTGGATCGGGAAACGTCACCTGTCCACTTTCTCCACAGATCCTGCCTGACACACTGTATACGAGGAAATCTAGGTTGTTTTGAACATCAACACTATCCAGTCTCACAGATTTATCAAATAGTCTATTTTTCTGTGGGTTGCCAAAATGTATACCATATTTTCCACATATCCATGTGCTCACTCGTTCATCCAGCTTTTCAGTCCTTGAAAGATTACTCACGCGCCCACCTAATTTGATATCATCAGAAAATTTGGAAATTTGGTCCCTTCAGTGAATTATCGACAGATTATGAAAACTTGAGGTCTTATATCATTTAAATGAAAAGTTGAGGTCTTAAATTTATCTTAAATCCCAAAGACTAGCAGTTTAATGTGCTAGCTGGTCAGCGTAACATAGCCCTAGTGCATAGGTAAGTGGCAGAGTCTAAGAAGGGAGGTTAATGGGAATTTGGGGAGAATAGGTTAAAGGCAGGAACTGTTGGTGAATAAAATTGCCCTGTAAAACCAGCATAGACCCGAGGCCAAAATGTCCTCTTTCTATGTGATAACAAAATATGGCAAAATATCGGCAAACCCAAAGCGATAGAAAAAGCTTGACATAAGATCTAAGTTTTAAGGACGAAAAAAGTTTCAGACATGCCCTGAAATATTTCACATAGACATTTTACCACTTTGCATGTCTTAAAAATAAATCTTCACCTTGCTATTAGTAATTTAATCAATCTTCTAAACTAATTTATAGACACAAAGTGCTGGAGTAACTCAGTGGGTCAGGCAGCATCTCTGGAGAAAAAGGATGGGTGACATTTCTGGTCAGGAGCCTCCTTCAGACACTGAAGTCTGAAGAAGGGACCTGACCTGAAATGTCATTCATTCTTTTTATCCAGAGATGCTGCCTGACCCACAAGTACTCCAGCACTTTGTATATCTTTGGTATAAACCAGCATCTGCAGTTCTTTGTTTCTAAAATCATGTGATGGTTTGTATTTGGGTTAATGATGACCCTCCCTGGCTCAACCTTGTCAAAAGTTAGTTCTTTCTTAACACCTCCATTCCTAGCTATCTATTTATCGTTCCCTCATGACAGGATGCCATTCATTCCAAGGTTTGATTATAACAGGTCACTAGGCACACTCGAGTCTAGAAAAGCACATTCTAAAGATGTCCTGAAGGGGTTGTGAAGCAGAATTTCTTTCCTTATAAATTTACGTTAACTTTAACCAGGTGCAAAATACTCAGGTTGCACCCTCTCACTATTTTCGACCCTGCAGTTAGTGGTGTCAGCTTATTAAAAAGGTTTCAAGTTGGTCAGAATCAATGCAAAAAGACAAAAAAAACATATAATCATGTATGTAAAGCCAGTTTAATATTACTTTTTTTCCTTATCTGACACAGCAAGGCATTTTGATCATAAAGCATATTGACTTTATTTAGTTTCCAGTTTTGATTTAATGCAATTTCAGCTGCTTAAACCTCAACCTATATCTTAACATTATGTTGTTGAATGCTGTTCTATGCGATTAGCTTGCAATAGAATTAAAGCTATTAAAACTGGCACAACAATAAATGTGCAATTTTGTTACAATTTTTCCATGGAATGAACTTCAAAGGAAATGCAAGTTTACAAACTCAAAGAACCTCTACAACTTGCAAAATTGATAAATGGAGAACAAAATCTTCAAAGCCACAACTGTGACATCATGTGCAAATATCTCACTTTAAGGCATCCTTCAATTCCCTTAAACTAATGCAGGGAAAATAATCTCAGATTAAATCAGTTCCATCACTTCAAAATTCAATTTGGTGTTTTTTTTTGGCTGAAGTAAATCAAAGCAAGATGAGTAAGAATAAAATAAAGCTCAGTTTGCAAACAAATGGTCGGGTTCATGTTTTGTTGAAAAATCTTCAGATAAATGTTTATAATTGTTGATACTAGTGTCTTCAACATATTTTGCACTCAAAGTTGCTATTCTAGCCACCACCCACAAAAAAAAGTACAATACATAACTCACCATTCACGACAGCAACAATAGCTGACACCCAGCAACATTTTCTTTTTCAATTCATACTGGAAAATGCTTCATGTTTTATTTTTAAATTAAAGATCCAGATGCTTAACCAAGTAAATAGAAGGCTCTGATTTTACTATGTCAATAGACACAAAAAGCTGGAGTAACGCAGCGGGACTGACCGCATTTCTGGAGAGAAGAAATGGGTGACATTTCGGGTCGAGACCTTTCTTCAGACCCGAAACGTCAGCCATTCCTTCTCTCCAGAGATGCTGCCTGTCCCGCTGAGTTACTCCAGCTTTTTGTGTCTATCTACGGTTTAAACCAGCATCTGCCGTTCCTTCCTACACATTTTGTCTGATTTTACTATCATTAGGGAGAATGGGCAAGCCATCTGGGTTCAGACAGTGACTGATTAACACAATATTCATGGTTGTGCTGCAAAAAGCAAACAGGGCGCAAGTATCCCAACCACTGAATTTGGGAAGAGGCTGTTCAGTTATATAAATTGTGGTGCATGGGGGCTACATTCGAGGGACCTGCGGGAATGGTAGTGTTGGTGTGTTGATGAGGGGCTTGGTAGGATATCAGGAGTCATGGTAGAGTGGAGGCTCCGAGCCAGAGGTGGCTTCCTTGCAGTCTGGAGGGACAGCAGCATTCCTTCTGCCCTGTCAAATACAATTTTCATTGGTTTCCTAACCGGACGGATATGGAATGATGCAGCTTTCTCCTGCTTTGATGTTAAGATGTCAACACTGCTCACCTGCATCATTTTCCATTGAACAACAAAGCTGAACGTTGCCCAATTCTGGAAGACGTCCAGATCCAATGGAATTCTATTTGACCGTGTCAGTTTGGTGCAGAGAATCCCCATCGCCTTTAACTATTCACACATCACCCCTTGTCCACCAATCCCACCGTTGCCAATTCCACTGAACTCATGGATTCTACCAGTATTTCAATATAGACATTTGAAAAGCACTCTGAAAGTGGTGACAATGTTTCAAGTTACCACTTTCAGTGTTACCTTGCGATGCCCTCGACTGAAATGGCAAAATTTTAAGTACCAGCATTAGATCATTTCAGCACAAAGAATGACCTGCTCCCAATCTCACCAGCAGTAAGCAACGTTAAACAAGGACATTAGTGGGGGGTCATATTTAATGTCCTCCTTTGGTCATGCCACTATTGCATAGTCTGTGTTATCATAACTTTAAAAAAAAGTTAACATAATTAGTACAGAAATATATAGTTGTAAGGGTTATATTATTGCAGGAAAAAATATTTTTAGTTGCAGAAGAGATATTTATATCAAAAAATGAAACCTAAGTACCTACAGCATACTGCAAAATTGAAAATTAAACCTACTAATTTACTTCTTTAGTAATTTAAACTGCTAGACCCTCTGTAATGCTACGTACAATGCTTTTATATTTTGACTGTTTGAATCCTTGAGGCTTCCTCTGGCCAGGTGTAGGAATCAATTACAAAATCATCATAATCAGTGCTGTAAATCAGGGATTTGATCAAGGATCGTTTGTCTTCAGGTTCTGGGTACACTGAAGCTATTCCATTTTTGAAAGCATACTCAGCAATCTGAAAGATAAAACACAAAGTTAATTGAACATCAAAAAAAAAATGACAGGTGATGGGGAGGTTGACTACTGCACAAGGAACAGCATGGTGGCACAGCAGTAGAGATGCAGCCTTACAGCACACCAGAGACTCGGTATCTGTACGGAGTTTGTACGTTTTCCCCATGACATGCATGGGTTTTTTCTCCGGGATCTCCGGTTTCCTCTCACACTCCAAAGACGTAGGTTTGTAGGTTAATTGGCTCGTGAAAATTGTAAATTGGTCGGCGTGGACTCGGTGGGCCGAAGGGCCTGTTTCCGCATTGCATCTCTAAACTAAACTAAGTTAAGTCATGGCTGCACATTTGTTAAATGACAGTGCAATCATAAGAGCCAAGAAGGGTTCCAACTCGAAATGTTATCTATTCCTTTTCTCCGGAGATGCTGCCTGACCCGGCTGAGTTACTCCAGCACTTTGTGTCTATCTTCGTGCGATCATAAGAAACAGATGCAGGCATAGGTCAGGAGAATCCTTAAGCCTGCCCTGCCATTCAATAAGATCATGGCTGTTCTTTGCCCCAGCTTCACTTCCCTGCCTGTTCCCATAACTTTCAACTACTCTGAAAACTAAAAAATCTGACCACCACTTCCTTAAATACAGTAAAACTCGTAACCCATTACCTGACCATTCATAATTCCCATTGATTCGGTGTTAGGTTCAGCGGGCACCAATTCCTGTGTGCCACTCCACTCACCCAGGCCCGGTTGCCGTGTACCCTTCAAACTCACTTGGTTCTGCTCACTGCACTCTTCCTCAAACCTAATGGGGGCTTGTTTCCTATGTTCCCATTAATTTTACCGGAGTCACTGGTCAAAATTATTGTTCTGATGTATATCATTGTAAATAAGAAGTCAAACAAAAGTATATGCAGTTCTGGTTTGCCCCATTAGAGGAAGGGTGTGGAGGCTGGGAAAGTGTACAAAAGAGCTTTATCAAGATGCTTCCTGGGTTAGAGGATAGTGGCTAGAAGGAGAGATTGGACAGACTTGTTTTGTTTTCCCTGGAGCAGAGAGGTTGAGATACCTGATAGAAGTTTATAAAATTATGAGAGGCATAGACTGGGTAAACAGTCAGAATCGTTTCCCCACGATCTGGGGAAAAGATCCAGTATCTCTTCTGGAGATATGGAATTTTTCAGTATCTCCAGAAAATATACTGAATCTTTTCTCCAGTATCCGAATGTCAAATACTGGAGGGCAAAGTTATAAGGTAAGAGGAGGAAAGTTTAAAGGAGATACGTGGGCAAGTTTATTTTTGCACTGAGAGTAATGGTTGCCTGGAACGTACTGCTTAGCGTGGTGGTGGAAGCAGGCATGATCGTCGAGATTAAGCAGCTCTTAGATAGACATATATGCAGGAAGAAGGAGTTAGTTTAAGCGGCATCATGTTTGGCACTGATGCTAAGGGCCGAAGGGCCTGTTCCTGTGCTATACTGTTCTACATTATATGTTCTTATGTTCATAGAGTAATATGCAACAAAATGTTAGTCTGGCACCAAAGTACTGAGCATGCTGGATTAAAGTAGTTTTATTGTATACTAGACCAAGTGAAGGGGGGAAAGGGAAGGGGAGAGGGTGTGACTGAGGAGCCCTGGACCCAAAGTCTCTCCTGTATTGGGGATAGTCAGCATGATTTTGTACGTGGGAGGTCGTGTCTCACAAATCTGATTGATTTTTGTGAAGACGTGACCAAAAAGGTTGATGAAGGCACAGCTGTAGATGTTGTGTACATGGACTTCAGTAAGGCGTTCAACAAGGTTCCACATGATAGGCTGCTCTGGAAGGTTAGATCACATGGGATCCAAGGAGAGATAGCTGAATGAATAGCAAATTGGCTCCATGGAAGGAAGCAGAGCGTAATGGTGGAAGGTTGCTTCTCAGACTTGATGCCTGTGACTAGTGGTGTGCCTCATGGTTCGGTGCTGGGCCCGTTACTGTTTGTCATCTACATCAATGATTTGGATGAGAACATACAGGGCAAGATTAGTAAGTTTGCTGATGATACAAAAGTTAGTGGTTTTGCAGATAGTGAAGATGGTTGTGAACGATTGCAGCAGGATCTGGATCAATTGGCCAGGTGGGCGGAGGAATGGTTGATGGAATTTATTACAGAGAAGTGTGAGGTGTTG
Organism: Rhinoraja longicauda; assembly: GCF_053455715.1. Classification (NCBI taxonomy): domain Eukaryota; kingdom Metazoa; phylum Chordata; class Chondrichthyes; order Rajiformes; family Arhynchobatidae; genus Rhinoraja; species Rhinoraja longicauda. The sequence goes on along the minus strand of NC_135957.1, from coordinate 67,209,208 downwards.
CATTTTGGGACGTCGAACAAGGGCATGACCTATACAGTCAATGGTAGGCCTCCGGGTAGTGTTCTAGAGCAGAGGGATCTAGGAATACAGGTGCATGGTTCCTTGAAGGTCGAGTCACTACATAAGGTGGTCAAAAAGGCTTTTGGCACTTTGGCCTTCATCAGTCAGAGTATTGAGTATAGAAGTTGGGAGGTCATGTTGCAGTTGTATAAGATGTTGGTGAGAATGCATTTAGAATATTGTGTTCAGTTCTGGGCACCATGTTATAGGAAGATATTGTCTAGCTTGAAAGGGTTCAGAAAAGATTTACGAGGATGTTGCCAGGACTAGAGGGTGTGAGCTATAGGGAGAGGTTGAGTAGGCTGGGTCTCTATTCCATGGAGTGTAGGAGGATGAGGGGAGATCTTATAGAGGTATACAAAATCATGAGAGGAATAGATTGGGTAGATAGATGCACAGTCTATTGCCCAGAGTAGGGGAATCGAGAACCAGAGGACATAGGTTCAAGGTGAAGGGGAAAGGATTTAATAAGGATCCAAGGGATAACTTTTGCACACAAAGAATGTATGGAACAAGCTGCCAGAGGAGGTAGTTGAGGCTGGGACTATCCCATTGTTTGAGAAACAGTTAGACAGGTACATGGATAGGACAATGTTTGGAGGGATATGGACCAAGCACAGGCAAGTGGGACATTGTTGTCCTGTGTGGGTGAGTTGGGCCCAAGAGCCTGTTTCCACACTGTATCACTCTATGACTCTACTTGCCATCTTTGACAGTCAGTATTTCTACTTACAAGGAAACCTTTCAAATTCCTTTAGCTTGAAATTATTTGATAAAATGCTCACTGTATTATTTTTGAATACACTCCCTTGTGCCAGGGGAAAACCCACAAGAAAACCTGTTCTAGCTGTAGCTTCTGAAACATCTTGGAAGAACAGACTACTTTAAATATAACTCAATCCTGAAATGCCTCATACCTCACTCATCATTTGTCTTTTCCATGTTCATTCCATCGTGGCACAAGCTTCTCTTGAGCAGGTAAAATCCTAATTCTATTTCCCTTGAACCCATCATCGATTCACTGTTTTAGAAACTATGAACCCTCAACCTGTCTCCATTCTCTATGCCAGACTTCCCCTCTTGTTAATTAAAAACAGGAAAAACTGGAGACACTCATCAAGAAACATTGCTTATTTTTCTCTCTTCAGAGGTAATGTTTCAAGTCAAGGACCTTTCATTAGTTCTGATGAAAGGGCATCAATCAGAAAGGGCGAGCTGTCGCTGCAAGTAAGAATCTTGTTGTTCCGTTTCGGGATATATAGCAATAAAACACCCTCGACTCTTCATCAGTCTGATGAAGGGTCACGACCCAAAGCATCACCTAGATCAGTCTGAACAAGGGTCCCAACCCAAACTCTATTGAAATCAGTTTTCACGTCGAACACAACATCAATATCATCCAGTGTGTAAGAAGGAACTGCAGATGCTGGTTTAAACCGAAGATAGACGCAAAATGCTGGAGTAACTGAGCAGGACAGGCAGTATCTCTGGAGAGAAGGAATGGGTGACGTTTCGGGTCAAGACCCTTCTTCAAACATCATCCAGGTCCCCTGCGGCCTCATTTCACCCTCTGCCACAACACACTAAAACAGACCAGAGAACTGTTTTGCCATCACCAGTAAGACTGATTTCATCTCTCCTTCCACTGGTTCCACAAGTTCTCTTCCTAACCTGCTTAATCATTAATAGAAGAGGATTAGGACAGCACAGCGTGTTCGGTAGAGACCGCATCAGCTCTTTCCCACTTTCCCCAGTTGTTACCCCACACCTTTAGTTTTTCTCTCATTTAATTATTTACTCACTTCCTTTTGGAACACAGCCATAGGATCCATTAGAAGATAGAACAGTACAGCACATTACAGTGATAGGCTCTATGCACCATGTGGCCAAGTTAAACTGATCCCATCTGCCTTCACATGATCCACATCTCTCCATGTTAGCTCATGCACCTGCCTTCATTCCATTAAACTTTCCCCACCCTCACCTTCAGCCTATGTTCTGCAGCATTTCATATTTCCACACTGGAAAAAACACTGATTATTTCTGCCTCTCATAATTTTACTGATTTATGAGCATCTTATCAGGCAATGCACCATCGTAACCAATTGTTTAAAAATTATTTTTCTCAAGTCTCTGTTTTTTTTGCTGATCCTGCTTACGTTTGTGCCTTCCAGTTATTTATCCTTCAAACTTTACAGAAAGCACAGAACCCATAGTGCTATTAGCCATTTACAGGCATTCTATTACAGGTCTCGACCCGAAACGTCACCCATTCCTTCTCTCCCGAGATGCTGCCTGACCTGCTGAGTTACTCCAGCATTTTGTGAATAAATCGATTTGTACCAGCATCTGCAGTTATTTTCTTATACTACAGGCATCCTTTGCACTGTATTCCCCGAAAGTCAACTGTATCTTGATATTTTTTAACATGAAGCCACATCATCTGGTGAGTGTCAAGAAAAGCCAGTTGAAAAAAAAAGTTGAAAAAACATGTAACTTCCGTGAAAGTGATCTTTTTATTCACGATCTCAGTTTTTTTTGCACCTGTACATTTTTGTGCCATCTACAATGTTTGAAATGGTACCCAGTGCAAACAAATTTATAATAATTAATGCACACTAAAACAGCAATGGTCACAATACTGAGCTCTAGGCATCATCAGTTTTGATGGGAAAAAAGATCTTCCTCCAAAGTCAGTTCATTATTTTTGGTTAGTTTACAGATACAGTGCGGAAACAGGCCCTGCAGCCCACCAGGTCCGTGCCGACAAACGAACCCCGTACATCAGTGCTATCCTATACACTCGGGACAATTTACCAAAGCCAATTAACCTACAAACCTGTACGTCTTTGGAGTGTAGTAGGAAACCGGAGCACCCGGAGTAAACCCACGTGGTCACGGGGACAACGTACAAATTCTGTACAGACAGCAACCACAGTCAGGATGGAAACCCGGCGCTGTAAGGCAGCAACTACCGCTGCCGCCCAAATATTGTCCCTCAATCTATTCTGTATCAATTCTACCACTAACTACCCTTTTGTTCCATTTTCGACATACAAATGCCTCACACTCCTCTCTTTTATTCTTCGCAAAACCCCTCTCTCCTCTCTTGCTCATCAGCCTCATTATTCCCTCTGTCATTTGTACCTCCATCCCCTTGTATCCTCCAACATTAATCGGCCACTTAAACAAATCTTTCGGACATTTGCAGCATCTAAATCTTAATTTGCCCACTGCAACACCGGAGAAAAACAGAGGCAAATAGGCAAGATATTTTTTCTAACAATATCTTTACTACGGATTTCTTTCAATTCTATTTATGAGAAGGAAAATCGATGGTGGTAAGACTTTAAAGTTTCGGATAATAACAAATTCAGTCATTGTTATAGTCATAGAGTGATATAGTGTGGAAACAGGTCCATCGGCCTACATTACACACGCCGACCAGCATGTCCCATCTACACTAATCCCACCTGCCTGCACTTGGCCACCATCCCTCTAAACCTAACCTATCCATGTACCTGTTCAAGTGTCTCTTAAACGTTATGATAGTACCTGGCATAAAAGGAGATTTTATTACCTTCACTGCTATAGTTAAGGAAACAGTTTGGATGGTACTAAGCGGAGGATATAAACGTCCTTCTGCCAAATGTTCCTCAAGAACTTGCTCAGCTAATGCCTGCAAAACAAGAGCAAAAACACACAAGTAAGATCCAGCTTTCAGTAACATATTAATATAAAAGATTCATCCCAATGTGGATTACAGCAATGAATTTCAATGGATTTAATATGTCATTTAAAACTGAACATCAAGGTACAACCAAGCAGCTGAGCACAATGATCATTTGTGACTTCGCCCTCTGCAATTTATGATGTTTGCCCTGCACATTCAACCATTCCTGTGCCAAATTAGCTTGTGCCAAACAACATCATTGGGATTGTTCTTGTGCTGCAACAATAACACAAGCTCCACTCCACTAGTTCAACCTCCACCACTGCCCGCAAAACACCCCTGGTCACTGAACTGGTTGGTTCCCGGTTTCTTGCCCTGAATGGGCCACCATTCCCCAATCCCAAATGTAGGGCTCAACCAAGCCCAAGGAAGGTAAATGATCTGTAAAGCAGGAAGAGGATGAGTCTTGGACAAACAGTCCTTCTGTCTTCAAAAATTGGTACGAGATTAAGTGAAATCTGCAAATTCGTGCACTTTCCATTGCCAAGAAATTTCTGACAATATCAATTGTCTGTTAAAATTATTTTTCTGCAGTAGAAGCTACTTGAATGCAGTGTGGATGTTTGCCAGTTTGATGGACAATGTCTTATGTTATAAAGTTAGTTTTCTATGCTCAGCAAAGTCTGGAAAGTTGGACGCCATTTACAAAATTTGTAATTTTCAGTAAAGAGGTCCAATTTTCATGATCGTCAAACCTGGCCTAACTAAAGGTTAACCCTGAATAGGAAAATCATTTTTGAATCAACAAAGTCAAACTAACTTCACATGGGATTTGCAATCCCCAGTTCTGGAAATGTGATATTCCCATGCTGAGAGGCATACAGAGCACACCAGAGGCAATCTCAACAAATGGTTTCCAGCTACCGCGATTCCATCAAAAGCACAAGACATTTGAATTTGCTGCCTCGTTCTCTTCCTTCTTCTGCATTCTCCATTTAAATAAATTGATCGGCTGAATGGCCTACTTCTGCTCCCATGACCTTATATGGATACTTGATTAGTAAGGGTGTCAAGGGTTTATGGGAAGAAGGCAGGAGAATGGCATTGACAGGGAAAGATATATCAGCCATGATATGAATGGTGGAGTAGATTTGATGGGCTGAAAGGCCTAATTCTGCTCCTATGACTTTTGAACTGATTTCCATTGATGCTGAGCATAATCAATTCTAATGATCAGCAATTCAGATGCAAGACTTTCCATTGCTGTCAGAAGGGATTCAATTATTAGAAGTGGGGTAAGACAGTGCAACTATTATCAGAAATATCTCAAATTGCTTTAACATGGACAATTATTGAGTTGTGATTCTACAGAGGATTCACATAATTGACACTTGTTTGCTCATGAGCCTCCTTAACTAGCAAAACATGGAACTGCAGATGCTGGATCTTGAACAAAACAATGTGCTGGAGTAATTCAGCAGGTCAAGCAACATCTCTGGAGGACATGTCTACAAAAGATTTCAGATCCAGATCCTTCTAAAGACTATTTGTATAGATTGTAAGAATTTACACCAAGATTTCTCAACTTCTCCCAACAGTAAAAGTTTGCTTGCCTTTTTTTAAATGCTTTTTAAAATACCCACTGAAAACCAGAATAGGCAATTTCAATCTAAATCAATGTTGAAGAAAGTTTAAAGTATTTACTAAGAAAATTAACTTATTACCACTTCAGTAAAAAAACCCTGTCACGCAGGAAGATATTCCACAATGATGTTATTTTGCAATTTTGTACTTCCTCGAGAACATAGCTAAAAAAAAAATTGCATCCTACAGACAAGAATCCTCACTGGAATATCGTGATATTGCTAAAAATAAAACAGAGTGCAAGAGACCGCAGGTACTGGAGATTGGCTGGAGGAACTCAGCAGGTTGAGCAGCATCTGTGGAGATAAATACAATGGTTAGGAAGGAACTGCAGATGCTGGTTTAAACCGGATAGACACAAAATGCTGGAGTAACTCAGCAGGGCAGGTAGCATCTCTGGAGAGAACAAAAAGGTGACATTTCGGGCCAAGACTGTCTGAAGAAGGGTCCCAACCCGAAACGTCACCCATTTCTTCTCTCCAGAGATGCTGCCTGCCCCACTGATTTACTTCAGGTTTTTGTGTCTATCTTTAAATAAAATGCTTAACGTTTTGGGTCAGGATTCTGCATCAGGACTGAAAGAGCAGAGGGGAGATGGCAGTGTAAAGAAGTTGGAGAGGAGTGAGGCTAGAGCTGGTGGGTGATAGATGGAAGGCAGACACAAAATGCTGGAGTTCATCAGTGGTGATGGAAGGTGACAGAAGGAATTGGGAGAAGATTTTTTAGATTTTTTAAAAATATTTAGAGATACAGCACGGAAACAGGCCCTTTGGCCCACCGGGTCCGCGCCGCCCAGCGATCCCTGCACATTAACATTATCCTACACACACTAGGGACAAATTTTACATTTGCCCAGCCAATTAACCTACAAACCTGTACGTCTTTGGAGTGTGGGAGGAAACCGAAGATCTCGGAGAAAACCCACGCAGGTCACAGGGAGAACGTACAAACTCCGGACAGACGGCGCCCGTAGTCAGGATCGAACCTAAGTCTCCGGCGCTGCATTCGCTGTAAGGCAGCAACTCAACCGCTGCGCCACCGTGCCGCCTAATTGATGGGCAGATGGAGAAGTGGAGAAGGGCAAATGTAGAGAGAGTCTGGAAAGGGGTTGCAGAAATATTTTTTTAGTTTCCTTTCTACAGTATTTTTAGATTCTTTTCCACTGTATTTTTTTTTCCTTATCTATTTCCACCTGCATGTCGTCAGATGGAATTAGATTGTTTTGGGTGCAGAAATGGTGGGCCGAAAGACTTGTTCTATTCTAGACTGTAAAGGCTGTACTGTTCTATTAATATAGAACTTTCTAAATATTCAAGATGTACAGGACTGCTGCAAAAAGTTGAAACTTGGCAAAGTTGTTCTGAAGTGTCCTCACATTTGACAGAAGGGTAGTTAAAAATCTATAGCACCATCACTGACTGAGCTGTGCAAGGTCTGAAGGACATTGCTGCCAGTAGACAAAGAGCTATACAGGACGGCATGGCGGAGCAGCAGTAGAGACCCGGAGGCCTTACAGCGCTTACAGTGCCAGAGACCTGGATTTGATCCTGACAACGGGTGCTTTCTGACAGTTTGTACGTTCTCTCCGTGACCGCGTGGGTTTCTAGGTTAATTGGCTTGGTGTAAATTGTCCCAAGTGTGTGTAGGATAGTGTTATTTGTGCAGGGGTCGATGATCGGATCGGATGTGGTGGACTGAAGGGCCTGTTTCCGCACTGTATCTATAAAATAAACTAAATTAAACTTATTTGTCCTTGATGAAGAACCACATCACACAGCACAGTTCCACAATGAGGGCTCACAGACCTGAAACATAGACTTTCTGTTTCCAGATATGTTGCCTGACTGCAGAGTTTATCCAGTATTTTCTGGGTTCGTTTCAGATTTCCAGTTTCTGCAATTTTTTGTTTGGATTTTTGTTTTTTTCATGGAGTCACAATAGATCTGGCAAGTCAAAACAAAGCAGGCACAAGAGACTATGTGCCACCACCACAGCAGCAGAAATGTACATCATCACAATCTGACCTCACGGCCTGGCATATCCCTCCCTCTACTGTTCATATCAAATCAGGGATAAACTCTGGTGCAGAGGGGAATGCAGAAGGGCAGGCCAGGGGCAGCATCAGTTTGACAGCTTGATGCTACGTGCAGAAGTACATGCAAACTGAGAACAAGGTAAGAGAGCGGGAGGCCAATGTTCATTTGCAGTGGGGTGGTGGGGGGCGGGAGGGAAGGTCAATGCAAATGAACAATCATCAACACGTCATGTTAACTGTGTCAATCCTCAAAGTTGCTGCCCGACCTATTAAGTTTCAACAATTTCTCCTCTTGTTTCGAGTTTTAGTTTTTTTTGTTTTGTTTTAGAGATACAGCGCAGAAACAGGCTCTTTGGCCCACCGAGTCTGCACCGACCAGCGACCCCCACATATTAACACTATCCTACACACTCTAGGGACAATTTACATTTACACCAAGCCAACTAACCTACAAACCTGTACATCTTTGGATTGTGGGAGAAAACCGAAGATCTCGGAGAAAACCCATGCAGGTCATGGGGAGAACGTACAAACTCCGAACAGACAGCACCCGTAGTCTGTTCGGAGTTTGTACGTTCTCCCCATGACCTGCATGGGTCTCTGGGGCTGCAAGGGCTGAAAGGCTGCAACTCTACCGATGCGCCGCCATGGCGAGTTGATGAGTAATTTGGAACTCAATGTCAAAATGACATTAATAAAAATGTACTAGTTTCCCCAATCCACCTGAGAAATAATGTCAATCACCACAAACTAAACAATGTGCAATTGTAATCTAAAAAAAATAAGCTGCACTTTTTAAATAATCAGAGGATTTGCCAGTTTAAGTTAGCTTGGATAAAGGGAATGAAAAACGTTTTATTTATTACTGCCCAGATAAGTTTACTCAGACAGCAGTGATGAAGTATAAATCTAACAACTTTTACATTTTAAGATTGGACTAATATGAAATTGGACATGCCTGGACAAGGTTAAAAGAAATAAAAAGTACAGTATATGTATATAAAACAAGCAGCTGTGCTTCCTTCTTAATAATTGCTCGGATTCCGTGCAGCACAATCCACCATTATCTTGAGGCTGGATACTAAGGCCTGCAGCACCTTTGTGGAAAACAACACCCCAGTCATCAGCGATATAAACTCAAAATACTTTGGAATAAAATAATGAACAAAAGGGCAGGTGAGATCCAAATGCTTTCAGGAACAACAGATCATTCTGCATTTAGATTCGAATAGTGAAAAGCTTTGATTTGCATGCTACCCAAACAGATAAGATGATACTACACATAAATACAATCAAGTCAAACTCAAGTACAATAGATAGAGCAAAGTGGGAGACAAAGTTTCAAAGGTTATCAAGCTGCAATGTTTTTCCCTCCCCACACGTTGCCTGACCTGATGGAGAATCTGGGACCAGAGGCCATAGCCTCAGATTAAAAGGATGAACCTTTAGAAAGGAGATGGGGATGAATCAGAGGGTGGTGAATCTGTGGAATTAATTGCCAGGGAAGGCTGTGGAGGCCGTCAATAGATATTTTTAAGGCAAAGATTGACAGATTCGTGATTAGTACGGGTGTCAGGGGTTGTGGGGAGGGGGCAGAAGAATGGGGTTGTGAGGGAAAGATAGATCAGCCATATTGAATGGCGGAGTAGACTTGATGGGCCGAATGGCCTAATTTTTGCTCCTAGAACCTATGACATTTCCAGTGTACTCTTTTATAAAAAAATTCAGGCAACTGGTCTATCCCGTATCTCACAGTTCCTGCATTGTTTTCTTTATTTTGTGCTTGTTTTCTTTTCCCTCTTACCTGTAATTCATTCCGATTTACATCTCTTCCTGGCAGATCATGTGTTTACATTTACCACCCTTTCACAGATTGTATCTGCAAAATTTCATCCTTCAGTCTTACTTGGTCTCCACATTAACACAAATAGTCCTTTTGTTCTCTCTGCTCCTCCTTTCCTGCACATCCTTGCTTTCAAATATTTCACAGTTCTGAGGAACAGTCATTGACAGCAAACATTAACTCAGCTTCTCTCTTTCAGCGGATGCTGCCTTAGCTCATAAGCATTTCCAGCAGATTGCTCTTATTTTACACTTAACTCATAATTTTACTTGCATCAATCAACCTCACTCTGTCACTTTTTTATATTGTTATTTAATATATATTTCACATCCTAATTTTTTTCCTGCCCTGTTTCTGCAGCAACTGAATCATCCTACCACAACCAGAGAGCAGTGCTGAACTACTATCTCTACCTCTTTGGTGACCCTTGGACTATCCTTGATCGGAATTTGCCGGCTTTACCTTGCACCTGTCTCCTTGCACTTGATCTCTCTCACATGCACCCACCAATCTTCCCTTTGAGTCTTTTTAATATTAGGGTAATTTTATAACAGGGAACCTAATGAAATAGTGTGTTTGGACCCAAATATGTCCCTCTAAATTATCCCTGTCACTTTTCTTTAACTGTCATAGAGAGTTGATATACAGTATGTTCAAAAGAAGACACAAAGTGCTGGAGTAACTCAGCTGGTCAGGCAGCATTTCCCTCGAACATGGATAGACAACGTTTCAGGTTGGGACCCTTCTTCAGACTCCCGACACGAAATGTCGTCTACCCATGTTCTCCAAAGATGCTGGTTGACCTGCTGAGTTACTCCAGCACTTTGTGTCTTTATTTGTAATCCAGCATCTGTAGTTTCTTATGTCTATATATTCTAGGGACTCTGTTTCCAATGCAATTGCTGATTGAAACAAAGCACTGGTGTGAGCTAATGTCATCAATGAGAAGTTTGTCTCAAATGCTCGAGGGCAAAGTAAAAAAAATAAATTCTATTAAAAACAAAGTGCTGGACAACTTCTATACAGAGGTAAATCGGGTTAATGTTTCAGGTTAATGAATTGTTACTGAGAACTATGAACAGAGGGGACAAAAGCAAGTTCAGTTTAGTTTATTGTCATGTGTATTGTCACAGTGAAAAGCTGTAAGTTTAAGATATTTTTTTTCAATTGTTGTCATTATCTTGCATTGACATGGAAATGGTCAATTTCATTAATCCTAGCCCCGCTTCTTCACTTCCCATACACTGTAAATTGATCAATTGTAATCCTGCATTGTCTTTCTGCTGACTGGTTGCAGGATTACAATTGATCAATTTACAGTGTATGGGAAGTGAAGAAGCGGGGCTAGGATTAATGAAATTGACCATTTCCATGTCAATGCAAGATAATGACAACAATTGAAAAAAAATTATCTTAAACTTACAGCCAAGTCTGAATTAGAAACACTGTATAGACAATAGACAATAGAGAATAGGTGCAGGAGTAAGCCATTCGGCCCTTCGAGACAGCACCACCATTCAATGTAATCATGGCTGATCATTCTCAATCAGTACCCCGTTCCTGCCTTCTCCCCATACCCCATGACTCTGCTATCCTTAAGAGCTCTATCTAGCTCTCTCTTGAATGCATTCAGAGAATTGGCCTCCACTGCCCTCTGAGGCAGAGAATTCCACAGATTTACAACTCTCTGAATGAAAAAGTTTTTCTTCATCTCCGTTCTAAATGGCCTACACCTTATTCTTAAACTGTGGCCCCTGGTTCTGGACTCCCCCAACATTGGGAACATGTTTCCTGCCTCTAACATGTCCAACCCCTTAATAATCTTATATGCTTCGATAAGATCCCCTCTCATCCTTCTAAATTCCAGTGTATACAAGCCTGGTCGTTCCAGTCTTTCAACATATGACAGTCCCACCATTCCGGGAATTAACCTAGTAAACCTACGCTGCACGCCCTCAATAGCAAGAATATCCTTCCTCAAATTTGGAGACCAAAACTGCACACAGTACTCCAGGTGCGGTCTCAATAGGGCCCTGTACAACTGCAGAAGGACCTCTTTGCTCCTATACTCAACTCCTCTTGTTATGAAGGCCAACATTCCATTGGCTTTCTTCATTGCCTACTGTACCTGCATGCTTCCTTTCAGTGACTGATGCACTAGGACACCCAAATCTCATTGTACCTTTTCCTAACTTGACACCATTCAGATAATAATCTGCCTTCCTATTCTTACCACCAAAGTGGATAACCTCACACTTATCCACATTAAACTGCATCTGCCATGCATCCGCCCACTCACACAACCTATCCAAGTCACCCTGCAATCTCATAGCATCTTCCTCACAGTTCACACTGCCACCCAGCTTTGTATCATCTGCAAATTTGCTAATGGTACTTTTAATCCCTTCATCCAAGTCATTAATGTATATTGTAAGTAGCTGCGGCCCAGCACCAAGCCTTGCGGTACCCTACTAGTCACTGCCTGCCATTCTGAAAGGGACCCATTTATCCCCACTCTTTGCTTTCTGTCTGCCAACCAATTGACCATGTCAGTACCCTACCCCCAATACCATGTGCTCTAATTTTGCCCACTAATCTCCTATGTGGGACCTTGTCGAAGGCTTTCTGAAAGTCATGGTACACTACATCCACCGGCTCTCCCCTGTCAATTTTCCTAGTTACATCCTCAAAAAATTCCAGAAGATTAGACAAGCATGATTTCCCCTTCGTAAATCCATGCTGACTCGGAACAATCCTGTTATTGCTATCCAAATGCTCAGCAATTTCGTCTTTAATAATTGACTCCAGCATCTTCCCCACCACTGATGTCAGACTAACTGGTCTATAATTTCCCGTTTTCTCTCTCCCTCCTTTCTTAAAAAGTGGGATAACATTAGCTACCCTCCAATCCATAGGAACTGATCCTGAATCTATAGAACATTGGAAAATGATCACCAATGCGTCCACAATTTCTAGAGCCACCTCCTTAAGTATCCTGGGATGCAGACCATCAGGCCCTGGGGATTTTTCAGCCTTCAGTCCCATCAGTCTACCCAACACCATTTCCTGCCTAATGTGAATTTCCTTCAGTTCCTCCGTCACCCTAGGATCTCTGGCCACTAGAACAACTGGGAGATTGTTTATATCTTCCTTAGTGAAGACAGATCCAAAGTACCGGTTCAACTCGTCTGCCATTTCCTTGTTCCCCATAATAAGTTCCCCTGCTTCTGTCTTCAAGGGACCCACATTTGCCTTGACTATTTGTTTCCTCTTCACATACCTAAAAAAGCTTTTACTATCCTCCTTTATATTATTGGCTAGCTTACCATCGTACCTCATCTTTTCTCCCCATATTGCCTTTTCTCCCCTATTTAAAATGCTGCACACAATGATGAGAAATTACACAATAATGAAACAAATCCTTGTTTTGATTCACTAAATAAGACTCAAATGAACTAATTATTGTTTGTCTCTTTTGTCCATTTGCCTGCTTTGTGCAACATGAGCAGCTTATTTCTCACTCGTCAGTTCTAAATGAGGATCATTATTTGTGCAGATTCAGAACACTGCCATCTGCTGGTGGGTTAGGAAAGGAGCAGGCTCCAACATATTCAGCACGATAAAATACCAGCTCTCACTTTCTGATACTGTGCCGTGAATGCCACACTGGATAAGAAGTCATAGAACACTTAAATAGAGTTTCTAGTCTCGAAATTGGAACCGACTGGGGCCAAAATTGTGAACGCATCCTCCTCTAATGGAGAATTGTCCCTGGGGAACGCAGGTAAGATTACCACACAATTACTGTCGATTTATTTAACTGGAAAGAAAATCATGGGAAATATCCACGCATCCCAATTTTTAATCCCAGGATGGAAAAATCAAATATTAGAGGATATAGCTTTGAGGGGAGAGGGGCAAAGTTTAAAGATGAGCGGGGCAGATTTTTTACAGGCACTCACCATCCTCTCCATAAAAAAACAGCCCTGCACACAAAACCCATATCCCTCCATTGACACTAAAAGCTGGAGTAAAACTCAGCAGGACAGGCAGCATCTCTAGAGAGAAGGAAGGGGTGACCGATTCCTTCTCTCCAGAGATGCTGCCTGTCCCACTGAGTTACTCCAGCTTTTTGTGTCTATCTTTGGTTTAAATCTGCAGTTCCTTCTAACCTGTATCCCTTCATTCTCTGCATATCCATATACCTATCCAGAAGTCTTCTAAATCCCACTAATGTATTTGCTTCAACCACCACCCCTGGGATTTAGAAGATTTCTGGGTCGGTATATGGGTATGCAGGGAATAGACGGATATGGGTTTTGTGCAGGTAGATAAGTCATGATCTTGGCACTATGTTCGGCAGAGATATTGTGGGCTGAAGGGCTGCACTATTCAATGTTCTAGGAAGAAAATGTTGAAAGGTGTGGTAAGGACTATTACTTCATCCGAGTTGCCAGCATTACTCTATACAGACATGATACTCACCTGGATGCCATCTCAAATATCCCTTATGGAATAAATACTATGTCTATGAGCAAATTACTTTCATTCATAGTTTAAGAACCGGTAATATTGGCCCAATAACTAGAAATTTGTCCCCATTTTCATATACTGAACAATCCCTGCAGAGTTTGCCTTTGCATACCGCAATCAAATAAAATTATTATAATGAAATAATCCAATTGTATTTTAAAATAAAATGACACATTCAGCCTCGACCATCTTTCAGGAAGTCTATCCAACTCCCCATCAATCTTGTGTTAAAAAAAAGTAATTTCTCTTCTTAGCTTATACCAATTACTTTAAATCTATGCCTTCTCACCCTGACTGTATTCTGACTAGAACAGGTCACCCTGTTATAGGAAAGACATTGTTAAGGTGGAAAGGGTGCAGAGAAGATTTACGAGGATGTTGCCAGAACTCAAGGGCCTGAGCTATAGGGGGATGTTGAGCAGGCTAGGATTTTATTCCTTGGAGCGCAGGGGTGATCTTATAGAGGTGTATAAGATTACGAGGAATAGATGGGGTAAATGCACAGAGTTTTTTACCCAGAATAGGGGAATCAAGAACCAGATATAGGTTTAAAGTGAGGGGGGATAGGTTTAATAGGAACGTGAGGGTGAACTCTTTTTACACAGAGTGGAAGGTGTATGGAACGAGCTGCTAGAGGATGTAGTTGCAGGAGGTACTATAAAACAATGTTTATAAGACATTTGGACAGGTACATGGATAGGACAGGTTTAGAAGGGTATGAGCCAAACGCAGGCAGATGGGACTAGTGAAGATGGAGCACGTTGGTTAGTGTGGACAAGTTGGGCCGAAGGACCTGTTTCCATACTTTATGCACGGTAGCGCAGCGGTAGAGTTGCTGCTTTACAGCGAATGCAGCGCCGGAGACTCAGGTTCGATCCTGACTGCGGGTGCTGCACTGTAAGGAGTTTGTACGTTCTCCCCGTGACCTGCGTGGGTTTTCTCCGAGATCTTCGGTTTCCTCCCACACTCCAAAGACGTACAGGTATGTAGGTTAATTGGCTGGGTAAATGTAAAAATTGTCCCTAGTGGGTGTAGGATAGTGTTAATGTACGGGGATCACTGGGCGGCATGGACTTGGAGGGCCGAAAAGGCCTGTTTCCGGCTGTATATATATGATATGATATGATATGACTTCTCGTCAACAGGTTCCTGATAATTTAAATATATCCTTCCAATCTATTCTATCTAGGCCCTTGATAGTTTTGCACACCTCAACTAAAACTTCCCTCACTCTCCTGCGATTCAAAGGAAGGACCCCTATATTCTTTCAATCTTTCCTCTTACTTAAGATCATTTTGGCAAAATCTGTGGATCTCCTCTGTGTCCTCAGCTACAAACCACAACCTTTTTAAAATGGAACAGAAGTATTCATTGCACTATACCTGAAGCCAAACTTGGGATGTTCAGGAGCTC
The DNA here is from genome assembly GCF_053455715.1 of Rhinoraja longicauda. Lineage (NCBI taxonomy): Eukaryota > Metazoa > Chordata > Chondrichthyes > Rajiformes > Arhynchobatidae > Rhinoraja > Rhinoraja longicauda. The sequence continues at coordinate 67,194,007 of NC_135957.1, read as the reverse complement.
CTGTAGCACGTCCTAATGACAGAGGAAATGTGCCAGAAGACCAAGCTCTGTTTTAACTTCTGCCCATCTCATCTATGGACCAAGATTTTTGACTTTTCAATTTAATTCGCATCAACAGATACAAATCTCTTAAGATCTCTTGTGAAAATTCTCTTCAGCAATTAATCACTTTATGAAAAAGCTGCCCCACAAGTTCACTGCTGATCACAAGATGTTTGATGGAAATGCCTTCAGCTTTTGGTATCCTAGAAGAATAACTTAGCCAGTTTCCCATGACATCATCCAGCTCTTGTTTAAACAAACCCAATGTCTGAAGCTGAAACATTCTCACCAGTAACCCAGCCCAGCTGTGAGCAGCTCCTTTCGAAAGAAAGTTTCTAGTCTCCAACTAGGAACTTACTATTGCCAAAATTGTGAATGTGCTCTCCCCACATGGAGAATTGTCCATAGAGAAGATTGGTGGGCTAACAGACCATGGCGTTGATTTATTTTAACTGGACACAAAATCATGGGAAATACCCATACATTTCCAAGAAACTCTCCCCCTGTGGATGAAGCACCCTTTCAGAACTCAAGAAATGTAGTCAGATCACCATAACAATATGAATTGGTTAATCAACATCTTGTTGTTGAAACCAGTGTTGTTAACACACTACAAAGCAGAACAATATAAAGGGGAAAAGGTTGCATTATCCATTAATATCTCCCAAGTGATGGCATTTATGATTAAAAAGTATAAACTCTTGGCCCAATATAACTTGATGCAATAATATCATATCATTCCAAACTAAACAAAATTTAGAGATCCCATGACACTGACAGTACATTCTGAAAGAAATATCAATGCTGGTTGAGTCAGCCCAAATTAGTTTTTTGTTTGACAATTCAGACAAGTCATCCAACACTCAGTCCATAACTAATCCCCTTGTCTTTTAAAAGACCTTGAACGAGTCTTTTAAAAGACTGCATGGGCAGCACAGTGGCGTAGCAATACAGCTACTGCCTTGCAGCGCCAGAGACCCAGGTTCGTTCCTGACTATGGGCGCTGTCTGTATGGAGTTTGTACGCTCTACCCGTGACCTGCATGGGTTTTCTCTGAGATCTTGTTTTCTACCACAATCCATAGACGTACAGATTTGTACGTTAATTGCCCTGGTATAATTGTATAAAAGTAAAATTGTCCCCAGTGTGTGTGGGGTAGTGTTAATGTGCGGGGATCACTGGACATCAGGGTATTTATTCACAAAATGCTGGAGTGACTGAGCAGGTCAGGCAGCATCTCGGGAGAGAAGGAATGGGTGACGTTTCGGGTCGAGATCCTTCTTCAGACTCAGGGTCTTGACCCGAAACGTCACCCATTCCTTCTCTCCCGAGATGCTGCCTGACCTACTGAGTTACTCCAGCATTTTGTGAATAAATACCTTTGATTTGTACCAGCATCTGCAGTTATTTTCTTATACTACTGGTCATCAGGGACTCGGTGGGCTGAAGGGCCTGTTTCCGCCCTGTATCTCTAAACTAAACTAAACTAGTCAGACTCTTAAATAAGAAGTGGTGACATATACTGGAAAATGCATTTATATTTAAGAAGGGGATAATTACACAGCTGAGAACAGATAGACTGGTCAGCTTAATTCCAGTGGTAGAAAAACTCCTACAGAGAGAACAGAAATCTGGAAATCAAAAGTAGGGTGAGAACAGTTGCTGTGGATATTAAAGGAAATTTCTGCTTGCCTGATCTTTTGATTTTACTTTTGAGATGATAGTTAATGGTAGTGCAATAATGCCATTTATACAAATTTTCTAAAGTCATTTGATAAGGTGCACATGAATGACTAAAAATAAACTTGGAACCGAAGTCAAGGGATTGCTAGCCAGTTTCATGTCAACTAGCATAGATTGACATAGTTCAGGCTGGCTATTCACGGAAGAAGGTTGCACAACAATTAATGCCAGCACCACCAAAGTTCACAATTTACAACAACAATTTCGGCTACAGAATCACAACTGCAATTTCTGAATTTTCAGGCAATACTAAATTGGAGGATAGGGTTGGAAGTTGTGTATAATCTGTATAAGGGAGGGCTGCAATGAAATAGCTTTCTAAGATTTACTGACTGAACAAAGGAAACTTAATATGGATGAATGCAAGAATGCACACTGTAATAGGAAAAGAAAGCTGGTCATATGCTCGTTGGAAGGTGCATACTTGGGTGGAGTAGAAGAACAAAGGGATCTTGGGAGTATAAAACACTAATTGCTATATATGTCATGTCACGGGTCAGTGAAACCCTTGAAAAATTAACCATTGGGTTTTGTTTCTATTGGGAAAGAGTTGAAAATTTGAGGATTTGTGCCAAACCTGCACTAAACTTTGGTTAGACAACAGAACATAGGTTGCCGTATTATAAAAGGATAATTGAAGCACCAAAGAAAATGCAGGGGAAATTTAAGGATGATATAAGAAAGGTAAAAGTTTACATATATTAGGAACACTTGGACAGACGAGATACCTCTTGGGAAACCACGTGGGAGATGATCTGATGGAGGTCTTTAGAATTAGTAAGGTTTTAGTAGAGTGCATGTACAGATTTTAAAAACGTTTCCATATGGGAAGAGCATAAATAGAGACTAATTTCTCCATTTATGATTCTCAGAGGAGGTTTAAGAGAATGATTCTGGGAATGATATGAGTGTTTGAGGGCACTGGGCCTCTAATCACTGCAGTTTAGAAGGATTAGGGGAGACCTCTTGAAACGTACCGAATAGTGAAAGGCCCGCATAGAGTGAATGTAGAGGGGATGTTTCCACGAGTGAATAGAGTCGAGGACCAGAGGGCACAGCCTCAGAATAAAAGGACATATCTTTGGAAAGGAAATGGGAAGGAATTACTTTAGTCAGAGGGTGGTGAATCTGTGGAATTCATTGCCGCAGACGGCTGTTGAGGCCAGGTCATTGGGTATTTTTAAGGTGGAGATTGACAGATTCTTGATTATCATATCATATCATATCATATCATATCTATACAGCCGGAAACAGGCCTTTTCGGCCCACCAAGTCCGTGCCGCCCAGCGATCCCCGTACATTAACACTATCCTACACCCCACTAGGGACAATTTTTACATTTTACCCAGCCAATTAACCTACATACAGTATGGGTCTCAGCGGTTATGGGGAGAAGGCAGGAGAATGGGGTCGAGACGGAATGATAGATCAGCCATGATTGAATGGCGGAGTAGACTTGAATGGCCAAATGGCCTAATTCTGCTCCTTTGAGCATATGAATTTATGAACCAAGAAATCTAATTTGGCAGAGATGTGAATTCATTAAGAGTGATGAGAAAAAACTTGCTATCGCAGGGAGAGATTAAAGATATAGATCCTTTCAAGGAAGCCTGGACGTCTTTTGCAAGGGAAGGTTATTTTGGATGTAGTTTACTACCTCCAAGAAGGTATGATGTTAACTATTGATTTAGAAATATGAGGTTCCCATAGTGAGGCCCACCGGAAATTGGAGGAACTGCACCTCATATTTCGCTTGGGCAGCTTGCAGCCCAGCGGTATAAACATTGACTTCTCCAACTTTAGATAGTTCCTCTGTCCCTCTCTTCCCAGTTCTCCCTCTATCTTCCTGTCTCCACCTATATCCTTCCTTTGTCTCGCCCCCCTGACATCAGTCTGAAGAAGGGTCTCGACCCAAAACGTTACCCATTCCTTCTCTCCCGAGATGCTGCCTGACCTGCTGAATTACTCCAGCATTTTGTGAATAATCACTGCTGAGGAGTGTCAGATGAAGTTGTGCTAACATAAATAAAAAACACAGGCATCACTTGAGAAGGCGCAGTAAATTGAAGTCTTTCCCACCAGTCTCAGAATATTCACATTGTCAGTTTGGCAGCGAAACCTTCTGTCAGGTTCAAGATCTGGAAACATTGAACTCACTGCCCTTAAAAGTAATGTACTACTTGCAATTATCAGGGGAAATGTTCAAATTATTTACTGTGGAACTGCACGACAATGTATTATTTATGTAGAATTAGCTCAATGCTTATCTTGGCTTTATAAGTGAAGCAATTCAGATGATGCAATATGTAGTGTCTGTACACAGTCGCAGTAAAAGAGGAGATAAACGACTTTAACATGTAACCTAAAAAAGTTAGCAATTCATGGATTACACTATTTCATATGATTTAATCCAAACATAATCAAAATTATTTCAACTAAAATCCAAATTATTTCAAATAGAAAATAGATACTTGTGAAGCTTTTTAAAAAAAACAAATGTGCTTCTGATCATCACACATATCACAATCAGTTCTGAACAAGACGCACAAATTGTAAACAACTCCGAACACCATGGGGAAACTAAAATGAATTAACAAATGCTCTACGTTGCAAACTCTTCAATCAGATATAATCAACAAGAATGCTTTTTAGACTGAAATAATTTCCCCACATACCATTATTCCGTTTGGAATAAAGATCTTGGTCAGCCAGTTCCAGATAGAGCAGCAAACCAACATATCTTGTTGTCATCTTGCTGGGATTCAAACGTTTGGTATAGACTTGGACAATATTATAATTGCTAAATCACCCTTATGTGTAAATTGTCATGACAGAAAAAAAAAATGGTAATGCTGTACTTTTTAAAGATGATTACACACAATAATTGAGAAAGCCAGACATGAATTACAAAGGCATTGACCCAGATTTTGCTATATTTGTTCGTGCTACATTCTGCAAGAAGCTGCAGCTCACAAATTTTGAAAAACAACCCACGCCATTCATACCTGGCACACTGACAGCTTACCTATTAATTTCATAGGTTTCATTGTTAAGAGTGGTTAGGTTTTTGTTTCATATTTCAAAGTTTCATTGTTCAAAGTAAGAGTCTTATTGTTCTGGTTCATATCTGGTACATATGACAAGTAAACACACTCGTTCTTGGGTTGGGTAAGGCCGCAAGGCAACAAGGCAAATGTTAGATACTGTGGGTTCTTTTACATTGTTTGGGTCTAATACTGTACTTAGTTTCTAAGTACTTTAAGGATATTTTCAAGGTTTCTTTTAGATTTTCAGATTTTTAATTCTTATACTTATGAAACAGTTTTGTTTTTTTAAGTTCAGAGATACAGCGCGGAAACTGACCCTACGGCCCACCAAGTCCGCGCTGACCAGAGATCACACCGTACACGAGCACTATCCTACACACAAGGGACAATTTTACAATTACCAAAGCCAATTGACCGACAAACCTGCACGTCTTTGGAATGTCGGAGGGAAACCCGGGCACCCGTAGAAAACCACGCGGTCACAGGGAGAACGTACAAACTCCATACAGACATCAGCTGTAGTCAGGATCGAACCCGGGTCTCTGGTGCTGTAAGGCAGCTACTCTAAGGCTGCTTCACTGTGCTGCCCTAATATTTTGAAAAAACTTCGAAAGATTTTTAAAAAATAGATTCTGACTATTAAAGAATGAGCTTTTGACTACTGTCTACGGCCCGGACAGATATTGGAACCTTGAGCAAACACAAAGTTCTGGAGGAACTCAGTGGGTCAGTCAACATCTGTGAGAGAAAGGGGAGATGTTTCGGGTTAGAACCCTTCTTCAGAAAGTATTTTGGCAGTCAGTTTCCAGAAATATGTTGTTTTATCCGCTCTTTTTCAACACTCACACTCGCAGTCACATGGCATCATGACCACCCCATCTACCTGCAATGCTACCTTCAAGGAACTATGTACCTGCACTCCTAGATCCCTCTGCTCTACACCACTTTCAGAGCCCTACTGTTCACAAAGAGATCTGGGTGTCCTTGTTCATCAGTCACTTAAAGTTAGCATGCAGGTACAGCAGGCAGTGAAGAAAGCTAATGGCATGTTGGCCTTTATCACAAGAGGAGTTGAGTATAGGAGCAAAGAGGCCCTTCTGCAGTTGTACAGGGCCCTGGTGAGACCGCACCTGGAGTACTGTGTGCAGTTTTGGTCTCCAAATTTGAGGAAGGACATTCTTGCTATTGAGGGCATGCAGCGTAGGTTCACTAGGTTAATTCCCGGAATGGCGGGACTGTCGTATGTTGAAAGACTGGAGCGACTAGGCTTGTATACACTGGAATTTAGAAGGATAAGAGGGGATCTTATTGAAACATATAAGATTATTAAGGGATTGGACACGTTAGAGGCAGGAAACATGTTCCCATTGTTGGGGGAGTCCAGAACCAGGGGCCACAGTTTAAGAATAAGGGGTAGGCCATTTAGAGATGAGGGAAAAACTTTTTCAGTTAGAGAGTTGTAAATTGTGGAATTCTCTGCCTCAGAAGGCCATGGAGGCCAATTCTCTTGACGCTTTCAAGAGAGCTAGATGGAGCTCTTAAAGTTAGTGGAGTCAGGGGTATGGGGAGAAAGCAGGAAAGGGGTTGATATCCAGCTCCTCATCTCCACCAAGTCAATCTCCACCACCACACACTCTACACTGACAAACTGCATCACTGAAATAAAATCTTGGCTTCAATCAAACTTCCTCAAACTCAACTGCAACAAATCTGAAATCATCATCATTGGTCCAAAAACGCTCACCAAATCCACCCAAAACTTCATCCTCAATATTGATGGTCTCCCAGTATCCACCTCCCCTCACATCCAGAATCTTGGAATCATCTTTGATCAAACCCTCTCCTTCGACAAACACATCAAACACATCACAAAGACAGCCTTCTTCCACCTCAAAAACATTGCCCGTCTCCGTCCATGCCTCTCCTCCACAGCTGCAGAAACCCTCATCCACGCCTTCATCACCTCCCGTCTGGACTACTGCAACAGCCTCCTCTAAGGCGCACCCTCAAAAATCATCAGTAAACTTCAATATTCAAAACTCCGCTGCCCGTCTCCTCACCCACACCCCGATCCGTGACCATATCACCCCCGTCATTTACAAACTCCACTGGCTCCCCATCCTCCAGAGAATCCAGTACAAAATCCTCCTCATGACCTACAAAGCCCTCCATAACCTGGCCCCATCCTACCTGACCGACCTCCTCCACAGGCACACTCCCACCTGCACCCTCCGCTCTGCTGCTGCCAATCTCCTATCTCCAATCACAGGGCTTTCTCCATCGCTGCTCCCACCCTATGGAACTCACTACCCCAAACCGTCAGAGACTCCTCCACACTCACCACATTCAAAACATCACTGAAGTCTCACCTGTTCAGTACTGCCTTCAACCACTGAAGGTCACCTCACCTTCTGTCTCCTTTCTCTGTTCGTTTACTTATTTATCTATTTATTCACTTCCCTATGTTCTCTAAATCCCTGTAAAGCGTCTTTGAGTATATGAAAAGCGCTATATAAATGTAATGCATTATTATTATTATTACTGATCAGCCATGATCACATTGGCTCGAAGGGCCGAATGGTCTACTCCTGCACCTATTGTCTATTGTTCACTGTATAGGGCCTGCCTATGTTAGACTTTTGTTGTGGAAGATCCTGGTAATTTGCAGGCCCTGGTCATCTTCGACCACTTCCACGTTTCGCAGAGAAGCAAACATTCCAAGTGGAATTGTATGTAATTCGGCAGGGCGTAAAGGCCATAAATCCTGGGCCAATATTTTACACTTAAATTAAGGCAACATCTCATTGAGAAAGAATAAAAAAATTTAAAGGGGATGTAGTTAAATATTGCATATGTAATAAATGAACGAGTCATCAAATGCAAAGCAACCTCTGCAGCATTGTTATCATGCTCTGTAAGGGCGACATGGTGGCACAGCGGTAGAGTTGCTGCCTTACTGCGCCAGAGACCCGGGTTCAATCCTGATTATGGAGCTGTCTGTATGGAGTTTGTATGTTCTCCCTGTGACCGCATGAGTTTTCATTGAGTGCTCTGGTTTCCTCCCACAGACGTACAGGTTTGTAGGTTAATTGGCTTTGGTAAAATTGTAAAGTTGTAAAGTTGTAAAGTTATCCTTAGATAATGCTGTTGCACGAGGAGATGGCTGGTCGGCGTGGACTCAGTGGCCCGAAGGGCTCGCTTCCCAGCTGTATCTTTAAAGGCTAAAGTCTTAAAGGCTATAGGAAAAAAAAACATGATATTAATATAAATAAATGTAAATATTTATAGCATAAATATTACCTCTGCTGCAATAAGGAAAATCACATCACTGATATGACGCATGCCACAGGCTATCACTCCAAGTCCAACTCCAGGAAAAACATAGGCGTTGTTGCCCTGGCCTGGATATATTACACGCCCGTCTGGCATTGTAACTGGGTTAAATGGACTTCCGCTGGCAAATATAGCTTGGCCCTGTAACAACAACAAGGGGAAAATGGTTCAGAAAATAAACATCAGTGACAATCCCACATTTTTCAATACAATCAGAGAAAAACAACAAACTTGGAAAACAAGATGCAAAATAATTATGCTTACTGACATAAGAGGTCATGTAGGGTCCAAGGATTCATTCACTCCATTGATGGAGGGATACTCCGGGTCACTTGTGCCCTAACCAGAATCCCTCTGCCAAATCGCAGGACAAATTGCCTTACATGGTCAGACTGTAAGAGGTATGGACAGGTGAGTAGGAAGGATAGAACAGCACCAGGTAGCTTCATATTCTGTGCTATGTGACTGCCCTGTACAGCCCATCCCATCATCACGTTGAGAGGCACGTTAGAAATGATCTGCACTTTGTCTCAATTCCCAGAGAAGTGCAGGGAGCACCATCAAGCAGTAAACATACAGTCATAGAGCTGAACTGCCTGGAAACAAAACGTTCGGCCCACCTTTTCCATGCTGACCAAGTTGGCATATTGGGCTAGTCCCATTTGCCTGCATTTGGCCCATAGCTCCCTCAGTCTTTCTTATCCATATATCCGTCCACACGTCTCTTGAAAATCGTAATTATATCTGCTTCTATATCTTCCCCAGGTAGCTCATTCCAGATGCTGACTTGCCAATAATTGAAAGACTTGCCACTGAGGCCCCTCGTAAATCTCTCCTCTCTCATCTTAAGCCAATGCCCTCCAACATTAGCATCCTCACCTCGGGAAAATGACTGTAAGTATTCACTTCATCCATATCCCTCATGATCATCTACACTTTAATAAGGTCACCGCTCAACTTTTACGTTCCAAAGAAAACAAGTCCGAGCCTATCCAACCTCTCCCTATAACACAAGGCCGTAAGCCCAGGCAATATCCTGGTGAATCTCTTCTGCACCCTTTCCAACTCAATGACATCCTTCTGATAGCTGAGTGTAACCACACACAGTGCTCCAAGTATGGTCTCATTAATGACCTGCATAGTGTGTCACATACAGTGAAATACAATACAAATGACCTGACTTTTGCGCTCAATACCCTTGCCACTGAAGGCAAGAGTGGCAAAGGCTTTCTCCACCACACTGTCCACCTGACTCACCACTTTTGAGTGGGTTAACATATGATGAGCGTTTGAAAGCACTGGGCCTCTACTCGCTGGAGTTTAGAAGGTTGAGAGGGGACCTCATTGAAACTTAAAGAATAATGAAAGGCATAGAGTGGATGTGGAAAGGATGTTTCCACTGGTGGGACAGTCGAGGACCAGAGGTAATAGTCTCAGAATTAAAGGGAGCTCTTTTAGAAAGGAGGTGAGGAGGAACTTCTTTAGTCAGAGGGCAGCACGGTAGCACAGCGGTAGAGTTGCTGCTTTACAGCGAATGCAGCGCCGGAGACTCAGGTTCGATCCTGACTACGGGTGCTGCACTGTAAGGAGTTTGTACGTTCTCCCCGTGACCTGCGTGGGTTTTCTCCGAGATCTTCGGTTTCCTCCCACACTCCAAAGACGTACAGGTATGTAGGTTAATTGGCTGTGTAAAATGTAAAAATTGTCCCTAGTGGGTGTAGGATAGTGTTAATGTACGGGGATCGCTGGGCGGCACGGACTTGGTGGGCCGAAAAGGCCTGTTTCCGGCTGTATATATATGATATGATATATGATAAATCTGTGGAACTCATTGCCACAGAGGGCTGTGGAGGCCAAGTCAGTAGGTAGTTTTAAGGCAGAGAGATAGACAAATTCTTGATTAGAACAGGTGTCAAGGGTTATGGGGAGAAGGCAGGAAAATGGGATTAGGAGGCAGAGATCAGCCATGATTAAATGGCGGAGTGGACTCGATGGGCCAAACTACTGAACTTGTGAACTTTTAGGAACCATGCACCTATAATTCCCAAGATAACTTACAAGTATCGAAAATAAAATAAATCAATTAAAATTATGAAAATTAACACTAAACATACTCAAATTAAATTAATTAAAAACATTTAAACTATTCAAATGGAACGTCTACTGAAAATGAAATTTGTTGAAGCAGGAAATCTAAATTAAAAGCAAAAATTTAATGTTTCAAGTCAACGACCTTTCATCTGAAAAAGAGAAGAAACATGAGTGAATATAGTAGAAATAAGGGTGAGATGGAAGAGAACAGACACAATGCATGTGATAGGGAAGAGAGACAGGTAACTGACGAGTTAACTTATACATAGGGAATAATGTGGTCACTTGCACCCGAGGAAAATGACTCCTTTGTCTCAACACCGTCACAGATAGTCTTTTCGATTTTACCACCCAACTTTTCACAAATATTATTTGACCTTGCTGAGTGTGCCCAACATTACTTGCATTTTTAATGTTAAAAAACAGTCCATTACTGTTTTCCAGCGGCCAATTCTTTCCACTGGAATTTAGAAGGATGAGAGGGGATCTTATTGAAACATATAAGATTATTAAGGGATTGGACACGTTAGAGGCAGGAAACATGTTCCCAATGTTGGGGGAGTCCAGAACCAGGGGCCACAGTTTAAGAATAAGGGGTAGGCCATTTACAACAGAGATGAGGAAAAACTTTTTCAGTCAGAGAGTTGTAAATCTGTGGAATTCTCTGCCTCAGAAGGCAGTGGAGGCCAATTCTCTGGATGCTTTCAAGAGAGAGCTAGATAGAGCTCTTAAGGATAGCGGAGTCAGGGGGTATGGGGAGAAGGCAGGAACGGGGTTCTGATTGTGAATGATCAGCCATGATCACATTGAAAGGTGGTGCTGGCTCGAAGGTCCAAATGGCCTACTCCTGCACCTATTGTCTATTGTCCACTCATGCTTGAATGCTGGGAAATTAGAGGAAACCTGTGCCATCCCACAGAACACCCTGAGCAGCCCCTTTACACGACACAGGAGACCCAGGGCCAGGGTGATTTGGAACAAAAGTCTGCACATCAGCCTCAAGGGCGTCAGACTGCCACACAATTATATACCTTGTAGGTTCTGGATTTGAATGGTGGAAATTTTAAAATTATAGCCTAGAAAAGTGACATTCCAGTTGATTTAATCAATTAGAAAAATGTTTCATTTGGCAGGTCACCAACCAATTCAGTTATCTTAATTGGATTTGTTCCAGATCGAATGGCAACCTTACAGTTCACAAATGCGATTTATTTTGTTCAGATCCCGTTAACAGGGCCAACTCCCTTCCCCTTTAATCCTCTCAGATCACGTAAGCACTCTTTGTTCTAATTGACCTCACACCCCATTTACTGTGATCATGTTCATAATGGAAGATGCCAATATCCTTTTGGCTTCACCGCTCCCAATCCCAAATGCCTTGACTATTTTCTCTCAATCATAATTTAATCAATAATTTACTTCTGTTCCTGTTAATCTGTCCCATCATTCAATGTCATGGCTTCTGCGTGCACAGGCCCATTTACTTGTTTCTTATAAGCTTGTTTAACAAAAATCATCATCACTTATATCATTGGACCGAATCAATCATTTAGAGAACAGAATTCCTTATTACTATTCATAAATTTTCTTCAAAGCAACAATCCCATTTTTGCCTCTTGTGCCCTTACTTGCATTAACGTCCATTATCCTTGTTTCCCCCCCCCCCATGTTAGGTATTCGTTTGATTCCTCTACGTAGGTTGAAACAACTGAGAACAAACCCAGCTACAGGCTCTCTAGGGCTCATGTTACTCAGTTTGGCAAAATGCAGGCATACAGTATTTTCACAGCATTTGTATCCAGCTCATGGAACTGCACACAAAACAACAGTGGTAGCACGGAGACACAAGGAACATCAGATGCTAGAATCCTGAGGTCCTCCAGCACTTTGTGTTTTAGGCAGTGATTGTGCCTTCACTGGTTCCAATGGCTCAAGGCAGTGGCTCACAAACAACTTCTTAGGAGCAGTTATGTGTGGGCAATTAGACAATAGACAATAGGTGCAGGAGTAGGCCATTTGGCCCTTCGAGCCAGCACCGCCATTCAATGTGATCATGGCTGATCATTCTCAATCAGTACCCCGTTCCTGCTTCGTCCCCATACCCCCTGACTCCGCTATTCTTAAGAGCTCTATCTAGCTCTCTCTTGAATGTATTCAGAGAATTGGCCTCCACTGCCCTCTGAGGCAGAGAATTCCAGATTCACAACTCTCTGACTAAAAAAGTTTTTCCTCATCTCTGTTCTAAATGGCCTACCCCTTATTCTTAAACTGTGGCCCCTGGTTCTGGACTCCCCCAACATTGGGAACATGTTTCCTGCCTCTAACATATCCAACCCCTTAATAATCTTACCTTAATAATTCTGACCTCGCTCGTGATACATCCCACAATTTCCTCTCATTCCTCTCTAAATAACCTTCAGTTACAGTTTAGCTTATTGTCATGTAAAAACCTTTGGTTGCATGCTAACCACTCAGTGGAAGGACAATACATAATTACAATCAAGCCATTCACAGTGTACAAATACATGGTAAGGGAATAACCATTAGTGCAAGATAAAGCCAGTAAAGTCCGATCAAAGATAGTCTGAGGATCTTCAACGAGGTAGATAGTAGTTCAGGACTACTCTCTAGTTGCTGTAGGATGAATCAGTTGCCTGATAACAGCTGGGAACAAATTATCCCTGAATCTGGAAGCGATCGTTGTCACACTCCGATACCTTTTGCCCGATGGGAGAGGGGAGAACCTGGGATAGATCCCATCACGTCCTGGTCACATCCATCTTAATGACTTCAAAAGCCCAACACTTCCCCCTTTATTTCAAACATCCCTCGCATATTAGCATGCTGCACACCGACATTCTTAGATATACATCTCCATGGATACTGCTTGATCCACTGAGATCTTCCAGTGTTCTGTCTGTTTTCGATTTCTCTCTGCCATGTTTCTCAAGTAGAAGACTCTAAATTAATTCACTAGAAATTATAACATTTCTGTTTTCCTCTGCAGGATTTATTTTCCAGTGTGAGTGAACTGTACAATACAATGATTGAAAATGATTCTGAGGTCAACTGTAAATACTTTGATAAATTATTACAAGTTATGCAGCTTTTCCTACCAAGTTTGCTATAAAGAATTGGACATAAATTGGAACTCTGTCTTTCACCTCCCCAAAGGCAGTCATCAAAACAATAACTTTATGAAAATACCTAAAGTTATAGCTAAAAAACATATTTAAAGATCCATTTTTTTCTGTCTTGCTTGATTTGAGTGCAGCTGAAGGTATTAACTTCCTTTATTCTCACTATTTTTATTTTATTTTAACAGTTTCAGGTGAAATGATCCACAGATATCAATAATTTTTATTTATTTCTTGATAAAGTGTCACCATAATTGGAGGCATATTCTACCTTCGCTCTGAAGGCACTTTGAAGGCAACAGAGCCGAATTATGGCACAGATTGCACTGCACAAGTTACAAGCTTGCAATGCTTAGGACCAATGAAAGAAGGACATATTTCCAGCTACCTACAAAAGTGTTATCGGGGAACATCAAATATTAAAAGGACTAAAACATTTATTCATCCGTAAGGATAAAGAGTACCTAATGGCAGCATCACCACCAGTTATGGTGATGTTTTGTTCTAATGACAAAAGGTGCTTTACAGTTAAGTGCTTTGATAATGTACTCTTGGAGGATGAAGTTTATGTACTGTATCTACTCCTCAATTAGCCATGTTCCATTTGATTCCTTATAGGCAGGATTGTTGAACCACAAACACTTAACAAAATGGATACCATAATTGGAACATTTTAAGTTTGATTAAACTGATACATTAATTCAGTTAACACTACTCTGACATTAATCATGGTTTTTCTGGTGCAAGCCTATCTTTGGGGAATGAACCTATAATTTAAGATTACACTTTGTTGACAATGCAGTAATCCCTTAAAGCCCCAGAGGCATAGTGTTTAAATTAGATTTGCAATTAAATCCTATTGCTTAGAGGGACATAAGATCACTTGAAGTTGTTGACAAAGGCAATGGTTCAGCATTCTTCTACCATTAAAAATAGACAGGCCTGGACTTTGTCAAGTGGGTCCAAGGAATGGCTTTCACTGTTTATTTACATCAACGATCAAAAGCTTTTTTGCAGGTTTGTCAGCAGAGATTTCTTGTACTTGGGCATCGTGTAACACTCTGTAGGGAAACTGCTGGCAATTGAGCCCATGATGCAAACAGAAGGCTGTTCAAGTAGGGAATAAATTCTCAAGACACAATCAGTGAACAAAGCAAATAATCATAGCTAAAGATTATTGTTCAGGAAACATTGCGACGTACAGATATGTCAAATTATCAATTTCCCTCCTGGTAAAAATAAAGTTCCATCGTATCATATCATATATGACTAGGAAATTAGAAAACATTCTAGACAAAAAATCTAGTCAACTGAAATTAGAAGAACAAATATGCCAGAGGACTTAGGTTCAAGGTGAAGGGTGAAAGATTTAATAGGAATCTGAGGGGTAACTTTTTCACACAAAGGGTGCTGGGCGTATGGAACACGCTGCCAGATGAGGTAGTTGAGGCTGGAACTATCCCAACGTTTAAGAAACAGTTAGACAGGTACATGGACAGGACAGGTTTGGAGGTAATGGACCAAGCGCAGGCAGGTGAGACCAGTGTAGCTGAGACATGTTGGCCAGTGTGGGCACGTTGGGCCGAAGGGCCTGTTTCCACACTGAATCACTCTATGACTCCAAATAAGTAATTTAATGAAAAGGTCTACAACAGATCTTCTGCGGGGAAAATGACGTAAGACTTTCTTCCAAACCTGAGAGGTGCTTATAAATTTATTAAATTATTTACAATTAAAAATACAGATGCTCTCCACAGTGTACACTTCAACTTCTTTCATCGACCTTTCATCTGATAAGAACAGGGAACTACTCTAAATTTCCACCATTTCCACGATCTGTGCAGATTTCATCAACAGGGACCAGAATAGCAGAGCCTGTGTTTTAATAGAATATCACAGACACCAGCTTCCAGATTTCACCCAGTCCCACATGTTGTTCTCAGTTTAACCCAATGCATAAGATCAACTGCTTCACCATTATTTGTACAGCAAAATATAGGCAATAAAATCATTAACTAGTTATAGAAGTTGGTTAAGTAATAATCGGTTCCTTGTTCAACTCAGGTGGCAATTCATTGGATATGAAATTTCCGATAATGCATTTAACTGCAAGTATCTTGTTAAAGCAAAAGAATACACATCCTCTTATTTATACCTGGCCTGAAAAGAAATAATAACACACTTTTGGGTTAAGAACTGGGTGTCAGTGTGCACGTAGAATTGGCCTTGCATTTTATCGATGTTACCAAGGGGGATCCCATACGTAAGAAATAGGAAGGGGCCAAAGAGCGACCTTCATAAGGACACCATTGCAGGTGATTGCTGTTTCTCTAATGCTTCACTAACGTTCAGTTGGATATGATCATACTCCTCTGGTTATCTAACTAGTTATTCATTAAGCGTTATGGCAGAAGCTTGGACTTTGATAGGAAATGGAGAAATGGGGTGATAGTTGAAAAGGATACATGGATGAAGGGTTGGAATTTGTTGATTAACTCAGATCTGAATGATAATGGCAATAGCATCTTTGGGAAACACAGTATTACAAAGTAAACATACATCAATAAGTAAGGGGGTCAGAAATGGTCTAGTGAACAAGATGAGATCTCACTCTTATTCTGTAACCCTGGTGGTGACTAAACTGGTGATCATACAATATTCGATGAAACAATAAGCAACTTTGCTTGTTGTTATTAATAATGGCCCTCTCTTGGTCACTCAGGGATGGTCGAGATATTAGAAGAGGGGGAGTGGGGAGAGACCTGGAGACCAGGGCATTTGGTTCGGGGATCAGGTACAGGAAGAGAAGTAACAAAGAATGTAGAAAATAGGTGCAGGAGTAGGCCATTCGGCCCTTCGAGCCAGCACAGCCATTCAATATGATCATGGGTGATCATCCAAAATCAGTACCCCATTCCTGCTTTCTACCCATATTCCTTGATTCCGTTAGCCCTAAGAGCTATACCTAACTCTCTCTTGAAAGCATCCAATGAATTGGCCTCCACTGCCTTCTGTGGCAGAGAATTCCACAGATTCACAACTCTCTGGGTGAAGAAGTTGAAAAAGGTTTTCCTCATACAACTCTCTGGGTGAAAAAGGTTTTCCTCATATCATTTCTAATCTTAATGACAAAGATATCCACAAGGCCATGTTAAGTTTTGCTGGAGGAGAGGGTTGTGGAAGTGAGAGAGATGTTTGGAAGCCAGTTTGTGGTCTATGAAGGTTAAGACCCAATGTCTTAACTGGAAGAATGAGTGAAGTTTGGAAGCCAGTGAATACCTATTCCAAAGATAGACACAAAGTGTTGGAGTAACTCAGCGGGTCAGGCAGCATCTGTGGAGAAAAGGATGGGTGACATTTCGGGTCATAACCCTTCTTCAGACTGCTTTTTTAAAAAAAATGTTAAAGACCACTTAAGTAGGATTAAAGGAACATTAATATGTGCTTTCTAAATTTATTAAATACTTTATTACAATAGCAGGGTTTATCAAAGTACTTTACAACTATTCATTGAAATGCACCTCAAAAATAAAATCCAATGGTCACAGACACTGCCTTATTACTCAAAAGCCATTTGATGGATCAGTGGCTAAATGGAAATCAGGTTTTGGGCTTGATTGACAACTCTTTATTTTCTGTCCAGTTGCTTGTATCAGCAGTCATAATCTCACATTAAGGAGGCTTTAAACAGATAGAAGATGGATCCAGTAAATCAATTTTGGTTCCTGGGACAATAACATGGCCTTTGACAAGCTACGGGTGCACCATCTGAAGTTCAAGTCGTATTTCATGATCTGTTGCATGCTCTACCTTCATTTTTGCTTGCTCATCACTAGACTTCTCTGCTACATGGACCAACCAGTAAACATCAGAGCAAAAAAATGTCTGCAGGAGAAATTAAGCAGGTCAGGCAGCATTTTTGGGGGTAAAAATGGTTGTTAAATGTTTTGGGCTGAGACCTTATATCTGGATCGAAAGCGTGGAGGGAAATCAATATTCATACCACTGGGCTGGATTAGGCATAGGTTCACTTGCACCTCCTCCAACCTCATCTACTGTATCCGTTGTTCAAGATGTGGACTCTTATACATTGGCGAGACCAAATGCAGACTGGGCGATGGTTTCGCGGAACACCTTTACTCAGCCCGCCTGAAGCTACCTGATCTCCCGGTTGCCGAACACTAATTCTACTTCCCATTCCCACACAGACCTTTCCGTCCTAGGTCTCCCCCATTGTCAGAGTGAGGCTAAATGCAAATTGGAGGAACAGCATCTCATATATCATTTGGGCAGCTTACAGCCCAATGGTATGAATATTGATTTCTCTCACTTCAGCTGGCCCCGGCATCCCGTCTCTCTCTATCCCTCCCCCACCCAAGTCACACTAGCTTTCCGTTTTCACCCATCAAACAGCTAACAATGGCCTGTTTCCTTTATCATTGTTAATTTTTTGCATATCTTTCATTCATTGTTCTTTATCTCTCCGCGTCACTGTCTATACCTCTCGTTTCCCTTATCGTTAACCAGTCTGAAGAAGGGTCTCGACCCGAAACGTCACCCATTCCCTCTCTCCAGAGATGCTGCCTGTCCTGCTGAGTTACTCCAGCTTTTTGTGTCTATTCCTGGAGGAGGTAGATGAGGCAGGGACTATCGCAATATTTAAGAAACATTTAGACAGATACATGCATAGGACAGGTTTCGAAGGATATGGGCCAAATGCAGGCAGGTACGACTAGTGTAGATGGGACAATAGACAATAGGTGCAGGAGGAGGCCATTCGGCCCTTCGAGACAGCACCGCCATTCAATGTGATCATGGCTGATCATTCTCAATCAGTACCCCGTTCCTGCCTTCTCCCCATACCCCCTGACTCCGCTATCCTTAAGAGCTCTATCTAGCTCTCTCTTGAATGCATTCAGAGAATTGGCCTCCACTGCCTTCTGAGGCAGAGAATTCCACAGATTCGCAACTCTCTGACTGAAAAAGTTTTTCCTCATCTCAGTTCTAAATGGCCTACCCCTTATTCTTAAATGTGGCCCCTTGTTCTGGACTCCCCCAACACTGGGAACATGTTTCCTGCTTCTAACGTGTCCAACCCCTTAATAATCTTAATGTTGGCCGGTGTGGGCAAGTTGTGCTGAAGGGGTTGTTTCCACGCTGTATGACTAATAAGATTGACCATTCACTCAGGGACAGCTTGTTGTTTTATGGTTAAGATGCTTTGAAATTATTTGTTTTAAGGATTTTTATTACTTTTATTATTTAAAATGTTATTATTATAAACATATTATTATTTTAATAATAAGTCTCAAGAAGCATCCTGACCCAAAACGTCACCTATCCATTTTCTCCAGGGAAGCTGCCTGACCCGCTGAGTTACTCCAGCGTTTTGTGTCTGTATTTATTATTTTAACCTTTTCTTTCTTATGTTCGAAGCAGGGGGTTACAAAAGTGTAGTTCAAGGTTAAGGAAAAGCTCAACCCATAAGAATAAATAAAGACTGGATAAATTCTTCAGTCATGTGCAGGGGGCCCTCATAATTGAAGAGGGAAAGGTTGCACATTGCAAGTAGTCCTCTGGGCAAAGTAAGACCTAAGTAGAAGAGAATGAGTGAGAAAGAAAATGATGTCAAGTTAAACAAGCAAGGAGTGAAGGGAAATGCCCAATGTCCAGTTATGCAGTAGATGACGACTTCTGAAGTTTGTTAGAGACATAAATAGGATCTTGGTATACATTATACACAGGGAGAAGACATCCAATTTTAAATTTAGAGTTCGAAGAAGGGTCCCGACCTGCAATGTCACCCATCCTTTTTCTCCAGAGACGCTGCCTGGCCCACTGAGCTACTCCAGAACTTTGTGTCTATCTATCCCATTTCAACATATAGTCCAGTGATTCTGCAGCTGATTTTATCTCGAGCAATTCAAAACACATCTCACCACTGTAGCCCAACAATGCAAGGGAACCTTGCCAAAGGAATTCTGAAATTTAAAAAAGGTTTTCAGATTGCCTGAATAGTTTGTGGATAATGAAGTAAATGGACACAGCCCTTTTTCATTCTTGGTGGAGTGCCCTTTACATGAGCCTAAATTAGGGAGATTTATTTTTTCCGATGTTACATCCTTGGAAGGTGTCCAATAAGTGGATTGAACAAAACATCCCCTTCTAACGAATGTGGGTCAGAAATACTGACATGAACTTGCAACCCCTTGTTGACCATTTTTGGCACTTAAGAGTTTCAGCATCTCTATCATCATAACAGTGAACACCCGATTACATTGGAGGTCCCTTGTTCCAATAATAGCTTTTATGCAGCTGGGTGCAAAAACCAAGGCAAGACTCAATTCTGAACTGAGCAAATAATGACTACAATGGACTCTCTCTGAACAAGACAGAGCAGAATATTACACACAACACTTTTTGGACAAATAACGTGTAGTTTTGCAGAACCAAATTTGGACAGTTCCTTATTCATGGGATAATGTCTGAATAGCGAACTTTTGCTCTTGTGTAAAAATTCATCATCACAACGGGGCCAACAACTCACAAACACACTGCATATGTGCAGGTAGCGCACGGTAGCGCAGCGGTAGAGTTGCTGCTTTACAGCGAATGCAGCGCCGGAGACTCAGGTTCGATCCTGACTACGGGTGCTGCACTGTAAGGAGTTTGTACGTTCTCCCCGTGACCTGCGTGGGTTTTCTCCGAGATCTTCGGTTTCCTCCCACACTCCAAAGACGTACAGGTATGTAGGTTAATTGGCTGGGTAAATGTAAAAATTGTCCCTAGTGGGTGTAGGATAGTGTTAATGTACGGGGATCGCTGGGCGGCACGGACTTGGTGGGCCGAAAAAAAGGCCTGTTTCCGGCTGTATATATATGATATGATATGATATCAATAGTGCTGACAGACAGTTGTACACACACAACAGTTGAAGCAACAAACTCTACTCGGAGTAATAATTTCCGGAATTTTACAACGTGTTTAAGACTGGACACATTTTATTTTAAACAATTAGTTTAGTATAGTTTAGTTTATTGTCACGTGTACCAAAGTACAGTGAAAAGTTTTTGTTGCATGCTAACCAGTCAGCAGAAAGACAATTAAATTAATCTATCCTGGTTCCAGCAACATATATTCAGTCTGAGGAAGGGTTTCGACCAGAAACGGTGGAGTAACTCATGAAGGACATCGCCTATTCCTTTCTCCAGAGATGCTGCCTGATCCGCTGAGTTACTCCAGCATTGTATACTTTCCGTATCCTATACTTTCATGTAGATTTATAAAATTTGGTGCAAAATCATTATAACATAAAGTTTGAAAATATCTTATTACTCTTACACATTAAAGATGCATATCAAATGGTGTACTGTTTGTGTAGTTTCCTTTTGCTCACAAATTATTATTTGACTCCCCCCACATCCCATCACAATAGTATGTGCTTCTGAAATCATATTAATAGATGCAGATGCTGGTTTCTACCAAAGATAGACACAAAGTGCTGAAGTAACTCAGCGGGTCAGGCAGTATCCCTGGATTAAAAGGATGGGCGATGTTTCGTGTCGGGACCATTTTTCAGCTCAAAGAAGGGTTCTGACCCGAAACATCACCCATCCTTTTTCGAATTGAAGGGTCCCGACCCGAAACATCACCCATCCCTTTTCTCCAGAGATGTTGCCGGATCTGCTAAGTTACTCCAGCACTTTGTGCCTGTCTTTGGATCCATAAATAGCTCGTTGGTAAGAGGCAGAGAGGAGTGGTTGAAGGATGTTTTTCTGAATGGAAATTAATGTCCACATGAATGGTACAGCAGGCAGTGAAGAAAGGTTATGGCATGTTGACCTTTACCAAGAGGAGTTGAGTATAGGAGCAAAGAGGTCCTTCTGTAGTTGTGCAGGGCCCTAGTGAGACTACACCTGGAGTATTGTGTGCAGTTTTGGTCTCCAAATTTGAGGAAGGACATTCTTGCTATTGAGGGAGTGCAGCTTAGGTTTACGAGGTTAATTCCTGGGATGGCGGGACTGTCATATGTTGAAAGAATGGAGCGACTGAGCTAGTGTACACTGGAATTTAGAAGGATGAGAGGGGATCTTATTGAAACATAAAAGATTATTAAGGGATTGGACACGTTAGAGTCAGAAAACATGTTCCTAATGTTGGGGGAGTCCAGAACCAGGAGCCACAATTTAAGAATAAGGGGTAGGCCATTTAGAACGGAGATGAGGAAGAACTTTTTCACCCAGAGAGTTGTGAATCTGTGGAATTCTCTGCCTCAGGAGTCAGTGGAGGCCAATTCTCTGGATGCTTTCAAGAGAGAGTTAGATAGAGGTCTTAAAGATAGCAGGGTCAAGGGATATGGGAAGAAGGCAGGAACGGGGTACTGATCAGCCATGATCACAGTGAATGGCGGTGCTAGCGTGAAGGGCCGAATGGCCTACTCCTGCACCTATTGTCTATTGAATGATTGCTGCTGGGGCATTTCCTCTTTGTGATATATTGTATTAATGACTTTGATGTGAATTTAAGAGAAACCACTTACAGATCAGTAAATCTGCAGATGACACAACAATCGGTGATGTTGTGGATAACAAGGAAGGTTATCTAAGGCTATAGCAGGATATAGTTGGGCAAAACGCTGACAAATGGTATTTAGTCTTGTCAGGAGCAGGTTGGTGCATTTGGGAAGTCAGATAAGCGACGGATATTTACATAAATGATAGGGTGCTAGGAATGGCGATGAACAGAGAGACCATAGGGTCCAAGTCCATAATTTCCTGAAAGTGACAACAGATTTTAATAGGGTGGTGATGAAGGCCTATGTTTTACTTGCCTTGACAACTTGGAGCATAAAATATAAGAGTCGGATCATCATGTTGCAACTTTATAAAACACTGTTTGGGCCATACTTGGAGCATTCTAGTTGTCACAGTATAAGAAAGATGTGTAGGAAGGAACTGCAGATGCTGGTTTACACCGAAGATAGACACAAAATGCTGGAGTAACTCAGTGGAACAGGCAGCATAGAAGGAATGGATGAAGTTTCGGGTTGAGACCCTTCTTCAGACTGAAACGTCACCCATTCTTTCTATCCACAGATGCTGCCTGTCCAATTGAGTTGCTCCAGCATTTTGTGTTTATTATAGGAAAGTTGGGTGAGAGTGCAGAGGGGCTTCACCAGGATGGTGCCTGGATTGGAGAATGTTTTCGTTACAGGGAGAGATTGGACGGGATGGGACTAGTTTCCCAGGATTGAAGGAGGCTGAGAGGAGATAGATGTCTATTAGAATACAAGAGGCATAAATTGGGAAGATAGTCAAAACCTTTTTACCACATTAGACGTATCAAAAACAAGAAAACATAGACTTAAGAAACTCTAGTGTCTTTGAGTGTTTGAAAAGCGCTATATAAATGTAATGCATTATTATTATTATTAAAGGTAGATTTGAAGAGTATTTGCCGAGTAAGTTCTTTTTTTAAAATCAGGAAGTGGTTGATATCTGGAACGTGCTGCCAGAGAAGGTGGTGGAATCAGGTATGATTACTTTGAGAGACATTTAGAACGACTTTTAAACAGGCAAGCGTGGAAGGATGCAGTCCTATTGCAAACAAATGGGATTAATGTAGGTGGACATGAATATTAGCATGGACTTAGTGGACCAAAGAGCCCATAGCCTCTCTTGCCATATGCATCACAGCATGGTTTGGGATCAGATCCATCCAAGCCTGCAAGAAATTGCAGAGAATTGTGGACGCAGCCCAGACCATCACACAAACCAACCTCCCTTCCATTGACTCCATTTACACCTCACGCTGCCTCGGCAAGGCCACCAGCATAATCAAGGACAAGTCGCACCCCGGCCGCTCCCTCTTCTTCCCTCGAGCAAGAGGTACAGAAGTGTGAAAACGCACATCTCCAGATTCAGGGACAGTTTCTTCCCAGCTGTTATCAGGCAACTAAACCATCCTACTTGAGAGCAGTCCTGAGCTAGTATCCATCTCATTGGAGACTCTCGGTCTATATTTGATCAGACTTTACTGGACTTCATCTTGCACTAAACGTTATTCACACTGTTCCCTTTATCATGTATCTGTACACTGTGGATGTAATCATGTATTGTCTCTCTGCTGACTGGTTACCACGCAACAAATCTTTTCACTCTACCTCGGAACATGTGACAATAAACCAAACCAAACTAAACCTAGCTCCCTGGTCACATAACAATGCTATCAAAAGTCACTCAAATCTCAATGCTTTTTCCTCACAAAATTAATTTCATCTGCTGATTCTGAGCCTGCTACCAGAATAACATTTTCTGTTAACATTCAGTACTCAAACAATAAATCAAACTAAATTCATTACCAAAGAATGCTTGGAAATCTGCTCGATGAATTAATTCTATTGGTTGGCCAATTTAAAGTCACAATAGCAGAGACAAATATGAAGTAATTATTTTCAGGCATTGCTTTTCAAACATTTACCCGGGATTTTTATGCTCTTCTGATAATTTCTTTTGTAATTAATTTATTAGCCAAGGATTAAACATACAAGGAATTTGATTTGCCAACAGTCGTACAAAAAAGCAACAAGCTACATAACCACATAAAAATTAAACATAGACTTAAACAGCCACCACAGTGGCGTGTGAGAATCCCCAGGGCACACAGCATAAGCAGAGACCCCAGCCATCAGTTCAATGTCCCTGCCACACACACACACGCTCCTTCACCGTGATGTGACCAGAATTGTACCGACCGCTGTCAGTCTCTCAGCAGTCCCTGTCCGCCCGAACAGTCAGAAAGCCGTCCACACTCGCACTCGAGGATGTCCTCCTTGAGCCATGTCCTCGCAAAACATCGAGATCACTGCACTCCCTCCGAGTCCTCATCAGTGCAGGCAGAACGTCCATCTTGTTTTTTCGTCGACCTCATATGGAAGACAAATAACTTACTTCCTCCTTTTCTCCCGCGGTCGGGGCAATCAAAACTTCCAGTCGGGGCGATCGAAACTCCCGCAGTTGGCGATCGAAGCTCCTGTGATCGGAGCGGTCGAAGCTCCCGCGATCGGGGCGGTCGAAGCTCCTGCGACTGGAGCTCCCGCAATCGATCCCTAACAAAGGGACCGCCAGCTCCACAATGTCAAAGCCACAGTGCAGACAGAGATACGATGAAAAAGTCGCATCTCCGTCAAGGAAAGAGATAAAAAAGGTTTCCCCGAACCCCACCCCCACATAATACAACAACTAAAAGTACACATACAAGTAAACACAGACCCAAATAACAAAAGAAGAAAATGACGAGACAGGCTTTTGGTGAGGCTGCCATGCACGGCGCCTCCCGGTAAAGTAATAATTTTCAGGCATTGCATTTCAAACAATACCCTGGATTTTGCTGCTCTTCTGATCATTTCTTTTGTAAGTAATTTATTTATTAGCCAAGTATGTAAACATACAAGGAATTTGATTTGCCAACAGTCACACAAAAAAGCGGCAAGATACATTGGATGGCCAATTTAAAGTCACAATAGCAAAGACAAATATAAAGTAATCATTTTCAGGCATTGCTTTTCAAACATTTAGCCTGGATTTTGCTGCACTTCTGATATATATTTTTTTATTGACAGTACAATCATGATCAGCAGGCCATTAATTTGGTGCACTCAAACAAGGTTACACTCAAAGATGCCATGAATGTAAAGTTCGCAACTACCCGAGCTATTGTTGGTGTTGTCACTATAATTTAGGCTCTAGTTACCTCTGAAAGTCAGGCTGCCTTTATAAATGAGTTACAATACCTCAGTCAGGTGGTAGCATTGTTCAGCAGTGCATTCTGCTTTGCTGGTTGGATTGCTCAAAGCAAATATAATCGGATGCTTATTAAAGCATGCCATGTCTTTGATGATTTGCTCAGTAAATGCACCTCCAATTGCTGAAGCTCCTGGAAGAAACAGGCAAATAAAATCAATGTGAAGGATTTCCATTCAGCTTGTGTGATACCCACAGACCAAAGAAAAACACCAGGCCAAAATATTATTCAGTTAAAGTTCAACAAAGGGGGGAAACAGCAGGAACATCTGGAACTAAG
This sequence comes from Rhinoraja longicauda, assembly GCF_053455715.1. NCBI lineage: Eukaryota > Metazoa > Chordata > Chondrichthyes > Rajiformes > Arhynchobatidae > Rhinoraja > Rhinoraja longicauda. The sequence continues at coordinate 67,168,533 of NC_135957.1, read as the reverse complement.
TTTGATTGGCCTAAAAATGTGAGCAAAAATGAGCAAAAGAGAGAATTCATATATGAAGTTCGATCTGCTTCAGGGAACAGGATAACTGTGAGGTAATAGCTTGCCGCTGAACAAATTGCAGCTCTTAAACCAATACTGTCTATATTGTTGAGTGACTGCAAGGCTCAGCTAATGTTCCCAGAATTTTTAGATACTTGCACCAGTTAAAACAAGCCTCCACTTTTTATGCATGTGGGCTGGGGATTTTTGCATGAAACAGGTGATGGAAGTTGTGGCACTCATCCTTAACAAGCACTATTATCCAACTATGAGAAGAAAGTTTTAGGTCGTGCATGTATAACAGCCGAGTATCAATATAGAATTTCAAGACTACAGCATGGTAACAGTCCATTCAGTCCAAATAGTAATTGACAGAGGATTATGGACTCTTCATCTAAGCCCATTGGTACATCCTTCTCTTCCCTTCATTACATGCTTTTCTAGCTTTTCCTTGGATGTAGCTTAATAGACAACTTTGAAAAACTTTAGGAATCAACCATGAAACGTAGAGATGAGGTTGCATGGCTACCAGATTGGGTAGAACTGACAGAGTTGCTGGGTCAGTTGGGGATTTGACAACATTTTTATTTTATTTTTAGTCTTTGATTAGTGAAAGTCTTTTTTTAAATCAAATTTTGTTAAAATAGCTTCATAACTTGATTTCTCAGTCACTGAGCTCTTGCATAATAACATCTGTACGATTGTTAAAAATGACAGTGAAAATCATGGTCATAGAATTCCATGACTAATTGCGGTTAAAAGAAAACAATGTAGATGACTTATAGCACCATTCACTGTATATTTATACTTGCAATTAAAGAAAGAAATGCCTGTGATATATTTGCATTGATCCGCTGATGATCTTAGAAATGTGACTGTGTTGAATGTGAGACCTGCTGCAATGTGCTTTCTCGGGAGAGAAGGAATGGGCTTTTATCCTGTTCAACGATCAGAATCTAGAAAAGGCAGTTGAGCAACAGCCCGAAAGGAGTCAATGCAGGGTGGAAGAAGAAGGAGAATGAAGCACAAATTAATCAGAAAACTGGAATGAAACGTACTGCTCTCTCTTCGTCGAAGTCAGAGTAAATCTAGCAGCACAAGAAGCAAACGGCTCACCGACTACATGAAACCCAATGCAATGGGTTTAAACACTGCAATTAGTATGAGAGTATTCTTGAAGAGGTGAGCTTTAGACATTGGTTAGAAGGTACAGTAATGAGGAGCAAGACCACACTGGAGTACACACACCAAGAAAGAAAAATCTAACATACCTAATAGCGCGGTAGGTTTGAGAATCTGTACTGCGTCAGCCAGGTCCCTCACCTCACGGTGTGGGTGAGCAAACATCAACTTCTCCTCAGTCAGGTTGGCACGTCCCTTAAAAACAAAAACAAAAATGATAGGACTGGCATCTTATTCTAAAAAATATTGTACAAAATACAATGCATCAGATTCTCCCCATACCGAATCACAAGCCATCATTAATGAATTATTGAAAGATGCAGCGCGGAAACAGATCATGTGGCCCACCGAGTCCATGCCGACCATCAATCACCCCTTCACACTAGTTCTATGTTAACCCACTTTCACATCCACTCCTTACACACTAGGGTCAAGTTACAGCGGTCCATTAATCTACAAACCCACATATCTTTGGGATGTGGGAGAAAACTGGAGCACCCAGTCACAAGGAGAATGTGTAAACTCCACAGAGACAGTAGACAATAGACAATAGACAATAGGTGCAGGAGGAGGCCATTCAGCCCTTCGAGCCAGCACCGCCATTCAATGCGATCATGGCTGATCACTCTCAATCAGTACCCCGTTCCTGCCTTCTCCCCATACCCCCTCACTCCGCTATCCTTAAGAGCTCTATCCAGCTCTCTCTTGAAAGCATCCAACGAACTGGCCTCCACTGCCTTCTGAGGCAGAGAATTCCACACCTTCACCACCCTCTGACAGTACCCGGGCTCAGGATTGAAACCACGTTTCTGGAACTGTGAGGCAGCAACTCTACTGGTTTAGTTTAGTTTAGAGGTACAGCATGGAAACAGGCCCTTCGGCCCACCGAATCCACACCGACCAGCGATCTCTGCACATAAACACTATCCTACACAAACTAGGGACAATTTACATTTATACCAAGCCAATTTACTTACAAACCTGCACGTCTCTGGAATGTGGGAGGAAACCCAAGATCTCGGAGAAAACCCACGCGGTCATGGGGAGAACGTACAAACTCCGTACAGACAGCACCCATAGTCAGGATCGAACCCGGGTCTCCGGGGCTTCAAGCGCCGTTAGGCAGCAACTCTACCGCTGCACCACTGTGCCGCCCAACTAGCTTCTACATTATGACAGGCAACATGATGGCACATCCCATTCACCACAGTTTGTTATGCTACTTAGTTTGGCAATTTCTAATGGTGAGCGGGGTTTGAGGCGTGCCCAAGGACGTCAACAATGGATTAATATCACCTCCATTTCCATCACTGATGGTTTTGTTCACAAGTACAATTGGCAGTTATACATCGCAAAGATATAGTGGCCCGACCAGTATGATCTGGTGACAGATTCTCGTGGTAAAGTGTCTGGGACCATGGGCACAATTTCAAAAGCCAGACTAATGAGGGCAGCACAGTGGCGCAATGATAGTGTTGCTACCTTACAGCGCCAGAGACCTAGGTTCGATCCTGGCCTCGGGTACTGTCTGTACGGAGTTTGTACATTCTCCCTGTGACCACACAGATTTTCTCCGGCTGTTCCGGTTTCCTCCCACATCCCAAAGAGGTGCGGATTTGCAGATTAATGAGCTTCTGTAAATTGTCCCCCGTGTGCAGGATAAAACTAGTGCACAAGGCGATCGCTGGTTGGCACAGACTCGGTGAGCCAAAGGGCCTGTTTCCACACTGTATCTCCAAGCTGAGCTAAACAAATCAATAAATGGTCCATTTTTTAAATTTTAATCACAGGATGAATTGAGTGGGTTATCATTCTCAGAGTTATACTTACAATACTGCCCATTACGAATACTGACCTCCCCACCATCAAAGAGATCTATAGGAGATGCTGCTACAAAAAAATCAGTCAACGTCATCAAGGACCCACATCACCCTTGCCACACGCTCATTTCACACCTGCCATCAGGAAGAAGGTATAGGAGTCTGAAAACCGTGACGTCCAGGTTCAGGGACAGCTTAATCCCAAAAACCATCAGGCCATTGAACCCAACAAATACCAGCTAAACTTCAAACTATGAACTGTTTTGGTCGGACTAGGGACATTGGACTTTTGTTTTTGCACACATATTGTTTTTAAAAATGTATTGAACTTTGTTTTGTTTGTTTTATTGTTATGTTATCTATTGGGTATTGTATTTACCTGTTATGATGTTGCAAGTACAAATTTCATTGTTCAGTTTCAGTACATAAGATAATTAAAGACTCTTGACTCCAAACCTCTAAAATTATACCGTTTCGTTCACATTGCCTCTCCTCGTTGTTCCCAGCAGATGGCAGCATTTCCCAGGGCATTTTTTATCAGGAAATCTTACACTTTGAAACAGTTTGAAGGAATCTGGCTCTAAATTTGTTTTCACACTAGAATATTAAATCTAGATCTGCTGTGACTGTGCACAGGTGACCCCAGCTGAGAAATTCTATTACACTGTACGCTGTTTAATTGTGCTACATAATTAAATATCTTTGAAGAACATCCCCCAACCTCCGTCTACGCCGCATCTGCGCCCAAGATGAGGTGTTTCATACGGGCATCAGAGATGTCCTCGTTCTTTAGGAAACGAGGGTTCCTTGCTTCCATTATAGATGAGGCTCTCACTAGGGTCTCCTCTATATCCCGCAGCACTGCTCTTGCTCCCCCTCTCCCTATTCGTAACAAGGACAGAGTCTCCCTTGTCCTCACCTTTCATCCCATCAGGCAGCGTATCCAACAAATCATCCTCCAACATTTGCGTCACCTCCAACGGGATCCCACTACTGGTCACATCTTCCCATCTCCACCCCTTTCTGCTTTCCGTAGAGACCGTTCCCTCCGTAACTCCCTGGTCCACTCGTCCCTTCCCACCCAAACCACCCCCTCCCCAGGTACTTTCCCCTGCAACCGCAGGAGATGCAACACCTGTCCCTTTACTTCCCACCATGACTCCATCCAAGGACCCAAACAGTCTTTCCAGGTGAGGCAGAGGTTCACCTGCATGTCCTCCAACCTCATCTATTGTATCCGCTGTTCCAGATGTCAACTTCTCTACATCGGCGAGACCAAACGCAGGCTCGGCGATTGTTTTGCTCAACACCTTCGCTCAGTCCGCCTTAACCAACCTGATCTCCCGGTGGCTCAGCACTTCAACTCCCCCTCCCACAGTCTGACCTTTCCGTCATGGGCCTCCTCCATTGTCAGAGTGAGGCCTAGCGCAAATTGGAGGAACAGTATCTCAAATTTCGCTTGGGCAGTTTACACCCGAGCGGTATGAACATTGATTTCTCCAACTTCAGATAGTTCCTCTGTCTCTCTCTTTCCCCTCCCCCTTCCCAGTTCTCCCACTGTCTTCCTGTCTCCTATTACATCCTATCTTTGTCCTGCCCCCTCCCCTGACATCAGTCTGAAGAAGGGTCTCGACCCGAAACGTCACCCATTCCTTCTCCCCTGAGATGCTGCCTGACCCGCTGAGTTACTCCAGCATTTTGTGTCTTCCCCCAACTCAAGATTGGGTGCAAGCCCAACACTTGCCCAGCCCTACCCCAATCATTGAGACTTGCCTCCTTGCCACACGCCTGCAGCTCAGAACTGGACCTGGACCTGCATCAAGTTTCCTTCAATCATTAGTCTCTCCCTAGATAAAATGTAAGTGAGTAGGAAAGAACTGCAGATGCTGGTTTAAATTGAAGGTAGACACAACATGCTGGAGTAACTCAGTGGGACAAACAGCATCTTTGGAGAGAAGGAATGGGTGATGTTTCGGGTCGAGACCCTTCTTCAAACGTCACCCATTCCTTCTCTCCAGGGATGCTGCTTGTTCCGCTGAGTTACTCCAGCATTTTGTGTCTACCTAAAATGGAAGTGAGTTGCTATGGGAGCTCTAGAAAAGCATCGGCGTGCTGCACGCTAGGAAAATGATACCTTAAAACCACAGGAAAGAATGTCAGCCATTAAGTTTTGACAAAATGTGCTGTTCAGGTTAAACAATAGCAAGGACCATCATCCCATTTTTTTTTAAAAACACGGTCTTCAAACTAGTTGTACAAGTTGTGATTAATTTTAGTAATATTGGGAATATTACTCTGGAGTAACTCAGATGGTCAGGCAGCATTTCAGGATTGGATTGGCAACGTTTCAGGTGGGGACCCTTCTTCAGACGAATTGTAGTGGTGGGGGGGGGGGGGGGGGGTAGAAGACTGGAAGGGACGTGGGGGAGGGACAAAGTCTGGCAAATGATAGTTAGATATTGGTGAGGAGGGTTCTTAATTGGCAGACGCTTGAAGAAAAGCCCAAGATGAAAATAACAATGAGATAAGGATAGAAGAGGCACAAAATGTGAAGCCAGAGGAGGAATGTAGGTGAAAGGGGATGGGTGGCGGCAGTGGAGGGTGGGGGGGGAGAGGAGAGGTGGAAGTAGAGAGGGCTGTGCATCCAAGTGGAGCACAGGGAAGAGAGGAGGGAAGAAAAGAGGGGAAGAAAGGGGGTTGTTTATTAAGTTAATTACCTGAAATTGGAGGATTCACCGTTGACACCATTGGGTTGTGAGTTATCCAAGAGGTGCTGTTCCTCTAGTTTGCATGTGGCCTGACAGTGGCAACAGAGGCAAAGAGCAGAAAGGTCAGTATGGGAACGGGAAGGGGAGCTAAAATGGTCTGCAACTGGGAAATCCAGCAGGCCTGGGTGGACCAAGAGTAAATGTTCGGCCAAACAGTTGACTAGTCACAGGGATGTTGTTTGGTTGTTTATCAAAGGGTTAAAAGGTGGCTATTTGAGTTTAGATCTGTTGAAATGTAACAGTTTATGAAGTGACCTATTGTAACTGGCTGCAGTCAAGATCGAACAGTTCCACCATGAAGGAAGTTGCCACGAGAAAACATGCAGGACAATGAAAGGAAAAATAAATTGAATGTAGCTTTTGGAAACGCAAAATTTAAAACAAAATCACTAAGTACGTGTGTAGAAAAGAACTGCAGATGCTGATTTATACCGAAGAAAGACAGGAAGTGCTGGAGTAACTCAGCGTATCAGGCAGCATCTCTGGAGAAAAAGGATGGGTGACGTTTCGGGTCTGATGAAGGGGCCAACCTGAAACCTCCAGAGATGCCGCCTGACCCACTGACTCCGGCACTTTGAGTCTATTTTCACTGTAAATACTTAATATGTTTCCGCCACATTAAAGGCAATGAAACAAAATATTACCTATTTTCCTCTGTCTACAGATCCCGCTGTCTCGCTGAGTGCTTCCAGCGTTTTTCGGTAGAAACAGTAACTTATTGTTCTATTGGGAGCATTCCAGTTTTCAAATAGTAAACAGAAGAAAAAAATCATTCTAATAAGCAAAATCATACGGGCTGTCGTCAGTAGTAGCTCCGCCAGGAACAGCAGGGCACTCAGCCATTCATCCTTAAGCTGATCCTGAACTTGGGCAGACCCATTCAAAGACAATAACCCACTGAGCGGAGGATGCCACCACATTGCTCACTGTGCTTTGTCACCCTTTACACCCCAGTTAATACCTCTTCTTCCCTCTCCCATTTGAAAGAAGATACAGAAGCTTGAAAGCACGTACCACTAGATTTAGGAATAGCTTCTTCTTTGCTGTTTCAGAATGCTGAAGTCTGAGTTTAATTTCATTGGGTTTAATGATACAGAGCAGAAACATGCCCTTCAGCCCACCGAGTCTGTGCCGACCAGCACACTCACACTATCCTACACACACCAGGGACAATTTACAATTTACAATTTTACCAAGCCAATTAGCCTACAAACCCAGAGAAATCCCAGGGAGGAAACCGAAGATCTCGGAGAAAACCCACGCAGGTCACGGGGAGAACGTACAAACTCCCGTGCAGCACCCGTAGTCAGGATCGAACCTGAGTCTCCGGCGCTGCATTCGCTGTAAAGCAACAACTCTACCGCTGCGCTACCGTGCCGCTTCTGGATCACGGATCCACACAGTGAGGTGTGATGACGACTCAGTCTGCTGGCTTTGGTCAGTGTTCTGCTGCCACTCTGCTTAAAAACAATCTGTGGGCTCTGCCAGAATGCAAGGCAGGGAGTGGAGTTTTGCTGCCACTTGAATCTTTCTAGGAATTTAGCAATAGGTCTCGGAAATTGAGGAACTTACATTAGAAGCAAATAAAAATTGCAAATGGGTAAAATAAAGTCTGAATCAGTCTGAAGAAGAGATTAAAGGGTTCTGTCCCTAACGTCACTGAGAATCTCCTTTAGAGCAGGCTCGGTACCACTCCACGTGGAGGCTTGGTATTGCTGTTGGATAAGTACAATCAATCAATGCACAAGTAGAACACGTAGAGCGAAGAGAAAAATACCAGAATGCAGAATGTGTTGTACGGTTACACTTGCAGCCAAAGTGCAAATTTAAAAAAATGCAAGGGTCACAATGACCTTGTTTGGAAGATTGAGACTACACTAGCTTATGAGAGGGCTGGGGTGGCACAATGGCCCAGTAGTAGAATTGCTGCCTTACCCAGAGACCCAGGTTCGATCCTGATTATGGGTGCTGTCCGTACAGAGTTTGTACGTTCTCCCCGTGACCTGCGTGGGTTTTCTCCGAGATCTTCGGTTTCCTCCCACACTCCAAAGACGTACAGGTATGTAGGTTAATTGGCTGGGTAAATGTAAAAGTTGTCCCTAGTGGGTGTAGGATAGTGTTAATGTACGGGGATCGCTGGGCGGCACGGACTTGGTGGGCCGAAAAGGCCTGTTTCCGGCTGTATATATATGATATGATATGATAAGCCCATTTGGATTCCAATTCCACAACAAGTTCTTGTTAATGCAGATATGGAGAGAGAGAGTAATGAGCTACAGTGCAAATCAAAATCCAATTTAATTCGCTCCAACGAGTCTGCACACTAACTCAGAGAGTGCGGTTTCATGTTAAAGCCAAAGTATTCCTAATTACGGCATTGTATATTTAACAGATTCCATAATATCATCACACCATGGACTGAAAAGTAAACAGCTTTGGTTTTGATATAGGTGCAGACGAAAAGGCTGCAAGAAGTTCAGGACAAAGTAGAATGAAAACAACTTTGTACCAAACACTACTATATTTTCAAGAACTTCTGAAAGCAATTTCCACCCATCAGCCATAATTAAATCACTTGTAGATATAATCAGTACTTTATCTTGTCTATTATTCTATGCTGAACACATTTCTCAAATCATGTGCGTGCTACATCATGCATTGAACGGCACTTTGTGACTGGCAGAGGAGTGTAGTGGAAACCATGTGCTAGACATGTACAAAGTATCTGTCAGCAACATCAGATGAATGATGGGATTTGTGGTCTCAACGCCCTCATCAGCAAGGCACAGAACTTACAGTTTATTTTGAACGAGCCAACTCTTCCAAAACAAACCATACAAGGTCTGATAGAAAGGATTGTGGCAAGGGAATGGTACCCACATTCAAAGTTGATCAAACTCCTTCATTTGTCCTATTCCAATCAATATAGACACATAACAAAGAGGATACAGCGTTAGGAAATTAAGGCCTTTGGTTTGGTATACTCAATAAATACTGCCACAACCAGCGTAGATTAGAGATACAGCGAGGAAACAGGCCCTTCGGCCCACCGAGTTCGCACTGACTAGCGATCTCTGCACATTACCACTATCCTACATGCACTAGGGACAATTTACACTTGTACTAAGCCAATTAACCTACAAACCTGTACGTCTTTGGAGTGTGGGAGAAAATCGAAGATCTCGGAGAAAACCCACGCGGGCACGGGGAGAACGTACAAACTCCGTGCTGACAGCTCCCGCAGTCGGGATTGATCCTGGGTCTCTGGCGCTGTAAACGCTGTACGGCAGCAACTCTACCGCTGCACCACCGTGCCGCCCAAAGTAACGACAAGGAATAGTCAAGACTAGGAATAGTTAAATGATAGCACTTCGAACAGAATCTGAAAGCGGGATGGATAGGTGCCTGTAAAATCAAAGAAAATAACAACTGCACCCAGTCCCCCTCGCAAGATAGTGCGTTGAGATTTAATCATGCATTAATGTAGCCATTTGTTACATCTGGGATCCATACTGAAAATAGCTTGAGCACTTGGAGCATTCCATGATAGAAAGCAACGTTAGCTACGCTCCCAGAAGGAATAAGCATAGAGTTCCCCTGGTCCTCACCTTTCACCCTGGCAGCTTCAGCATCCAAAACATCACCATCTGACATTTCTGACACCTCCAATGTGATCCCACCACCAGTGACATCTTCCCATCCCCACACCTCTTCGCTTTCTGCAGAGACCACTCCCTCCGCAACACCTTGGTTCACTCAAGCCGCCCAAACCACCCCCTCCCTGGGGACTTTCCCCTGCCGCCACAAGAGATGCAACACCTGCCCATAAACTTCCTCCCTCGTCCCCATCCAGGGACCCCAGAAGTATTTCCAGGTGAGACAGTGGTTCACGCGCACCCCCTCTAACATCATCTATTGCACCTGGTGTTCCCGATGCTGCCTCCTGTACATTAGCGAGACCAAGCTTAGACTTGGCCACCTTATCGCTGAACAGTTGCGTTCAGTACGCCAAGGCCTGCAGAATCTCCCAGTTGCTAACCATTTTAACTTCTCTTCCCATTCTCATACTGACCTTTCTGTCTTGGCCTCTTCCATTGTCAGTGAGGCTACATGCAAACTGGAGGAACAACACCTCCAGGAGCTTACAACCCCATGGTATGAACATTAAATTCGCCAATTTTAGATAACTACAGATTCTCCCCCTCTTCCCTACAATCTCCTCCTTCCCCCTCTGGCACACCTGGGCTCGTACCTATTTTCCCCTCACCTTACATTCCTTCCTCCAGCTTCACAATTCGCAACTCTTCAATCCTTTTGTTTCACACCTGTCTTTTCATCTCTGGCCTACGTTCACCATCTGCCTATCAAGCCCCCACCCCCCACCTACATCAACCCATTATCTGCCAGGCTTTGTCTTGCCTCTCCTCTCTTCCAGCATTCCTCCTCCTGCCCCCCTCCAGAATCAATCCGATGAAGGGTCCCCAACCGAAACGTCACCTGTCCATGTTCTCCAAAGCTACTCCAGCACGTTGTGCCTTTTTGCATGAGTTCTGTTAACATCGGAATAAAGTGAAATTTAGGCTAGAGTGCCTGTCAGCTACTGATCACCATGTGATCCACAGACCTTTGTGTCCTCTCTGCTAGTCCTTTGGATCGCTCAAGGAGCTTTACAGTAAATGAGGTGCCACAGACGGATGTGAAGGCCAAGATATTGGGTATTTTTAAAGCAGAGATTGACAGTAAGGGCGTCAAAGATTGTGGGGAAAAGGCAGGAGAATGGGGTTGAGAGGGAAAGGTAGATCAGCCATGATTGAATGGTAAAGTAACTTTTTCACTCAGAGAGTTGTGAAGCTGTGGAATTCTCTGCCTCAGAAGGCAGTGGAGGCCAATTCTCTGGATGCTTTCAAGAGAGAGTTAGATAGAGCTCTTAATGATAGCGGAGTCAAGGGATATGGGGAGAAGGCAGGAACGGGGTACTGATTGAGAATGATCAGCCATGATCACAGTGAATGGCGGTGCTGGCTCGAAGGGCCGAATGGCCGACTCCTGCACCTATTGTCTATTATCCATTGAAGTAGACCCGATGGGCTGAATGGCCTAATTCTGCTCCTGTGACTTATGAACATGAAGTACTTTGAAGTTCAGTCAGTTGCTAAATAGTAAATGCCAGGTAAATAGTGGATATGCTCCAGAACAGATAAGCACAGCAGATTAACATGAACCTTCTTGTGGTAGAAAATTCTCACATACATTTTACCTATTCTACATACATTTTATCCATTTGTTTATTTAAGCTGTATCAAGGGACATCATTCAGAGATTAATAAAGGAAAGGTGTTTTATTACCTTAAGCAGTAAAACATGATCCAATAATCACTGTTTTGCCATAGATGTTTTTGTTTAATAGAATGGCTCCATTAAAATGTTAAATTCCAATTGTGAAGAGCAGACTGTTCTGTTAGACACGCTAATTTATTACCAACAACCATAATTTTCCAGGTCATAGCCTCGATGTTGCACAGACCTTTCATACCTTTTGAACCATTTGTTCACAACGAGGATTCCTTAATCCACAAGGTCCTCATAAAGTAGAAACAAGGAACAGCAGATGCTGGGTAAAAGCGCTGGTGCAAACTCAGCAGATCAGGCAGCATCCCTGGAGAATATGGATGGGTGACATTTTGGGTCAAGCCTCATAAATACTGGCTCTGAAGATCTCCGTCACCTTATGTCTTTCGTCAGAGAGTAGTAAATCTGTTGAAGTAATTGCCACAGAAGGCTCTGGAGGTCGTGAATGTATATATTTAAGGCAGAGATAGATAGATTTTTAATTAATATGGATGTCAGGGGTTATGGGGAGAAGGCAGGAGAATGGGGTTGAGAGAGAAAGATAGATCAGCCATGATTGAATGGCGGAGTAGACGATCGACAGAATAGCCTAATTCTGCTCCTATCGCTAATGAACTTATGATGTTGTTTCCCAGACTTTCCGCAGCCCCACAGTAACAGTGAGGAGTGCAGAAACACTCAATGAGCGCAGGACATGCAATGCAAATGTTTGCAGCTCAAGGGAGCAAGATTGCTTGGATTTAAATGGTGCAGAATGTTTTAAAGAAACATAAATTGTGGCTTTGTAATTGCCATTTTGTTATTCTTTGCAGGACGGCTCAGTCTGTGCATTTCTCAATCTGGGCAGCTGGCCATAAACGTGCACTTTGACTGGGTGGGGTTGGACAAGTTGTCAGCTCGAGAAGTGAAGGGATATTGAGCATAGTGGTTGCAGCTTTTATCCGCCACATTGCACCACACAAGGGTGGTGTCACCATGAACACCAGATCCAGATTTATTCACAAAAGGAAGAAATTGTTACTATGTAAAAAAAAAAGTAGGCAGACCTCTTGTGAATAAAATTCGGAAAAGATGCGTTTTATTTTCCTTCACTAGTAGCTCAGCAATGGACTGTCGCCCCTGTTCAATGTATTCATAAATCCTATACAGCAAGCGTATCAAGCCACAAAATTAGCTATCTTAAGTCAAATTCGCTCGGCATCTTGGCTGCTTCACTTTTTAAACAAAAGGTAAATGAAGAATTCAGCAGATCACTCAGCATCTTTAACAGATGTATGTAGATTGTCACATTATTGCCACGTATTGAGAATTGCTTTAGTCAGAGGGTGGTGAATCTGTGGAATTCGTTGCCACAGACAGCTGTGGATGCCAAGTTAATGGATATTTTTAAGACGGAGATTGACAGATTCATGAGTAGTAAGGGTGTCAGGGGTTAGGGGAGAAGGCAGAATTGGGTTGACAATAGACAATAGGTGCAGGAGGAGGCCATTCGGCCCTTTGAGCCAGCACCGCCATTCAATGTGATCATGGCTGATCATTCTCAATCAGTACCCCGTTCCTGCCTTCTCCCCATACCCCCTGACTCCGCTATCCTTAAGAGCTCTATCCAGCTCTCTCTTGAATGCATTCAGAGAATTGGCCTCCACTGCCTTCTGAGGCAGAGAATTCCACAGATTCACAACTCTCTGACTGAAAAAGTTTTTCCTCATCTCAGTTCTAAATGGTTGAGAGGGAAAGATAGATAAGCCACGATTGAATGGCGGAGTAGACTTGATGCGCCGAATGGCCTTATTCTGCTCCTGGAACCTATGAACTTCTGAAACAGTAAAAAAAGTTTCTGTTTGTGTGCTATCTAATCAAATTAGATAATCGTATCCACGAATACACTCAAGCCAAACATAAGTACAAAAGGTAAAAGAGATTTAGAAGAGTAGAGCAATCATATCAGATGATAATAGATCCTCTTCTAAGACCAGCGCGCAAAGAGTTACCATGCTTTGGCACCATCTTACATTCTGTTCTGCTACCAAATTTAAAACAACTACTCTCTGGCTGAGGAATAGTGACGGTAATACCTGGTGGGTCAAACCACTGAGAACACAGATGCATTAAGAGATCCCACATGCACGATGGATTTGCTTAGGTGGGGCACTGCTGCATTGAATGTTGAAGACAAACATTTTTGGTATTTTAACTGGCGTAAACCACAGACAACTGCAATGAGTTGACCCATCGAAACATGAACATCAAAATTATGAGAGGTTTTGACAGAGAAAAAATTTCACTCGCAAGAGGATTAGTAAACTGAGGACACACACAAAGAATAAGGCAATCGGCCAGAAAAAAAGCCAGATGTTTGATGAGTATTTATTTTATATAAACTTGGTGAGTTGCTCTGGAATGCCTCATTCTTCCTCCTGATAGATGAGACAGGGTTAATTAATGATGTTAAAGTGCTGGAACTTCAGAGGATGAAGAGCGGGGAACTAAAATGGGAAATGACAGACATTGAGCAAATATTTTGTATCTATCTTCAACGCAGAAGATACTAAATGCATCCCAATAATAGTTGCAATTGAGGTGAAAAGGAGAATAAGGAACAAATGTCAGTGAAAAAGAAATTGGCAAACTAATGGTAACAATGCTGGCTGTGTCACAGAACATAGAACAGAACACCACAAATATAGGTCCCACATTATCTGTGCCAAGCATGGTGCCAAGACCAATGTTATATGTCTGCTCATAATCAATATCCATTCATTCGCTGCATATCCATATGCCTATCCAAACACCACTATCATATCTGTCACAAACACCACCCCTGACAGCGTGTTCCAGGCACTCACCACCTCTGTGTAGAACATAGAACGGTACAGCACAAGAACAGGCCCTTCGGCCCACAATGTCTGTGCCAATACCAGGTCTTCTGGGCCTGATGGTCAGCATTCCAAGTTCTGTAGGGTAGAATCCAAATATAGTGGATGCATTAATTGCAATCTCTCCTAGATTCTTGAAAAAGTCTTTGTGGATTGAAAACTCCCAATTGTAAATCGACTCTTCACAAGAAGAGGGAAAGAAAGTAAGAAGCTGAGGGCCACATAGCCGAGCATTTGGGAAAATGCTGAAATTTATATTAAAGATAAAAGAGACCACTGAGAAAAATTATGATACAATCAAGTAAAGAATACATGTAGAAAAAAAAGTGTTTGATAAATTTATTATAGCAGAGTGAATGAAGGGAAATGAGGTGATATGGTGTATTCAGATTCCCAAAAGGCATTCAATAAATTGGCTCATAAAAGGTTACTTTACAATGTGACCTTATATAATTGGGTTATATTTATATCATGATGACAGAACAGCTCATGGAGGACAGATTGTTTTCATGTTGGTTGGTAAACTAATAACTAAGGTGCTATGTGGATCAGTGCTAGGATCTATACTATTTATAATCCATATTAATAATAGACAATAGACAATAGACAATAGGTGCAGGAGTAGGCCATTCAGCCCTTCGAGCCAGCACCGCCATTCAATGCGATCATGGCTGATCACTCTCAATCAGTACCCCGTTCCTGCCTTCTCCCCATACCCCCTCACTCCGCTATCCTTAAGAGCTCTATCCAGATCTCTCTTGAAAGCATCCAACGAACTGGCCTCCACTGCCTTCTGAGGCAGAGAATTCCACACCTTCACCACTCTCTGACTGAAAAAGTTCTTCCTCATCTCCGTACTAAATGGCCTACCCCTTATTCATAAATTGTGGCCCCTTGTTCTGGACTCCCCCAACATTGGGAACAAGTTTCCTGCCTCTAATGTGTCCAACCCCTTAATTATATTATATGTTTCAATAAGATCCCCCCTCATCCTTCTAAATTCCAGTGAATACAAGCCCAATCGCTCCAGCCTTTCAACATACGACAGTCCCGCCATTCCGGGAATTAACCTAGTGAACCTACGCTGCACGCCCTCCATAGCAATAATGACATGAGGGTACACTGTGTATTTCAGCCAAACTTGCTGGATACCAAGACAGCCGGGGCAAATGGAGGAAACCGGAGAAAACAGACAGTTTTGGTGATTGGTCAAAGATATATGGAGAAATTAGATTGGCAGGGGGACGGGATTCAATGCAGGATTGAGGTAGCAGGATTGAGAAGCTGAAAGGCTAGGAAAGGCTTCGTACTGAAGGCTAAGAAAGCATGTTCCGTAGACAGGATAGGCAGGAGCAGAGCAGGAAACGAGAGAGGAATGTTGGATTAATTCGCATTTATTTCAAAATGAGAGGTCTGTCAGGTAAGGCGGGCGGAGAGGCACATGCAACTAGGACCTTATAGCTATGATTGAAACCTGACAAAGTGAGGGACAGGATTGTTCCAGGGTACAGGTAGTGGGTATATGGAACAAACTCCCAGAGGAGGTAGTTGAGGCTGGGGCTATGATAGTATTTAAAAGTCACTGGGACAGAACCATGGATAGGAAAGGTTTAGAGGGAAGTGGGCTAAACATGACCAGGTGGAAATAGTGTAGATGAGACACCTTGGGCAAGCGGGGCCGAAGGGCCTGTTTCCATGCTGTATGGCTATTTGAGATCACAAAATATTGTTTTATGGATGGACCTGACGGTCCTCATACATGAAAACACCAGTCAATTAGGAAAATGAAAACAATGTTTGCTTTAATTGTAAAGGTGATGGAACAGTAAGTGCCTTGTTACACTGTACAGGAAGGAAGAATAAAAGATCCCAGTGAAACACATGATTCCAGAGGAGTGGTGGTGAGTAGTGGGGGTCGGGGGCAGTGGGGAGTTGGGGGCGAATGTGGCGCTGAGATTTATAGACTGGCCAAAAGGAAATTTCCCATCATGAGGAACTCTAGAACTAGGGGGCGTAATTTAATAATAAGCGTTTGTTCATTTATGGTTTGAATGAGATGAAGAGGAATTTCTTCTCTCAAACTGTCATAAATGTTTGGAATTCTCAAGTCCAGACAACTGCGAGACTGTCGACTTATCTAGTAAAGACTAAGTTGGGAAACTTATGGGTTATCAAAGCAGGAGGGAAGGGCAGCCAAGGCCAAGGTCAACAAATAAATTGGGCCAGGTTACATCCTCCTATTCCTGTACTCTACTCTATTCCTTCTCGAACTCCAGGTCCCTCAGGTCGGCCGACTTGGGGCTACTCACTATCCCGCGGTCTAGGCTTAAGCTCAGGGGTGACCGCACTTTTGCGGTTGCAGCTCCTAGACTGTGGAACAGCATCCCTCTCCCCATCAGAACTGCCCCCTCCATCGACTCCTTTAAGTCCAGGCTCAAAACCTATTTCTATTCCCTAGCGTTTGAGGTTCATTGAGGAGGCGCTGTGAACAGTTTGCGTGCTACTGTATGTTTCATTTTTTTTTCATTGGAACCTAATCAGATGTACAGCACTTTGGTCAACGTGGGTTGTTTTTAAATGTGCTATACAAATAAAATTGACATGACTTGACTTGACTATACATTCTATATACTAAAACTCTCGTTTGTTTGTTCCTGAACTACAGCCAAAACGGTACACGATAGCGTGACAATTTTAGGCCCACCTTACTCACCGCCGTCCCTTTGGTGCTAATGGAAGTTTAATTGAAATCGGTGTTATATTTTTAGTTATTCACATTTTAAAGTTTAAATCTATCTCCTAGGGATGGAGTGGGAGGGAGAGGGAGGGAGGGAGGGGGTGGAGGGAGGGGAGAGGGAGGGAGGGGGGAGGAGGGAGGATAAGGGGGGTTGAGGGGGATGGAGTGGGGGAGGGCGGGAAGGATGAGGGGGAAGGGAGGAGAAAAGGGAGGGGGAAAGGGGAGGGGCAGGGGAGAAGGGGGAGTGGAGGGGAGGGATGGAGGGGGAAGAGGGGAGGGGTGGAGGGGGAGGGGTGGAGGGGGAGAGGGGGAGAGGGGAGAGGGGAGGGGGGGAGGAGAGGATGCTGCACCAATGCAGTTGAGGTTTGGGCCCAACGGGTCCACATGGTCTTCTACACTCTTAAAACAAGGCTGATGGAAGAGAATTCAGTGGGAAGTTACACGAGAATTGAACAAATAATGAAAACATTGGCAGGGCTCTGAGAAAAACGAATTGGAAGCTCTTTCAGAGCAATTGATGACCTCCTCCTGAACTACACGATTCTATCACAGGAGTCAATGCTGAATTAGACTCTCAGCCAAGGAGTTCCAATAGACCAAGCCAGTGAGTAAAAGTGCAGCAGACTGAAATCAAAGCAAAGAGCCAGCGTCCAAGATCAGAGTTAAGTGTCAAGTACATATTGTCATAGGTACTGACAACACTACAATAAAATGCTAACTTGCAGCAGCATAACAAGCCTTTAAATACAATGCACATAGATAATATACAACAAAAATTCAATAGAAATGGCAAAAAGCAGTAGATGTTTGTGGTCCAAGCATAAAAAGGCAGTGGAAGGCTGCAAGAAAAAACACATAGTGTTTCTTAGAATGCTCTCCTTTATCTCAAGGACTGGAATACAAAGGAGTGGAAGTTATGTTAGTTTAATAGTGCTCTACTCAGACTAAAACTGAAGGATATATTTATTTTTGGGCATCAAGTCTGAAGAAGGATGGAGACACATGGAACTGCAGATGATGGAATTTTGTGCTAAACACACAGTATGCTAGAGTAATACAGCAGGTCAGACAGTCATTGTCTGTGGAGGGAATGGAACACAGATGAAGGGTCCCAAACCAAAACATCACCTACGCCTTCACAGATAGCGTAGGCGGCAAAGTGGCGCAGCAATAGACAATAGACAATAGACAATAGGTGCAGGAGTAGGCCATTCAGCCCTTCGAGCCAGCACCGCCATTCAATGCGATCATGGCTGATCACTCTCAATCAGTACCCCGTTCCTGCCTTCTCCCCATACCCCCTCACTCCGCTATCCTTAAGAGCTCTATCCAGCTCTCTCTTGAAAGCATCCAACGAACTGGCCTCCACTGCCTTCTGAGGCAGAGAATTCCACACCTTCACCACTCTCTGACTGAAAAAGTTCTTCCTCATCTCCGTTCTAAATGGCCTACCCGTTATTCTTAAACTGTGGCCCCTTGTTCTGGACTCCCCCAACATTGGGAACAATAGCAAGAATATCCTTCCTCAAATTTGGAGACCAAAACTGCACACAGTACTCCAGGTGCGGTCTCACCAGGGCCCGGTACAACTGTAGAAGGACCTCTTTGCTCCTATACTCAACTCCTCTTGTTACGAAGGCCAACATTCCATTGGCTTTCTTCACTGCCTGCTGTACCTGCATGTTTCCTTTCAGTGACTGATGCACTAGAGTTGCTGCCTTGCAGCGCTGGAGACCCGGGTTCGATCCTGACTACTGGTGCTGTCTGTACGGAGTTTGTACGTTCTCCCCGTGACCGCGTGGGTTTTCTCCAAGATCTTCGGTTTCCTCCCACACTCCAAAGACATACAGATATGTAGGTAAATAGGCTTGGTAAATGTAAAAATTGTCCCTAGTGTGTATTGGATAGTGCAGGATCAACTGAATCCCACGACAAAAAGCAAAAAACAAAACCGAGCCAGACACCTTGTGTCTTGTTTATTCCAGAAGTCACTTTTACCAACATTCTCACCAATCATAACCCATGTGCAGATATGGCCAATTAGTGCGTCTGACCTTGGAGTTGTTATTGAGCTCTTGAGGCCTTTTCGTGAGGCTGCTGGCAAGTCGCCAGCTATGACAGGCTGTATGCAAAACCGATGTGGGCGTGAAGGTCCCACAATAGTGTTAATGTGCGGGGATCGCTAGTCGGTGCGGACCCGATGGGCCGAAGGGCCTGTATCTCTAAGACTAAAAACTCAATTTTAAAAAGATGCTGCCTGACCAATGACGTTACTCCAACACATTGTGTGTTTTGCTTAGGAAGGAAGGACCACCGTGAATAACTCTGGGACAGAGAAATCATGACCAGTTCCATAGTTCAGGGTTGTTTGCTCTTAAATATATTAGATTAAGGGGTAACATAAGTGAGCCGTTTAAGACTATTAAAGGATTTGGTACGTAGATATGGAGAAGCTGCACAAGGTGGTAGCACAGGGAATAGCAGGGAATAATAACCTTCATTACTGCTCAGGGATCATTTCAGGAAGGAGATAACATAAAAGGGGAGATACATCTCACAGAAGGACTTTGAAGGTGGAACAATTGGAAATTACAAAACTGATAGACTTTGTGAGGCAAGGACATTAAAGATACAGAACTAAGATAGATTGTTGACATTAAGATACAAACCACCCTGTCAAAATTAAAAGGCAGAACGGGCCTGGGAGGGTGAAAATTCTAGTTCTATTCCTGTGGTTCCAAATCTAATCTACCTTTCAGGACGTTCAAAAATTCATCTGGGTTGCATTTTAAAGATGAAAAAGGTTGCCAATATCTGTCTTACTCTGCAAATCTCGGACAGAATTGGATTATTTTAAATCTTAAACCAGATATAGAATTTAACGGCAGAGAGGGCATTAGATTTTGGATCTATGATGCACACCAACTATTTCAAATATCTTTCACGTCTTTCAAATCTTTTCGTTCATATCTTTCAAAACTTTTGAAATATCTTTCATTTTGTTTAATTCCTTTGGAAGCTTTCTTTTGCCAATGCAAAATACTGCTTTTAATGATATTTCAATTGACTGCTAATGTTTTTATTAGCATTCGTTCTGTAGGGTAGAATCCAAATATAGTGGATGCATTAATTGCAATCTCTCCTAGATTCTTGAAAAAGTCTTTGTGGATTGAAAACTCCCAAATGTAAATCAACTCTTCACAAGAAGAGGGAAAGAAAGTAAGAAGCTGAGGGCCACATAGCCGAGCATTTGGGAAAATGCTGAAATTTATATTAAAGATAAAAGAGACCACTGAGAAAATTATGATACAATCAAGTAAAGAATACATGTATTATAGCAGAGTGAATGAAGGGAAATGAGATGATCATTCAGATTCCCAAAAGACATTCAATAAATTGGCTCATAAAAGGTTACTTTGTAATGTGACCTTATCTAATTGGGTTATATTTATACCATGATGACAGAACAGCTCATGGAGGACAGATTGTTTTCATGTTGGTTGGTAAACTAATAACTAAGGTGCTATGTGGATCAGTGCTAGGATCTATACTATTTATAATCCATATTAATAATGACATGAGGGTGCACTGTGTATTTCAGCCAAACTTGCTGGATACCAAGACAGCCGGGGCAAATGGAGGAAACTGACTGCTGAAAAACAGACAGTTTTGGTGATTGGTCAATGGAGAAATTAGATTGGCAGGGGGACGGGATTCAATGCAGGATTAAGGTAGCAGGATTGAGAAGCTGAAAGGCTAGGAAAGGCTTCGTACTGAAGGCTAAGAAAGCATGTTCCGTAGACAGGATAGGCAGGAGCAGAGCAGGAAACGAGAGAGGAATGTTGGATTAATTCGCATTTATTTCAAAATGAGAGGTCTGTCAGGTAAGGCGGGCGGAGAGGCACATGCAACTAGGACCTTATAGCTATGATTGAAATCTGACAAAGTGAGGGACAGGATTGTTCCAGGGTACAGGTAGTGGGTATATGGAACAAACTCCCAGAGGAGGTAGTTGAGGCTGGGGCTATGATAGTATTTAAAAGTCACTGGGACAGAACCATGGATAGGAAAGGTTTAGAGGGAAGTGGGCTAAACATGACTAGGTGGAAATAGTGTAGATGAGGCACCTTGGGCAAGCTGGGCCGAAGGGCCTGTTTCCATGCTGTATGGCTCTATGAGATTACAAAATATTGTTTTATGGATGGACCTGACGGTCCTCATACATGAAAACACCAGTTAATTAGGAAAATGAAAACAATGTTTGCTTTAATTGTAAAGGTGATGGAACAGTTAGTGCCTTGTTACACTGTACAGGAAGGAAGAATAAAAGATCCTAGTGAAACACATGATTCCAGAGGAGTGGTGGTGAGTAGTGGGGGTCGGGGGTAGTGGGGAGTTGGGGGCGATGTGGCGCTGAGATTTATAGACTTGCCAAAAGGAAATTTCCCATCATGAGGAACTCTAGAACTAGGGGGCGTAATTTAATAATAAGCGTTTGTTCATTTATGGTTTGAATGAGATGAAGAGGAATTTCTTCTCTCAAACTGTCATAAATGTTTGGAATTCTCAAGTCCAGACAACTGCGAGACTGTCGACTTATCTAGTAAAGACTAAGTTGGGAAACTTATGGGTTATCGAAGCAGGAGGGAAGGGCAGCCAAGGCCAAGGTCAACAAATAAATTGGGCCAGGTTACATCCTCCTATTCCTGTACTCTAGTTGTATACATTCTATATACTAAAACTCTCGTTTGTTTGTTCGTGAACTACAGCCAAAACGGTACACGATATCGTGACAATTTTAGGCCCACCTTACTCACCGTCATCCCTTTGGTGCTAATGGAAGTTTAATTGAAATCGGTGTTATATTTTTAGTTATTCACATAACTAAAATGGGAGAGAGCTGGATAGAGCTCTTAAGGATAGCGGAGTGAGGGGGTATGGGGAGAAGGCAGGAACGGGGTACTGATTGAGAGTGATCAGCCATGATCGCATTGAAGGGGGAGGGGTGGAGGGGGAGAGGGGAGTGCAGGAGTAAGCCATTCATCCTAGGGATGGAGTGGGAGGGAGAGGGAGGGAGGGAGGGGGTGGAGGGAGGGGAGAGGGAGGGAGGGGGGAGGAGGAAGGATAAGGGGGGTTGAGGGGGATGGAGTGGGGGAGGGGGGGAAGGATGAGGGGGAAGGGAGGAGAAAAGAGAGGGGGAAAGGGGAGGGGCGGGGGGAGAAGCGGGAGTGGAGGGGAGGGATGGAGGGGGAAGAGGGAGAGGGGAGGAGGGGGAGAGGGGAGAGGGGAGGGGGAGGGGGGGAGGAGAGGATGCTGCACCAATGCAGTTGAGGTTTGGGCCCAACGGGTCCACATGGTCTTCTACACTCTTAAAAAAAGGCTGACGGAAGAGAATTCAGTGGGAAGTTACACGAGAATTGAACAAATAATGAAAACATTGGCAGGGCTCTGAGAAAAATGAATTGGAAGCTCTTTCAGAGCAATTGATGACCTCCTCCTGAACTACACGATTCTATCACAGGAGTCAATGCTGAATTAGACTCTCAGCCAAGGAGTTCCAATAGACCAAGCCAGTGAGTAAAAGTGCAGCAGACTGAAATCAAAGCAAAGAGCCAGCGTCCAAGATCAGAGTTAAGTGTCAAGTACATATTGTCATAGGTACTGACAACACTACAATAAAATGCTAACTTGCAGCAGCATAACAAGCCTTTAAACACAATGCACATAGATAATATACAACAAAAATTCAATAGAAATGGCAAAAAGCAGTAGATGTTTGTGGTCCAAGCATTAAAAGGCAGTGGAAAGCTGCAAGAAAAACACATAGTGTTTCTTAGAATGCTCTCCTTTATCTCAAGGACTGGATTACAAAGGAGTGGAAGTTATGTTAGTTTAATAGTGTTCTACTCAGACTAAAACTGAAGGATATATTTATTTTTGGGCATCAAGTCTGAAGAAGGATGGAGACACATGGAACTGCAGATGATGGAATTTTGTGCTAAACACACAGTATGCTAGAGTAATAGAGCAGGTCAGACAGTCATTGTCTGTGGAGGGAATGGAACACAGATGAAGGGTTCCAAACCAAAACATCACCTACGCCTTCACATATAGCGTAGGCGGCAAAGTGGCGCAGCAATAGACAATAGGTGCAGGAGTAGGCCATTCAGCCCTTCGAGCCAGTACCGCCATTCAATGCGATCATGGCTGATCACTCTCAATCAGTACCCCGTTCCTGCCTTCTCCCCATACCCCCTCACTCCGCTATCCTTAAGAGCTCTATCCAGCTCTCTCTTGAAAGCATCCAACGAACTGGCCTCCACTGCCTTCTGAGGCAGAGAATTCCACACCTTCACCACTCTCTGACTGAAAAAGTTCTTCCTCATCTCCGTTCTAAATGGCCTACCCCTTATTCTTAAACTGTGGCCCCTTGTTCTGGACTCCCCCAACATTGGGAACATGTTTCCTGCCTCTAATGTGTCCAATCCCCTAATTATCTTATATGTTTCAATAAGATCCCCCCTCATCCTTCTAAATTCCAGTGTATACAAACCTAATTGCTCCAGCCTTTCAACATACGACAGTCCCGCCATTCCGGGAATCAACCTAGTGAACCTATGCTGCACGCCCTCAATAGCAAGAATATCCTTCCTCAAATTTGGAGACCAAAACTGCACACAGTACTCCAGGTGCGGTCTCACCAGGGCCCGGTACAACTGTAGAAGGACCTCTTTGCTCCTATACTCAACTCCTCTTGTTACGAAGGCCAACATTCCATTGGCTTTCTTCACTGCCTGCTGTACCTGCATGCTTCCTTTCAGTGACTGATGCACTAGAGTTGCTGCCTTGCAGCGCTGGAGACCCGGGTTCGATCCTGACTACTGGTGCTGTCTGTACGGAGTTTGTACGTTCTCCCCGTGACCGCGTGGGTTTTCTCCAAGATCTTCGGTTTCCTCCCACACTCCAAAGACATACAGATATGTAGGTAAATAGGCTTGGTAAATGTAAAAATTGTCCCTAGTGTGTATTGGATAGTGCAGGATCAACTGAATCCCACGACAAAAAGCAAAAAACAAAACCGAGCCAGACACCTTGTGTCTTGTTTATTCCAGAAGTCACTTTTACCAACATTCTCACCAATCATAACCCATGTGCAGATATGGCCAATTAGTGCGTCTGACCTTGGAGTTGTTATTGAGCTCTTGAGGCCTTTTCGTGAGGCTGCTGGCAAGTCGCCAGCTATGACAGGCTGTATGCAAAACCGATGTGGGCGTGAAGGTCCCACAATAGTGTTAATGTGCGGGGATCGCTAGTCGGTGCGGACCCGATGGGCCGAAGGGCCTGTATCTCTAAGACTAAAAACTCAATTTTAAAAAGATGCTGCCTGACCAATGACGTTACTCCAACACATTGTGTGTTTTGCTTAGGAAGGAAGGACCACCGTGAATAACTCTGGGACAGAGAAATCATGACCAGTTCCATAGTTCAGGGTTGTTTGCTCTTAAATATATTAGATTAAGGGGTAACATAAGTGAGCCGTTTAAGACTATTAAAGGATTTGGTACGTAGATATGGAGAAGCTGCACAAGGTGGTAGCACAGGGAATAGCAGGGAATAATAACCTTCATTACTGCTCAGGGATCATTTCAGGAAGGAGATAACATAAAAGGGGAGATACATCTCACAGAAGGACTTTGAAGGTGGAACAATTGGAAATTACAAAACTGATAGACTTTGTGAGGCAAGGACATTAAAGATACAGAACTAAGATAGATTGTTGACATTAAGATACAAACCACCCTGTCAAAATTAAATGGCAGAACGGGCCTGGGAGGGTGAAAATTCTAGTTCTATTCCTGTGGTTCCAAATCTAATCTACCTTTCAGGACGTTCAAAAATTCATCTGGGTTGCATTTTAAAGATGAAAAAGGTTGCTAACATCTGTCTTACTCTGCAAATCTCGGACAGAGTTGGATTATTTTAAATCTTAAACCAGATACAGAATTTAACAGCAGAGAGGGCATTAGATTTTGGATCTATGATGCACACCAACTATTTCAAATATCTTTCACGTCTTTCAAATCTTTTCGTTCATATCTTTCAAAACTTTTGAAATATCTTTCATTTTGTTTAATTCCTTTGGAAGCTTTCTTTTGCCAATGCAAAATACTGCTTTTAATGATATTTCAATTGACTGCTAATGTTTTTATTATCACAATGTGAAGACTGCCAGCAGGTAATTATGGCGTACATGAATACAACAGCTTTAGCATTAGACCCCCGCAGAAACATTTATTTTTCTCCACGAATACCTTCTCGTTATTCATTTGAACAATGAGAACTTAAATTAAATAACACAGCAGAGTGAATTGGGAAACGCAATTACTATTAAAGCAGATAAAATGGAGCGTACAGCCGAGATAGAATATAACATTCACACAAAACTATTTGTTTGCGAAGGAAAGGATGCCTTGTATAAAAAGCTGTGTAGCCTTTACATTACTACTATCGGGCATGCCCTTTAATAGGTTTGACCAAAAGAATCATAGAGTGATACAGTATGGAAACAGGCCCTTCGGCCCAACTTGCCCACACCATCAATGCCCTGTCCCATTCGTAGGGCAGAGGCATAGTGGAATTCAGTCAGGAGGGCGTAGTTTTGCGGGACCTCAACATCAGTTCCAGATCAGCCTCAAGTCTAAAGAAATATCTTGTTAATTAAATCTTTTCACCCCATTGGTGATATACTTATTATTCATGATTGCACATTAAGCACCCAACCCAAACTTCAAAATTTGTCAATTCTACCTCACCACTTCACTTCAGCGAATTATGTTTTACAACCATTAAAAAAAAGAGTTTGTGATCCAACCCATAACTCGCCCCAAGAGGCACAGTGAGCTCCAAATTGGGAGCAATACACATGTGCCTACATGTTAGCTAGTTTTGTATATTGTCACGTGTACCGAGGTACAGTGAAAAGCTTTTGTTGTGTGCCAACCAGTCAGCAGAAAGGCAATACATGATTACAGCCGAGACATCCACAGTGTACAGAAACACGATAAAGGGACTGTCGTGAATAACATCTAGT
Organism: Rhinoraja longicauda; assembly: GCF_053455715.1. Classification (NCBI taxonomy): domain Eukaryota; kingdom Metazoa; phylum Chordata; class Chondrichthyes; order Rajiformes; family Arhynchobatidae; genus Rhinoraja; species Rhinoraja longicauda. Next base: position 67,142,671 of record NC_135957.1, on the reverse strand, counting down.
GCAAGATAAAGCCAGTAAAGTCCGATCAAAGATAATCCGAGGGTCTCCAATGAGGTAGATGGTAGTTCAGGACTGCTCTCTTGTTGTTGGTAGGATGGTTCATATGCCTGATAACAGCTGGGAAGAAACTATCCCTGAATCTGTGCATTTTCACACTTATATAGCTTTTGCCCGATGGGAGAAGGGAGAAAAGGGAGTGGCCGGAATGCGACTCGTCCATGATTATTCTGGTGGCCTTGCCGAGGCAGCGTGAGGTGCAAATGGCATCAACGGAGGGGAGGTTGGTTTGTGTGATGGTCTGGGCTGCATCTACAATTCTTGGTCTTGGATGGAGCTGTTCCCAACCCACTCTGTGATGCATTCCGATAAAATCCTGACGTAGCCTGACATTTCTGTTGTTAATGGAATGAAAGAACATATCCAAACACTGGCTATTTGTGAGGTGAATGCCAACATAATCAGCAATCTTTTTAACATCCAGCAACTATACCAAACCTCATTCAATATATTCACAAAATGCTGGAGTAACTCAGCAGGTCAGGCAGCATCTCAGGAGAGAAGGAATAGGCGACGTTTCGGGTCGAGACCCTTATTCAGACTGATATATAATGCGTATGAAGCACCAACATCCAATAATATTTTCCCTTCCCACATCCAAGGTGCTTGCTTAAAGGTTTACATTTACCTGGACAATGAGGCCTTTGGAGTCAACCATCCAGATTTTACATACAGCCTGTTGTCGAGGAATCCCTTCTTTCTCCATGGCCAACACAACAAGATTTGCTATTCCTAGGGCGGCCTAAATTAGGAGCCAGGACAAAACAAAATTACCAGATTTAACAAGATTGAAAACAACTTCCTTCTGCAAAATGCAAGGCAGCGATATAATCTTGCATTATAATCTTTTAGGTTATTTTCTGCACATCAAATCAGTAAAATATAATGACTTTAGACTTTAGAGATAGAGTGCAGAAACAGGCCCTTCGGCCTACCAAGTGCACACTGACCAGTGAACATCCCTAGCACTATCCTACACACACGAGGGACATTTTGTGATTTTCCCAAAGCCAATTAACCTGCAAACGTGTAGGTCTTTGGAGTGAACACCTGGGGAAATCCCACATGGTCACACGAAGAACGTACAAACTCCATCCAGACAGCACCCATAGTCAGGATCGAACCGGGTCTCTGATGCTGTAAGGCAGCAACTCTACCGCTGCGTCACCCGTGCTGCCCACCGACTGAAATGATGATGAAATAATTTCACTGTACTGATGGAGTGATGCCAAATTGGTACAATAACCTCATCTCCAGACCTTCAGATGCTGATGTCCAGGAGCAGCATGAGGCGATTCTATGATCTTTGGTTATTTTACTGGAGAAATGTTTAATTTCTGCTTGATAACTAGATTATGGTATTGCTGAAATGGTAGATCATGGTTACAATAATGCACCTGAATTACATTTCTATCACCAAAATCGTGAAAGCCTCAAGGCAATCAAAATGCATGTTGCCATTTGTGTAGTTTTGTGAAAATCTTAACATATAATAACATCCATCGTCTTAGGGCAGCAGGAGAGTTGCTGCCTTACAGCACCGGAGACTCGAGTTCGATCCCGACTACAGGTGCTGGCTGTACGTTTGTACGTTCCCCCCATGACCTGCATGGGTATCCTCCACGATCTTCGGTTTCCTCCCACACTCCAAAGTCATACAGGTTTGTAGGTAAATTGGCTTGGTATAAGTGTAAATTGTCCCTAGTGGGTGTAGGATAGTGTTAATGTGCGGGGATCATTGGTCGGTGCGGACTCGGTGGGCCGAAGGGCCTGTTTCCGCGCTGTATCTCCAAACTAAATTAAATCATCTAAGGTGGAATTTTTGGGTGAGACTATCAATATTAATGCAAGATGCTCTATATAACCACAGATTCAGAGTGACACTGTGGTATAGCAGTTGGTGCTTCAGTCACATAGTTCCACCAACATAGGTTTAATCCTGATCGAGGATGTTGCCTATGATCATGAATGTTCGCTCTGTGTTTGCATCCTTTTTCTTCAGTTCTTGCCACATCCAGAGATGCTGGATGTTAGGCTAATTGGCTGCTATTAAAAATAAAAAAAACTGTTGGGTTCTGCATGAAACAGAAAATGGGTTATCGGGAAATGTGGGGAATGGGACTGATTGGACTGTGCTGGCATGCTCAATGGGCCAAATGACTCCTGCCATGTCAAAAGTAGATAAGAGCCATTGATAAGCAACAGACTCAGTGATTTGCATTGCATGATCGGCATTTCAGTTCAGCATCATCCAATTGCTTTAGGTTCACTTTGATGCACAAAGACCTTTCTGCATTTGGATAAGCCATTCATGGTATCAGTGTTCAAAGTATTTTTGGGGAGCAATAATTTTCAAAGAGTTTTAAACCCTTTAATATTTAATATTTTCATTTTATCTGACATTGGCTATATTTAATGGATTTAAATTAGTTAACATAAGGCCAACAAGATTTTTAATTCAATTACTATGAATGTTTAGATACTGACATCAATAACCTTAGCATGTTACTGGATGTTCACAAACAGTCGCAAAGCCATACATTTTTGGCTTAACATTTTAATTGGGGCTCTACCTTGAAGCTATACATTTGTCATTATCACTTTTAACATGAAAACTTCAACTTTAAGCACTCCACTTATGAAGCAAAATGTATTCCTTCAGGCAGATCAGCTGGGATGGGCAATCTGGGGCAAGTGGACATGAGTAGTATTGAGCAGTCTGTGGATATTGGTAAATGTAAGGAGTTTTACTAATATCATAATCATAATCGGAAGAGTTTTGGCATGTTTTGAAACACATCTTGTTATAATATAGAATATTGAACGAGTCATGTGTTTTGAGAGATCGTTTACAAGCTTATCAAAGATGCTATTCATTAAGGAAGACAAATGGAATCCAGGCACACAGGAAATTGGGTAAATCGGTGCGTCAATCCTATCTTATTTTGTGCCAATCCACTATTTAGTTTTATCAACCTTTTAGATCTTACAGAAACAGGCAATGGAGTGGTGGCAGAAGACAGCAATAGAATGATAGGAAATCAAAATATTTTAAATTTGCAATTTTACTTTTAAATACGTGGTTAAGAACATAAATGATTGCAGCACCATTTCTGCACCGTCCCTGATGCCAATCTAACTATTCCCAACTGCCTGCAAATTATTTATACAGGTATATCCCTCTATTCCCTGCTTGTTCCAGTATTTGCCCAAATGCCTCTTAAATGTTGCTATCATATCTGCTTCCACCACCTCCCCCCATGCGTTCCAGGTGCCCACCACTCTCTGTGTTATGAAAAATGTCTTACACAAGGTGGAGCTAGAGACCCGGACACGATCCCGACTACAGGTGCTTGTCTCTACGGAGTTTGTACGTTCTTCCCGTGACCTGCGTGGGTTTTCTCTGGGATCTTCGGTTTCCTCCCACACTCCAAAGACGTACAGGTTTGTAGGTTAATTGGCTTGGTATAGATGTAGAATTGTCCCTAGTGTGTGTAGGATAGTGCTATTGTGTGGCTACCACAAAATGCTGGAGTAACTCAGGTCGTTGCGGACTCGGTGGGCCGAAGGGCCTGATTCCGAGCTTTTTCCCTAAACTAAACTTAACACTTTAAATTAACGCCCTCCAGTATTTGACATTTCCACTCAGGAAAAAAGATTCTGACATTCTGCTCTATCAATGCTTCCCATAATTTTATAGACACCTGAAACCATCTCCTTAATATTGATATGCCCTAGAATTTGAAGATACCCATCCCAGAACAGCTTCATTTATGTCATTCTTCTTGGTGAATACTGATACAACATACTCATTTATACATCCACTTCCTCTGACATAACACATTCCCCCGTTGTACCTTGATAAATTCCCTCCTTTGATGTGGGGACCTGCCTTTTCCTTAGCTAACCTCTTGCTCCCAGTATACTTGTAAAATGATTTACGATTCTCCCATGGCTCCTTTTAGCTCCCCTAATGATTTGTTGCTTTGAAATGCCTTAAGGAAAGTATAGTCTGCTGAAGAAAAATACTTTGTAGCAAAAGTAAGTAATTGGCAAAATCAGCCTGTCACAGTTCAAAAATGAGCCAATGTATTTTTGGATTTTTAATGTACCTCTGTATACCTGAGGAATTTAGTAAGAGATTTAATGTGCTACATTTTTTTATTGATTTGAAGCGGTTTAACACACACATACACTGGAGTCACTGAGATTGAGGAGGGTTGAGACATCAATGAGCTACATATTGAAAGGGTTTACATGGCAACTTGAACATTGGAACTTGTTTTCACCTTGATTAGCTGATTAAACATTCCCTTCATTAAAGCTGGTTCTATCTTAGTCACGTTAAAACTAGCATTAGACCAATAGTGAAAATATGCTCTGGATAAAGTAACACTTAGTTTTACTGGATAGCCACATTGGCTAATCCCTTGACAGAATGGGACGGGTTCTCTCCTTGACATTTCAAGGGTGCCAGAGACCAAAGGGAGAAAATAAATGAAAGTTAACCAGAGATTAATGACAGAGACTCTGATAATTTATCTCATTGCATTTGGGAGATTTTGCACTTACCAGTCTAATGGGGAAAACCCGGTTACCTAAAACTCCAATCTAGTCTGGTACAGGTATCATTTAGTCAAGTTATCAAGGAGTACTGTTAGCTACGGCGAAGCATATTTTAATTATTTGTTTTGAGGTTAAATTTGAAGAAGTTAGTTAAGTTTGTCAGTTATAGATGTGACACTCCACAGACAGCATGCAAATGTGAACTGTAATCATTCGCTTCATTTGAGTGCAAAATCGCCCAAATGCAATGTAATAAATGATCAGAGTAATTCTCATTTGGCATTGGTGCTCTGGAGGGAGGAGAGATATTGACTAATTCCATCAAGAGAATATATTTACTCTTCTTAAAACAGAGCTGTAATAACTTTTACATCCACTTAATGGAGCAAACAAAGCTTTAGTTTATCACCATATCATCATTTGGGCGGCACGGTGGTGCAGTGGTAGGGTTGCTGCCTTGCAGCGCCAGAGACCTGGGTTCAATCCTTACTGCGGGTGCTTGCCTGTACGGAGTTTGTACGCTCTCCCCGTGGGTTTTCTGAGAGATCTTTGCTTTCCTCCCACACTCCAAAGATGTACAGGTTGGTAGATAAATTGGCTTGGTATAAATGTAGATTGACCCTAGTGTGTGTTGAAAAATATTGTTGTGTGGGGGATCGCTGGTCGACGCGGACTCGGTGGGCCAAAGGGCCTGTTTCCACGCTGTATCTCTAAGCTAAACTAAATATAACCCTTGATTAGTAAGGATGTCAAAGGTTACGGGTAGAAGGCAGGAGAATGGGGTTGAGAGGGAAAGATAGATCAGCCATGATTGAATGGCAGTGTAGACTAGATGGGCCGAATGACCTGCCTCTACCTCATAGTAATGGACCAGATGTTCCCACAAATCTGATGACAACATTGAATCATATCCTGTTCCTGTAGTAATTACTTGCAGTAACAGCTCGGATCAAAACATTAATTGCAAGAGCATGGTTTTGGAAGTCTGTCTCAGGCATGCAAGCAACATAGTCTGCTGAGTCTACTAAAAGCTTTGAGATTGGGGATATTGATCTGGTAGAGGACATTAATATTTGTTCATTTATTCCCGCTAACGGTTTTGGAAGATTTTGCGGGAACAACATTGAGACTCTCAGTCCTGTGCTTCAAGGTGCCTGTTGCAGTCCGGATGGAAGGCAGTGATCATTGTCGCTCAGTGAACCATGAGCTTTGAGTCAGGCTGAGGTTTTGAACTTCAGACCTTTCATCAGATGGACAAGACTGTGTTAATGGCTTCACCACGAGGCTGATCCCAGAATCTGGGCAGTGGTATGTGTTATCTCATTTTTGGACTTTTATTGTTATTGGGCAGCATTGTACGTATGTAGCAAGCCAATAGGAGACATTTGCTTTGCTTAGCATAAATACATTTTTTTTGTAAACATCAGTAAATGAGTGAACAATGATTTGGAGCTTGATCTTCAGAAGTGCCTGTACGTAAGAACAGCAACCTGATGATTGAAATTAGGGTGACCTTGGCTCTGAAGTGGAGTTGAATGATTTTCCATTTGTCTTGTAGATTAAAGGTATCCTGCTGGAGTGGAACTGAAGTGATTTATGGACTCAAGCCTCAGCAACAAGTTTAAACCCACATGTCGGGTTTTAGAAAGAGCCATCATAGCTGACAGAAGGTGCGATAAGACTGATATTTACATTCACTTGCTATACGTAACACAGCATTGATTAGGGGCTAATTTACGACAGTGCTAGAGCATTTTCTGTTCAACGACTGAAAGTTTAGAGAAGCTTGTGGGCAGAAGAACCAATTTAGTTCAGATTAAAAGGGAGGATTTGAAATAGAGAAACTGGTTCTGGAAACTTTGTGCAGGACGAAACTGCAGATGTGGGTTTACACCGAAGATAAGACACACAATGCTGGAGTAACTCAGCGGGACAGGCAACATCTGATAGATGCAGCCTGCCTCACTGAGTTACTCCAGCGTTTTGTATCGATCCAGGAAACTTTGTGTAATGGGTTACTGGTAGATATTGACATGTTCCCGAAATTAAAATGGTGCCCACTTCAATTTTTAAAAGCAGAAATATTCACAACCATTTGCGAGGAGTTAATACATTGAAGCTGCCAGTTGTTGACGGTTGTTTTGCACACTGACCTCTCCAGCTCCTTGAAACAGTAATTTGTGATCCGACAGCTTACCCTTGGTGATACGTAGAGCTGACAGTAAGCCCGCCACTGCCACTGCAGCTGTCCCTGAACAGAGATAATGTCCATTAGTGACAGCAATACATAAACATTTCATGGGAAGGCTGCTGAGTCTCTTTATAAACTCCTATTCAGTAGTTTAGTTTAGAGGTACTGCATGGAATCAGGCCCTTCGGTCCACCAAGTCTGTGCCGACCAACGATCACCCATGTATTAGTTCTATCCTACACACTGGGGACAACAGACAGAAAGCAATTAACCTACAAACCTGTACAACTTTGGAATGTGGGAGAAAACCGGAGCAACCGAAGAAAACACAAGTGGCCACGGGGAGAAGGTACAAACTCCTTACAGCATCCGTAGTCAGAAACAAACCCAGGTCTCTGTCACTGTAAAGCAGCAACTCTACCACCGTGCCACTGTGCCACCCTCAATCAATACATCAATCAAATTATGTAGTTATATGACAGGAAGGTGACATAAATATTTCAGGGCTCGTAATTATAATTTACTTAAAAAAATTACTAATTCATACAGCTAATGTGCCACTCAGTTTTTGTCCAATCACAAAATGCAGCATTGCAGGCCGAAAGATCAAATCAGCATTAATAAGTCCAGTACAGAAACAGGCCCTTTGGTTCACCGTGTTCATGTCTTCCATTGTACACTACATTAATCCAGCATAAGGTCCATGCCTTAATGCCTTGGCGACTTTAATACTGGTCTAGATGATTCTTAAATGTGGTGAGACTATCTGCTCCTACCACCTCTACAGTCAGTGCATTCCAGATTCCAACTACCCTCTTGTATGAGTAAATAAATAGCCCTCAGATTCCTTTTAAACTCCTAATTCTTGTTTTTGTCACACCACATGGGAAGAAAGACTCTTATTCCCCACATTGTTTTGTAAAATCTCTATCAAGTCACCCCACTGTCTCCAGCACTCCAAATAAATGAAACCCAGTCCATGCAATCTCTCCTTTGGGCTGAATAATATTCCATGACAGACAACATCCTGTTGAATCTCGTCCACACTCTCTCCAGCACAATCAGATCTTTACTAAAGTATTGTGATCAGAACTGCATGCAATATTCCAGTTGTGCCCAATACAATGTTTTATAAAGTTGTAACATGATGCCATGACTGATGAAGGCAAGCGTCTAATGTGCCTTGTTTGCTACCCACTATCTATGCTGATGCTTTCAGAGATTTATAGACTTATATCCAGAGATTGCTCCATTCATCAACGCTCTTCAGGGTTCTATCCCTTTCTGTGCACGTGTTTTGCTTACATGCCCTTCCAAAATACAACCCTTGCATTAAGATGTAACCAAGTTAGTAGTACATGCCAAGGCAATACACATCATGAAATTTACAGAATTTTCAGAATGTTCTGGGACAGTAGCGCAGCGGTAGAGTTGTTGCCTTTTTGAGCCAGAGAACCGGTTTCAATCCTGACTACGGGTGCTGTCCTTATGGAGTTTGTACGTTCTCTCTGTGGCCACGACGGTTTTCTCTGGGTACTCCGGTTTTCTCCCACACTCCAAAGACACACAGGTTTGTAGGTTAATTGGCGTTAATAAAATCGTCCCTGATATGTTAGTGTAGTTGCACGGGGTGATCGCTGGTCAGTGCAGACTGGGTGGGCCTGTTTTCGCATTGTGCCTCTAAAGTCTGAAGTAAAGTCTAAAGAATGCATGATGCATCTTGATAACGATATCACATTTTATACTCAAATCGAACACAGAACACATATAATCTATATACTAAAACTCTCGTTTGTTTGTTTGTTCCTGAACTACAGCCAAAACAGCACATGATAGCGCGACAATCTTAGGCCCACCTTACTCACCGTCGTCCCTTTGGTGCTAATGGAAGAAGTTTCATTGGAATCGATGTTATATTTTAAAAGTTATTCACATTTTAAAGTTTAAATCTATCTCATAAGGAGGGAGGGGTAGGAAGGGGGTGGAGGGAGGCGGGGGAGGGAGGGAGGGAGGATAAGGAGGGTTGAGGGGGATGGAGTGGGGTGGGAGAGGAAGGTGGGCGGGAGGAGGGAGGGGGAGGGGGAGGGAGGGAGGGAGGGAGGGAGGGAGGGAGGGAGGGAGGGGGGGGGGAGAGGGGGGGAGGGGGAGGGGGGGGAGGAGGGGGAGGGAGGGTGCTGCACCAATACAGAAGAGGTTTGGGCCCAACAGGTCCACTTGGTATAGTATATAATAATAAAATAGAACATAGAACAGGAACAAGCCCTTCGACCCAACAATTCTGCACCAACCATGATGCCAAATTAATTAAGCTCATCTACCTGAATATGGTCTATGTCCCCATATTCCCTGCCTGTTCTTGTGTCTGTCTAAATGCAGCCTAAAAGTTGCAATCGTATCTGTTTCCAACACTTCTCCAGGCTGATCTTGCTGTTTCTCTTGAGCCACATCTGCATTTGGGTCTTGGCTTTTCAGAAACACCAAGGTCAAACGCACACATTAAGAAAACATGTCAAAATAGTACACACAATAATATGCCCTCAAAATATGATCGTACAATTGTTATTTCTACTTTAAATTTGGTTGTTAAAGCCTTAATTTAGAACTTTGCCGAAAAAGCTGGTAATTCAAATATTTTATGAAATTATGGCAAATTGTGTAACAAGGATGATAGTGCCAATCAATGTTCAGATTCTCTAATTACAGATTGCAAAACTTACATATGTTCTTTCTATCACAAATGCAAAGATTGCAATGGCGAATGCCAAAATGTTGCCAAATATGACAAAGAGTGATAATGGGTTAGTTTTGGCTCCCATCTGGATTAAACTATATACAGATGGAATATTTTTAAAGGAGCTAAATATATACATGGAATCTGTAAGCTGCCGAATAGTGCCACTGAAGCAACTACATCATTTTGTTTATGCATGTCCTTCAGTATGTGGCCTGAAATGAAGTGAAGTAGTCAGGGAAGGAGAAAAAGAAACATTATCTGGACAAGGTTCCTCAGTGAATCCAATCAAGGGAAAATTGTGACATTTTCAGAGTTTCTCTGCCATCGGAAGGACTCTCACCAATTACAGAAATGTTCAGTAGTTCTTTGGGAATCTTTATCATCCATTTTTCCATGCTGATCGGAGTTAGCTAATCTGTTTAATTTGCTTACTTAATTTTGTGGGTCATCTTTGTCATGGTAACCAATGGTGAGATGTAGGGCACCAAATGTTGCACTCAGTTACAAAGGTGATAAAAACATTTTTTTTAAAGAAACGGGTGGCACATGTTTGGGAGAGATAACAAAATGGCAGAATAAAAGACAGCACATTCTTATTTAGTGGTGTTAAATGTGCATTTGTTATCAGATCAAGGCACAGATCTGACAATCTTTACTCTTGTAACTACCAAAATAGCAACGGTCATCAGAAACATGCATTTACTACAAGTATACTACAGTCCATTTTTTATAAATAGTGCAAACCCGACTTCTAAAAATACACTGAAACAACATTAAACACTGCACTTTCGACTTATTTTCTCTTTGAACTACATAGTCTCTGTCCCCAACAATCTATTCCTTCAAAAAAATAAAATGCTGAAGTAACTCAGCAGGTCAAACAGCATCTCTGGTAGACATGGATAGGTGACGTTTTTCATTTTTCAGTGTACCTCAGTACACGTGACAATAAACTAAATTAAACTAAGCAGGTTGGGACTCTTCTTCAGACTAATTTTCTGTCAATTAGTCTGAAGAAGGATCCCAACCTAAAACATCACCTATCCATGTCTTCTAGAGATGCTGCCTGACCTGCTGAGTTACTCGGTGCTTTGTATCTTTTCAATTATGAACCAGCATCTACAGTTCCTTGTGTCTAATAATCTACTCTTCCAAATCTAAAGTTACATAACATGGATGATCCATTCATTTAACTATTTTCCACCCAAACTAAAAGAGGCTCTTGCGCATTTCACAAACATTTTCAGATGAAGTCAGGGATAATTTGATTTCTTTCAAAGCAAATAAATGCTTCAAATTAATGCCATTATTCAATAATTGTAATATTCCTCAAATTTTGCAATGTGAAAACAACTTCCGGCATTCCAATGTTAGTATGTCTCCTGGACAGTTCTCCAAAGTGTACTCAGCTACCTCCTCAAAGAACCAATAAATTCAAGCCTTATTGTTTCCGAAACCATGCTGGCTTCACTCAGAGCCTCCTGCTCTGTTCAGATACTCGATAACAACATGTAACATAACTTATACATTTGCCCACATTATGTTCAGAGATTTGCTCACTAATTTTAAAAGTATACCCCACCCATTTTAGATTTCCCATGGTTTTGACTTTACAATGGTATATAAATAGAAGCTGCTTGTGCAAAAATAACTACAACCATATTTACCAGAGTAAATCCTGTTGAATTTGGTGATATAATGCCCAACACCTCATTTATCCAAGCAATTCACATATGGAAAACAATGACACTGACACAAGCTACATTTAGCAGCCAAAATAAAATGAGGGAAAAAATCAGGTTGGTTCCCCTGAAACGGGGATGTATCCAATTCCTATAATCATATCTTGCACATGATTGGCATGTAAAGCAGAAGGACCATACCACCTCCAAATCTATCTACACTGATCAGCCAAAACATTATGACCTGAAGAGCCAAAACATTATGGCCACCTCCCTAATATGCTGTTGGTCCTCCATGTGCAGCCCCATATGCAGCAGGGTGCGATGCACTGTATATTTTGACACGTTCCTCCCCTGACCACCATTAAAATTTACTGTGACTTGTGCCACAGTAGACCTTCTGTCGGTTCGGACCAGACGGGATAGCCTTTGTTGCCCTCGCGCATCGATGAACCTTGGGCGCTCAACACCCTGTCGCCGGTTTGTGGTTTGTCCCTCCTCAGACCATTGTCGGTAGGTACTCACCATTGCTGACCGGGAGCACCCCACAAGCCTTGCCGTTTCAGAGATGCTCTGACCCAGTTGTCTGGCCATAGCAATTTGGCCCTTGTCAAAGTCGCTCAGGTCTTAACTCCTGCCCATTTCTCCTGCATCCAACACATCAACTTCAAGAACTGACTGTTCACTTATATTAACTGCCTAATATATCTCACCCCTTGACAGGTGCCATTGTAACACGGTATTCAATGTTATTCCCTTTGCCTGTCAGTGGTCATAATGCTTTGGCTGATCGGTGCACTATCCACTGCATCAAGTACCTCTTCCCCATCTGAGGCAGTGAGTCCTATATTAGCCTTATCAGCCACTTCACAACCCAGACAACTACAGTGGAAGGAAGTCATCCTTCACCTCAGAAAAGATAAAACTGGTGGAAGAACTCAGCTGATCAAGCAGCACGACTCACTGAGTTCTTCCAGCAGTTTAGTTTTTGCTCCAGATTCCAACTATTGCAGTTTTTTGCTTCTCCATCCTTGACTTCACAATCTGTCTCATAAGGGAGCAGCGAGACATGTTTGAACAATGGTGTAACATTTTTACTGGTCAACTCTGTCCACTGCCTTTTGCATGGAACGACTTAAGTGTCTGCAAGTTTCCAGATCTCTGGGTAAAATGGAGGGGTTCCAATGAAATAAAATTGTAAATGCTGGAAACTCTCAGCAAATCAGTCAGGCATCTGTGGTAAGAGAAAGAGGTGATGTTTCAGGTCTTACTTCGTCTACGGAAATGATGCATGACAATGTGCTACAATGCTAGGAACTATATTCTGCACTCCGTATATTTTCCTTTGCTCCGTCTATTGTACTTGAGCTTGACTTTATAGCATTTATGTATAGTATATCTGATCTGTTTGGATAGCATGCAAAACAAAGCTTTTCACCGTACCTCAGTACATGTGACCATAATAAACTTAAATCTGAAACCTAAACAGAACACCAAAGTGTCCAGGATATCAAACATTAACTGCTTCTTTCCACAGATGCAGCCCAACATGGTGAGTGCCTTCAGCAGCTTTCCAATTTTTCTAGCAAACTCCATCAAGCATTTCCTGGCTTCTTTCCACCATGAAGAGGAGTTGTGGTGGGGAGAAGCTAGCATGGATGGGAGTCTACATTGAGATCCTCCATTAGATTAGCTTTGCCACTGGATCCAGCCCCTCTCATATGAGTGTTGATTATATATTTATAAAGACAGAAGATAACAATGAAGTATTACACTTTTAAAATCGTTCGCTATTTTACTTATTCATATTTTTAGGTGTGAGGTGAATTATTATATTCGAGTGTTGCGTTTTTCCATTTTTGCTGGAAGCATTGAAAAACAAAATGGCAGCTCTGACAAAAAACAATATTGCAGGTTTGGCTTTGCAAATACTTCCAGGGAAGTTTTGTCAAAGGGGGATGTTTTTGCCTGCAAACAATAAGCAATTATTTTATTTGAGGCTCAGGGGCATGGAGATTTGTCCCTTGGCTCCGGATGGATCCAGACCTGGAATGTATGCAGACCAATTTCCCTCCTGGGATGAATAAAGTTTTATCGTATCGTATAAATATCAGCAAGATGCACTCTGCCACATGTGAGCCAATGTGGGTTGGGATCACACGTCACCAGTGAGCACATTCTGGTCCAGTTTGGTTTCTACTTCAGCCGTATTAATGATACTTTCAACTGACTTTTGGAAATAATCCAGATAATGCATGCAGTTGGTAGTCACTGAAAGCAGAGAAATTCCTACCTATAGTATGTAGCATCTGGAATTACTTCAGTGACCAGCAGGACTAAACCGAGACCAATGCTTGGAGATTAAATGATGGATGGACAAAAGTTAATGGCAGCAAATGGGAAAGGAAGTTGATGGCACTTTAATATGGGAGAAATGAAAAATGACAGAATTAAGGTGGTGGATGAAGAGCAGAAGCTTCAACTGCACAAAACGGGAAGGGGACAGGCCATTTGTGGCCTTGGATAGATTAGCATTGGGGTTCAATGGTTTCATTGTCACATGTACAGAGATACAGTGAGATGCTTGTCAGACGGTACAGTGGCGTAGTGGTTGAGTTACTGCCTTACAGCGCTAGAGAAACGGGTTTGATCCTGACTACGGGTGCTGTCTGTATGGAGTTTGTACTTTCGAGAACAAAAAATTGCAAATCAAAACAAAACGCCAGAGGAGCACAGCGGGTCAGGCAGCATCTGCAGACACCATTTTGGGTCAATCGGAAGACCCTTCTTCCCACTGATTCTGAAAATTCACAATGTTTTAGAAAATTCCAAAGTCCACAAATAGGCGGGTGGACTTCACACCAGAGCAACTCAACTTTTCAGACTTTTTGAAAAGACTATCCAGCTGCTGCTGGTTTTCGAGTCTGGCACACAATGCTCAAGTTGCGTTATAAACGCGCATTTTACTGGTCTCCACATCAGCTACAAATTCCAAGGCCTGCTTGACTACTAGTGGAACTGGTCCAAATTCCTATCATAGACTGGGTTTACACATTGTGTAATTTATTCAGGACATTTTATCTCAATGCTCAAAGTGGGTCTGTCAAGTTTTAAACTTCCACTTGCGCCATGCGTCTGCCAGAATTGTGAAATCCAAAGCATTTACAACACCAGGTCTGTAGCCTCATAACAGTGGTATATGTGTGGCAAGAACAGGCAACGCTCGAAGAAACCACAGCAAGCCACCATCTGCACCACAACACATTCTTGCGACACTGCAGGATGTGAAAGGCTGAAATCTGAAGCATATGGAGTGTGAAATAGAATAGCTGAATTTGCTGAACATCTACCTATACATTCTTTTATGCTTTACATATATGGATTATCAAATCTATTTACATCATGAATAAAATCTGAGTATGAACATAATGGCTGATTCTAAAGAAAACCATGGAATTGGATTCTTCACACCTAAACCACTTTTGCTTTTCAAGGCAAACATACATACTGAAATATTTGAGATCAATAGTCAATAGTCGTTTATTTGTCACATACACATAAATGTGTAGTGAAATGAAACATTACCCGCAGTTGAACAATAAGACCGATAAGAATAATCAATAAAAATGCAATAACACATACAATCACAAACTAACACCAAACAAAAAGAAACATCCATCACAGTGAGTCTCCTCCAGTCACCTTCTCACTGTGATGGAAGGCCAGAATGTCTTTCTCTCTTCCCCTGCCGTCTTCTCCCGCGGTCAGGCTGTTGTCGTTGCCACGTCGGGGCGGTCGTGGCTCCCGACATTGAAGCCCCCGCTGGGCGGTGAAAATCCCGCGGCCTATTCTAGGTCGCGCCGGACGGTGAAAGGTCCACGGCCTATTCCAGGCCGCGCCAGACGGTGATAGGTCCACGGCGGGCCGACCCAAGCCCCGCGATTCGGGGCGGGCGAACACTCTGCCGCTGCCGGAGCTCCCGATGTCGGCCCCCATCCAGGGGCCTGCGGGCTTCCGACCTCCACGAGGCCCGCGCCGGAGCCTCCGGAGACGAGTCGCAGCCGCTCCCGCAGCATCCGCAGGCAGCCGGCGCCGCAGGTGGTCAGTCCGGGCCGCGGGCTCTCCATGGCCGGTGGTAGGCCGCAACGGGAACGGGGACACGACACAGAAACAAAGGTCGTGTCTCCGTTCGGGAGAGAGAATTTTACAGTTCCCGTTCCCTCCCACCCACCCCCAAACATAACATACAAACCCTACACCATATTAAAACTACAATTCATACAAAAACAACAAAAAACACAAAAGACAGACAGACTGCAGGCAAGCCGCAGCTGCGACGGCAGCGCTGGCTCCTCAGATGCATCTGAAAGCACAATTTAAACTTCGAGTTTCAATGCTGGACTTCTTGGACTAAGGGACAATAGTGATCTTGGCTTAATAGACAATAGACAATAGGTGCAGGAGTAGGCCATTCAGCCCTTCGAGCCAGCACCGCCATTCAATGCGATCATGGCTGATCACTCTCAATCAGTACCCCGTTCCTGCCTTCTCCCCATACCCCCTCACTCCGCTATCCTTAAGAGCTCTATCCAGCTCTCTCTTGAAAGCATCCAACGAACTGGCCTCCACTGCCTTCTGAGGCAGAGAATTCCACACCTTCACCACTCTCTGACTGAAAAAGGTCTTCCTCATCTCCGTTCTAAATGGCCTACCCCTTATTCTTAAACTGTGGCCCCTTGTTCTGGACTCCCCCAACATTGGGAACATGTTTCCTGCTTCTAATGTGTCCAATCCCCTAATTATCTTATATGTTTCAATAAGATCCCCCCTCATCCTTCTAAATTCCAGTGTATACAAGCCTAATTGCTCCAGCCTGCAGGTGGATCTAGAGGATTTTGCAGAATCAACACTGGTTGCACTTTTTCAAAGTTTTGGCTTTCCTTTGCCATTGATCTCTGAACACAGGTGATGGTGAATTTCACGATCCGTTCCTGCCTTCACTGAGAGGTCACTCCTGAGCTGTAGTGTGGCCCAATTTTTCCAGAGGTTTGTTCCAGACCTTTCCTATCAGGGTATGTTGTTGGATGGCAGAAATATGTTGATCGAGAACCTTTAGCAAAAAAGAAGCTGCTGGATGAACTCAGCAGCTCAGGCAGCATCTGTGGTGAGAAATGGACAGTAGATGTATCAAGTTGGGACTCTCCAACAGTGTGAAGAAGAGTCCAGATAGTCTGAAGAAGGGTCTACCTATTCCTTTTCTCCAGAGATGCTGTCTGACCCGCTGAGTTACTCCAGCTTTTTATGTCTATCCTAAAATGTTGAATGTCCATTTCTTTCCACAAATGCTGCCTGGCCATCTAAGCTCCTCTATTAGATTGTTTTTGGGATCAACATTGTAGCATCTGCAATCTTTATGTCTTCATCTGACAGCACACCTTTGTTTTGCAGGTGATTAGTGCAAACCTCATCCTTTCGTATGTTTCATTGAATGAGATAGAGCTTGGCCTCAGAATATGTGCCTCTACAACATTGCCTGCATGGCGGAGTACAGGAAGTAGATTGAGAACCTTGTGACCTGGAGTCAAGTCAACAACCTTTCTCTTGATGTCAGCAAGACAAAGGAGATAGTGATCGACTTCAGGAAGCGAAGCAGTACACATACCCCTGGTATACATTGACCGTACCAACGTAGAGATGGTTGAAAGCTTTAAGTTCCCAAGAATAAATATCACCAGCAACTTGCCCTGCACCACCCATATCGAAGCAATGGCCAAGCAAGCACACCGCTACTTCCTTAAAAGGCTTAGGAAGTTTGACAACTCTCACCAACTTCTATAGATATGCCGTAGAAAGCATTTTATCGGGGTGCATCACATCATGGTTTGGGAACAGGTCCATCCAAGACCGTAAGAAATTTCAGAGAATTGTGTACGCTGTCCAGACCATCACACAAACCAACCTTACTTCCATTGACAGAAAACCGAATAGGATGGATAAAAAAATATCTGAAATGTTGCCAGCCAGTAGGGTGACATTTGGAAAATGTATGATAGCTTCAATGCTTTAGTCGAGATTCGAATGGCCATATGAATGGGAAGGTAGATAAAATGTATTTGGTCTGACAACTCAAGTGATGGCTTCAGCTTTCTGGAGGTGCTTTCTATCTTTATTTCACAATAGTTTCCCCGCACCCTGCTAGATGCCCACTGTCAGATGGGCGGCACGGTAGCGCAGCGGTAGAGTTGCTGCTTTACAGCGAATGCAGCGCTGGAGACTCAGGTTCGATCCTGACTACGGGTGCTGCACTGTAAGGAGTTTGTACGTTCTCCCCGTGACCTGCGTGGGTTTTCTCCGAGATCTTCGGTTTCCTCCCACACTCCAAAGACGTACAGGTATGTAGGTTAATTGGCTGGTTAAATGTAAAAATTGTCCCTAGTGGGTGTAGGATAGTGTTAATGTGCGGGGATCGCTGGGCGGTACGGACTTGGTGGGCCGAAAAGGCCTGTTTCCGGCTGTATATATATGATATGATATGATATTGACTCTATTTACACTTCACGCTGCCTCTGCAAGGCCACGAGCATAATTAAGGATGTGTCTCACCACGGTCACTCCCTCTTCTCCCCTCTCCCATCACGCAAGAAGGATAGAAATGCGAAAACACACACCTCCAGAGTCAGGGACAGTTTCTTCCAAGCTGTTATCAGACAAATTGAACCATCCTATCAACAACTAGCGAGCCGTCCTGAGCTACAATCTACCTCATTGGAGATCCTAGGCCTACTTTTATTTGGACTTGATCTTGCACTAAACGTTATTCCCTTCATCGTGTACTGTATCTGTACACTATGGATGGCTCGATTGTAATCATATATAGTCTTTCCGCTGACTGGTTAGCACGCAACGTAAGCTTTTTACTGTACCTCGGTACACTTGACCATGAACGAAAATAAAACTAAACTCTAGGATTCCTCAAGCACGCTCCATCAGATTATTGTCAAACTCAAAGGTAGACACAAAATGCTGGAGTAATTCAGCGGGATGGGCAGCATCTCTAGACGAAGGAACTACGCCTAAACCTACCCGATCTCCCGGTTGCTCAGCACTTTAACTCCCCCTCCCATTCCCAATCTGACCTTTCTTTCTTGGGCCTCCTCCATTGTCAGATTGAGGCCCAGCACAAATTGGAGGAACAGCACCTCATATTCCGTTTGGGTAGCTTACACCCCAGCAGTATGAACATTGACTTCTCTGACTTCAAGTAGCCCTTGCTTTCCCTCTCTCTTTATCCCCTCTTCCTCCACCAGTCTTACTGTCTCCGACTACTTTTTAATCTCTGTACTGCCCACTCCCCTGACATCAGTCTGAAGAAGGGTCTCAACCCGAAACATCACCCGTTCCTTCTCTCCAGAGATGCTGCCTGTCCCGCTCAGTTACTCCAGCATTTTGTGTCTACCTTTGATTTAAACCAGCATCTGCAGTTCTTTCCTACATATTTTCAAACTCAACTCCATGCTCACCTGCCTCGAGATCCTTTGATTCCCCTGAACAGCAAACATATGTCTGATCAAAGTGGAGATTTGGCTTTTAATTTGAATGACTAAACTTGACTTCACAGCCAGACATCATGTCAGAGCTCGAATAACCTATATTACTGGGCTATCACATGGCTATTATACTGTACTTGAACAGGTTGAGACTAAATTCTCAATACTAAGATTAAACAATCCAGTTGTTGCCAGGCAAAGAATTGGTTTAGGATTAGATATTTGTCTGATTAAGGCACATTTTTCAGATTGAAATTCTAATATCTGTAAGCAATATACACCAATTTGAGAATATTTCTATGTTTTAAAACAAATACTAGAAGAACATAAACCCAGCCAAACCAACTAATTTCAGGTTTTAAATAATGACTAAGCCACAGCTGTAACTTGAACTTACTGTACAATCTGAAAGCACTATAATTACAGTTCACATGATTAGACAAAAGACAATATCCTGTCTGGGCTTTATTCTACTCAACTTAAGTGCAGTTGTATCCCTATTTGGCAGTGAGGATCCCTGGCAAAATAAATATGTTGCACACTAGATTGAATTGAATCATACTAAACCAAATCAGACTCCCTATGTTTGAGAAGGAACAAACAAAGTTACAGAACTGAGCCCGAAAGCACATATTGTAGAGTTTGAGCTTAGTTTATTGTCACTTGTACTGAGGTACGGTGGAAAACTTTTGTTGCATGATATTTTTAAGGTAGAGATAGATATAGATTCTAAATTGGTACGGGTGTCAGGGGTCACGGGGAGAAGGCAGGAGAATGGGGTTAGATCAGCCATGATTGAACGGCGGAGTAGGCTAGATGGGCCAAATGGCCTAATTCTGCTCCTATCACTTATGACCTTACATGATTACAATCGAACCCCATCCACAGTGTACATGATAAAAGGAATAAGATGAATAACGTTTAGTGCAAGATAAAGTCGAGTAAAGTCCGATCAAAGATAGTACGAGGTAGATAGTAACTCAGGACTGCTCCTGTCCTGAGGAATCTTGCCTGACAGAACTATAGGTAGATTCTGTGGTTATTCCACTCTGTGGAGGTAATGTTACAGTAAAGCTACAGAGAGAAGCTGAAGCAAAGTCTTCAGAAATACCAGAACATAAATGAGGCAAAAGTATAATTCTTGAATGCTTAAGGAAACAATAACTCAGAAACTTGGAGCAATTATTCCCATGTTCCCAACGTAAAATAGCTAGTGAAGCCTTACAATGGCAACACCCAGAACAGCGCAGCACAGAGAAAATCCCTTCGGCCCACAATGATGCCAGGTTAAACTAGCTCCTTTGCCTGGGCGTGATTCAAATCCCTCCATTCCCTACATATCTACGTGTCTATCCAAAAGCCTCTTAAATACTACTACAATATTGGCCTCCGCCACCACTCCTGGCAGTGCCTTCCAGGCACTCAGCACCCTCTGTGTAAATAAACATGCCCTACATATGTCCTTTAAACTTTTCCCCTCTTCGTAAACCTCTGCCCTCTAGTCTTTGATATTTTTCCCGTCTACTTCAGCTGTGCCTCTCGTAAATTTTATATACTTCTAACAGGTTTCCCCTCAGTGTCCAACACTCCAGAGAAAACAATAAAGGTTTGTCTAACCTCTCTTTATCTCTAATACCTTCTAGCAGATTGTTCCCAAACTCAGATATTGATTGTAGGCATTCTGCATGGTCTTCCTATGACTGCATGGGCTTCATCTGGCTGCTCCGATTACCTCCTTTATTCCAAAGGTGTCAGATTAATTGCCAATTGTATATAGTCCCTTGTGTAGGCGAGTGGTAGAATCTGGGAGGAGTTGATGAGAACGTTAGAATTTTTTTTTAAATGGGATAAATGGAGATTTGTATAAATGGACGATTGATGGATAGCATGGACTCACTAAGTAAGGGCCTGTTGTCATGCTGTGTGACTTTTACGACTGAGTTATAGCACCGACTAAAACCTTTAAAGGCCATCGACCTACATTGTTTATAGACAAATCAATCAGGCTCATTCACCCACCCATTACTCAAAGTTATTTTCTCCCAAGTGCCTTACCAATTCCCTTTGGAGATTCCTGATAATTTTCTCCATCACCCCCACAGGCAGGTCATTTGTATTCTGGGTTTCACCCACATATTGCAGCAAATCATATCCCTTTAGAAATAACTGAGAATGGTGGCCCTCTTACCTCCTCTCTTCATTGCAGGTGTGAAACGCTCTTCCCAGGTGAAGCATCAATGTACCTATTTATCAGAAGACTGTTTTTGATCATTGTAGTCTCTTCTACATTGGGACAACCAAATGCAGAAAAGGCAACCTTTAACTCTAGTCCACAAGGGTTGAGCCATGATTCCATTTATTGATTGCTTTCATTCTCTACCCTTCCAACTTCATTCTCTCTACCTTGAATCTTCCACACTAGTCCAACAAACCAATGTTCATAAAGAAACAGCACCTCATATTTCGCTTCGGCAGCTTACAGCCCAGCGGTATGAACATTGACTTCTCTAACTTTAGATAGCTCCTCTGTCCCTCCCTTCCCCTCCCCCTTCCCAGTTCTCCCACTGTCTGCCTGTCTCCACCTATATCCTTTCTCTGTCCCGCCCCCCCTGACATCAGTCTGAAGAAGGGTCTCGACCCGAAACGTCACCCATTCCTTCTCCCCATAGATGCTGCCTGACCCGCTGAGTTACTCCAGCATTTTATGATACCTAAAGAAACAGCATCTCATCTTCTAACATGGGAGGCTCCAGCCTTTTGGACTCAGTGATTTCAACAATTTCAAATAATCTGTCCCAATCTTGTATCTCACGTTTCAAGTATTCACCACCCTTTCTCCCTCCCCTCTCTTCTAGTTGTTTCCAATTTCCTTATCCGCTTGCTACTTGTAGGTACCCTCAGATGATTATTGTTATTCACCAGGTTTTATTACACTTCTTCAGCTAACTTCACCACTTCTGTCATTCACTTTTCCCCATGCATCCACTGTGTTGGGGTTATGTGTCTTGTGTTTCTTTTTTTGTGTGTGACTGCTGGTAACGTGATTTCGTTCGGTACCTCGGTACCGAATGACAAATAAAGATTCTGTATTCTGTATCCTTTGAGTTTGAGTTTGAATTTAGTTTATTGGCACGTGTATCCCAGGTTGCGTTGCTAACCAGTCAGCGGAAAGATCCTTGGCCCCATCTCAACCCTTCTCCACAACTTGGAACTTCAATTCTAATCATTCTTTTCCCAACTCCAATTTTCTCTCAAGATGTTGCCCAGTGCAATTATTTCCAGCAATTCCAATGTTAGATTTTAGATTTTATGTATATTTCTTTGGCAATTCCTTTTTTGAGCTGAATCTGCTTCTGCAGCCTTTCCAGACAGTCCATTATGGACTATAAGTCAAAGGAAAACAAAACAATTATTTTCCCAATTACATTACATATATGGTTACCAACCTCACTTCGAGTAGAAACAGATTCACTCCACTGCCTGCCAGAATGCTTCACAATCTTGTTCAACACTATTAATTCTCCTTTCAAGCACTCTGCTCTTAGGAATTGGACGCGTTTTTCATTTTGTGTTTACAAGATTAGCTCTTAAACAGGCACTAGCTTGCCGTCAAGAAACTTGGTTGGCAAAAGTCTAATTGGGTTCTTGTTGACACGATATATTGCTCGATTTACAAGGTCACAGACAAGGCTCACTAGATGCTGCCTGGTGCAAGGGAGTACCCTGGAACAAAGGGATGTAATGTTTTCACCAATGCTGGTGTTCCCACAGCTCTCAATTTCTACTGTGCTATTGTGGGGAGTTGCTCAAGAAACCTGCTACGAGGCCGTGAAGAAAGAAAAAACAAAATGTAAAATTCTCCAGCTCTTGTTACAATATTGTTGCTGATTTATTCCAGAGAAACAAAAGGTGGAACCGTGCAGAGCTTCCACCTGTTCCTTAGCACAGGGAACCGCACAAGCTGGTTAAGGAAAATACCACAGTCACACTTTCAATGAGGCTTTCAAAGAATACCAAAAAATAATAAAATACCACATAGAGTAACTCAGCAGGGCAGGCAGCATCTCTGGAGAACATGGATAGGTGACCTTTCAGGTCGAGAGCCTTCTTCAGACTGACTGTAGAGGGTGGTGGGGGGGGGGGGGGGAGAAAGCTAAAAGAGGGGAGAGGCAGAACAAAGCATGGCAGGTAATTGGTACACGCGGGAGAGGGGCATTTAATAATAGGCAGATGGTTGGAACAAAGGCCAGAAAGATGTGAGATAGAATTGAAGAGTTGTGAATTATTAAGCCAGAGGGAGGAAAGTAACAGGAGAGATGGGGGTGGGGGGGGAGAAATAGGTGGGAGGAGGTCCAGGTGGGACGCAAGGGAGGTGATGCAGAATGCCCAGGCCTGCAAGTCAGGTCGCCCATGCATCTTGCACACCATGCTAATAAATCCTGCTTTCGTAGTTCTCTTTCATTTTCTGGTTCCCCTAAAAAGGCCTGCAAAATCAGAGTGGTTCCAATTGTGGCAGCTCAACCTTCACGGTTTTGTTCTGCCTGCCACTGTTATGCGGCAGAAATAGCAAACGGTCACAGCAATTCCAGCTTAAACCATATTTCCTTCACCCATTTACATGTTTACTCTAACCCAGCTTTTCCAAGCCTAATTTGTCGTATTTTCTGAGAAATTTAGTTTTGTTTAGTTTATTGTTATGTGTACAGTTTATTGTTATGTGTACTTTTGTTGCGTGCTAACCCGTCATTGGAAAGACAATACATGATTACAATTGAGCCGTCCACAGTGTACAGATATACGATAAAGGGAATAACATAAAAAATGTTAGTGCAAGATAAAGTCCGGTAAGGTGCAATCAAAGAGAGTCTCCAATGAGGTAGATAGTAGCTCAGAACTGCTCTCTAGTCGTTGGTAGGATGTTTCAGATGCCTGATGACGGCTGGGAAGAAACAGTCCCTGAGTCTGGAGAAAGTGCTTTCACACTTCTGTACGTCTTGTCTGATGGGAGAGGGGAGAAGACGGAGTGGACAGGGTGCAACTCATTCTTGATTATTCTGCTGGCCTTGCCGAGTCAGCCTGAGGTACCAATGGAGTCAATGGAATGGTTTTTTGTGTGATGGTGTGGGTGAGCCACTGCTCATTTACCCTGTGATGGACTTCCAAAAATCAGAATTCCACACGTACTAACAGAGTTAAGAACTTAATGTGCAATGTTTGAAAATAACAATTATTTTCAACCATGAAAGGGTCCCATTGTCTCAGCTATCACAACATATTTCAGCTTCAAAACCTTATTACTTTTGCTGAGGTTTCACATGAGCACCTTCAACAACTGTCCACACTTCCCAGCAACAGCAAGCAATCATATCCATTCATCCAATATGATTATCAGGGAGTATGACTCACTCACTCAACCACTGTCTGAAGATTATTAGTCTCAGGCAATAGCCACAAGTAATAACAATGGCTATCATCGAACACAGCACAGACATGGTGCAGTGAGCCTGCAGTTACTGCTGCTGCTGCAGCTCGGTGAGGGACCAAAAGGTTCTTCTAAACTTGCATTATCTCCCTGTGAACACATGGGCTTTACCCCAGATAGAGCCACACAGCACGGAAACACACCATCCAGCCCAACCTGCCCATGCTGACCAACATTCCCAGTCTACGCCAGTCCATCTGCCTGCTTTTGGCCCATGTCCCTCTAAACCTTTCCTATCCATGTATCTGTCCAAATGTCTTGCACATGTTGCTCCAGTTTTCACTCCCACACAAAAGAAGTGCTGGAGGAAGATTAGACACAAAAAGTTGGAGTAACTCAGTGGGTCAGGCTGCATCCATGGAGAAAAGGAATATGTAAAATGGTTCAGATTGCGATATAGAAACATAGAAAACATAGAAAATGGGTGCAGGAGGAGGCCATTTGGCCCTTCGAGCCAGCACCGCCAATCATTGTGATCATGGCTGATCATCCAAAATCAGTAACCTGTGCATGTCCCTTGATTCCACTGGCCCCTAGAGCTCTCAGACCCTTCTTCCTGAAAGGTCACCTTCTTCTCGACCCAAAACATCACCTGTTCCTTTTCTCCAGAGATTCTGCCTGATCTGATGAGTTACACGTTTTTTTGTGTCTATCTGTGGTGTAAACCAGCATCTGCAGTTCCTTCCTACACATTTTGTTGAGTAGGAAGGTTAAATGGCTTAAATTGTCCGAAGAAGGGTCCTGACCTGAATTGTCACCTATTCATTGTCTCTGGAGAACCTGCCTGACCTTCTGAGTTAGTCCGGCATTTTGTGTCCATCTAAGGTTAATTGACTGTTTTAGATTAATCCCAATGTAGATGGATGTCAGAAGAATATGGGGAACTTGATAGACATCCAAAAGAGAATAGATTGCAGGATTATTAGAGGATGAATGGTACTAAGGGAATGCATTAAGAGCCATCATGGACTCCCATGGCTTACGGATTATGAAATATTAGGAAATATGAAAATCCTCTTGCCACATAATGGGTGCAGCTTACTGTTCTAATCCTGATTTGTAATCATTTTTGCTGCCGGCACTAATTCTTGTATAGGTCCACATTCCTCATACGCAAAAGCACTGGACAAGAAGTCAATGATTAAAAATGTTTTAAAATAAAAATCAATAAATCAGCCATCAGGGAAAATCTATTAATAGTTTTCTTTTGCAAAGTAATCAACTTTAAAATGTAGTCCTGATGTTTGAGACTCGTTCTTCAAAGGAGATTCGCACAATCCACACTTCATTGCTTCCTTCAAAACCACCCATTTAAACAAACAGCTCCCATTCAGGATGCTTTTCCATTACGTACCATGTGGCACCGCACTGATGTAATTAAGCTCTGGAATTCTTTCATTTCAAACAAGCTCAGTGGTGTTTTATTAAACGACTCGGAAAAAGTTATTCGAGGAGAGAGTTGCACACTTCATGTAGCACCGCATTCAGAATCAAAAACAAAGGGTATATTTAGTCTTGCACAGAATTACGAGGTTAGCAAGGGAACAAACAGCTTACCAGCTCTTACAGTAGCTGCAACTGCAGCACTTGGTTACATTATTGGATGTGAAAACTCAATCGCAAAATTTAGATTTCAATAAAGAAATTCCACCTTAATCCTGTCTTGCATCCTGCACACTCCAGACCTTTATTTTTACCTACTGTCTTGACTTTTCCTCTTTGAATCTTCTCCAATGTGTGCAATTTGGCCTTGACTGATCTTGTCGTGTTCTGGCCACATTTCATTGGGCCGATGTCAGAAAGCCCATTACGGTGGTGATTTCCCTTATTTCAACCATCACTATATCACACCTGTCCTCTGAATCAATCTGTACTAAATTCAGGCCACTCAGTAATTCTGTAATTGCTCCCCCTCCCCCCACTCGTAACAAGGACAGAATCCCCCTCCTTCTCACCTTCCATCCCACCAGCCAGCGTATCCAACAAATCATCCGCCAACATTTCCGTCACCTACAACGGGACCCCACCACTGGCCATATCTTCCCATCCCCTCCCCTTTCTGCGTTCCGCAGAGACCGTTCCCTCCGTAACTCCCTGGTCGACTCGTTCCTTCCTACCCAAACCACCCCATCCCCGGGTACTTTCCCCTGCAACCGCACGAGATGCAACACCTGTCCCTTTACCTCCCCCCTCAACTCCATCCAAGGACCCAAACAGTCTTTCCAGGTGAGAGAGGTTCACCTGCACCTCCTCCAACCTCATCTATTGCATCCGCTGCTCCAGATGTCAACTTATTTACATCGGCGAAACCAAACGCAGGCTCGGCGATCGCTTCGCTCAACACCTGCACTCGGACCGCGTTAGCCAATCTGATCTCCCGGTGGCTGAGCACTTCAACTCCCCCTCCCATTCCCAGTCTTACCTTTCTGTCATGGGCCACCTCCAGTGCCATAGTGAGTCCCACCGGAAATTGGAGGAACAGCACCTCATATTTCACCTGGGCAGCTTGCAGCCCAGTGGTATGAACATTGACTTCTCCAACTTTAGATAGTTTCTCTGTCCCTCTTTTCCCCTCCCAGATCTCCCACTGTCTTCCTGTCTCCACCTATATCCTTCCTTTGTCCCGCCCCCCTGACATCAGTCTGAAGAAGAGTCTCGACCCGAAACGTCGCCCATTCCTTCTCTCCTGAGATGCTGCCTGACCTGCTGAGTTACTCCAGCATTTTGTGAATAAATACCTTCGATTTGTACCAGCATCTGCAGTTATTTCCTTACAGTAATTCTGTAAATACCTAAAACCTCTGTTTGCGCACTTTATCTCTAAACCAAACTAAAACTAAACACTGAACTCTTTCCAAGACTTGCACAGTTCATGTTACGCAGCAATATTGTCTTTTCCAGAGGCACTAGAAAATACATTGTTGCAGTCAACTCAAGCAGAGCTTTTCAGTTTCCACTTAAAATGTGGAGTTTTGTAACTCCTGAAAGAGACCCAAAACTCAGGCAAACCAGCTCTCTCACAGCCAAGTTTAAGGAGACTCAGCCCTTGCAGGAGGATTATAGGCTCTTCCTCTGAACTGCTCCTTGCTGGAGGATTATGTAGACAGCGCACATTAATGCAAGACAGTGGTTGAATGTTTAGGGTTGTGGGTGTGGAACCAGAGTATATGTTTTGTTTTGGATGACACCAAGCTTTTTGATCATTGTTGTAGATGCAATCTTCCAATATTCCATTAAACTGCTGATTTGCCCCTTGTAGATGGTGGAAGAAATTGCAGTTTTAAGTGACTTGCAGGAGACTGATTGATAATGATCAGCCATGATCACATTGAATGGCGGTGCTGGCTCGAAGGGCCGAATGGCCTACTCCTGCACCTATTGTCTATTGTCTATTGTTAATTGAGACACTGTCTCAATCTTACATTGTAGCCACAGTATTTATATAGCTGGTCTATTCTGCTGATCAATGGTGACTCCCAAGAATTTGATGGTGGTTAATTTGAGCAATTCAGTTGAATATCAAAAAAGGAGATTAGACATTCTCTCAGAGTCTAAAGAAGGGTCCACACCTAAAACATCACCTATCCACATTCTCCAGGGATGCTGCCTGAGTATGTTATCTCTGTGTCTTTATTTTTGGAAACCAGCATCTGGATGTCCTTGTCTCTACTCTCCATCTCTTGAAAATGTCCTGGGGATGGGATGATTGATCTCCAATATCGATACAGTTCGGCCCAACTTGCCCACACCGGCCAACATGTACCAGCTACACTAGTCCCACCTGCCTGCGCTTGGTCCATATCCCACCAAACTTGTCCTAGCCATGTACCTGTCTAACTGCTTCTTAAATGTTGGGATAGTGCCAGCCTCAACTAGCTGCACTGACCAACTGGACAGACACTCCAATGCACCTCTGAAATATAGCTCTTTGGTCCATGGTTAGACCTAGGCTATGACAAGGTCTGGACCAAGATGGAATGAAAACAGGGCATCAACAACAGTGTCTATATTTTGCTGATGATTGAAAGACTGACTGGGTAATAGTATTCAGATTGCAACGGTCTGGGTTTTTTGGGTTGAACATTCCTGAGCAAATTTCCACATCGTCAAGTAGATGTTAGTATTGTAACAGTAGTGGAACACCTTGGTGAGAGGTGTGGCTAGTTCTTGTTATCCAGTTGCCTCAGCCATTACCTCATATCACAGAGTGCAGATTGGATTCTGTGATGGCGTAATGGTGGGGATTTCAGAAGACAGTCATGTACTTGGCACCAAGGATGGACACAAAGTGCTGGAGTAACTCAGCAGTCAAGCAGCATCTCTGGAGAAAAAGGACAGGTGACATTTCGGGTCGGGAACCTTCTTTCAGTCTGAATAAGGGTGTCGACCCGAAACGTCACCATCCTTTTACTTCAGTGATGCTGCCTGACTCGCTGAGTTACTCTGGCATTTTGAGTCTATCTTTGATTATATATGCAGTTCTTTGTTTCTACATGTACTTGGCACTTCCAGCTAAGCTTAATTGCAAATTGTTGCGGTGTATAATTTTGTTGTTAGTACAATTTTTTACCGTTGCAGCACACAACGCCTCTCATCTCTGGCCCTAACCTCAGCAACAATATTGCCTTCCTCTTTTCACATTTGAAAAGCAGGTTAACCTATGATGAGCGTTTGTCGGCACTGGGCCTGTACTCACTGGAGTTTAGAAGAATGAGGGACGACCTTATTGAAACATACAGAATAGTGAAAGTCTTGGATTGAGTGGATATGGAGAGGATGTTTCCACTAGTGGGAGAATCTAGGACTAGAGGTCATAGCCTCAGAATTAAAGGACGTTCTTTTAGGAAGGAGATGAAGAGAAATTTCTTTAGTCAGAGGGTGGTGAATCTGTGGAATTCTTTGCCACAGAAAGGCTGTGGAGGCCGTCAGTGGATATTTTTAAGGCAGAGATAGAATGATTTTTGATTAGTACAGATGCTAAGGGTTATGGGGAGAAGGCAGGAGAATGGGGTTAGGAGGGAGAGATAGATCAGCCATGATTGAATGGAAGAGTAGACTTGATGGGCCGAATGGCCTATTTCTACTCCTATTCATTATGACATTTGATCATATTATTGTGTTCCACCATTTCCAGATCTTGATGACAAGTCCTCCAGAACATTTCCACATAGGCCGTAAGACAATTTGGCCACGTCTGCTTTGATCCCTTGAGCTCACCACTTACTCACTACCTATCATCGGCTCCTCTATCTAGAGAACCCTGCTCCCTATTTGATCATGGTCCTGCTGCTTCCTCAAGCAGCAACAAGCCAAATTCATAGCAAGAGAGCCATCGATGC
Source organism: Rhinoraja longicauda (assembly GCF_053455715.1). Taxonomy (NCBI): domain Eukaryota; kingdom Metazoa; phylum Chordata; class Chondrichthyes; order Rajiformes; family Arhynchobatidae; genus Rhinoraja; species Rhinoraja longicauda. Next base: position 67,113,073 of record NC_135957.1, on the reverse strand, counting down.
AGACCAAGCATCGGTGCCGACCAAGACAAATAACATGTAGTACCATGAACAACACATATTTTATTGGAAATATGAAATTATCAACTAAAAATAGTGGATGATGTCATATTACAGGCTTCATGCAGTTCTGAAATGTCTGAGTATACTGTTTTTAAACACCGCAGGATACAAAGGAGGAAAACTGCCTAGAGGTCCCATTCTTGATGCCTCCTACACCACAAAATGCATTGACGTTCATTGCCAAGATTTGCACGTGGAAACAATATACTTGGGGAAAATACCAGAGTAGTGACTGGGAATACAAGTCTAAACCTTAATAAAACCAATACTGCTCCAGAACTTGTATCGAAAGCAACATGGTCTCGACCCGAAGCATCAGCTATTCCTTGTCTCCAGGTATGTTGCCTGACCCGCTGAGTTACTCCAGCATTTTGGGTCCATCATGCTCCAAAGGTTTTCCTAATTCCATTAAAAGACAGACACTAATGCTGGTGTAACTCAGCGGGTCAGGCAGCGTCTGTGGAGAACATGGATAGGTGACGTTTCAGGTCAGGCCCCTTCTTTAGACTGATGGCAGAGGGGAGTGGGAAAGAAAGCTGGCGCAGAGAAGGGACCGGACAAATCACAGCTGGCAATAGATCATCTCAGGTGAGGGGGTTCCTTGATAAGCAAATCATAGGCAGAAGGTTGGAGATAGCAATTGGAAATACAAAAGAGATACGTGGCTGTGAACTGTGAAGCTAGTTAAAGGACTTTTGGTGGAAGGGGTGGAGAGGGGGGGGGGGGGGGGAAGAGGGGGAGGTTGTGGGGCAACTGGTGCAAGGCCAGCTTGGGATCAGGGAAGGAAGTGGTGGGGAAAAAGTAAGGGGGTGGGGGAGGTAAGTGTTGGGGAGAGAAAGGAGAGTAATCTACTTGTGTTTGCATCAATCATTAAACCCAATTCAACCGACTCCCCTAATATTAATTTGCTTAGAGTTTACAGTACCAATCGTGTTATAAATTTCTTCTTCGTTTCTCAATTAAAAGGCCACAAAAAGTCAGGAAACTAAACAATATGTTTTCCATTCCGACAAACATTCCACTTAAAAAAGATGTCCAAAACAAGGTTTATTCGATTTGTAATAAGTTTTAAGTTGGTTCACTGGTAATAAATGTCAAGACAAATTTCTTTCATCCATTTGTATGAGAAGCATCCTTTTTTTTACCTTAAGGCACTGGTACAAATGAGGTTGTGTCACATCAAAACATGTCGGGCAACGAAATGTACCCTCTGTACCAATCTTCTTTCATTTTAACTACCACATGCAAATAATTAATTCAATTGAAGCAAATCTTCACTCAGATGACTGCAATTGAAATGAATCATCTGTTCACTATAAAATAAAATGTAACGCAATCATTTGCAATTTTAAAACAACTACGTTTCATAAAATATAAAACTGATTCCATTGCCTTGGTTGTGCTGCATCATCCACTTGTTTTGCTAATAGATTCAATTGACTATTTTTTGCAATAGTTGACTACTTTGGAGCAGTTTAGATGTAACAGAATGCAGGACAGAATCTACATGTGCTGCAAATGGTCCAGCCAAAGATCAATCGATTTTTAAATATTAAGAGAATCAATAAATATGGTATTAGTGCTGGAAGGTGATGCCAGGGTAAAATTTTAATCCTGTGTATGACTCTGAGTCTAAAAACATGGCTGAAATTTTACCTTGGCATCACTTTCCAGCACTAATACCACATTTATTGAAGAGTTGGAAGATGGGATTAATATGGACGTCCACACCAACCAGTGGGCACCCGTCCTATTAATCCCGTCTTCCAGCTTGTTGCCCACAGCCTTCTAGGCCTAGGTGATTTAAGTCCTCACTGAGACGTTTCTTCAATGTTGTCAGTGATTCTCTTCCACCACTCTCTCTGGCAGTGCGTTCCAGGTAGTCACCACCCTCTGGGTAAGGAAGGTTCCCCTCAAATTCCCTCTAGTTTCTTTCCCCATACCCTAAATCATACCCTAAAATGGACATAGCATCTCCAGTCTCTTGTCATAGGTGATGTGGCCACCTTTACATCGACAAGAGCAAGCACAGACGAGGCAACCGTTTCACTGAACATTTGCGCTCGGACTTCCTAGGCCTGCTGGATCACACAGTTTCAAACCATTTTAAAACTCCCCTTCCCACACTGACCTTTCTGCCTATGCCTCCTCCATTGCCAGAGTGAGGTCACACACAAACAGGAACAACAACACGTCGTATTCTGCGCGGCCAGCTTACAATCCAACGGTATGAACACAGAATTCTCCAATTTTAGTTAAAACCTCACCCTTCTTTCCCCCACCATTGTATGCACCCATTTCTCCCACTACATTCTCCCACTTCCCTCTTCCCCCCAACCCATTCTACTTATATCCCTCCCTCTAGCTTTATATTTCACTCTCCTTTTATGACACCTCTTTGTCTCCTTTTCATCTCCAGCATTTGCTCATCCAACTGCAGCAAATCAAACCCATCTCAGCTGTATCCACCTATCACTTGCCTGGCTTTGTCCTGCCCTTACCCCTTTTCCAGCTCACCCCTCAATACAATCAGTTTGAAGAAGGGTCCCAACCCAAAACATCACCTAAGCATGTCCTCCAGAGATGCTTTCTAACAAAATTTTCAGTCTTCCAAGCGTGGACAAAAATCTCTGTGGCTGTCAACTTTCAGTGTATTTTCAAATTAAACACCAGTATTTTATCAACATTATTCCTGCAGGATTTTGAACAATATTCAATTAGGCAGCAACTTCAACAAAGGTCTTTTGCACAAAAAAAGCCTGTTAAATATACCACAGCAGTAACAGGCCAATAGTTTAAGCACACGTTTAAAATGCAATCTGTATGCTTTCAATTTTGATGAAATCAACTTTTTTATTAGCTTCAATAACCTCGACTATTATACTCATTCAGCAAACTTCATACCCTGGTATATCATTTCATGCTCCTCAGTAACTCACGCGGCAATAATTCTATTTAATCATAAAGCTAAATCAAAATCCAACAATAGTTCCTTCAGATACCTTTTCACATCATCAGCCAGCATTCAATTTTTCCATACAACATTAAAAGAATCATGAGTAGAATAGCAGGTTTGCTTGACTGGCAGCTGTATGACTAATGAAACGGCTTTAAATTTCATCTCTGATATTACCTGGGCAATCTGAGAAGAAGCCAATACTCCCCAAGGCTTCACATAATAGTTTATTGATTACATGAGATGCAGGGGCAGGATTTTTTAAGCCATTATATTGCAATGTAAGATTGCTACAGAGGTTGTTTAATGCTGATTTCTATCTGTTAAAAATAATTCTGTCATTAACGGTAACTGGCTACAAACTATTGAACGTTTTATTTCACATTTCTGCAAAAGTTGAATCTTTCAGGAAAAATAAAGTGTTGCAGTAATCTACATTACCGCAGTTAATACTTTAGTTATCTTGAGAGCCAAGATTCAGACATTGCATCCTGAACTCTTTTCCATCTACGAGTGTTGTATTTCACATCCTCAATGAGTAGCAACCTTGATAAGATCATTATTTATAATAATCTTCTTCTTGCATATGGCATGCACAGCCTAAAGTTGTAGGTCAAGGATAGACATCCAGTTGCTGGGTGAATGGCCTTGATGCCATCACTGTTATTTTTACTGTAATTGGTTTGAAATACCCTAAGATTGTTTGTATTCAGGTTCCTTTCCTAGTTATCCCAGCAATTCACTGGTCAATATGATTGCATCAGATAGTCTTGAGATAAATTTCTGGCAAAATTAGTTAGCTGGTAGTTTAGTTTAGTTTGGAGATACAGCGCGAAAACAGACCCTTTGGCCCACCAAGTCTACACCGACCAACGATCCCCTACGCACAATAGAGACAATTTACCATTTTACCAAGCCAATTAACCTACAAACACACGTCTTTCGAGTGTGGGAGAAAACCGAAGATCTCAGAGAAAACACATGCAGATCACAGGGAATATGTACAAATACCATACAGGCAAGCATGCATAGTCAGAATCGAACCCAGGTCTCTGGCATTGTAAGGCAGTACCTCTACCACTACACCATCGCACCGCCAGGTAGGACTACTTTCATTATTATAATATTGATCAGATTTTATTATTCTTTCATTAGCCAGCCTATATAGTTCATACTTACTGAATGTTAATATTAGAGTTTGCATGATTGAATATGATATACATGACCCCAAGATTGCTGGTCAATGTTGCAGATTATTGTTTGATCTGCTTTTGGCCATCAACATTCCAGGTGATGTATTCTAGATCCTCATGCCACAGTACATATTATATCTAAAATCTATTATTTTCCTGCAAATGTCTCCATTGCTCTGTTCCACCCACTCTGCAAGTTCCTCTATCACCTTAACTCCAATCTGAGCAGTTCACCCCCAAAATTCTGACACCATTGTGCCATCCTTTCCTTATCTCTCTAGCAGCTGATGGAAGTGTCAATGGGATTTATCTGGCTAGTTCTGCCCTCTGGCACACTCTACCTCTAAACTTCTTTGAGTGAAGAACTGAGTTTGTTCGTGAAAGTAAAGATGGTGAGGCAATCTTTATTCCAAACACCATCATAATGCATTTGCCAACATAAGAAACAACTTAAAAATGCTGCTGGCATCAATTAACACATTTCCAAGTTGTTCATTCCAGTTCTATGTGCCCATCTGTGCCAATTCTTTCTCCTCATCTTGAAGTAACGCATTTGCAGCTGGGCTCCGAAGACTATCCAAAACTTGTTTCAGCATGACCTTTACTTGATTTATAATTTCAGATTCCAGTGATAATAAGTACACCATACTAACCAGATGGCATTCAGAAAGCTGAAATGTAATGCCTCTGGGATGAACATGACCTCAACATAATTACATACAGGTTCAAAAGCACAGGCAATGAAAAGTTATTATCAAAATAACAACGTTTAAAATAGACACGTGTATTGTTGCCAAGTGTTCCATTTTAATCATGGTAATTTGGTAAATATCAAAAGACAGTGAGCAAACTGTACGAATTGAAATCACAGCAAATGCTACTGATTAAGTTAAAAACATTTGTAACAATTAGAATTTTAAATGTCCATTTCAGTATTGCCTAGAGTTGATGTTTGTGAAATAGGGAAGTATTATTAATACAGTAAAAATTAAGAAACAAAAATAAACAAGAATCTAAGAGAAACAACACCAGCTGAAATACAGTAGTTTTCATCAAATCACGATTCACTTGCAATAAGTGAGTTTGGTATCTCGACTGCACATGCGCAGGTCATAGGTCACTTGAAGGGTCTCGACCTTAAATGTCAGCCATTCCTTCTCTCCAGAGATGCTGCCTGTCCCGGTAAGTTACTTCAGCATTTTGTGTCTACCGGAGTGATGTGTTTCTGGGTGATATTATAGGGAGGGTTTAATCAGACAAATCGCTCCGCTGGATGCTAACCTCTGCAGCTGTCTAATCGCTGCACGAACAGCAGCTTCAAGTTTAGTGGTCATCCATTGGCATTCCTGACTGTAGCCACCGCCTGCACAAAGCAGCAATTAATTCACTCAAACGTTTGTTTTTCTTTTGCATCGCCGACAATCCAAGAACGATTGAGAAAACCAAGAATAATTCATGGTTCGGGAAGTGCGACATATTCCCGCTTGAGGAGAAGCCCCGGTACATGTTACAATGCAAAAGAAAATCGTCACGATCTCGCTCGCTCACCGAAGCATAAAGCAATAAAACCTACAAAATCATCGTATTGTTTACAAATTAACCATAAATACACCTAATTAATAGTTTTGAAAGCAGTATTTTCTTTGCTCGAAGAAGTAAAACTGGAAAATACGGATGAAACGCAGGTCTGCATACACACAGCAGCTCAGCGGGCGAGAATGTTTAGCCCAAGTGACCCTATGACCTGCGCATGCACGGTCGATACCAAACTCGCTTATTGCAAATTAATTGGTAAATCAAAATTGCTACTTTTTAGATGCAAGTTGATCTGCTGATGAATTGGAGAGGGGATGCTGCATGAAACACACAGCAAAGTCTGTTGAAGAACAAATTACGACAATCTGTTCAACTAACAAAACGTAATGTGCAGAGGGAACAAGCTGCAGCAATTTGTCTCAAAAGAACAGCACATTGCAGTGAGTGAATGAGACCAACACACTGAGGGCGGCACAGTGGTAGAGTTGCTGCCTTACAGCGCAAGAGACCCAGGTTCGATCCTGACTACGGGTGCTGGCTGTTTGTATGTTCTCCACTTGACCTGCGTAGGATTTCTCTGGGTGCTCCAGTTTCCTCCCACACTCCAAAGACATACAGGTTTGTAGGCTAATTGGCCTGGTATAATTGTAAATTGCCCCTCGTGTCTGTAGGATCGTGTAGTGTGCGGGGATTACTGGTCGGCGCGGATTCGGTGGTCTGAAGGGTCGGTTTCTGCACTGCCAAGTCTCTATAATCTCTAAACTAAACATAAATTAAGTCCATACAATTGTTTTCAGTCATTTTGAACTGTGATCACCGTCAAATTATTTCCACACTGCCTGGCTATAGCTTTGCCATGGTATACAATATTTGCTTTAGGTTCATTGTTGTTGCTGTTTGTCACTTGCTCTCGACTACGACCATGACATCTCGTCCATAATGCTGCAATATGTATAGAGATGGCTGATTAGACCAATCTGTGCTTGAAAGTTCCTTCCACACAGGTGGCAGAGGTGCAGGGAAGATGTAGCATTGGTGGTTCATGATTTGCAACATTTTCTTTTCCTGTTTGTTTCCTCTGTTCTAGTTTCTTTATAAGAACGAGCACCCCTTTTAATGCATGTACGTCAAACGGTACTATCCAATGTTTCTTGTTCCCAAAGGCGAGTGTTGATGTTGAAACTCTCCAGGGATGTTCTACCAGAGTTTGTGTATCTCCTTTTTGTGTCCACCACATAATCATTTTCCCTCAGTCAGCTCTTCATAAAGTAGTTGCTTTGGTACTCCGCCATCAGACTGCTGTCCTGCCCACCTAATCTGTGGTTCTTTCAACAATATGTAGATGCTGGGGACTTTGTCTTGGACAGAATTTGCATTCTGGAATTAGTTATAGGAGCAGAATCAGGCCATTCAGCCCACCTAATTCTCTTTTAGTTTTATGCTGTCCTTGACTACCTTTGTCAGCCACGGTCACCACATTCTCCCCCTGGAATCTTTCTTCCTCTTTGGGATGCAAAGATCCTACGTCTTCCCAATTACTCCCAGAAACACCTGCCGTTGCTGTTCCATTGTCATTCCTGCTAGGGTCCCTTTCCAAACATTTGCCAGCTCCTCCCTCATTAGTTATCTTTACAAAACGGTAATACTGATGCATCTGATTTCATCTTCTCCCTCTCAAACTGCAGGCTGAATTTTATCATGTTATGGTCACTACCTCCTGGGGGTTCCTTTACCTGAAGCTCCCGAAATCAAATGCGATTCACTCTTGCTTCCCACTTGATGTGAAATATTGTGCATGGACAGGTGATGTGAAAGTTTTAAGCTGCCTGGCATCTCTGATGTACATTGTGCATATCTCACAAGCATAGGTATGAAACAACATGATACGCCTTCAACTTGGTCTTCAGGCCAATTCCTCTTCATTCCCACACTTTACTTCTCAGTCTACCAAAAGCAGAGCTGCTTCTTGTTACCCTGTTGTTGTCTTGGTCATCAACATGGTTCTTGGGAAATTGCTGGCAATGTATGTGAACCTTTCCACAGCTGAAAGCCTCTGTCCATTTGCAAGGATGTCTGGTTCTGTGCACGGAATGTTTGGTGCAGGTTTACGGTTGGCACCTACAGGGCTCTCAGGTGAAAATTTGACTTAAAAACTGCAACAAAGACATTTAACTATCAGTCCATCAGAGGTAAATGTTAAAATGCATCTAATCTTCAATGGGGGTTGAATGTTCTTTTGGCAGTCATGAAAACACATGGTTTATTTGTTCAATTACCAGATGGTAATTACCAGAAAGCTCATCATATGACCCAAAAGAGCACACGGATCGATCCTCAGTAAGAATTTGTCTGTGATCCACTGTCCAAGCAATGCAAGACAATCAAAGATCACCATTCCTGACAAAATGACAGTTCAGAGTCAACAATGTTCAGACTAGACTCCCGGTTTACAAACACTTCAACTCCCCCTCCTATTCCCACATTGACCTTTCTGTCCTGGGCCTCCTCCACTGCCAGAGTGAGGCCAAACGCAAATTGGAGGAACAGCACCTCATATTTCTCTTGGGCAGCTTACAAAACAGTGGTATGATATTGATTTCTCCAATTTGAAGTAACCCCTGCATTTCCTCTCTCCCCACCCTAAGCATCCTACTAATTCCACCGTTCACATCCTTGTATCCCTTCGTTATCACCTCTTCCCCAGCCAACAATGGGCCATTATGGGATCCACCCTTCCTAGATCATCTGTTGTCAGCACTGCTTTGTTCTAGCCTTTTTTTACCTCCAGTTTCTTCCCCACTACTTTCAGTTTGAAGAAGGGTCCCGACCCCAGAAGTCACCCATTCGTTTTCTCCAGAGATACCGCCTGGCCCGCTGAGTTACTCCAGCACTTTGTGTATCTATCTTTGGCATAAAACAGTATCTGCAGTCCCTTTCTGCACGACGTTCTGACGATTGTCATGATAAATGAATAGAATTTACAGGATCTACAGGTGAGAAACTTTTGCCTATTATTTATCAAGAATCACCTGAAAGACATGTTTTCAGGTCAGGAAACTGGAGATGAATGACAGAGATCACAAGATCTATCCAAAAAACAATGCAACGATACATGGGACAATTAGTTAGTCCACGATTATCTTGATACATATCATATCATATATATACAGCCGGAAACAGGCCTTTTCGGCCCACCAAGTCTGTGCCGCCCAGCGATCCCCGCACATTAACACTATCCTACACCCACTAGGGACAATTTTTACATTTACCCAGCCAATTAACCTACATACCTGTACGTCTTTGGAGTGTGGGAGGAAACCGAAGATCTCGGAGAAAACCCACGCAGGTCACGGGGAGAACGTACAAACTCCTTACAGTGCAGCACCCGTAGTCAGGATCGAACCTGAGTCTCCGGCGCTGCATTCGCTGTAAAGCAGCAACTCTACCGCTGCACTACCGTGCCGCCCATCTGACAGTGGGCATCTGGCAGGGTGCGGGGAAACTATTGTGAAATAAAGATAGAAAGCACCTCCAGAAAGCTGAATAGAATATAGAATAGAATAGAATAGTTCCTTTATTGTCATTGTAACATGAGCCATGTACAACGAAATTGTAAAATGTCAGCCAGTCAGTGCACCATTCAAACATTTCTAAAAGCTAACGATACATACAAGGTAAAATATTTTAAAAAAGATAAACAACTAAAATAAATATCATGAAAATAGCACGCATAAACACCCAACCCTACATCCTTCTGTCGATTTCACAGTCTCTTATTATGTATCGCCCCTGCGTTCCTTGGCGGCTACATTTAGTGCCTTTATAGCAGTGGGGTAAAAACTATTTTTAAGTCTGTTTGTCCTTGTCCTTGTAGATCTGTACCGTCTGCCTGACGGTAGCAGTTCAAACAGGGAGTGTCCGGGGTGGGAAATGTCCTTTATAATACTCTGGGATTTTTTGATGCAGCGGGAACTGTGTAAGTCCTCCAAGGTAAGTAGAGGGCAGCCGACAATCCTCTGGGCGTTGTCAATGGCCCTCTGGAGCGCTTTCCTCTGAGCCGCTGTGCAGCTGGTGTACCATACGCATACACAGTATGTTAGGATGCTCTCAATGTAGCACCGATAAAAGGACAACAGCAGTCTCTGAGTGATGTTATTCTTCCTGAGCACCCTCAGGAAGTGCAGTCTCTGCTGGACCTTTTTCAGCAGCGCAGAGGTGTTCACGCTCCACGTCAGGTCCTCCTCAATATGGATTCCCAGGAAGCGGAAATCCGCCACCCTCTCCACACAGTCCCCTCTGATAGTTAATGGTACCATGTCCGTTTTATTCTTTCTGAAGTCTATTATTATTTCCTTTGTCTTTAAGGTGTTGAGGAGCAGGTTATTTTCTCCACACCACACTGTCAGCTGCTCCGCCTCATCCCGGTAGGCGTACTCGTCCCCCCCGGTGATGAGTCCCACCACCGTAGTGTCATCCGCAAATTTGACAATGGTGTTGCTGTGGTGGGCGGGGGTGCAGTCATGTGTATAGATGGTGTAGAGCAGGGGGCTCAGCACGCAGCCCTGTGGAGAGCCGGTACTGAGGCTGAGGGCTGTAGATGTGTGATGGCCCACTCTGACTCTCTGGCTGCGAGCTGACAGGAAGCTATTTATCCACATGCAGGTGGAGTGTGGAAGTCCCAAGTCCCCCAGTTTGTCCACCAGTTTATGGGGAAGGATGGTATTAAAGGCAGAGCTGTAGTCCACAAAGAGCATCCGCACGTAGCTCCCCGGCTGCTCCAGGTGGAACAGTGCAGCATGGAGGGCTGTGGCTATAGCGTCCTCTGTGGATCTATTCGCTCTGTACGCAAACTGGTGGGGGTCAAAGCTTCGGGGCAGGAGTGATGTGATATGACCCCGGACCAGTTTTTCAAAACACTTCATCACCACTGGTGTGAGTGCGACTGGCCGGTAGTCGTTGAGGCTGGAAATGTGGGGTTTTTTGGGCAAGGGGACTATGATTGCGGACTTCAGACAGGATGGAACAGTGGACTGGGCCAGAGACTGGTTGAAAATCCTCGTACAGACTCCAGCCAGCTGGTCAGCGCAGTCCTTCAGCACGCGTCCAGAGACGCCGTCGGGTCCAGTAGCCTTCCTTGGATTGATGGCCCGCAGCGTGCGCCTCACCTCATGCTCCTCTATCTTGAGGGTTAGGCTGCTGTGGACCACGTGGTGTGATATGGCTGTCTCGGGTGGCTCCACTTCAAAGCGAGCAAAGAAGAGGTTCAGCTCCTCTGCCAACGAGGCGTCACCTTCAGCAGCTCCAAGGTTGGTCTTATAGTTGGTTAGATACTGGATCCCCTGCCACACCTGCCTGCTGTTGTTGCTGTCCAGGTGGTCCTCTATCTTCCTCCTGTAGTCTAATTTGGCCTCTCTGATGCCTCTCTTCAGGTTAGCTCGGGCCATGCAGTATAAAGCCCTATCGCCAGACCTAAAAGCAGTGTTCCTCTCTTTTAACAGCCGCTGGACCTCCCGGGTCATCCAGGGCTTCTGGTTGGGGTAGACCCGGATGCGTTTGTCCACTGTGACAGTGTCCATGCAGTTTTTAATGTAACATAGTACACTGTCTGTGAACACCTCCAGGTCCCGGTGTTCAAACACATCCCAGTTGGTCCTGTCGAAGCAGTCCTGCAGCTGCTGAGATGCACCATCAGGCCAAGTTGTGATGGTCTTTGTGATGGTAGGAGCGGTTTTCCTGAGGGGGGCATATGCAGGAATTAAAAACAGGGACATATGGTCCGACTGACCCAGGTGTGGTAGTTGTCTAGCCCTGTAGCCCAGCTTGATGTTGGAGTAGACCTTGTCCAGTGTGTTAGCTCCTCTTGTAGCACATTTAACATGCTGATAGAATTTGGGGAGCATTTTCTTCAAGTCCGCGTGGTTAAAGTCCCCTGCTATGATGTGAACACCGTCAGGATATATGCTCTGTTGACTGCTAGTGCTACCATACAAATATCCGATAGCCGAGTTAGCATTAGCATCCGGTGGTATGTACACAGCAGTTATCATGACAACAGTAAACTCTCTAGGGAGATAAATGGGCCTGCATTTAACAGTCACATACTCCAGGTCCGGGGAGCAGTGACTGTCTACAATCACTGTGTTTGTACACCAGGTGTTGTTCACGTACACACAGAGCCCTCCACCTCTGCTCTTACCAGAGTCTCTTGTCCTGTCATGACGCTGTGCTGTGTAGCCTGCTAGCTCGATAGCAGAGTCCGGAATGAAAGAATGAAGCCAGGTCTCCGTGATCAACAGGATACAGCTGTCCTTCACGGCGTTGTTAGCTGCAGTCTGCAGCCTAAGTTCATCCATCTTGTTAGCGAGGGATCTGGCGTTCGTTAGAAACAGGCTGGGAAGCGGTGGTTTCAGTGGCTGCCTCCGTAGCCTGACCAGAGCGCCGGCCCTGCCGCCTCGCTTTTGCCTTCTCTCTCTGCGCCGCCTTCGCCTCCTCCCCGCGGGGATGGTGATCCACGGAGAGTCGGGGCTCCTCGCTATGTCCGCCGGGATCTTGTATGAGCGGACAAACTCGGCGGTAACCCCCCATTCGCGACCGGCTCCAATCCTAAGAAGATCCTGCCGGCCGTAGACGTTGTTCGCCCGACAGTAAGTACACAGGGCACAAAACAACACGCACACATACACAAAAAAACACGAGCACTGACCGGGAGGACATCGAGCCGCTGCAACTGTGCGCGCCGCCATTTGAAGCCATCACTTGAGTTGTCAGACCAAATACATTTTATCTACCTTCCCATTCATATGGCCATTCGAATCTCGACCAAAGCATTGAAGCTATCATACATTTTCCAAATGTCACCCTACTGGCTGGCAACATTTCAGATATTTTTTTATCCATCCTATTCGGTTTTCTGTCTCTTCAGATGTCCATCTATTTATGACAGGAACATAAGCCGAGACCCCCGTCACCCATTCCTTTTCTCCAGAGATGCTGCCTGTCCCGCTGAGTTACTCCAGCTTTTTGTGTCTATCTTCGGTTTAAACCAGCATCTGCAGCTCCTTCCGACACATAGTTTTCTCAAATGATTTTCTTTAAAAGCTGCTGTGGAGATGCTCTTTGGTCCTATGATGCTACAACAGCGGCAAACATCAGTTACAGCTGAACCTCAGGTATCACCAAAGATCAGCATCAGGATAAAAGGAATGATAAGCAGAAGTAATTATCAACACAATTCTACAAACCAAAGGCTCTTTGTGAAATGAACTGCAGCGAAGAACTGTGTAGAAAAGAAGTGCAGATGCTGGTTTAAATTGAAGGTAGACACAAAATGCTGGAGTAACTCAGCGGGACGGGCAGCATCTCTGGAGAGAAGGAATGGGTGACATTTCGGGCCAAGACCCTTCTTCAGACTCAAGGCTGTCCTTCTCTCCAGAGATCAGAATCAGAATCAGAATCAGAATAGCCTTTATTGTCATCCAAAAATGTCTTTTGGACGAAATTCCGTTACCCACAGTCCAACAGTAAGAGCAATCAAATAAGCAATAACACACACAATCACAAACCAACACAAAACAAAAAAGAAACATCCATCACAGTGAGTCTCCTTCAGTCACCTCCTCACTGTGATGGAAGGCCAGAATGTCTTTTCTCTTCCCCTTCCGTCTTCTCCCGCGGTCAGGCTGTTGAAGTTGCCACGTTCCAGGCCGCGCCGGACGGTGAAAGGTCCGCAGCGGGCCGACCCAAGGTCCGCAGCGGGCCGACCCAAGGCCCGCGATTCGGGGCGGGCGAAGACGTTGCCGCTGCATATTGGGCCGGTCGTGGCTCCCGACATTGAAGCCCCCGCCGGGCAAAGAAAAATCCCGCCGGGCAAAGAAAAATCCCGCGGCCTATTTCAGGTGAAAGGTCCGCAGTGGGCCGACCCAAGCTCCGCGATTCGGGGCGGGCGAAGACGCTGCCGGAGCTCCCGATGTCGGCACCCACCCAGGGGACAGCAAGCTTCCGATATCCACGCGGCCCGCGACCGAAGAAGCCTTCGGAGCCTCCAAAGGCGAGTCGCAGCCGCTCTCGCAGCGCCACCACAGCCTCTGAAGGCAGCCAGCTCCGCAGATGGTGAGTACAGTCCGCGGGCTCTGCGAACCAGAGCCCAGGTGGTCCCAGCTGGAGGCCACCAGCTCCAGGTGTTTGGCCGATGGTAGGCCGCAGCGGGAACGGAGACGTGACCCAGAAAACAAAGGTCGTGTCACCGTTCGGAAGAGACAATTTTACAGTCCCCCCCCCCCCCCCCACACACATAGTACACAACCACAAAAAACACTACATCACATCCAAACACTACAATTAAGACAAAAAACAAGAAAAAACACAAAAGACAAAGGGACTGCAGGTAAGCCGCAGCTGCTGGGCAGCGCCGCCATTTTGCAACCTGTGCTGCCTGTGCTGCTGAGTTACTCCAGCATTTTGTGTCTGCAGTGAAGAACTATTCAATTGGCAGAATAAATACGTTTGCTTGCAAAATGGGTGGTTTTTCCTTTATAGTTGCATACTAATCCATCACTTTCTTGAGACATCCAGAACGCAGGCTTTTGTAAATTCCCGTGGAAAGGTATTTCACAGGCTGCCTTCCTTTTCTTTGGTGGACCTCAAACTGTGTGATAAATCCTCAGTAGCACAGCTGAGGATTTTTTTTTGTTTTCTAATCCCTTAAGTCAAAGGCCATGACCATTGAGCTTGAAAAATCAATCACTCCCTGGTTTGACTAGTAAAGCAGTTGGTAACTTAGCCCTCTCATTTACGAGAGGATAACCAAAGTCAGGTGCAGATCTAATGTAAGATTCTGGAAACCTGTGAAAACAGATTTTAATCATTGTAAACCTGTCATTTATCAGCATGCACAATTTTGCAGATGGCCCTCTCCTCTGACATTATTACTGCATATTTTTAAATGAGGATTACTCTAAAATTTCACATTTCGGTCCTAAATTCCAGTCTGCTACACTTCAAAAATAAAGATTGAAATTCAAAAGTAACTTTAATGAGCTGTTACACTTTCCCCCTGCCATTTTAGTTACTCAGGAAGAGCAGAGTGTCATCTGCTGAAAGTCATTAAAAACCACACTGACAGTAATAGACTGGGCAAGAGTGCTGAGAAGATTTACAAGGGTCTTGCCAGGACTTGAGGGCCTGAGCTGCAGGGAGGGATTGGGCAGGATAGGATTGGGCAGGGGAAGGCACGGTGGCACAGCGGTAGAGTTGCTGCCTTACAGCGAATGCAGCGCCGGAGACTCAGGTTCGATCCTGACTAGGGGCGCCGTCTGTACGGAGTTTCTACGTTCTTCCCGTGACCTGCGTGGGTTTTCTCCGAGATCCTCGGTTTCCTCCCACACTCCAAAGACGTACAGGTATGTAGGTTAATTGGCTGGGCAAATGTAAAAAATTGTTCCTAGTGGGTGTAGGATAGTGTTAGTGTGCGGGGATCGCTGGGCGGCGCGGACCCGGTGGGCCGAAGGGCCTGTTTCTGCGCTGTATCTCTAAATCTAAAAAATCTTTTTTTTTTTTAAATACCTTGGAGCACAGGAGGCTGAGGGGTGATCTTATAGAGGTGTATAAGATCATGAGAGGAATAGATAGAAACATAGAAAATAGGTGCAGGAGTAGGCCATTCGGCCCTTCGAGCCAGCATCACCATTCTAAAGAGCTCTATCTAGCTCTCTCTTGAATGCGTTCAGAGAATTGGCCTCCACTGCCTTCTGAGGCAGTGAATTCCACAGATTTACAACTCTCTGACTGAAAAAGCTTTTCCTCATCTCCGTTCTAAATGGCCTACCCCTTATTCTTAAACTGTGGCCCCTGGTTCTGAACTCCCCCAACTTTGGGAACATGTTTCCTGCCTCTAACGTGTCCAACCCCTTAATAATCTTATATGTTTCGATAAGATCCCCTCTAATCCTTCTAAATTCCAGTGTATACAAGCCTAGCCGCTCCAGTCTTTCAACATATGACAGTCCCGCCATTCCGGGAATTAACCTAGTAATCCTACGCTGCACGCCCTTAATAGCAAGAATATCCTTCTCACATTTGGAGACCAAAACTGCGCACAATACTCCAGGTGCGGTCTCACTAGGGCCCTGTACAACTGCAGAAGGACCTCTTTGCACCTATACTCAACTCCTCTTGTTATGAAGACCAACATTCCATTGGCTTTCTTCACTGCCTGCTGTACCTGCATGCTTCCTTTAAGTGACTGATGCACTAGGACACCCAGATCTCGTTGTACATCCCCTTTTCCTAACTTGACTCCATTCAGATAATAATCTGCATTCTTATTCTTACCACCAAAGTGGATAACCTCACACTTATCCACATTAAACTGCATCTGCCATGCATCCGCCCACTCACACAACCTGTCCAAGTCACCCTGCAACCTCATAGCATCTTCCTCACAGTTCACACAACCACCCAGCTTTGTAATTTTGTCGTGGTTTCCGGTGTTCAAAATGAAGCTGATGACACGGATAATTCTTCAAGAACGTAGTTGTAAGGGAAGCTGGGTCTTTTTTCCTACCCTAGACATATGGGGGTAGGTTTTTGGCCGAGTGACCCAGGATATTAGCATGATGGAAAAAGAAAACCACAAAAATGCACATGTTGTTAACTCAAATCATAAATCCACTCTCAACCATTAGCCCCCCTCCCATATCATCTGCAAATTTGCTAATGGTACTTTTAATCCCTTCATCCAAGTCATTAATATATATTGTAAATAGCTGCGGTCTCAGCACCGAGCCTTTCGGTACCCCACTAGTCACTGCCTGCCATTCTGAAAGGGACCCATTTATCCCCACTCGTTGCTTTCTGCCTGTCAACCAATTTTCTATCCATGTCAGTACCCTACCCCCAATACCATGTGCTCTAATTTTGCCCACTAATCTCCTGTGGGACCTTGTCGAAGGCTTTCTGAAAGTCAAGGTACACCACATCCACCTGCTCTCCCCTAGATGGTTGGTTAGCACCACTCTCTAGCTGTTGATAGGATGTCTCAGTTGCCTGCTAACAGCTGGGAAGAAACTCTCCACGAATCTGGAAGTATGTGTTTTCATACCTTTGTACCTCTTGGCTGATGGGAGAGCGGGTTAGAGTGAGTGGGATAGTGAGGATCAAAAACCAGAGGACATGTGTTTAAGGTTAGAAGGGCAAGAACCTAAGGGGCAACGTTTTCACACAGAGGGTGGTGGATATATGGAACAAGCTGCCAGAGGAGGTTGTTGAAGCCGGTACTATAATAGTATTTAAACACTTGGACAGGTACTTGGATAAGAAAGGTTTAGAGGAATATCGGTGAGTTGGGCCAAAGGGCCTGTTTCCCTGCTGTATGTCTCGAGGAATCCACAGATTGGAACATAACATATAGAAAAGCAAGCTCAGCATCAGGCCTTTTGTCTCACTGTGCCTGTGCCAAACATAAGTCCCGCACATGATCCGTATCTCTCTAATCCCTGCATATCCAAGCGTCTATCAAAATACCTCTGAAAACACCACCATCATCACATCTGCCTCCAGCACCAACCCTGGCAACACGTTCCAGGCACTGACCTCACTGGCCTTTGGCTTCCACATGCAACTCACAAGCAGGCACTTTAAATGTGGCCCTCTGCCTTCATATCAACTGGTGCGAGGACTGAAAGAAAGCACCTTAGGTTTAGTTTTAGAGATACAGCGCAGAAACAGGCCCTTCGGCCCACCGAGTCCACACCGACCAGCGAGCCCCGCAAATTAACACTATCCTGCACACACTAGGGACAATTTTTACACTTATACCAAGCCAATTGACCCACAAACCTGTACGTCTTTGGAGTGTGGGAGGAAACCGAAGATCTTGGAGAAAACCCACGCAGGACACGGGGAGAACGTACAAACTCCGTATGGACAAGCACCCATAGTCAAGATCCTTCCCGGGTCTCTGGCGCTGTAATCAGCAACTCTGCCGCTACGCCACTGTGCTGCCCTCTTTGTGCAATATAATCTCACTGCTACAATTACAACAACATTTGGACATCTAAGAAATTTAATTGCAGCACTTTAAACAGTGCATTCATATTGCTCTTTCAGCCTTGAAGCTGGGTTTGAATTAATCAGAGATCTCTCTGTCAGTTTTAGGAGGTCACAAAAACCAGAAAATGATTCTGAGTTTAGAAAGCAGGTGTCTACACTGGGAATTTACAAGCTTGCCTCTTCCAAGCCTCTCTCCCACATTAGAACATTTCCATGTTCTCCCTGTTGAGCAATGTAAAGTACATGTTCATTCGAGTGCAGTCAATCCATGCTAGTTATAAGTGTGTGACTCAGCTGACCTTAGACTGTTTTATCGATATGAATCAGTGTTGAGAATGTAAATACTCTAAAACCAATAGAGACTGGAGTGCCTGGGGAAAGAATAACTTGGAATAATATCCAGAATGTCTGGCATTAATGGAACAGTCAGCCACACTGACCACAACCTAAATCACTGTCTCAGCAAACAAATGAAGAGGAGAAAAAAAAGGCGAGAAGTCCAAAAAACTCTTGACATGGTCATTTACTCAGGCAGCCTGGACTATCTGAGCCTGCATGATGCATTTTTTTAGGGCGTCCTCAAATCTTTATGTGGACCCCAAAGGTGAAGAGTCAAGAGTGTTTCATTGCCACAAGTCCTGAAATGGAACAATGAAATTCTTAGTTGCAGCACCACATTGAGAAGTCCTCAAACTATGCTTTGCCCAAGAATACGAGGTGTGAGAACTAATGGTAGTGGCTCCTTGACTGAAAATATCTTGATTAAAACAGGAAGACCGACACAAAATCCTGGAGTAACTCAGCGGGTCAGGCGGAAAAGGAATAGTGATGTTTCGGGTCAAGACCCTTCTTCAGGCTGAGTGAGGTTCAGGGGAAAGTGAAACTAGAGGTATGAAAAGGTACAGAACAAATCAGAGCTGGCACCGATGACTCAGAAAAGGTGGAGCCCACAAAGGTTAATTGTTGGCTGTGGAAGTGGTAATGAAGGGACATGAACAGTCAAACTAGCATGACGACTAGGGTGGGGAAGGGATGGAGAGAGAGGGAATGCAAGGGTTACTTAAAATTAAGAGAAATCAATACTCATACCGCTGGATTGTAAGCAGCCCAAGCTGAATATGTGGTGCTGTTCCTCCATTTGGCATGTGGCCTCACGCTGTCAGTGGAGGCGGCCCAGGACAGAAAGGTCAGTATGGGAATAGGAAGGAGAGTTAAAATGTTTGGCAACTGGGAGATCACGTCGGCCAAGGTGGACTGAGCGTAGGTGTTCAGCGAAATGATCGCCCAGTCTGCGCTTGGTCTCGCTGATATATAGTAGTCCACATATCAGCGAGACCAAGCGCGGTTAATACAAGACTATGAGCTCTGCTTGATATCAGCTGAAGCGATCCTCCTGAAGGGACGCGAATGTGAAGTCAGACTCCATCTGTTCCTCAAGTAAACATTCAGGATATGACGAAAAAGCTCCACGCAGATTTTTAGTCCTATGATGTCTGTTTTCAACATTTCTCAAAATGAAACAAGGCCAAGGCCAAGAAAAGTTGATGTATTGTGACAAACTGCCATGTAATCTGTGTAATTGAAAAGGGTCTTGTTCATACAGATGTTCCCCTTAAACGTATGAATGATTTACTCCGTACCTTCTGGCACTGATAACACATATCACAAGTTAATTGGCAGAATCAGGTGGAAAAATAATAGTTCACTTCCTACAGTGCAGAAGCCAATGAGCTTTTTTTTCTCGGGGGTTTATTTTAGATGAAAGCCATCATTTGATATATTGGCAAGTGAAGCTAAAGCATTTAGTGTGGAGTACAATAATAATAATAATATTAATTTATTGTCATTGCAACGAGTACAACGAAATTAAAAAATAGCCAATCCTGACGGTGCGTAAAAACATATATGCAATAAATGCAAAAACAAATACATACAATTATATTAAGTACAAAAGTTTTTTTAACAGAGTTGCCTAGTGCAGAAAGTAGTGTTCAATTCTCGTATGGCCCTGGGGTAAAAACTGTTCTTAAGTCTGTTTGTTCGGGATTTGATCGACCTGAAACGTCGACCAGAGGGCAGATGAACAAACAGACGGTGGCCGGGGTGGGATGGATCTTTTATTATTTTGCCTGCTCTACTGAGGCAGCGTAGGCTGAACAGGTGCTCCAGGGAGGGCAATGAGCAGCCGATGATCTTCTGGGCCGTCGTGATGACCCTCTGAAGGGCCTTCCTGTCCTTTTCTGAGCAGCTGGCATACCATGTGGTTATACAGTATGCCAGCACACTCTCGATGGAGCAGCGATAGAAGGACATCATGAGCTTCTCCTGCAGGTTGGTCTTCCTGAGGATCCTCAGGAAGTGGAGTCTCTGCTGTGCCTTCTTCACTGTGGTGATGGTGTTGGTAGACCAGGTAAGATCCTCTGCGATGTGCGTACCCAGGAACCTGAAAGCGGGTACCCTTTCCACACAGACCCCATTGATGTAGAGTGGGTCGTGTTCTGCACTGGTTTTCCTGAAGTCTATTATAAGTTCCTTTGTTTTGGAGGAGTTCAGGACAAGATTGTTCACTGAACACCATGCTGCCAGCCTTTGGATTTCATCCCTGTAGGCTGTCTCATCTCCTCCTGAGATGAGTCCAACCACAGTCGTGTCATCCGCGAACTTGATGATGGTGTTGGTGGGATGGGTGGGGGCGCAGTCGTGAGTGTAGAGGGAGTAAAGGATGGGGCTCAACACACAGCCCTGTGGTGAGCTGGTGCTCAGTGTAATGGTGGAGGAGAGGTGAGGGCCTATTTTGACGGTCTGGGGGCGGTTGGTCAGGAAGTCCTTGATCCATTGGCAGATGGTTTGGGAAAATCCAAGGTCAGAAAGTTTGGTGACAATGCTGATAATAGGGTAAATATTCAATTTCTCCGGTGTCCCTTCAAATTCATCTGAATAAATATTACCAGCAATTTGTCCTGGACCGGCCACAACGTGGCTATGGCCGAGAAAGCACACCAATGTCTCTACTGCCTGAGAAGGTTTAGGAAGTTTAGCCTGTCTCCAACAACCCTCACCAACTTCTACAGATGCATCTTAGAAAGCATCTTATCGGGTCGCATCACAGCCTGATGTGGGAACAGCTCCATCCAAGACCGTAAGAGATTGCAGAGAGTTGTGGATGTAGCCCAGCCCATCACTCAAACCAACCACCCTTCCAGAAACTCCATCTACACTTCACTCTGCTATCAACTACTATCTACCTCATTGGTGTCCCTCGTCTTTCTTTGATCGGACTTTACTGGCTTTATCTGGCACTAAACGTTATTCCCTTGTCATGCATCTATCTGTACACTGTGAATGGCTCGATTGCAAACATGCATTATCTTTCCACTGACTGGTTAGCACGCAACAAAAGCTTTTCACGTGACAATAAACTAAACTGAATTTAACTGAACTGAAATGGCCTCCTTCCTATCATGCAGTCATAACATGATTCTGAAAGGTTTGGGAAGGCAAGATTACAGAAAATAAAGACATTTCACACTGGATGCATATGCAGTAAAATCAAAGCAAATCTGAATTGAAATAAGCCAGTCAGCTCCCGAGATCTGTGCTGTCATTCTCTGCGGAGGAGACAATAACATTTAGAAGGCCGAGTTGTATAGTAAAATTGCTATGCCATCTAAAAGCAATGTTGATAGTACTCACTGGTGACTTTCACTTGAAGGCAATCTAATCATGAGCCTTGTACAGGAAAGAACTGCAGATGCTGGTATAGATCGAAAGTAGACACAAAATGTTGGAGTAACTCAGGCAGCATCTCTGGAGAGAAGGAATGGGTGACGTTTCGGGTCGAGACCCTTCTTCAGACTGATGTCAGGGGAGTGGGCACGGCAGAGATAGAAAGTAGGACTGGTGGGGAGGGGATGGAGAGAGAGGGAAAGCAAGGGCTATTTGAAGTTAGATAAGTCAATGTTCACACCGCTGGGGTGTAAACTACCCAAGCAAAATATGAAATGCCGTTCCTCCAATTTGTGCTGGGCCTCACTCTGACAATGGTGGAGGCCTAGGGCAGAATGGACAGATTGGGATTGGGAGGGGGAGTTAAACGTGCTGGGCAACCGGGAGATCAGGAAGGTTAAGGCAGACAGAGGTGTTCAGCTCGCATGGGCCCCAGCTATGCCTGTCTCTTTGTAGGGTACATCGAACAATCACTGTTCCAGGCATACACTGGCCCTATCCCCGAACTCTACCTCCGCTACATTGACAACTGCATCAGTGCTGCCTCCTGCACCCATGCAGAACTCACTGACTTCATCAACTTCACGACTAATTTCCATCCTGCACTCAACTTCACTTGGTCCATCTCCGACATCTCCCTAACGTTTCGGGATCTCATCATTTCCATCACCGGAGACAGACTATTGATCAACATCTACTACAAATCTACTGACTCCCATAGCTATCTAGACTACACTTCTTCCCACCCTGCTTCCTGTAAAGACTCTATCCCCTACTCCCAATTCCTCGTCTACGCCGCATCCAGGAGGAGGTTTTCCATACTACATCATCGGCCTCATTGTCCTCATTATTTAGGAAACAAGGGTTCCTCTTTTCCATTATAGATGAGGCTCTCACTGGGTCTCCTCGATATCCCACAGCTCCACTCTTGCTCCCCCTCCCCCCATTTGCACCAAGGACAGAGTTCCTCTTGTCCTCACCTTCCACGCTATCTGCCGTCACATAGAGCATATAATCCTCCGACACTTTTGCCACCTCCAATGGGATCCCACTACTGGCCACATCTTTCTATCTCCACCCCTTTCTGCTTTCTGCAGAGACCGTTCCCTCCACAACTCCCTGGTCAACTCGTCCCTTCCCACCCAAAATACCCCCTCCCCAGGTACTTTCCCCAGCAACCGCAGGAGATGAAACACCTGTCTCTTTCCTTCCCCCCTCGACTCCATCCAAGGACCACAATAGTCTTTTCAGGTGAGGCAGAGGTTCACTTGCACCTCTTCCAACCTCATCTGTATCCGCTGTTCCAGGTGTCAACTTCTGTACATCGGCAAGACCAAGTGCAGGCTTGGCGATCATTTCGCTGAACACCTCCGCTTAGTCCGCCTTAACCTACCTGATCTCCCGGTTGCTCAGCACTTTAACTCCCCCTCCCATTCCCAATCTGACCTGTCTGCCCTGGGCCTCCTCCATTGTCAGAGGCCCAGCGCAAATTGGAGGAACAGCACCTCATATTTCGCTTGGGTAGCTCACATCTCTGCGGTATGAACTTCAAATAACCAAATAGCTCTTGATTTCCCTCTCTCTCCATCCCCTCCCCCTTCCCAATTCTCCCACCAGTCTTACTGTCTCCGACTACATTCTATCTCTGTCCTGCCCACTCCCGTGACATCAGTCTGAAGAAGGGTCTCGACCCGAAACATCACCCATTCCTTCCCTCCAGAGATGCTGCCTGTTCCGCTGAGTTACTCCAGTCCTTTATGTCTACCTTTAATCATGAGCCTTTCTATTTTCATTGTAAAGTACAATGAGCTTTCATCCACATCAAAACAGAACATTTTCAATGCGCACACTATTAAATATCAGGGTAAAAGAAAGCACATTCCTTTGGATAAAAGACATAAAAAGTGCAAAATAATTCATCACCAGCAAGAAAGAAAAATGCATTTTGATGGTTTCAAGTGTTGACATGTTAATGTCAGGAGAAATAATTGAACAGCCAAAAGAACTCAAGAATAACTTCCCTTGAGAACTTGATCATTCGCTGTAATTTTATATATTTCTGGTAATTAAAACAAACTTTCATTTTAAGCTGGTTAAACAAACAATGGAGTTTGAAGCAATGAGGAAAACATGCAGTGGCAAGCGCACTCTGATCATAATACCAACAATTGTACTGTAAATTAGTAACTGAAACATGTTTGTGTAAATCAATCACATGTCAATGGTATTGTTGCAGTCTCTTTCAGATCTGTACAGGGGCCAAGATAACCCTCTCTTCCACCAAACTACCAATGCAGCATATTTCTGGCCAGAATAAGAATTCTCCCAACAATTAATTGAAATTACCTAACCTGCAGCATTTTAGACAAGTAAACTGTGAGACAATAAATGTAATATATTGCAATTATAAATAACAATTTATCCTCAAGAGCAAAATTATCATGATTTTGCTTTCAGTTTTCCACTGTTGCTATATGTAGAGTATTTTACAAATTATATTCTCACTATTATTCCCAAATAATTAACTAAATTATGGATTAATGAATTTTCCTGTGTAACCTTTCTATATAATGATGGTGTGTAAAATACAGGCAGTCAGAAATAATCCAATATGGAGAGATAGGAAACAAAATGCAATAATTCATATTCCTTTTGATGAGCTTTAGAAGATCAAAATAACAGTAATGTTTTTAGTACAATGCCCCTCAATAGGATTTACTAGAAAATCCACTGACAAACTGATCAAGGGTGGCACGGTGCATTGCAGTAGACCTACAGTCTTACAACGCCAGCGACTCAGGTTCGATCCTGACTCCGGGTGCTGTCTGCACGGAATTTGTACGTTCTCCCTATGACCGCGTGGGTTTTCTCCGAAATCTTCGGTTTCCTCCCACACTCCAAAGGTTTGCAGGCTAATTGGCTTAGTATATAAATGTAAAATTGTCCCTTGTGTGTGTAGGAGAGTGCTAGTGTACGAGGACCGCTAGTTGGTAAGGACTCGGTGGGTTGAAGGGCCCATTTCCACACTGTATTTCTAAACTAAACTAAAAACCTACGAGAAATTGATATTTAAGTGATTTCCTTTGTAAACCACACAAATCCTTATGCAAAAAAAAAGGTTTAAAAAGAAACTGAAACATACCCTGGATATCATCATTGAAGGTGCAATACTGGTTGCGGTACTTGTTCAAAAGTCGAAATGCATTGGTGTTACCAAAATCCTCAAACTGAATGAGACAGTTTTGACTGTACCTGAAAAAGCAACAAAAAAAATGTGCCTATCACATGAAAATATTTTTTGGGGGGAAATTAATTACAAATATCACAAAACAATCATAAGGTAGAAGGTTGCCATTTGGGCCATCATTGCTGTGCCAGTTCTCTACCAGTTTCATTCTCTGGCCCTGTCTTCATAGACTTGGAAAGCCTTCCCCACCAACACCATATCTTCCCCAATTCCCTCATGGAGACCACAATGGAACTGCCTCCATTACATCTACAAGCATTGAATTTGAGATTCCAAGCACACACTGAATTAACAAAAACCTCATCTCAACGTTAATTTACTTCCCCTTTACTTTAAAAAAAAAAATGTGACCTCTCTACGATGAAAACATAGGTCTCCCACCCACTAAATTCTCACACTAAATTCTCATTAATTTTAAAACTTTTATTAAATATCCCCTCAGCCTTCACTTTTCCAAGGAAAACAACCACAGTTTATCCAACCTATCCTGGCAACCATAGTGGTTCATCCGAGAAAAACATTCTTGTAAATCTCCTCTGGACCTTCTCCATGTTCTCTGCATCCTTCCAATAAGGAGGCAATTAGAACTGAACATAATGCTCCAGTTGAGGTAGGATCAGTGTTCAGCATCATAAAATGTTCTGCATAATTTCCCTGCTTTTATACACTATGGCTCTATTGTTACTGCCCAGAAGATTAAGCCCAAAGCTTTAAGATGGATAAATAAGTTTATTACTCAATATTACCATCAGAGAATAGAAAATGAGAGCATGGGGCTTGTATGTTATCTCAAAATATTTTTTCTAATTCACTTGAAGTCCTTACACAATTGAATGCCCTCGTGAGAACCCAAACTCTACTTTTCCAATGTAAACCACAAAGTGCTGGAGGAACTCAGCAGGTCAGATCGAATCCAGGGAGGGAATAGCCAGGCAACATTTCAGATCAAGATCCTTTTTTCAGAGACGAAAGAAAGTTCCCGACCCAAACAGAGGTAGAGATACATAGATTCTTGATTAGTACGAGTGTCAGGGGTTATGGGGAGAAGTCAGGAGAATGGGGTTGAGAGGGAAAGATAGATCAGCCATGATTGAATGGCAGAGTAGACTTGATGGACCGAATGACCTAATTCTGCTCCTATCCCTTATGAACTTATGAAACGTCACCTGCTCATTCCCTCCTCCAGTTCCTCCAGCACTTTGTTTTGCCCAAGATTCCAGAATCTGCAGTCTCTGAGTCTCCTGTACTTTTCCATTGGTGCAAGAGTCTAAGGAGTGAACGAGTACACCACATTTTTCAAAAATATTTTGTTCCTCCCTCAATGAATACAATTTATTTCCCAAGGGCTAAATGGACAAGAAATCATTTTTGTGAAAATTGAAAGCAGAAATCTTCAAATTTCCTGAGCACTTAGCTATCCCCTACTTTAATAAGCAGCATATAAAATGGACGTTTAATTTTCTGAGTTGCATCATTTCCTGATAAGAGAAACAAAAAAAGTAAATATTGAGTAAATCTTTATGAAGGAATATTAAGGGTTTTTTTTTAAACAAAATTACTGAATGATTCAACTTTTGAAAATTGTATTTTATTTTATGGATATAACCATCATTTATGCCGATGACAGCCTCACATTGTGCCTCACAACGTCAGGGACCCAGGTTTAGTTACGTTTTTTAGTTTAGTTTAGAGATACAATGTGGAAACAGGCCCTTTAGCTCACCAAGTCTGTGCTGACCAGCGATTACCCATACAGTAGTTCTATCCTACGCTACGGACAATTTCCAGCAGCCAATTAACCTACAAATCTGCACGTCTTTGGAATGTGGGAGGAAACCAGAGAATACTAATGTTGTCACAGGGAGAACATGCAAATCCATACAGGCAGCTCCCGTAGACTGGAACCCGGGGCTCTCAAACTGTAAGGCAGCAACCCTACCATTATGCTGCCAAGGTTTGACCCTGACCTCAGGTGCTGTCTGTGTGTAGTTTGCATGTTCTTCCTGTGACCACGTGGTTTTCCTCAGGGTTGCTGTAGTTTCCTCCCACATCCCGAAGACATGCGGGTTTGTAGATTAATTGGCCTCTGTCTATGGCCCCGAGTGTGTGGAGAGTGGGAAAGTGAGATAACATGAAACTAGTATGAACGATGGTCAGCGTGGTCTCAGTGGACCGAAGGGCCTGTTTCCATGCTGCATCTCTAAAACTATCTCTATAGCATTAAAAGGAAACATGGTCATCAGCAGAACAACCTTACATGATCACAGTGCACATAGACACCATCCAGTTGGAGAGAATGTGCATAGAAGCAAAAGTAACAAATGGCAATTACTCAATCTGATTTTTTGGGGGATATGTAGTGGAATATTTTCATACTTTCAGCTCGGGAGTATCTGTCCAACCGTACTCATTTATCTGCCTGAATTGTAAACAATGCTTTTGCAGGACATAATTGACGCTAAACAAACGCTGCATTTCACACCAACTAAAAAAAACAAAAAACAAAATTTCAGACACTGAAAATCCGAGACAAGAATATTTGGAGAAGAATGCCAACCTAGCAACTGTGTGAGTTGTTGAAGGTCAGTCTGACAAAAGGTCAGGGCAGAGATGGAGAGGATTTTTATTTTAATATTCACTTCAACTTTCTCTGGTCTATAGATAAGTGGAAAAAAATAAAACCACTAATCTTAACACAAGTCCATTTTTCATTGTTTGAATAGCTCCATTATACACAAGGTACGATGTAATAAATTGTACTTCTGCCTGTATTCCACCACAGAAATGGCAGTAATTGGAGTAAATCCATTTATGTTTATACTTCCTTAAATGTATGCTTCTTTCTTTATGAAAGCTAAATTCACCAATTTAGATCTAATCCCGTGTAATATAATACTCACATTTCTGTATATTAATTGGTGGTTTACCTGGCGTGTAGTTCCAAACAAACTACAGATTGAATATTTCATAGGTCTCCAAATAAACTAAAATAAATTTGTGTAAGAAGGAACTGCAGATGTTGGTTTATAACGAAGTTGGACACAAAATGCTGGAGTAGCTCAGCGGGTCAGGCAGCATCTCTGGAGAAAACTTCTAACTTGAGTCAGAAGAAGCATTCTGACCCGAAACATCACCTATTCCTTTCCTACAGAAATGCTGCCTGACCCATTCAGCTACTCCAGCATTCCCCTAGTGTTCTATCTTTAGAACACTGAATTCACCCATGGACAAACAACAATCATGCAATATTTACACAAGGACCAACAAGATCCGAAAGTAAGCCATCATTTGCATTTGCAACATGGTGGTTCTGGAAGATGTTCTTGCTCATAAACGGAGCTTTGATTTTGAGGCAAGATTTTATTCCCCAGTTTTAATATCTCTCCCATCACATCACAAGGACGGCCACGGTGGCGCAGGGGTAGAGTTGCTGCCTTACAGCGAATGCAACGCAGGAGACCCGGGTTCGATCCTGACGACGGATGCTCTCTGTGCGGAGTTTGTACGTTTTCCCCGTGAACTGTGTGGGTTGTCTCTGAGATCTTCGGTTTCCTCCCGCACTCCAAAGACGTACAGGTTTGTAAGTTGATTGGCTTGGTAAATGTAAAAAATGTCCCTAGTGTGTGTAGGATAGTGTTGATCCACGATAACGAGGATTACTGGTCGGCGTGGACCCGGTGGGCTGAAGGGCCTGTTTCTACGCTGTATCTCTAAACTAAGCTAAACTAAATAAATTTCACTAAAACATAACAAGCATGTTAACATTAAAATGATTAAAATAAAAACACTTCCTACTTCTTATCAAAGGTAAATTTATCAATAGTTTAGCTAACTTTAATTGATAAACAAAAAATAGGAGTAACGTGGGCAGCACGGCGGCACAGTGGTAGAGTTGCTGCCTTAGAGAACGAGAGACCCGGGTTCAATCCTGATTATGGGTGCTGTCTGTACGGAGTTTGTACGTTGTCCCCATGACCTGCATAGGTTTTCTCTGGGATCTCCCGTTTCCTCCCAAGATGTTTGGCTTGGTATAATTGTAAATTTTCCCTAGTGTGTGTAGGATAGTGTTCGTGTGCGGGGATCACTGGTCGGCGTGGACTCGGTGGGCCAAGGGGCCTGCTCCAGGGTGTATCTCTAAACTAAACTGAAGGAGAAACATGTAGCTAATTCTGAGACATGGATTCCATTTAAATCACAGTACAGTCACAGATTTATGTACATAATTATGCAACTTAGTTTACAGCAGGCTAACGGTCAAAGGAATCAGTTATAATGCTGCCAGCTTCTGGCTGTGTTAGTTCATATTGTAATTCTGGATTTAAACTTTTATATTCATATTTATTTTATTATATATATCCTTCTATTTATAAAACAATTTGCGAATTCATAACTTCAACCCGACAGCCAAGCTCAGACAAAAGTATGGAATGGACCTATTCCTTGAAGGACACAAAGTGCTGGAGTAACTCAGCGGGTCAAGTCGCATCTCCAGAGAACACGGAAAGGTGACATTTTGGATCGGGACCCTAAACCAGTTTAGTTTATGAACTTCAGTTTAGTTTATTGTCACGTACAGAGGTACAATGAGAAGCTTTTGTCGCGTGCTACATGATGAGGGAATAATGTTTAGTGCAAGGTAATTTCAGTAAAGTCCAATCAAAGACAGTCCAAGGGTGACCAATGTGGTAGACAATAGCTCAGGACTGCTCTCTAGTTGTGGTAGGATGATTCAGTTGCCTCATAACTGGGAAGATACTGTCCCTGAATTTGGAGCTACATGTTTTCACACTTCTATACCTTTTGTCTGATGAGAGAGGGGAGAAGAGGAAGTGGCCAGGGTATGACTCGTCCTTGATTCTGCTGCTGGCCTTGACGAGGCAGCATGAGGTATAAATGGAGTCAATAGATGGTCTATGATGTTGTGTGATGGTCTGGGCTAGATCAACATTTCACTGCAATTTCTTGCAGTCTTGGATGGAGCTGTTCCCAAACCAAGCTTTGATGCTTCCTGATGAAATGCTTTCAGTGGCGTATCTGTAGAAATTGATGAGAATTGGCTGGGACATGCCGAACTTCCTAAGCCTTCAACGGAAGTCTACGCATTGGTGTGCTTTCTTGGTCGTTGCTTCAATATGGATGGTCCAGGAGAAGTTGCTGGTGATATTGACTCTTCGGAATTTGAGGTTTTCAACCATCTCTACTTCAGCACCGTCAATCGCTTCCTGACGTCGATCACCATGATCTTTGTCTTGCTGACATTGAAAGGTTGTTGTCTCGACACCAGGACACGAGGTTCTCGATCTCCTTCCTGTACTCCGTCTCATCTTTATTTGATATTCGGCTTGAAATGGTGGTGTCATCTGCAAATTTGAACCAGCATCTGCAGTTCCTTGTTTCTGCATTTTGACCTATTCCTTGCTAACTACCCTTGCTTATGATGATGTCAGTTGTCGTTCGAATATCAGGCAGCAGAGAAGAACTTTGCACTGCTCTTTGCATTGTATCATTAGTTCTTCTCCATAAACTGTTCATTGTGCCATCTGACATAACAATCTTTAACAGTCCAGTGTCCCTCAGGGCTGTAATCTCATCGGCCTAGATTAATCTGCTCAAATCTTGGGAGTTAAATTTCAATTTACAATTACCAAGTCAAAAATGGAATGCTGACAACTAAACTAAGAAAACAATAAACATATTCATAAATTCAACTGTCGCTTTCATGAGATGAAGGCACTGGGAGAGTTTATATTTGTTAAAACCATTAAATTGGAGTTTACAATATGTCTTTCATATCCCATAAGTTCTTCCCAGTGCTTTGCAGCAAGCAAATTACTTTTTAAAGTGTGGTCACCTCTTCTTTATGGACATAAGATCAGCTAATTTATGCGCAACAAGATTTCTGCAACATGTTTCGAAAAGGGATTCAGCAATGTTGGTGGCCTGGATGCAAAAAAAAGAGATAGATTTGGAAAAAGCACATGGTAATAAGTATAATTAATGGGCCAAGTAATGATAGTTCTTAAGTTTGGAAACAAAAGATATTATTTCCATAGATCTGACTTATAAATTAATACTGAGAAAAGCCTTTTTACATGGTCTTCCAGCAATAAGAATTCATGAGCCAAGGACAGCACATCAGCCTCTTGCTCATTCACTTGGCATGGAGTAACTTTTCGAGAGGCTGCATTTCATTTATATTCTACAAAAAATTGCAGGCATGTATATCCATATTCAAACTGAAGATGGACACAAAAAGCTGGAGTAACTCAGCGGGACAGGCAGCATCTCTGGAGAGAAAGAATGGGTGCCAGTTCGGGTTCAGACCCTTCTTCAGACATATTCAAACCGTTAAGTGTGTGATGTGTTATATTAAGCATCTAGCATCTGTAATGAAGATGAATCATTGCGAAGATAATTGAGGGGGGGAAATATAGGCACAAGCACATTACAAACCAGATGACAAAGAATATTAAGTACCTCCTGCTCATGTTATTGAAAAACATTTTATGAAAACTAGCTTTGGCTTAAGTCAAAGAACAGGAGACAATTTGGGAACCTTTCCTTTTGTGCTGCTGAGATCTGGGCCAATCTAGTTTGATGGACATTCACCAACTGGCCCGGGGTTAAAGCAGTTTAAGTAGCGTTAAAGAAATTGTGAAAAAACTATAATTTGGAAATCTGAGATCATCTGAACAGTTGGTGCTGAAAACAGTTGTGAATAATGATTTTAGTTTAAAAGGTACATTATTGTGGCAGAAAGTCCTTCAATGCATTTGATTATAACGCTTGATGTGTGCTTGATACCGAAACAAGAGAAGCTCATTGCCTATAACTGTACCAGGCAGGGAACCACAACTATTGGGAGCACATCAGGTGAGCATTTACTAAGCGATTTCATCCATACCTTGGTAACATTTTCATTCTCTGTTTCCCTCCCCACCACCCAGGACAATAAAGATTCCTTCGAGGTGAGGGAGTAATTCATTTGTACTACATCCAAAATAATGTACTGCATTCAGAACTCATAAATGTGATCTTCTCTATTATAGAGAAACAAAACCCAGATCTTCCAGTTGCCTGTCTTGTTAATGGTCCATCCCATTCCCATTCTGATCTCTTCATTATTTTTTGCCTCGGTTCCACAAAAGGCTGCTGGTAATGTGAGAAGCAACATTTCATTTGGTGATTGTGAATATTACAACTTGCAGGTCTCCATGTTAAATTCAGAAATTTTGGATAACCAGCTTTTTCTGTTCGAATCAGACTTGGCCAGTTCTAAACTAAATGATTGGTTTAGTTTAGAGATACAGTACAACGTGGAAGCAGGCCCTTTTCGGCCCACCGAGACCACACTGACCAGCAATCTCCACACACTATCCTACACACACTAGGGACAATTTACAATTATACCAAGCCAATTAGCCCACAAACCTGTACGTCTTTGGAATGTGGGAGGAAATCGGAGATCCCTGAGAAAACCCACGCAGGTAACGGGGAGAACAGACAAACTCCGTACAGCCAGGCACCTATAGTCAGGATCAAACCCGCATCACTGGTGCTGTAAGGCAGCAACTCTACTGTTGCGCCACTGTGCCGCCCCCAAACATCTTCAATCGCATGTATTAAGTTAGTTTTACTTTCCCCATATATGCTCCCCAGATTTGTTGGCTATTTCCAACATCTTTTTATTTCAGATTTGCGGAGCACTGCTTTTTCCTCAAAGTTCCGGCATTATTCTCCTTCTCTTTCTCTGTTTTTATTCATCAACTACTTATATTTCCTCTGAGCAGTTCAGTGGTGATAAACAAACTTCATTTTTTCAGATGGCACCACCACCTCCTCTTATATTGTTCACTCATTTGGTCTCTAAAACATGAACACATTTCAACCTCCACAGATACTATCCAAACTGGAATGGAATGGAATGGAAAACGTGACACATTGTCACATGTGACAAGGTACAATGAAATTCTTTGCTTGCATATCCAACGTATACAAATAATGGCCACCTACGGCGCTGACAAAGTTACAAAGCATGCCCTTGTTCTCACCCCTCCCAATTGTACATTGTTCTTCCCCCCCTCCCTCAAGGCGGTCTTGTAGCGTGTTGATAAAGGCAAGGAGCCAGGTATTTTGGGAAGGTATATTTATTGGTTCGTGGGTCTCAGACGGGTCTAGTCTGCCGGAATGGCTTGGCGCCCAAACCTTGCCCTTATATACCTGAGTCCAGGACCGCCTCCCGGGACTGGTCCATTCCCGTGCCGAGGGGTCGGTAGTAGTATGGCCCGACCCTTGGGAGCCGCCACAGTACCCCCCCCCAGATCCGGAGGCACGAAACGCACTGGTGGTCGCACAACCCGACCGGACCGCGTACGGTAATCGGTCGACAGAGGGGCCGGCGGAGGCACAGTTGGAGAGACAGGCGGTGGGACCCGCAAAGGGGGGCGACCTCGTGGGCGAGGCTGGGCCACCCGCACCGGTTGGTCGATGTCTAAGTGGGCCGGCTTCAGGCGGTCAATTGACACGGCCTCCGGCCGGCCCCCCATGTCCAAAACAAAGGTGGTCTGCCCGTGCTCCAGCACCCGGTACGGGCCTTCATACGGCCTCTGGAGTGGCGCCTGGTGGGCGTCACGGCGCAGGAACACAAAGGCGCAGTCCTGGAGGGCCGATGGCACGTAAGGGCGGAATGTCCCATGGCGGGACGTCGGCACGGGTGCGAGCTTTCCAACTCGCTCTCGGAGGCGATGTAGGGTGGATGAGGGTGGTTCCTCTCGCCCCGGCAATGAGGGCACGAACTCCCCGGGCACCGTGAGCGGAGACCCGTAGACGAGCTCCGCTGAGGATGAAGCCAGGTCTTCCTTGGGGGCAGTCCGGATGCCCAGCAAAACCCATGGTAGCTCGTCCATCCAGTCGGGGCCGGCGAGTCGCGCCTTCAGCGCTGCCTTCAGCTGCCGGTGGAACCTCTCCACCAAGCCGTTTGCCTGCGGGTGATAGGCCGTGGTGTGGTGCAGCCGCACGCCCAACAGGTGGGCCATGGCCGACCACAGCTCGGAGGTGAACTGTGGCCCCCGGTCCGATGAGATGACCACCGGCACACCAAAGCGAGCAATCCAGTGCGCGGCCAACGCACGAGCGCATGTGGCTGTCGACGTATCAGCCAGTGGTATGGCCTCCGGCCACCGCGTGAAGCGGTCCACCACCGTGAAGAGGTGGGTGATGCCCCGGGACGGCGGGAGCGGGCCCACAATGTCCACGTGCAGGTGGTCGAAACGGCGGCAGGGTAGACCGATCCCTTGGAGTGGCGCCCGGACGTGGCGTTGAATTTTTGACGTCTGGCACGGAATGCAGGTGCGGGCCCATTGGCCAACCTGCTTGCGCAGACCATGCCACATGAACCGCGCAGCTACCAACGAGATCGTTGTCCGGATGGATGGGTGAGCCAGCCCGTGGACCACGTCGAAAACCCTCCTGCGCCACGCGGCCGGGACGATGGGGCGCGGCTGACCTGCCGACACATCGCAAAGTATCGTCGTCGCTCCGGGGCCGAGGGGAACATCCTCAAGGCGGAGGCCAGAGATGGCAGTCCGGTAGGCGGGCATCTCCCCGTCCGTTAGTTGGGCCTCCGCCAGGGCAGAATAATCAATGCCGGGTGCCACTTCTAACACGGCATTGATGGCGGGGCGAGACAATGCGTCGGCCACCCGGTTTTCCTTCCCCTCGATAAAGCGGATGGAGGTGGTAAATTCTGAAATGTAGGCCAACTGGCGCTGCTGTCGGGCGGACCATGGGTCGGAGACCTTTGCCAGGGCGAAAGTGAGCGGCTTGTGGTCCGTGTAAGCGGTGAACGGGCGGCCCTCCAGAAAATAGCGGAAGTGACGAACGGCCAGGTACAGGGCGAGGAGCTCGCGGTCGAAAGCGCTGTACTTCTTCTGGGCGTTGTCGAGGTGCCGGCTGAAGAAGGCCAGGGGGCGCCAACCCCCGTCCGTGAGTTGCTCCAGTACGCCACCAACGGCCAACTCTGAGGCGTCCACCGTAAGGGCTGTCGGGGCATCCTCCCGTGGGTGAACAAGCAGCACAGCCCGAGCCAGGGCCTCCTTCGCGCCGTCAAAGGCTGTTACGGCCTCGTCGGTCCACACGACGGTCTTACGCTTGCCCGCCAGCAGCTCGTATAGCGGCCGCATGATGTGGGCCGCGGATGGCAGGAACCGGTGATAAAATGCCACCATGCCGACGAACTCCTGCAGGCCACGCACCGAGGACGGACGGGGAAACCGGCGGATGGCGTCTACTTTGTCCGGCAGGGGAACCGCTCCTTGCGAGGACACACGGTGGCCGAGAAAGTCGATTGTGGCCACGCCAAAGCGGCACTTGGCGAGGTTTATGGCCAACCCGTGTTCGCTGAGCCGCTGGAAAAGCTGCCGGAGGTGGGCACAGTGCTCCTGCCGCGAGCGGCTGGCTACCAAGATGTCGTCGAGGTAGACGAACAGGAAATCCAACCCGCGACAAACGCCGTTCATTAATCGTTGGAATGACTGCGCGGCGTTCTTGAGGCCGAACGGCATCCGTACGAACTCGTAGAGTCCGAACGGCGTGATGATTGCCGTCTTGGGTACATCCTCCGGGTGGACCGGGATCTGGTTGTAACCTCGCACCAGATCCACCTTTGAAAATATCGTGGCCCCAGCCAAATGGGCGTTGAAGTCCTGGATGTGGGGCACGGGGTATCGGTCCTCGGCGGTAGCGACGTTCAGCCGCCGATAATCCCCGCAAGGCCTCCAGCCCCCGTTTGCCTTGGGGACCATGTGGAGTGGAGATGCCCATGGGCTGTTGGAAGGGCGGACGATCCCCAAGGACTCCATCGTACGGAACTCCTGTCGTGCCAGGCGTAGTTTCTCAGGCGGGAGTCGGCGTGCTCGTGCGTGGAGGGGTGGGCCGGTAGTTGT
This sequence comes from Rhinoraja longicauda, assembly GCF_053455715.1. NCBI lineage: Eukaryota > Metazoa > Chordata > Chondrichthyes > Rajiformes > Arhynchobatidae > Rhinoraja > Rhinoraja longicauda. Next base: position 67,077,364 of record NC_135957.1, on the reverse strand, counting down.
GATGTAATGGTACACCCCATGCTTGGGGGTCGATGACCGGAATTGCGGGGCCATAATATCCGGAAAGTCCGCCAGCACCCGAGCGAAATGGGAGTCCACGGACGACAGCGGGCGTATAATGGGGTCATTCAGCCGCAACGCGATGGGCTCCATCGTGGCGGAGTGGACCAAGCGCTGCTGCCTGACGTCCACGAGGAGAGAATGAGCCCGCAGAAAGTCGGCCCCGAGCAGCGGCTGGGAGACGTCGGCGATCGTAAACAGCCACGTAAAATGACTGGCGCCGAAAACGATGTGGACCGTGCGGACGCCATATGTCTGGATAATGCTCCCATTTGCCGCGGTGAGGATGGGCCCCCGCTTCCCAGAACGAATGTCCAGCGGCGAAGGGGGCAGGACGCTCAGCTCCGCCCCGGTATCCACGAGGAAGCGGCTCCCGGAGCGCCGATCCCAGGTGAAGAGGCGGTGAATCTGGCCGGCCACCGCAGGGACTATTGGTAGCCGGCCCCGGCGTTTCCCGGAAATGTGCACGGCTGGCGGCATTGTCGGGCTGCCGCACCCCAGCGCTGGTGGTAATAACACCAGTACCTCTTGCTGGTGCTGGCTGGAGCCTGCTGATGTGGGACTGCAGGTGCACGACCCGCAATGGCCACCGGGGGCGATCTCGCAGGCCTCCGGGACGTAGCTGTCACTCCTTCCACAGCTCCCCCGCCCGACCGGAGAAAATCGGGCGCTTCTCGAGTGACGTTTAGCGCACTGACGTCATCACGGCGCGCCGCCCACAGCGCGTCCGCGCGCCTGCCGAGGGCCCGGGTGTCTTCCCAGGAGACGTCGGTGAGCTGCAGGCGAATGTCGGCCGGCAGCAGGTGCAGGTAAGTATACTCGAACATCAGGCACGGTCTGTGCCCGTCGAGCAGCGCGACCATCTCCTTCAGGAGGCTAGATGGGCGCCGGTCACCGAGGCCTGGCATGTGGAGGAGCCTTTCGGCCCGCTCCATTCGGGTTAGCCCGTAGGTTTGGAGCAGCAGCTCCTTAAGGGCTTCATATTTACCGTCGGCCGGTGGGTCCTGGAGGAACTCCGTTACCTCTTCGGCCGTGTCCTGGTCAAGGGCTCCCACCAGGTGGAAAAACCGGGTGTTATCCACCGTGATGCCCTGCAGCTGGAACTGGGCCTCCGCTTGGTAAAACCAAACGCGAGCCCGGGTGGTCCAGAAGGTCGGGAGCTTGATGCCTACCGCGTCGACAGCTGGGGCCTGGTCGGCCTGCGAGCCGGACGGGCGGTCGAATTCTGTTTTTCTGTCCATCCTAATGAATGGACCGTCGAGGTCACCAATGTAGCGTGTTGATAAAGGCAAGGAGCCAGGTATTTTGGGAAGGTATATTTATTGGTTCGTGGGTCTCAGACGGGTCTAGTCTGCCGGAATGGCTTGGCGCCCAAACCTTGCCCTTATATACCTGAGTCCAGGACCGCCTCCCGGGACTGGTCCATTCCCGTGCCGAGGGGTCGGTAGTAGTATGGCCCGACCCTTGGGAGCCGCCACAGTCTCATATCTCTAGCATTTCTAATTTGATTTTAGATTTCCAGTGTCTGAAGAATTTTCTTCTCAGTGAGAGTTGTTTCACTGAGGGATAAATGAGTTGCATTCTCCGAATTCAGTGTCTACCCTGGAAAGTTGTCAAAAATGTGACGCATGTTGGACTGGAATTTCCTTGATTACTTACTGAACAGCCAGATGGAATAAGTTTGAAACTTCTCTTTTAGAAAAATACACGTCTTACAGACTAATAGTGATGGTAGGAGCAGATAATGGTACCTAGTGTTGATACTTCATGATCACAGGCAGCCATGCTTTGCCTATCAACAGCAACACAGCCGTCTATTTTGGAAAATCTCCAACACACTCCATCAGCTCTCTGAGGAGAGTTTTGCAAAATTACGCTCATTATAGTTTGCAATTCCTACCGTACTGGCGGCCTTACTGTGATGTTAAATGCGTTCCCTGGATCTACAAAAGGGTTTCGAGAAACAATCTTCCCCCTCCTCCCATCCCAGCCATTCCTTTTACATGATCCCAACGCAAAATATTCCACAAACACCTTTTGTTTTTTAAAAGTGTAACAAATGCGCTCAATGTAATGCCAAATTTCACATGAATGTGATCATACTTCTCAACAGCACTGTTATACCAATACAGGTTTGCACTGAGTATCAGCAATTTACAGGCAGCGTTTTTTATTGTACAGATGGAATTACAGGTCCATTGCTCGTCATATAATCACTCAAAGATGTGGAAAAGTAGCTGCTTTATGTATTTTATATAAATCCTGATCTTAAGTGGAATATTTCTCCACAGGACGTTCATCTCATATTTATGCTCGCTTGTCCTTCATTATCTTGAATATTGGACAGTAGGATTTTTTTTTAAACTTGAATGTTCGAAAGCATTCCAAAATATTCCCACTGGAAGCAGGGGAGGCCAGACAGCTACTTGAGACCGATCCATCATTCACTTAACATCACTGTTCCTGTAGCCTGAAGTCTACTTTCCGCTCTTCTCCAAGTGCCAATTTCAGCCTTGAATAATGTCTGACTCAGAAATAATCCCCTCCTGAAATTGAGAAATTCCTAAACTAGAGGATTGTATACCTTTGGAATTCTCCAGGCACAAAAGAAATGCAGATACAGGAAATCTGACATAACAGAATCCACTGGATTTACTCAGGTGGCCAAGCAGCATCTTTGGGGAGAGAAAACCATGAAACATTTCAGGCAGATGATCTTTCATCAAAAGTAAGACAAGTTAGAAATTGGTGATGAGTTGAGTTGTAGAAAGGGCGAAATCTCTGTGTTGTAAATGAACAGGCTCTTGCAGAATTGCAGGAATGCTGTAACATTGTTGAACATTTTATTGCTTAACAATAACTATAATAAGGCTGATATCACCAGGTCATATGTAAGCATGACTCATTTTCATATGCAGGTCCATCACCGATTTTCCAGCACCCTTGGTTCCAAAGCATTTCCGGATTATCCGTTTTGCCGGGCCAACAGAGGTCACAGCCTTGGGGGGTCCGCAAAGTCAGCCGCGGAATGGATCTGCCAGTTCGAGCTGGAGTTGCAGAGCCCCGGCCGCAGGCAGCAATTTCGACCCGCCGCTCGGCGCAGAAGTTCCAATGAGATCGACCCACAAGGCCTAGGTGTCACTTCTTCGGGGGGGGGGGGCAGAGGATTTTTTCTGGATCAAATCAGATCCAGCCGGGTGGCACGGCAGTAGAGTTGCTGCCTTACAGCGCTTGCAGTGCCAGAGACCTGGGTTCGATACCGACTATAGGTGCTGTCTGTATGTAGTTTGTACGTTCTCCCCGTGACCTGTGTGGGTTTTCTCCGAGATCTTCGGTTTCCTACCACACTCCAAAGAAGTACAGGTTTGCTGGTTAATCGGCTTGGTGTATGTGTAAATTGTCCCTGGTGTGTTAATGTGCGGGGATCACTGGTCGGTGCGGACTCAGTGGGCCGAAGGGCCAGTTTCCACGCTGTATCTCTAAACTAAACTAAAACTAAACAAATGTGTGGGGGGGGGGGGGGGGGGGGAACGACGACTGGATCACCAGTTGCTGGGAAATCAGTGGTGGATCTGTGCCTCTCAAGGCCAGACTCACTTATTTTCTAAGCGTCCCTATGAACTAATTTGTATTTGGTATTACCTTTATGTTAAAAAGGTATCTTGATCTAAATCTGCTGCCTTATTTGAATGCTAATAACCATCTCCCAGGTCTGTGTCCATCAAAAGCTTAACCGACAACATGTACATATCTAGCCAAGGACAGAACTGCTAATTTCCTTTTTGCAAATTTGGCATTTAAGCTCCCGGGAATGCAGCCATCTCTCCTTCCTTCCTTCGAGCAGTTGGGGTTGATTTTTCCAGATTTTGTTCTTTTCATTGTTGTGGAAGAACTTTTGCCATGAACCTATAATAAACTTGGCTGATTCCCAGGTACTCACTGATAGCTAAAGGATGCAAGTTAATTTAGAGGACTGTGAGCCCCCAAGATTTCCAAGCTTCGTGTAAAGCAGTAATTTAGTAAACAGCGGATGATTTAAGTGATTGGCGACTCTATTTGAGCACGTCATTTGCAGGGTGTAGTTATCCCCTGCAGCTAACCAGGACCAAGAATAAGATTAGGTTATGTGCTAAGTCCAATTAATTGGGAAAGTTTTAAGGTTTATTATTGTCACGTGTACAAAAGTACAGAGAAAAGCTTTGTTTTGATTGCTATCCAAATATATCAATTGGACCATCAAGTCAGACTCAGGTACAATAGATAAAGGGGAAGATTGAGTGCAATATAACATTTTCAGCATTGTAGCACATATTCCTCAGACAGTCCAATGTCGACAATGGGGTAGAAGTAATTCGGACAGTACACTAGCTGATTAAGGACCATTCAGAAGGCTAATAACAGAGGGGAAGAAGCCGTTCCCGAATCTGGTGAAGCACGCTTTCAATCTTTCGTACCTTCTGCCAGACAGGGCTAGGGAGAAGGAGGAATGACCAGTCTTTGATTATGTTGGCTGTTTTTCAGTGGGACCCTGCAGGCATTAGCATGCAGTGCCTGACAGGAAAGGCCAGCGGTAATGGCAGGATGAAGGAAAATGTGATGCATTGAAGATAGCAAGCAGCATCCTTTCATGCTTAGGCAGTTCATGGGGTTAAGCACGACTTGCTTCCAATCTAGTTCTGAGATGATGAACATTCTGAGTCGTACTGTCGGGAAACAAATCTTTCAGCCGACTACTTTCAGGAACTGGTTAGTTTGAAATAATATTCACTGCTACAGGGTGGTGTTGCAATAGAGCTGCTGTCTGAGAGCGCCAGAAACTCGGGTTCGATCCCGACCATGGGTGCTGTCTGTACAGAATTTATACGTTCTCCCCGTGACCTGCGTAGGTTCACTCTGGGTGCTCCATTTTCCTTCCACACTCCAAAGAGGTACAGTTTTGTAGGTTAATTGGCTTTGGTAAAATTGTACATTGCCCTTAGTGTGTGTGTGTAGGATAGTGTTAGTGTGCGGGGATCGATGGTTGGTGCCGGCTAAAAGGCCTGTTTCTGCAATGTATCTCTAAACTAAGCCAACAAAACTTTGCACATGGCCTCAGTGTACTACTGTCATAGGGACAGGAGGTGCTCGATGTTTTGCCAATAGCTCATTACCCATTTCAGCAGTCTGACATCAGGTATTCATGTGCTTGCAGGAATGCTACATCCTTTCAAGGGGACCTTGGACGTGCCTGAAATGGTAACAGTGCCTTTTCGAATTCTCTTGACATGGAACAAAGTACTTGCTTCGGTGCTCCGCTGTTTGGCATGCCAACAACATTGTCCACCCACTAAGCTGGAGGATGATGATTGAAGCCTTCATACTGAAGCATGGGGAGTCATAGAGTTCTACAGCAGGGAAACAGGCCCAGCTTGCCCATGCCAACCAAAATGTCCCATCTACACCAGCCCCACCAGCCCACGTTTGGCCCATATCCCTCTAAACTTTATACTATCCCACGAACTTGTCCAAATGTCTTAAATATCGTTACAATTTCTGCCGCAACTACACCTTCCGGTAGTTCATTCCATATACCCACCATCCCCTCAGATTCCCATTACCTTTCCTCTCTGACCTTAAACCTATGTCCTCTGGTTCTTGATCCCCCTACTATGGGTAAAAGACACTGTGCATCTACCCTATCCAATCCCCTCATGATCCTATTATACACCTCTATAAGATCACTTCTCATCCTCCTACGTTCCAAGGAATAACAGTCCTAGCCTGCCCAACCTATCCCTGTAGCTCAGGCCCTCAAGTCCTGGCAACAACCTCGTAAATCTTCTCTGCACTCTTTCCAGCTTAACAACATCTTTCCAATGCAGGGTGACCAAAACTGAACACAATACTCGAACTGTGGCCTCACCAACGCCTTGTACAATAGCTGTAACATAACATCTCAACTTCTATACTCAAAACCCTGACTGACGAAAGACAATGTACTGAAAGCCTTCTCGACTACCTGTGACGCCACGATCAAGGAACTATGTACCTTCACTCCTAGATACTTCTGCTCTACAACCATCCCCAGAACCCTGTCATTTCCTGTGAAGGTTCTGCCCATTGTTAGACTTCCCAAAATGCAAAACTTCAGATTTTTCGGCATTAAACTCTATTCACCATTCCTCTGCCCACTTGCCCAACTCATCACGATTTTGCAATTTTTGATAACCATCATCGACATCTGCTATATCACCCACCAGTGTCCTCTGCAAATGCCTTGTACATTCTCATCCAAATCGTTGATATAAACCACAAACAGCAATGGGGCCAGGACCAATTCTTGAGGCACACCACTAGTCACAGGACATCTGCAGTTATTTTACTACAACTTCTCCAACTTTAGATAGTTCCTCTGTCCCTCTCTTCCCCTCCCCCTTCCCAGTTCTCCCTCTGTCTTCCTGTCTCCACCTATATCCTTTCTTTGTCCCGCCCCCCTGACATCAGTCTGAAGAAGGGTCTCGACCCGAATTCCTTCTCTCCTGAGATGCTGCCTGACCTGCTGAGTTATTCCAGCATTTTGTGATACCCAATTTGTACCAGCATCTGCAGTTATTTTTCTACACCACTAGCCACAGGGATGTCAACTGTAGTTTGCCCATCCTTCGGAATTGGCGAACCTTGCAGAAAATTGTTGGTAGTACCTCAACACTCTGAGGTGCCAACCAGAGGGTGTCCATGTTCCCAAAGCATGCAAGAGTTGGCTATCAGTGCTTCCTGGCAGATCATGAGCTTGATACAGTGCTTGAGGTCGTGATCTTTCAACACTTTCTTCAGTCAGCCAGAGGTGGCGCTGCTGCTCTGGAGATGAATACTTTCACTGATATCTGCCTTCCCAGAGAAGTGGCTTCCCACCTAGGGGAAGTAACGCTTGTTTTCCATTGTCTTACTATGGATCTTAATTATTATAGAAACATGGAAAATAGGTGAAGGAGTAGGCCATTCGGCCCTTCGAGCCAGCACCGCCATTCAATATGATCACAGCTGATCAGTACCCCGTTCCGGCTTTTTCCCCATATCCCTTGATTCCATTAGCCCTAAGAGCTAAATCTAACCCTCTCTTGAAAACTATAGGGTGGTATTGTGACTGGAACTATTGGTGAAAGGCAGGTGTTGCAGTTCCTGCAGTTTCAATGGGAAGGTGCCTTGACAAGTTGCATGGCAATGTGCCCTGAGGCACAAGAGCAGAGCCAAGGGAATAACAGGTCCCCTTAGGGGGTCAAAGGGGTAATCCTTGTGTGGAGCCAGGGTTTGAGTGAGATCCCAAATGAATCTCCTCATCTGTATTCACCAAGGGGAAGGGCCTGGAAGACCATGTTCAAAAAGGAGTACATGGATAATCCCCAGCAAGCCAGTATTACGAATAAGATATTAGACATCATGGGATCTGCCAGGGTTTCTAAATCCCATGGGCTGAATGAGATCTATCCCAGGTTAATAGACAATAGGTGCAGGAGTAGGCCATTAGGCCCTTCGAGCCAGCACCGCCATTCAATGTGATCATGGCTGATCATTCTCAATCAGTACTCCGTTCCTGCCTTCTCCCCATACCCCCTGACTCCGGTATCCTTAAGATAGCTCTCTCTTGAATGCATTCAGAGAATTGGCCTCCACTGCCTTCTGAGGACTGGAAGGTAGCTAATGCCATTCCGTTATGGAGAGCAGCAGAGCTTAAGGGGAGCAGGTATAAGCCAGCTAACTACGTATAGTGCGCCGTAGGGAAATCACTGCAGAAAATTCTGAAAGGGACAAGATTTGTGTACATTTGAAAAGACTTGGGCTGATCAGAGAGAGTCAGCATAGCTTTGTGTGGGGGAAATCCTGTCTCATTAAATAACTGAGTTTTTTGAGGAGCTAAGAAGATTGATGAGGACACGAATGTTGATGATGTCTATATGGACTCCGGTCAGGCATTTGACACGTTCCCACCATATAGGCTGGTCCAGAATGTTAAGGCACATGGGAGCCAAGGCTAGCTGGCCAATTGGATCAATATTAGGTTTTGTGATATAAAGAGTAGTGATTAACAAGCCTTCATCACCCAATTTCAGTCAGCAACAATGCCTTGTGTGCCATTGATTCTCTCATTCTCCACTCTACCACTCACTTTCCCTGGTCTCCCCACCTCTCTACCTTCTTCTCTACAACTTAAAACATAAAAGTTTTCTGATATTCCCTGGTTCTCAAGAATGCTCATTGGACCGAAACATTGACTATTTCCTCTCCATGGACACTGACTGACACTGCTGAACATTTCCAGCCGTTTTTTTTGGTTAACTGAAAAGTCTTATCTTTGCTTTGAACGTCCTCCAAGGCCTTGGAGATACTTTCCCATCTCCAATTTCCTCCCCACCCCTAGTGCTCCAAGATGTCTACATTCTTCCAACTGAGTTTAGACAGTGGTTTCCAGACCAAATTGACGTCTGCTGAATTATCCACATCATTGTGCATGGGAATAAGCCCTTCAGCCCAACTCATCCCTAACAACAAAAATGCCCCATCTAAGCTAGTCTCATCTGACCCACATCCCTCTAAACCTGTTATTGTAACCGTCTCTTCCTCTGGCACCTCGTTCCATATACGTACACCCTCTGGGTGAAAAGGTTGCCCCTCACGTTCCTATTAAATGTTTCCCCTCTCACCTTAAACCGATGCAAACTACTTCTTGATTCTCCTACAACAGGAATAGGACTCTGTGCACTCACACTATCTTTTCCCTTCATGATTTTATACACTTCTAAAAGATTACACCTCAGCCTCCAAGATAAAGACTACACCTCCAAGGAATAAAGTCCTCACTTGCCCAACCTCTCATCATTGCTCATGCTCTCAAGTCCTGCCAACATCCTCATAAACCTTCTGTGTCCAATTTAATGACATCTTTGCTGTAGTAGGGTCACAAAACTGTCTACAATGCGACCTATTTGGCTTCTCTTTGGGTTCTCCTTCATCTTCGTTGCCAGACTAAACTAATTTGACCCCAGCTGCCCATACATGAGCTTTGGCTCCTTTTTAAAAATTATTGACTAGAGCCTCAATTTCCCTTGTCATCCAAGGGTTCCTGACTCCGACCTGCCTTGCCCTTCACTCTAATAGGAACATGTACACCTTGAATTCTCACTGTCAGAGGCGGTTCAGAAACACTACCTCAGTTCTCCTTCGCGTAGTTTTTCTGAAGTGCTTTCAGTATTTTTGTTTATATTTCACTGACTCTTGGGATAATTCCGTCCAAGATTTCTTGAACCTTTTCATATATAACTTTCCTTTCTTTTCAGTTTATGCAGTGGGTGCATGGTGGATTACCATTTGGGATCAAAGTAAGAGTCTCGTGTGAAGAGGTCGTAATTTAGCATCAAGGTAGCACGGTACCAGACTGTCGCAAGGGGACGTAATGGGCATGGTGATAAGTCATGGTTGTCTTTCTTGTGTAATGGGGACAGGACCTGCGACCATGGGGTGATGGAGACTCAACTTTCCTCTGAAAGGTCCTGACCATACTCTATGGCAAAGCACTCTTAGCATAGAATTTTTCTTGATCAGAATTTTGCTAAGCAGCCATACATGATCAATCTGGATCATACTTCTGCTCCTGATATACCACTTCATACAAAATTCCACCCTTTAAGCCTACTCCGAACTCCGTTACCTTGAAAGAAGGAAATGTGCTTTGCTTATAAGCAACAGTGCTTGAAATAATGATTTCCCTCTGCCCCTGCGGGAGCAATCAACTGGATGCTATAAATATTGTTATAAATCATGGTTCCATGATTTGTCTTCACTTGGGAGGCATATACACTGACAACAGTCATAACTGGGCAGAAATCCTTTCAGTCACTAATCTTCCAAATGGACACCTAACATCTCAATTACTACAAAAAAATCATGATTTTACTTTGTTACTTAGCTTCATTATTCTAAAATGGTTTTTTTTTTAATCTTAAAATTTGAGAAACTTCTGAAATGTGGCAGACTTTTAACCTCGCAAACACGATTCAGTTTGAAATACTGTTAAACATCTACACCCCTTATTCAGGAAGTCCAAAAAAAATCTCAGTGCTTTTGGCTAGACAACTGGTATTTGCAATAAGTAGCTGACCTGTCTTCAATAACAAAAGAAATGGCAATACAGCATTCAACTCGACTCAAGTTACATTCACAGCAAAAAAAATATTTTACTCTCTGGTTGCTATGCTTTAAGTTTGAAGGGAAAAAGGCTTACAATGAGCAAAGCACTACGCAGTCAACAAAGAGCTTCCAAAAACATGTGGCCACTGTGATACTGTATTAGTATTTGAGTAATTTAGCTGAATTTACAAGAGATAGGATGGGAAGAAGTGTCGTCAAGAGCCAAGAGTGTTTAATTGTCAAATGTACTGAAAACAGTACAATGAAATTCTTACTTGCAGCAGCTTAACTGGTCTGTAAACTCAGTACTGATAACATAATAAACAAAGTTCGATAAATTAAAAACTATATTAATGTTTGTAGTATAAGAAAATAACTGCAGATGCTGGTACAAATCGATTTATTCACAAAATGCTGGAGTAACTCAGCAGGTCAGGAAGCATCTCGGGAGAGAAGGAATGGGTGACGTTTCGGGTCGAGACCCTTCCTCAAACACTAATGTTTGTAGTGTTCAAGATGGTTGTTGGGAGAAGTTGGTCCTTGACGATGCTAGGTGCTTTTTATAGGCAGCCCCTCATAAAAATCCCTTCGATGGTGGAGAGGTTGGTACTAATGATGGACTGGGCAGTGTCCACCACTTTTTGGGTTCAAATTGCTAACCATGGCATGATGGAACCAGTCAATATTCTCTCTACTGCACAGATGTAGAAGTCAAGGTAGCTGTGGGTTTATAGTAAATCTCATTGAATAGTTTGTTCCTGAAATGGGGGACAATGAGATCCAGAAAATGGAGAGAAGCGTCTGAAATGGTCCAAGTGGAATGCTGTGGAGGTTCGTAGTGAAAGTGATAAAATTTACAAAGTTCTGCATGAGTGCAGAAAACAGCACCAATGCAGTGGACAATGTAATGGAGAATGATACCGGAGAAGGTTTGGAACAAGGACAGTTCTATGAGGCCAACAAAAAGACAGGCGCAGCTGGGGTTACAGCAGGTACCCACAGCTACACATTTGAATTGTATGAAATGGAAGGAGTTACAAGGGAAGTTGTTCAAGGTGAGAACAAGTTCAGCCAGACAGGTACCAACTCCAAAGACCTGTAGGTTTGTAGGTAAATTACATTTTTAACACCACTCACCCTCCCGATCACCCTCTTCACTCCAACCCCTATCTGAACCTTTCATTAAGATTTAAAAAGGAGACATGTTTTTATGGCTTTGCTAAAATTTGTTCAAGGCACTTGGAACGATACAGATGGTGTTTTATGTGGCAGATTATGACCAGGGGCATGCACTTCATTTGCCAAAGATAGCATCTGACTGGAAGCTTTATGATTGATGAAGCTAATGGTTATGGAATTTATATAAATACACATTTCATTTTCAACTTTCATTCTGCCAAGGGAACCTCATAATTTGCCAGCTTTTGCAAATGTTTCAAGCACATTTGATTCAGATCATTTTCTGATCAGTTCATCCCGAATCCATTTAAGATGCCTGAACCCTGGAAAGTGGCTTACTTTAGGACACAAAGCCATTGTGGTTTCATACATCTCCTTGTTCTTCATTAATCTTCATTTAATGAAAATGATTTTGTCCCTGGTCTTCAAATATAATGGAACTTGATTATAAACATCTTAACCATATCTATATACTAAAACTCTCGTTTGTTTGTTTGTTTGTTCCTGAACTACAGCCAAAATGGGACACGATAGCGCGACAATTTTAGGCCCGCCTTACTCACAGTCGTCCCTTTGGTGCTAATGGAAGAAGTTTCATTGAAATCGGTGTTACATTTTTAACATTTTAAAGTTTAAATCTATCTAGGGAGTGAGGGGGAAGGGGAGGGAGGGGGAGAGGGAGGGAGGGAAGATAAGATAAGGGGGATGATGAGAAGGGGGGAGGGATGGGGAGGGGAGGATGGAGGGGGAGGAGGGAGGGAGGGGAGAGGGGGGGCAGAGGGTGGAGAGGGCGGAGGGGGATGGGGAGGGGGAGGGGGGAGGGGATGGGGAGGGGGAGGGGAGGGGAGAACACTAAAGAAGGCATATGGAAGATAGACGCAAAAAGCTGGAGTAACAGCGGGACAAACAGCATCTCTGGAGTGTTTCGGGTCGAGACCCTTCTTCAGACTGGTTAGGGATAAGGGAAACGAGAGATATGGACAATGATGTGGAGAGAAAAAGAACAATGAATGAAAGATATGCAAAAAAAGTAGCGATGATAAAGGAAACAGGCCATTGTTAGCTGTTTGAAGGGTGAAAACAAGAAGCTAGTGCGACTTGGGTGGGGGAGGGATAGAGAGAGAGAGGAAATGCCGGGGTTACCTTACCTGAGGGAAATGAATTTTCATACCACTGGGCTGTAAGCTGCCCAAGTGAAGGCATATGGAATACTTACCTTTATTGTTTGGAGCACTGAGTACAAGAGTGAGGAAGTCATAATGCAGCTTTATGGGACTTTGGTTAGGCCATATTTAGAATATTGTGTGCAGTTCAGGCCGTCCTAATACAGGAAGGATATGGAGTCTTTGGAAAGGATGCAGAAGTTTACCAGAATGATGTCTGGATTAGGGGGAATTAGGGGATGTTAGCTTCAGGGAGACATTGGGCAAACTTGGACTCTTTTTTCTTGTGTTTTGCTGGAGTTGAGCAAAGAACTGAGAAATATATAAAATTATGAGGGGCATTAATAGAGTAAACAGTCAAAACCTATTTCCTAGATGGAAATATCAAATACTAAAGGGCATAGCTTTAAGGTGAGAGAGGGAAAGTTTAAAGGAGATGTGCTGGGCAAGTTTAGAGTTCATATTGGCATTTACGAGTTTTTTTGGATTGACTTGGATAGGAAGGGTTTAGAAGGATAATGGCCAAATGCAGGAACATGGGACTGGTTGGATGAGGCATCTTGGCTGGCATGGGCAATTTTGGCTGAAGGGTCTGTTTCTGTGCTGTATGACTCTATGACTCATTGACAGATGGATCCGCAGGGAATGGAGGGATATGGATTATGTGCAGGCAGATAAGAGTTGGTCTTGGCATCATGTTCGGCACAGACATTGTTGGCCGAAGGGCCTGTCCCTGAGCTACACTGTTCTATGTTCTATACAAAAACAGAAAATGCTGGAAACATTCAGCGGGTCAGGTCTCATCTGTGGAAAGAGAAACAGCTCAAATTTCAGCTTCAGGACCCTGCATCAGAATTGACAAAAAGAAAATAAGTTTGTTTTAGGTAGCAGCAAAGAAATGTGGGAGGGATGGGTGGATAAAGAGAATCTCTCTCATGGGTCAAGACCAGAGGCAGTTAAGTAACAGATAAAATCAGATTAAGCTTTCTTAATGTGCTCCAAATGGAAAGGCTGTGGGATGTGCCCAGCAGGTCAGACTAGATAATAAGGAAAGGAACAGCAAGCCAAAGTGATGACATTCTTCTTTCTTTCAAACCATTTGCCTGGTACAATCTTGCCAAGTTTCTTGGCTCGTGTTAATACAATGACATTTATTGTGAACTGGAATGTTATTGCAAGAAAATCCAGAATTGAAAGCAGCTCATCGGTGGGACGGTTATCATCCACAAAGGTGATCACTTTCAGAACATAAAGGGTCTGGAGCACTTTTAAAATGACCTTGTGTCAATCTGCACAATAGATTTGTGTGCAAAATGCTTAAACAGCAGCAAAAGACCAGCTGCAACCAATTCCAAATGCCAATAAAGTCATATTTTGCATTTCCCAGAATTGTTATTCCTCGCTTTCCAAATTAAAGAGACCTCCTGTTTTGCATGGATTTCAATTACTTTAATGCGTGTCCCGAAATGAAATAAAAAGTTATTGTAGGGTTATTAAAAATTTGACAAAACCAGAGAGGCAACAAGCCATCATGGATCCTGTGGGACAGGTCGAGCTGATAAAAAAGGAATAATTAAATATTCCCCAATGGGACTGAAAAATTAATAAACCAGAATAGTTTTAATACACTTTGCAGTGCACTTCAGCGGATTAAAGTCTTTGCACCCACATTAAGATTTTGTTCCAATGCACAGCAATCTGTGGGTGAGAAACAGAACGATGAGTACATTTTCCTGCACATTAAACAAACTATAATGGAATGTAATCTGTGTGAAAAAAACTCCTCCAGGGCCCGATTAAATTACATGAAGACAGAATGGGAAAAAACATGTTTCAAAAGACTTCACACAATTCTGGAAAATAGGTCTGGAAAGCTTCAGGTCAAAACCCAGAAGTAGCACAACCCAAGTGATATACAAGCAAAATTTATGAGACAAGTAATAGCTACATTTAGAGAGTCAATTCAGAGGGAACCAAACCAATAGAGTAGTATAGTACGCTCATCTTTTCAAAAGGAAATGCATGCCATATGCAAAATATACACACCTCTCAGTCACAGCTTGCATAAACTCTTCCACAAGATCATCATATACTTGGCCTCTCATTCTTTTGTGTCTTAATCCAATGTAGAGAGGATCTTTCAGCAATTCCTGCCAGAAGACAAGAGTAAAAATGTTAGTTTCAAATCAAAAGATAATCAATAAAAACACAACAGGCCATTTTTTTCTGTTAAAGAACACATTTGTTGTTCAGGCATCACTGAACAAATAGAAAATATATATTTCTTTGAGTATCAGCACAGGCTGGTACTCAAAGACATTTGAAGTGATCTACACGAGGTGCTGCCTCAAAACAGCAGCCGATATCATCAAAGATCCACACGACCCTGGCCATGATCTCTCTTCAGTCCTACATCAGGAAGGTGGTACTGGAGTCTGAAAACAGTGGTGGCTTCATCCCAACAAAACATCAGGCTCTGAACACTACAAAACATTAACTCAACAATGGACTGTCTTTGGACTTTTTTTGCACTATTACTGCTTTTTTGATTTTGTTTGTGTTTATTATATATTATCTATTGTATTTTGCCCAATTCTGTTGCCCTGGCATTTCATTGTTCCTTTGTTGGTACATATGACAATTAAACATTCTTGACTCTCAGCTCTCTTGGAAAGCATGACTGATAAGGAATTGAGGCATTACAGAAATTTCTGAATTTTCAGACACATTCACAAAGTGCCATGTGCTTTTCAAAATGGTTTTCAATTAGACAGTAAATCCAAATTTAAAAAAACGTTCAGATGCTGGAAATCAGAAATATAAACAGAAAATGCTGGAAATACTCATTAGGTCAAGCAGCATATAAAAGGGAAATTAATGTTTAAGGTCAGAGATCCTTCATCAGAACTAAAGGATCGTTGAACACGACAAAACACAAACTAAACTATGGACTGTCAGAACTAAAAGATCGTTGAACACCACAAACACAAACTAAACTGTGGATTGCCAGGATTGAACACTATTGAACCCAAAGGAACTACAATGCTACCACTTTCCACAGATGCAGCCTGACCTGTTGACTGTTTTCAGCACTTTTAGATTTTATTTATAACGTCGCACCATTTTCTACAGCACGGTAGAGATCAACCAGCTTATTTCAGAGACCAAGGAGAAGCCCTGGACACAGACTGCTGTATTTCCTTCATTACATAATATTCTTGAGGTCAAATTATCTTCAAAGCGAATTTTCTCCATAACCTGGGACCCACAGCATTTTAATGTTAAAAATCAAACATGCCATTCAACAGTTCATGCCCCGACAAAAAACAAAACACTGGAGGAATTCAATGGGTTGAGCAGCCTCTATGCAGACAGAGGGATAGTGAACATTTTGTCGAGACACCGCATCAGGACTGTTTTTGTTCCATATTCCAGCAAATGCAGTCTCATGGCTCCGGGTCCCTGCTCAGCCTATGTTTCTTCTCACACACTTCATCTAATTTCTGCAATGTTCCTTCCTACCTTTCAAACTTACCAAGCTTCCCACTAAATGCATCCATCTTATTTGCTTCGACTCTTCCACATGGAAGTCCTACATTCTCACCAGAGTAATGAACAAAATATCCATATTGTACGTCCCTTCGAAGTACCATGTTAGCCAGAAACTGGAAAGCAGCTAAATTTGGATCCAACAATTTTCGACATTGCAAATCAGTCTTGTGCTTTTAATAAGTTATTCCAACCTGATTTTCCATAGCTGCAAAGTATATCAAAGCAGGCAATCATATTGCTAGAACAATTACAGGAGACAATGCACATCAACTCAATGGTAAGAGAATCTGAAATATTATCAGCTAACTCAAGTGAAAACTAGTTGAGATACTTCTACTATGCATTTCTACTATACTTCTACTATGCATTTCACATTTTGGTTTAAAAGTTTTGATTTTGGAGACTACCTGAGAGAAGGCAATTCTGGATTTAGTGGTGTACAATGAACCAGATTTAATAAGGGAACTCAAGGTAAAGGAACCACTAGGAGAAAGTGACCATAATATGATAAGTTTTAATCTGCAATTTGAGAGGGAGAAGGTTAAATCAGAAGTGTCAGTGTTGCAATTGAACAAAGGGGACTGTGAAGGCACGAGAGAGGAGCTGGCCAAGGTCAACTGGAAAAGGATCCTAGCAGGAATGATGGTGGAACAGCAATGGCAGGAATTTCTGGGCATAATCCAGAAGATGCAGGATCATTTCATTCCAAAGAGGAAGAAAGATTCTAAAGGGACCGTGACTGACAAGGGAAGTTAGGGATGGAATAAAACTAAAAGAAAAGATGTATAACAGAGCAAAGAGTAGCGGGAAGCCAGAGGGTTGGGCAAACTTTCAAAGGACAACAGAAGGTAACAAAAAGGGCAATACGGGCTGAAAAGATGAAGTACGAGGGTAAGCTGGCCAAGAATATAAAGAAGGATAGTAAAAGCTTCTTTATGTATGTTAAGAGAAATAGATTAGTAAAGACAAATGCAGGTCCCTTGAAGGCAGAAACAGGTGAAATTATAATGGGGAACAAGGAAATGGCAGAAGAGTTGAACAGGTACTTTGCTTCTGACTTCACTAAGGAAGATACAATCGCTCAGGTGTACTAGAAGACGGAGGATCTAAGGAGACAGAGGAACTGAAATTTGCATTAGGCAAGAAAAAATATTGGGTAGACTGATGGGACTGAAGGCTGATAAATCCCCAGGGCCTGATGGTCTGCATCCCAGGATACTCAAGGAGGTGGCTCCAGAAATCGTAGACAAATTGGTGATCATTTTCCAATGTTCTATAAATTCAGGATCAGTTCCTGTGGATTGGAGGGTAGCTAATGTTATCCCACTTTTCAAGAAAGGAGCGAGAGAGAAAGCAGGGAATTATAGACCAGTTAGCCTGACATCGGTGGTGGGGAAGATGCTGGAGTCAATTATTAAAGAACTAATAATGGCGCATTTGGATAGCAGTAAAAGGATTGGTCCAAATCAGCATGAATTTATGAGAGGAAATCCTACTTGACTAATCTTCTGGAATGTTTTGAGGATGTGAAAGTAAAATGGATGAAGGTGAGCCAGTGGATATAGTGTATCTGGAAACATAGAAACATAGAAAATAGGTGCAGGAGGCGGCCATTCGGCCCTACGAGCCAGCACCGCCATTCATTGTGATCATGGCTGATCGTCCACAATCAGTAACCAGTGCCTGCCTTCTCTCCATATCCCTAGAGCTCTATCTAACTCTCTCTTAAATCCATCCAGTGAATTGGCTTCCACAGCCCTCTGTGGCATAGAATTCTACAAATTAACAACTCCCTGGGTGAAAAAGTTCCTTCTCACCTCAGTTTTAAATGGCCTCCCCTTTATTTTAGGACTGTGGCCCCTGGTTCTGGACTCCCCCAACATTGCGAACATTTTTCCTGCATCTAGCTTGTCCAGTCCTTTTATAATTTTATGATGTTTCTATAACATACATATCTATAAGATTCTAAATTAGAGCTCATGGGAGTAAGGTATCGGCATGGGGGTAGGGTATTGACATGGATAGTGAATTGGTTGGCAGACAGGAAGCAAAGAGTAGGAATAAATGGGTCCTTTTCAGGATGGCAGGCAGGAGCGAGTGGAGTTTCGCAAGGCTCGGTGCTGGGGCCACAACTATTTACAATGTATATTAATGATTTGGATAATGGAAATAGAAGCAACACTAGCAAGTTTGCAGATGACACAAAGGTCTGCGAAGAGGATGTTGGAAGGTTGCAGGGTGACTTGGACAGGTTGAGTGAGTGGGCCGTGGCATGGCAGATGCAGTATAATGTAGATAAATGTGAGGTTATCCACTATGACAGCAAAAACAAGGAGGCAGATTATTATTTCAATGGTGTCAGATTAGGTAAAAGGGACGTGCAACGAGACCTGGGTGTCCTTGTACACCAGTCACTGAAGGTAAACATGCAGGTACAGCAGGCAGTGAAGAAAGCTAATGGCATGTTGGCCTTCATAACGAGAGGATTTGATTTTAGGAGTAAAGAGGTCCATCTGCAGTTGTATCAGGCCCTGGTGAGACCACATCCGGAGTAATGTGTGCAGTTTTGGTCTCCTAATTTGAGGAAAGACATCCTTGCTATTGAGGCAGTGTAGCGTAGGTTCGCGAGGTTAATCCCCGGGATGGTGGGACTGTCATATGAGGAAAGATTGGAAAGACTGGACTTGTACGCACACCCCCATCCATATTAATGGGACGGAGGTGGAGCGTGTTTCCACTTTCAGGTTCTTGGGTGTCAACATTTCTGATGACCTCTCTTGGACCCACAATACCTCAACACTGATCAAGAAGGCTCACCAGCATCTCTTCTTCCTGAGGAGACTAAAGAAGGTCCATCTGTCTCCTCAGATTCTGGTGAACTTCTACCGCTGCACTATCGAGAGCATCCTTACTAACTGTATCACAGTATGGTATGGCAACTGCTCTGTCTCCGACTGGAAAGCACTGCAGAGGGTTGTGAAAACTGCCCAACGCATCACCGGTTCCTCACTTCCCTCCAGAGTAGGCGATGTCTGCGAAGGGCGCGCTGCATCGTCAAGGACAGCTCTCACCCCAACCACAGATTGTTTACCCTCCTCCCATCTGGGAGGCGCTACAGGTCTCTCCATTCCCGGACATGCAGGTTCAGGAACAGCTTCTTTCCTGCGGCCGTTACCTCAACTTAACTCTGCGCTTCGGTGATTGCTGCCACCCCCCCCCCCCCCCCACCATCGGGCACTCCTCCCATCAGTGACTGATCTCGCTCACCGGAATTTCCACTACCGCTACTGTGCATATATGTATATATTATATGTTTTACTATTCCATCACATGCACTCTGGTTAAGATGCTAACTGCATTTTGTTGTCTCTGTACTTGTACACTGCACAATGACAATAAAGTTTGTATTGTATTGTACTGTATTGTATTCACTGGAATTTAAGATGAGAGGGGATCTTATAGAAACGCATAAAATTATAAAAGGACTAGACAAGCTAGATGCAGGAAAAATGGTCCCAATGTTGGGGGAGTCCAGAACCACGGGCACAGTCTA
The DNA here is from genome assembly GCF_053455715.1 of Rhinoraja longicauda. Classification (NCBI taxonomy): domain Eukaryota; kingdom Metazoa; phylum Chordata; class Chondrichthyes; order Rajiformes; family Arhynchobatidae; genus Rhinoraja; species Rhinoraja longicauda. Next base: position 67,057,696 of record NC_135957.1, on the reverse strand, counting down.
AGAATATAGAGGAGGCCATTTAAAACTGAGGTGAGAAAAAACTTTTTCACCCAAAACGTTGTGAATTTGTGGAATTCACTGCCACTGAAGGCTTAGACAATAGACAATAGACAATAGGTGCAGGAGTAGGCCATTCGGCCCCTCGAGCCAGCACCGCCATTCAATGTGATCATGGCTGATCATTCTCAATCAGTACCCCGTTCCTGCCTTCTCCCCATACCCCCTGACTCCGCTATCCTTAAGAGCTCTATCTAGCTCTCTCTTCAATGTATTCAGAGAATTGGCCTCCACTGCCCTCTGAGGCAGAGAATTCCACAGATTCACAACTCTCTGACTAAAAAAGTTTTTCCTCATCTCTGTTCTAAATGGCCTACCCCTTATTCTTAAACTGTGGCCCCTGGTTCTGGACTCCCCCAACATTGGGAACATGTTTCCTGCCTCTAACGTGTCCAACCCCTTAATAATCTTATTAAGCTTCACTGGATGAATTTAAAAGAGAGTTAGATAGAGCTCTAGGGGCTTGCAGAATCAAGGGATATGGGGAGAAGGCAGGCACGTTACTGATTGTGGATGATCAGCCATGATCACAATGAATGGCGGGGGGGTGCTGGCTCGAAGGGACAAATGGCCCCCTCCTGCACCTATTTTCTATGTTTCTATGAATTTTGGTTTAAACTAAAACTTCAGTCATTAGATGTAGCATTCGTTTTGAAAGTATTGTGAAACTGGCAGGCTGACAACTTCTTAAAATAAATTCACAGTCAGCAACAGCCAGTATGACACATTGGCCAAAGGTAACCCTCCCTTTTGAAATCAGATGGTTGGGAGTTTCCCTTTCCAATACTGGGCATAAACACGTAATTTAGGCCAATCTGGACATGTTAATAGACCTGAGGTTCACAACTCTTCTGAAAGAAAGCAGAAGCACAATGCAACATTTCTTCAATTCGGGAACTTGTAATCTTAGATTGGAAATAAGGTCTATAATGGAACTCGGACATTGTACCACCGAGCTAAAAAGAACCTAATGAGAGGCTGTATAGCAATTCTGTATATTAATCTCACCATTTAGAATTACCATTCAATTGACTCAGTTTCCGAATTACGCGTTTAGAGTTGAACAATTTGCTGATTCAAACATCTGTTAACCATAATCCAGTGCAAAATGTTGCTCTTTTGGCATGCTTTAACCCAAAGACAAAGTTCAGAAAGAAAAACTGTCATCCCAGTGAAGACAGTCGATTACATTTCCTAAACTTTGAAATGGCATTGTCCCAGAGTGTAAACGGATGACTATCATTCTCATCCAAAATGAAAGATTAAAAGAAATATCCGCAGTAACAGTGGAATCAAATCCGTGACTCACATCAATACTCAAAAAGCGAGAGGCTACTCAACAACTTAATCACAAGGGAATCACTGGTCGTCAATTTACACAGGTCCATAATTTTGTCATTTAGTACAAATTCAACAAAGTTGATTCTCATTTCCTAACAAGTCCCAGAGTACATTTATAAATCAGTCTCATCCATCTAATCCTGACAGAACATCGGCAATAAATAGGTTGGTTCACTGGAGAATTTGGATTAGTTCTGCTCAAATCTACAAGGTGAAAGGCAAAGTGTTCTAACACCAAATACCTGCTTTAATCTTTTGGAATACCATTAATTTGTGGAATGTTATATGCTGCTGTCAAGCGAACACTTGTGCACTGAATGTACTAAGCAAGTCATTTACTTTTAAAGGATAATTGCCCTTTACAGCGCAGCAAAATAAAGGGTAAGACAACTCATATTTAGTTACATATGATCTGAAGGGAGGGGGAAAAAAAGCATTATAATAGACAAGAACCAGACTCTCAGGCTACTTAAGAAAAATAACTCCACAGACAATTAGTTTTCATTCTTTGAGAGTCTTAATGTAAAGATCCTGAACAACTGCAGAAAGGTTTTTGTCGTCCTCCTGTTCAGAACAAGAGGGAAAATTACACCTTCAGTTCTTCAAATTTGATTCTGGCAGTTTAATAGAAAACTTGATCCTGACCTATCAGATAGAAAAGATAACACACTCAAGCAAACAGTTTTCCCAGTTGAACTGGAATCATTGCAAAGGTTTTTGTCTCATAAAATAGTTAAGGATTTTTTTTTTAATGTATACCATTCCATCATAAAACCAGCAGTTGAATCAGCAGAATAATCTTAACTTGGCAAATGCCAGTAATTTGACGAACATGGTAAACGGTGCAAAATTACTGCGGAGTGAATTAATAAGACAAAGAAGAAACTGACTAATAAAAGAACAACCAATTAAAAATAAAAAGAACATGAAAAGGGTAATGCAATTAACAGGCATAGATTGGCAACATAAGTAGAAGGGAGTTTATGGGGATGTATCCTGTATTTTTCAATAGTCTGATTTGCCCAGATAGCATGCAGCACAAAGCTTTTCACTGTATTCAATGATTCACTGAATGATCTCAGCACACGTGACAATAATAAACCAATACCAATATCAAACATTGACCAAGCAAAGATAAATGGGGTGGCTGCATAAATGTAAAGAGGAGGCACCAGACAGGTTGACAGCACATAAAGTAGATAATTTACCTCCCTAAATGGGATCCTTTTTTAAATTGCTGAAGGAAGCAATTGCAAAAGACAGAAATTGTTAGAATGTTAGTCACAATTTATCCAATCTTCTCGGAATAAAGAGGCAATGGCAATGGACTGAAAATGATATGTCTTTATTAAAGGGCAGGGAGAGAACAGAATATATTTGGCCAATACAGATAAGTCTGTTCAATGGCACTGGGTAAGCTTTTAAATAATAATCAAAAAGAAAATTAATAGACACCCAGATAACCAAAGTAAATATGTACAGAGTACATACGTTCTCCCCGTGACCTGCCCGGGTTTTCTCCGGGATCTCTGGTTTCCTCCCACACTCCAAAGACGTACACATTTATTGGTTAATTGGCTTGGTATAATTGTAAATTGTCCATAGTGCGTGTAGGATGGTGTAAGTGCGCGGGGATCGCTGGTTGGTGCAGTCTCTGTGGGCTGAAATGGCCTGTTTCCGCACTGTATCTCTAAACTAAATTAATATGTAACTCTGTGTCAAATTTAGTTCCATTACGTTTCTGCATACCCAAGATATTTTGCCATCTTGAAGGCTTTTAAAAAATAAAAATTGATGATTATTAAGGCAAAAAGTTAAAAGCTCTTAATAGTGTGTTGAATATACAACATTGGTTCAACCCTTATGCCAAACTCTAACTCCTATCATACAAACATGCAATTTGTGAATTTCTATGAAACAATATACACTGAGATAACATTTCACCCTTTAGCTTTAACATTCCAAAATGCATTGAAAAACTGCATTTTCCTTCCCATGTTACCCATTGGGGATGACACTTCGTTGAGTACATCCCATTTCTTCCTTAGGCTGTCTATCAGGATCACTTGCTTCCATTCTTATTGTGTGGGATTTTAAGTGGCTGATGATATGAATGTGAGAACTGCAGAGGGGCAGGTCATAAGGTCATACATGATAGGAGTAGAATTAGGTCATTCGGCCCATCAAATCTACTCCGCCATTCAATCATGGCTGATCTATCTCTCCCTCCTAACCCCAATCTGCCTTCTCCCCAATAGCTCCGACACCCGTAATAATCAAGAATCTATCTCTGCCTTAAAAATATCCACTGACTTGGTCTCCATAGCCTTCCGTGGCAAAGAATTCCACAGATTCACCATCCTCTGACTAAAGAAATTTCTCCTCATCTCCTTCCTAAAAGAACGTCCTTTAATTCTCAGGCTATGACTTCTACTTCCTAGACGCTGACACAGGTGGTGGGTGACATGTAGGCAGATAGTTAGCGAGGTGGTCTACCCCTTCCGCTGTCCATGTTGAGTCTCTGTGTGCTCCCAGTGCACGGGCTCAATACCATTCCAAATGGTTCCAAAGCCCAGCGATGCTTGGAGTGTAATTAGAACTTCAATACTGGGAATGCCGACGTTACTTTTCCAATGAGTGTGGAGGATTTTGCAAAGAATGTGGTATTTTCCACTGCCTTAATTACTTTCTGTAAATAGTCTGTGTCTCAGAAGCATATAAGGAGCCATGTTCATGAGGGCAACAAGTAGGGTAAGTGTGCAAAGCCTTTTACCTAGAGTAAGGGTATCAAGAACCAGAAGATGTAGGTTTAAGGTGAGAGGGGAAAGATTTAATGGGAATCTAAGGGGCAATTTTTTTACATGAATAGTGGTAGATATATGGAACGAGCTGCCAGGAGAGGTGGTTGAGGCAGACACTAACCACAATGTTTGAAAAAATGTTTGGATAGGTACATTGAAAGGATAGGTTTAGAGGTATATGTGCCAAACGCAGGCAGGTGGGACATGTGTAAATCGTTGGTTGGCATGGGCAAGTTGGGCCGAAGGGCCTGCTTCCATGCTGTGTGAATCTATAATCACTGTCCAACCTACAATAGTTTGAACAGAGCTTCAACACGAGGATCAACAAAATTTCTTTCAAGGAGGAAATTGAAAAACCCCAGGTTGCAGTGACTAACCTCAAAAATATCTTTACACCCAATGAATGTATCAGGCACATCCTGAGCTTGCAAAAGGTAGTAATCAAATGCACCATCTTGGTTCCTATCTTCACAAACAAAATGAGCTGAGGCTCCATAAGGTGCTGGTCAGGCCACATTTTGAGAATTGTGAGCAATTCTGGGCACCATAGCTGAGGAAGGATGTGCTGGCTCTGGAAAGAGTCCAGAGGAGGTTTACAAGAATGATCCCAGGAATGAATGGGTTAACATATGATGAGCATTTGTCAGCACTGGGCCTGTACTCGGTGGAGTTTAGAAGGATGAGGGGGGAATCTCATTGAAACCTACCAAATAGCGAAAGGCTTGGATAGAGTGGTTGTGGAGAGAATGTTTCCACTAGTAATAAAGTCTAGGACCGGAGATCATAGCCTCAGAATTAAAGACGTTCCTTTAGGAAGATGAGGAGGAAGTACTTTAGTCAGAGGGTGGTGAATCTGTGGAATTCTTTGCCACAGAAGGCTACGGAGGCCGTCAATGAATATTTTTAAGGCAGAGATAGATAGATTCTTGATTAGTATGGGTGTAAGGGGTTATGGGGAGAATTCAGGAGAATGGAGTTGAGAGGGAGAGATAGATCAGCCGTGATTGAATGGTGTAGACTTGATGGGCCGAATGGCCTAATTCTTCTCCTATAACTTATGACCTTATGAACACTGGACCATACCACTAAGGTCACCGGTTTCATGCTTTGAATATGCATGTAAGACACCTACACCATCTTCAAGAACAAAACATTACACAAAAACTACTCAAGTCAAAACTATTGTTGAAGTTTTTTTCCCCCATCGCAAAGCTTCACAGTATGGAAAATGCAGTCATAATTAATTTTATACCAATTTAGTTGTAATACATTTAAGTGCAGTACTGCATAAAAAAATATTCAAACCAATATTCAATTCTGTGACTCTTGGTCTTTAAGAGGGAACAAATGATCTTTCCCACAAATTGCATGAAATTCCACCCACACCACTTGTTCATTATTTGCGTCCAACTTGGCAAAGTATTTTGAATGACCTGTCATTAAGCAATTCATTTTGCGAAACATCTTCACATACTGAACTCAAATCTGCTTCTGTGCTTATACTTGCTATCATTACAATAGGTTTTTAAATTAACAAGAGATTATCCAGAAAATTTACTTTACCACCTTTCTTTCATTTACTTTACAGTAATGAATTCCCAAGGCAATGTCATCTCAGCAGATATTGGCCAGGTTAATGTTTTTCTCCCTCCATCTATCTTGTAATGAATGATTCATGCGCATCTTTCATAAGAATGTGAATTACAACAATTTGCATACTTTTCCTAATATTCAGAAGGACATTTGGGTGGAGGAAGTAAAATCAAAGGTTAGTAAGTTCACAACCTAACAGACAGCTTTTGTTCTGTGCGAGGAACATAATATAGTTGAATGACATACATCAGTAGGGCAAAACTGATCCATTATTATACCCAATGTATATTATAAAGGTCAGTGTGTGTGGGCATGAGCACATTTATGACATTTCAGAATGCATTCAAAGCTCCACATATTTTATTGTTGCACATGACATTATTCTCTGCGAAACTAAAATCAAGGTATTAAAGGGAACTCAATGCAAGTTAATGGGCTGAATCAATGGAGATTTAAAGGAGAAAATCTTTTTTTCCAAAGATTATGGAATTGAAGGTTACGGGGAGTGGCAGTGACATGAAGATAAAGCCTGGAGCATATTATCATCCACATATTGAAAGATGGGGCAGGTTTGAATCAGCCAGCGTCCTATTGCTGCTCCTATTATTTGTTGGATTCAACCTATTGGCCGGGACACAGCCAACATGTCCAGGTCATTGCACTTGCCGAGATCAAACGACTGACACTCCATCCCTGGCAATAAAGGCAATGCCACATTACAATAACTGGAGGTAGTAATAGTAATTGGAGATCATCCTCAACACTGGCGAGTCCTTGTGATAAATACCAACTTTTCACTTTTCAGTGTGTAGGAAAGGAACGGCAGGTGCTGGTTTACCCCGAAGCTAGACACAAAATGCTGGAGTAACTCAGCGGGACAAGCAGCACCCATGGAGAAAAGGAATGGGTGACGTTTCGGGGAATCGACCCAAAACGTCACCCGTTCCTTCCCTCCAGAGATGCTGCCTGTCCCACCGTGGTTCCCCTTTCAATGCCTGATATCATCAAGTCTGTTTCATGCCACATGTTATTTTGCTTCATGAAACAAGAACTAAATCTGATGCGGGAATTCCTGCCTACTCGTGGATGCTTCTCTATAAATCATACCTCATCTCTATAAATTTAAGCTCAGTTAAATCTTGATCAAACATCAACCTTATGCTTGCTGACCTCCACTGCCTCCTGGCTAAGTAGCACCTATTTTTAAATCCTTCTTTAGCTTTCAAACCCTTTCATTACCTTGCGCTTGCCAAATTTCAATAACCACGTCCAGTGCTGCAAATCCTCAACATCTGTGCTCCTCCAATTTTGACATCTTGCACATTCCCGATTTGAATCAGCCCAAAATTAACTACATGCCTTCTGCTGCCTCTTTCTCTAGTCATCTGCCCAAATAACATGTGCAGCTCAAATATTGAGATTTTTAAAACTATGTTTCAGGCACTATAGAAATGCCAATTAATATTGGTGACAAGTTATACAGATAACCCTCATTATAACCTTTATTTTTAAGGTGAGGGGGGAAAAAGTTTAATAGGATCCTGAGAAGTAACTTTTTTTTTCACACAAAGGGTGGTGGGTGTATGGAACGAGCTGCCGGAGGAGATAGTTACAGCAGATTCTATCACAACTTTTAAGAAACATTTGAAGAGACACATGGATAGGGTAGGTTTAGAGGGATATGGGCCAAACGCAGACAGGAGGGCCTAGTATAGATGTTGGTCGATTTGAGCAAGTTGGGCTTAAGGGCCTGATTCCACGCTGTATGAATCTATAACAGGCCTTGTGAGGGGAGGGGAATGGTGTCTGCTATTGCCGATTGTCCTCTATAACAGAGTAGGGGGTTTGCTCCAACCACCTATATATAGGGCACTCCATGAAACAACGAGTTGTTTTCAAGTCCAGAGTTATTTTTTAGAGTCTAAAAAATTATTCTTTGTTACTACAAGCTAAAAATACTAAAGGCTGTTTGTTACATTGCTTATGAGTATCATTGCACAAGTGTCGATCGATGCAATTGCTTGTCAATTTCAAATTACCCGTGTTCTTAAAGAAACAGTGGTGTCTGATTACTGTGGCAGCTCTCCGTCTGCTATAACCAAAATCTGTTATAAAGAGATCTGTAATAACGAAGGTAGACCATAGCATGGTCATTTGTAAACTGTTATACACGTTTATGAATGTCCCAACCAGAAACTAATGCTGAACAGTTATGCAGCAGGTCAGAACCAAAGGAAAGACCAACCTTGTCAAAGGTAATTTAGAAAAAACAGAATATTGGCGCAAATACTTTTCTTATGCTTTGAAATTATAATATAATTTGCAAATTAATTCAAAAGGAAAAATTAAATTCAACGTATTTATGGAAACTTTTCTGCTTAATACTTCTCATGTTAACAACTTCTTTGTTTTGTTTTAAATGGGTCAGGACATAAAAATAGCTTGCAATGGCCATATGTTTCCCAAAACTTGTCTCAAGTTTGTTAATGGAATACACAATAAAGCTCAAGGCTTGCAAATATGCTACATGGTGTTCATTTATTATTTCGCTTTCCTTTAAATAAAGGAAGCCTTGAATCCATTTTCACTTTAAAAAGCTCTTTTTTCAGACTTAAAGTACAGAGATAAACCCATTTTATGCCATTCCTTGGCAGATTAGTAAAAGCCCTGGCTATAAACTAGAGTTTAATTCAGGCATTTCATTGCAGATGGGTCTGTGGATCTATAAAAGGGATTAACATTTTTTTTTTAACTTTAAACCACAGGATGGAAAAGTTGATGCGGGCGCCATGTAGAGTTAGCTGATCTTGCAGAACAGTTAGTAGTGAATCATAGTCAATTTCGTCTGAAGGAATATCTCTGTTTAGCCCACTCATTTGCTGTCCATCGGCTGCAGTTTATAGGGTTCAGGTATAGGTCGTTTTTAATGGGGAAAAAATCTGATAGAATTACGATGCCAGTGGTTGAACTGATTCTCGGGCAACTAAACTCACACGTTAAGAATGGTCATTTGGTTAAAGAATGCGCGAGCGGGGCAATTGATCACTCAACTGATCCATAACTCTCCATAAGACAAATACTTCTAAATAGTCTATACAATTCTGCACTCAAAAGGTGTAATATTTGCCATTTTCTTTAACTGTGTTTTGTTTGCAAGGGAGGGTGAAAACAGTCCAAAAGTTATGGCACATATGAATTTAGTTGCCAGAAAATACACAGTGGAACAACAAGTAGAGCTGCTGCTTCAAAGCGCCAGAGATCCATGTTCGATGAGGATGAGACGGAGTTTCTTCCCACAGGCCATCAGGACTGTTAACTCTCATATCACCAGGGACTAATTTAATTTACTGTATTAATTTTTTTTTTGTGTTAAAAAAAAAATCTCTATTCTGTTTTGTAGTTTCAGCACAATCCGCAGGCGTGGCCACTTTCATTTCACTGCACATCTTGTATATGTATGTGACAAATAAAGTTGACTTGACTTGATCCTGACCTTGGTTGCTGCCTGTATGGAGTTTACATGTGTTCCCTGAGACTGCATGGGGGTTTCCTTCCACCAGGTGCTCTGGTTTCCTCCCACCTCCCAAAGACTTGTGGATTTGTACGTTAATTGGCCTCTGTAAATTGCCTCTCAGTGTGCAAAGTGAGATAACACCGAACTAATGTGAACAGGTGATCAATGGTCGACGCAGACTCAATGGGCCTAAGGGGCCTATCTCTAAACTAAACAGGACAATGAGTCTCAGTCGCAGATTGAACACAATGAAATGGGACTCACAATAGAGTTCAAAGAATTAGGGTAGGTTTAGATCAGATCACAGAGGAAGACCCGCCAGAGGGAAGTGATGCAAGTTGAATCTTTTGCTAAATTCAAGGTAAAGCCAGCTCAGGTTTCACCAAAGATACTAGAGGAACAAGATGGACCACTCCGTTGAATTAGCCTATACTGAAGCGTAGTACGCAAAGGAGCCTAACGTCCGCCATTTTAGTAGACAAAACCCACCGTTCGCTATGCCTCTCACAGTGTAATCAGTGTTTTGGGGGAACAGTATGTGTGATGATACCATTAAAATGCAGAATATATCTCATCTATCAATTCACAGATTTTTGTTATTTTTCTTTTAAAATGTTTCTGCAAGTTTCTGCCTACTAAAATGGCGCCATGACATATTACGTTTTTTAGGGTCCAGTGATCTATCTTGTTCCTCTAGTATCTTTGGGTTTCACCTACTGATTTAATTAATTGGGAAAGTACCACAGTGGGCTCCATGGCATTCACCATTCTCTCTTCCCAAAGCTCCTCTTGGTACTGTAAATTGTACCCCAGAATTGGAAGAGGAAAATCGTCCCAAAATATTTTAAATGATTACAAAGTAATCGTCCACATACTGTACGTTATTGGAAGACAACTGACTTAATGGTTGTATTGCAATGGTAATCCATGAGGGCTACATTTACATTGACCCAAATCAAAACTTCTGATGAAAGATCAAAGTGAACATTTTTCTCTCTGCAGACGCTGCCTGGCCTGCTGAGCATTTCAGTAATTGCATTCTAAACTATCAATAGATTTCTGGATATCAATAGCATTGATTTTGGAGCAGGCTCAAGGGGCTGAATGACCTACCCCTGCAAGTATTTCATATGTTTTTGCAAAATAATAAAGAATAAATCACATTATCTGCTCTACCACTATAAATTTATCATCAAATGTTATTTAGATCTACTTGCAATGGAACAAGCTATAAAGAACCCAGTCACCAAGCTTACTCAGAGAAAAACCTATTGAAGGAAGATACTTTATGGATATTTAAAAGCATATACATCTTGATATCAAATGTACAACCTGGGTCACATTGAAAAAAAGATAGAAACTACATGACACAGAAGATATCTCATTCTTCTCACACCATTAAGAAATTGTATGAGAAACCAAGAGCTCTTCAAAAAAAGTAGTCCTGATTCTGGACCGAAATTATACATTTAATTTCTTTAGCCGATTCGGTAGCAGTGTTAAATACACCAAATAGCATCACAGCAGTTTCAATATACAATAACTCTCTTACTTTCTCTCCACTTTAAACGTCAAGCGCGCTATTCACCATAAGTACCTTGTAACAGTTTGATTGCTTTCAAGAAGAACATGTCGAGCTCATCTAAAGGCTATTCATCAACAAATCTCACTGAACAATCTCCAGAACCCATCCTTTATACTGGTGCAGATGGTACTTTGCAAGAGCTTTGGTCGAGTCGATCATTTAACATAATTTCTGGCGGGACCCAATGAATTACCATCAATCTTACTGACTTTTCCCTCCAGAGATCCACTGATAAAGGCAATCTTTTTTACATCACTCTCGCTACCTTTTGTACTCAAAATAAAGACAGTACGCACAAGGCATTAATTTGCGTTCATCAACTGGCCTTAATTCTTCCAGTAGTAAGTTTGAGTAAATGCATTTGACAAATCAAAGAGCGGTTGCAAACTCAGCACCGGTTTGGATTAAGAAGCGAAATAGATTTTGAACAGAGCAGACGGCAGTCTACACAGATGTTTGTGCCCAAAACATTTACAACATTTATCCAACTTCATTCAAAGCCTGTGAAAATTTCTCAACATATAATATTTTTCAACAGTGCATCATAGAACAAAAAAAAAAAGCAGAGGAAAGGTTACAATTTACTTGTACATAGACTATGTTCCTTTTGTACAATCCTCAGGTTAGAGAGTTGAGATGAGGGGAACCACATTTTATACAGCTATGCGTGGTGCTGACTATGGATTCATGATCCAGATCAATTGTTTTGCAAAGCCTTTAGCATGACCAATTCACAAGGATGCTAAAGGTTACAAGGGGGTTATGAGGCTTTAATAAACGTGGTAATTTCAGTTACAAAAGAGGGAAAAACAAACATGCATGACAGGACCAGAGATCTCTGTCCCGCCCACTCCCCTGACATCAGTCTGAAGAAGGGTCTTGACTTGAAACGTCACCCATTCCTTCTCTCCAGAGATGCTGTCTGACCCGCTGATTTACTCTAGCATTTTGTGTTTACCTTCGATTTAAAACAGCATCTGCAGTTCTTTCCTACACACAGTGCCAGAGACCCGGGTTCGATCCTGACCTAGGGTGCTGTCCACGTGGAGTTTAGATGTTCTCCCAGTGACCGCATGGGTTTCCTCCAAGTGCTCCGGTTTCCCCCAGCATCCCACAGACGTGCAGGTTTGTAAGTTAATTGGCCTCTTTAAATTGCCCCTAGTGTGTAGGGAGTGGAAGCAAAGTGGGATAATATCGAACTAGTGCGAATGGGTGAATTCTGGTTGGTATGGGTTTGTTGGGCCAATAGGCCTTTTTCCATACTGTATCTAGTTTCAGACCTAGGTTTTGTTATTATCATGTGCAGTGAAAAGATTTGTTTTGATTGCTACCCAAACAGATCAGATAATACTATACATAAATACAATCAAGTTAAACTCAACAACATTAGATAGGGTTAATGAGAAGATACAGAGTGCAGAATATAGTTCTCAGCGTTGGAGCGCATCAGTTCTACAGACAACGTCCAATCTCCTCAATGGGGTAGAGGGGAATCGGACAGTATCCTAGTTTATGGACGGACCATTCAAAAACCTGACAATAGAGAGGAAGAATCAATTCTATCCATTCCAGCCATTAAACTTGGATCAATACCCTGTAGGATTCAGGAGTGGGCACCACTTCAACCACTGTATTTTCCAATTTGGTTGAGGCAAGGAAGATAGTTTTTCTTTTTTTTTAAACTAATCTTAGAATCAGAATCAGAATAGCCTTTATTGCCATCCAAAAAAACAAGTCTTTTGGACGAAATTCCATTACCCACAGTCCAACAATAAGAGCAATAACAGTAAGCAATAACACACACAATCACAAACCAACACAAAACAAAAAAAAACACAAGAAACATCCATCACAGTGAGTCTCCTCCAGCCACCTCCTCACTGTGATGGAAGTAAAATATATTTTGTCTCTCTGCAATATAATCTGTAGTGAAAAAAATGTTCCACACTCTATCCAAGATTTAATTGAATATTGAATGAATCTAAAGCACGATGCAGAAAAGACGCACACAACTGTTGCCTGGATTAGTTCAATTCTGTTATCAGCAGATTTTGGATAGGCCCAGTCTTCTTTTCACCGGACCAAAGGAGGCTGAGTAGTGACATGATAGAGGTGGATACAATTATTAGCAGCATAGATAAGGTTGATAACCAGTGTCTATTTCCCATGTCTAAATCGACAGGGTGAGGCTTAATATGCGAGGGAGGTGCTTAAGAGGAAATTTGAGGGGTAAATCTTTTGCAGAGAGTAGCCAGTATCTGGAATGTGCTACCAGGGGTGATAGTGGAGGCAGGAACAACAACAATATTTGAGGAGGCATCGGGACAGGTGCTCGAATGAGGATAATTTGTGGATCATCTCGAACATGCCATGTGACAACAGTTGTGAGCGCGACTTGTGAACACAGTTGTGTTGCAGGGCGACTTGGGCAGGTTGAGTGAGTGGGCAGATGCATGGCAGATGCAGTATAATGTAGATAAATGTGAGGTTATCCACTTTGGTGGCAAGAACAAGAAGGCAGATTATTATCTGAGTGGTGTCAGATTAGGAAAAAGGGAAGTGCAATGAGACCTGGGTATCCTTGTGCACTAGTCACTGAAAGTAAACATGCTGGCACAGCAGGCAGTGAAGAAAGCTAATGGCATGTTGGTCTTCATAACAAGAGGATTTGAGTAAAGAGGTCTTTCTGCAGTTGTACAGGGCCCTGGTGAGACCACATCTGGAGTATTTCAGGATCCTTGGATGTAAGTATAGGTAAGTGGAATCAATGGGGTATAGATATAAAAAAAGATTTGCTCGGGGTACGGGGGGGGGGAGGAACAGAGAATTGGACTGCTGGGATTGATCTAACCAATGGTTTAGTTTCGACATACAGCGCGGAAACAGGCCTTTCAGCCCACAAAGTCCGCACCGACCAGCGATCCCCGCACATCAACACTATCCTACACACACTACATTTTATACCAAGCCAATTAACCTACAAACCTGTGCGTCTTTGGAGTGTGGAAGGAAACGGAAGATCTCGGAGAAAACCCACGCAGGTCACGGTGAAGAAGTACAAACTCTGTACAGACAGCACCTATGGTCAGGATCAAACCCGGGTTTCTGGCCCTGTAAGGCAGTAGCTCTATCGCTGCACCACCGTACCATCCAATGGTCTTCTCCTCTATTGCATTATTTAATCAGAGTAGGATTGCAGGTCTTTCCAGGATCAATTGCAAAAAGTGGAGAAGGAGCTAAAGTTACCTGCAACACCACTGAATGAGTAGACAATTTCACAGCCTATGGCATACATCAAACAAGAAGATGGTTCACTCCACACAAAAATAAATCACACCAGTGGTATTAATCTTCAGAACCCACTCATATTTTGACCTTAACCACTTGCTCAAGGTTCAGAGATTAATTGCCTGCTCGTCTAGGTTGTCTGCTATTAATTAGACTTTAAAATCAAATGACAGCCAGAGTGAACGAAGGCTAAAACAAGCATAGCAAGACAATCAGTATTACTGATCTACTGAGATTTACCGACATGCCCTGCACTTTGGGAAACCAACAAGATTGCAGATAAAGCAGCCCAACATGCAGCAGATCTACTTTCCACTGCCCCGTGACCATGGAAACATACTCGACAATGGTCGACTCCAGCAGCTGAATGCAGCTTAACGCAGGGGCCAAGCAATCTTGGTCTAATTTTAATATTAAAGCCACCTACTCCGTAAAGCATCATTGTGACCATTTAAGACAGAGTCGTTCAGAATAAATGAAGAATTGTAGTTATTCAGAAAGCAATACAGCACAGCAATTTCATGGTGTTCGCTACATTTTCCATGTTCAACATGTCACAAAATGTATAAGTATAGCTTTTTGCTCAAAAATGACAAAGTTCATGGCCTTACGGATATTTCCACATGACGATGGAGAAAAACAAACTGGAATGAATAAATTCACTGACATAAAAAGCGATCATCAAAGTTATGAGAGAGTTGCACGGTCAAAACCATGTACATATTCATCACAATGAACAGAATCAGGATACAGAATATTACCATTTTCAAGGAGTAAATGAAAATGTATTTAAATATTCCACCACTTAACCCAAGTACCAAATCATCAATGACCAGGCCAATGCCAATAAAAGACTAGTGTTCTGTATGTTAGCTGATCATTTAACTGTTGTGTGTAGTTGGGGGTGGTGGGGAGTGAAATAAAAGGGCACATTCTTTTGTTGTTCTGCACTGACTGAAAAGAACTGACCAAAACCGCAAGTTAACAATCTAAGGAATAACTCATCAGCACAACTCTGAATGGACTGAGCTGTTCCCCAAAGGTGGTTGATTATTGACAGAGGTCAGTGAGCAAGGCAGCACAAAATTAACACTGCCTGAACATGAAGGCTGCAGCTTTCAATGGTTTATTTTCAATCGCACGCCTGAAAACCCAGTGGCAATCTTCGTATCAGCGTAGATGGACTGCAGTGGCCAGCACACATCACGTGGTCATTGTTAAAAGTCGAGCTATAGAAATCCCTGTCAGTTCACACAAGTAAAAGCTGCTAATGTTCCTGGATTAATTTGTTCCAACCGATTTAGTACAAGAAATCGGACTGGTTTGAAAGAGGGGATGATGTAATCCATTCCAGCCATGATACCATGGCAAAGCAAATCAGCTTTAGGAAGTGATTGGAGTGCTATGACTGCCACCTAAATCTACAATACTGATTTTCTGAAGCTATTTGTATTAACCAAAAAAGAATTCCAACATTAAGACAATTAATGCAAAATTGATCATAATCTCCACTGAATTATCTTGGCATTATATTTCGTACAGACATGTGGGTCAAAGCGCCAGTTCCTGTGTGTACTTTTTCCATGTTCTACTAGACCAGGTGGACACGTTGGGCCCAAACCTTTCCTGCATTGGTGCAGCACCCTTTCCTCCCCCCTCCCCCTCACCCTCTCCCCCCACCCCCTCCTTCCCCCTCCCTCCCCTCCCATCCCCCCACTCCATCCCACTCAGCCCCCCTTTCTCCTCCTCCCTCCCTCCCTCCTCCCTCCCTAGGAGATAGATTTAAACTTTAAAATATGAATAACTTTTAAAATATAACACCGATTTCAATGAAACTTCTTCCATTAGCACCAATGGGACGACGGTGAGTAAGGTGGGCCTACAATTGTCACACTATCGTGTACCATTTTGGCTGTAGTTCAGGAACAAACAAACAAACAAGAGTTTTTGTGTACAGATATTCTATTTACTAACTGTTTCCCATTTAATCTGCAAGGTCGAGAATATTCATTCAACTGAAATATAATGATATGATAAAAAGGAACTGCAGATGCTGGTTTATACCACAAAATGCTGGAGTAACTCAGCAGGTCAGTCTGAAGAAGGGTCCCATCCAGAAGCGTCACCTATCCATTATGTCCAGAGATGCTGCCGGTCCCGCTGAGCTACTCCAACATTTAGTGTCATTCAAATGAATATTTGTTACCACTCCTACACCAACATAGCACAGTGTCCCAGGTGATTCCCCGGCTTTAGCAGATGCTGGTCTCTGGTAACGAGCACATTGCAGGCTTGGTGAGAGCACTAGAACGCCAGCTCCCAGAGAATCGACCCAGAGAGAGGGGGAAAGCATTGCTCAGTTTGTCACAAGATGACGTCAAGTTTCTGAGGGCTGCAACTATGGAGCTGAGTTGGAGAATCAAATCAGGAGAGTCAATACTAGTTGTGATTGATTACAATACAATACAATATATCTTTATTGTCATTGTACAGGGGTGTAATGAGTTTAGGAATGCGACTTCCATTCGATGCAATAAATTAATTAGCTAATCAACAGAAATTTAGACAACCCAGAGAATCAAAATTAGAAACAGTTAAAACAGTATAAAGTGCAAATAGGTCTGTGCCGGGTCGCTGTGCGACGTGACCATCCGAAGGAGACAGTTCATGGGGGGGGGGGGGGGGGGGGCACTCAGCAGGACCGGTTCAGAGCAGCTATGGCTCTGGGGATGAAGCTGTTCCTAAGTCTGGAGGTGCGGGCGTAGAAGGCCTTGTAACGTCTGCCGGATGGTAGAAGTTCGAACAGACTATTGCAAGTGTGTGAGGAGTCTTTATGAATGCTGGTGGCTTTCCTGAGGCAGTGTGTATTGTAGATGCCCTCCAAGGCTGGAAGCTGCGTCCCAGTAATCTTCTGAGCTCTGTAGACTACCCGCTGAAGAGCTCTCCTCTCCGCCTCCGTGCAGATAAGATACCACACAGGGATGCCATGCGTTAGGATGCTCTCTGTGGTGCAGCAGTAGAAGGTCGTCAGCAGCTGTTGGGGCAGACCAGTCTTTTTCAGTGTTCTTAGGAGAAACAGTCGTTGCTGTGCCTTCTTGACCAGTGCAGTGGTGTTAGTGGACCATGTGAGGTCCTCCGAAATGTGTGTGCCCAGTACACTACAGTAGATATTATGAGTAAGCGATAATGAAGACTACAACATTGGAAAAGTTGAGACTGTGGGAGATCAGACTCAAGACTATCAAATCGGGGAGCCAAGAATGCACGAGTCTGAGGAGGAGACTATGCAAAACCAGAATCGAGAGGATGAAGTAGTAATTGTTTAGTTCAATGTTTGAAGCAGATATGGCTTTTAACGAAGCAGCAGGAATTACAAGTTTGGATTAATTCGGATCCGGGCGAGGATCTGACATTGGCTAACCAGGTAACTTAATTTCCTCAATGATTATAAAAATTGATTGATTGGAAAGATAATCCTTCGCCCCCCCGACTCGTTAAGTATTTAAGGGATATTGCTCATCTCATTGTGCTGTTGCATATATTGGCTGATTAAATCTACTAGCGTTGGAATGTTCCAAGCCTTAGATCAGGTTGCATAACCAGGAGGAGGATTACAAAATATACTTGGAAAGATCTAGCAAGAGTTGCAAAATCATAGATACCAAATCATTCCGTTCATGAAATACTGCCGATGTCATGCTGCATGTCGTAAAGCATAATTTAACAGGATTTTACAGAATTAGAAAGAACCAACAGCACTTGTTTTTGCTTTCTTGCTTTCAAAGATCTACACCGCAAAAGCATTAAAATATTATTTCAAACAGTCTGCAACTATTCAGGGTGGGGATGTGTGTTTTGTGTGTGGGTGTACAGGGAGTGGCGGGAGGGAAGCTGGCACAGTGAGCAGTGCAAGAGAGGAGGGATTGTGAAATACATCAAGCATCATTACGTCTCTTAATAAAGGCATTTGATAAAGTTCCTCGTGGTCGGCTGATCAAGATAATTATGTGTGGGATCCATAGTGAATTGGTGGTTTAGTTTCGTTTTGAGAGACGGAAGCGGCCACGTTAATGTCGGCAGCCCAGCCTGGAAGGTGGTGCGGCCTGGGGGTGGCAGTGCGGGCCAGGGGTGGTATTGGTAGCACAGCCTGGAAGGTGGTGCGGCCTGGGGGGGGGGCAGTGCGGGCCAGGGGTGGTATTGGTAGCACAGCCTGGAAGTAGCCGGGGAGGCCGTGCCAGCCAAGGGTGGTGTCGGCAGCCCAGCCTGGCAGTGAAGGTCTGTCCACGATAACCAAAATCGATTATAACGAGGGTACTGTATCTGAACATATGAGGCAATAAGATGCTGTAACCTACATCCATTGCCAAATTAGAGAACAGCACAATAACAGACTAGAATCTTCAAGGCATCTTAGTTAAGTTAAAGAATGATGAACTGCAGATGAGGAGCCAAAGCAGTTACTACTTCATTACATTTCCAAAGCCATGAAAAGATACTGTTTTAACACCTCCATCCTCTCCAAAGAAAGCCAAGAAAGTCAGCCAGGGTAAGTACCAATAAAATAACCAGCGAGGTGGTTGCAAAAATATTGACTATTGACAGCTGTTTTTAAGTGCCTAAGATTGCTAAAATGGTTTTTGCCCAAGTGCATCCATCATTGGGTAATACCAGAAGATAGACACAAAAAGCTGGAGTAACTCAGCGGGACAGGCAGCATCTCTGGAGAGAAGGAATGGATGACGTTCCAGGTCGAGACCCTTCTTCAGACTTGGGTAACACCATCTTTTTGTGCTTATGATGGTCGAGAGTGTAGACTTCCCGATCTTCAACCTCCTGCTTCCTGCCCCTTGACATCCCATGACACTCAGCCGAGTTAGTTCGTTGGTCTTTAGCCATGCCCGTCACACTTTTGGTTTGGTAACTTTTTTCTTGTAGCTTCCAGTCCTTTGATCCTGCTATTCTATGCAATACCTCTGCATTCTGACAACAATTCCTCGTCCAAGTTCCAGCACTGAGGATCAATGCCTACTTTAAAGGAAATGTTTATGCCAAATGCAATGTTATGCCTCCAAAATATCAGATTGAATGAAACATTATTTGCTACCACACTCAATAACATCATTATTACTCATTGCCTAAAATAGTGTAGCTTTGGTACATGCAAAGTCTATGAAAGTAAAGTTAGGTGATTGAATCACCATTATATTTACCTCATTATTTGTGCCGACGTCTAGCATGACTGGTAAGCATTGCTGGGGATTCATGCCAACACAAGCTGTGTACAGTGCCAGCTTGCCCACTGGAATGCCCATTCCATAACTCCCAAGATCACCCAGACCCAGAATACGTTCCCCATCTGTGACAACAATGGCCTGGAAATTCAAAAAAAGGCAGTTAGTCAACAATTAAAATATCACTAAAATGCTTCAATTAAGGGAGGAAATAGGCTGCATCACCCATTTAAGTTCACAAGTCATAGGAGCAGGTATGCCATTCAGCCCATCGAGCCTACTCCACCATTCAACAATGGCTGATCTATCTTTCCCTCTCAACCCCATTCTCCCACCTTCTCCTCATAACCCAATAAAACACTTACCAATCAAGTATCTGCTCAGAACCACTTGCTCAGTTTCCAATCCACCCATTTAAGCTTCAGAAGATAGAAGACCAGTGTCTTTGAAGAATAACGAAAGACAACAGCTATCTGGCAAACTATCCAAAGTGTAGATAACAATGTCCCCATTGCTTGGGAGGATTGGGAAGTGAGGCAGTGAGAACAAGTGCAGAAATTCCACAGGGCCATAGCTTTTGTAAGGAACTAGCAAAACCCTTTAGAAATAGTACCAAACAGCTCTTTGCCCCAAAACTCTGGTGGTGACCTACAGGGTTCTGATACAACTCCAAGAATCTCGGGGCCACTGAGTGAAAAATGCAATTAGATATTTAACTTGCAAAACCTTTTCCTGCTTACAATGACTATTTACTTGTGTGGGTTATTTTATTTCAAGGTCGTCATCGAATCTGACAGTTCAACTCCCATGACACAAATCACGACAGCTGGCACTGAGCTATGGAAAAGTGTTTATTTCACTCAGACAAGTGCTTGAATCCGGAAATGCAATCAAGAAAATATCATGGGATTATTATTACAATCAAGTTAATCAACTTTATAACTAAGATACCATGTTGCTGAACAAATTTAGATGTGAAAATAAATAATTAATTTAGGACCATAGATTTTTGTGAATTTGAATTGAAAAACTTTTTAACGTACGAGTCCATCGTGCAACTAAACATACCCCGTCTTTCTCCTTCACCATTGCTGCTAACAGACTATAAAACTTTAGAGCTTTGTGAGGATCCAGTTCCTCACTATCAATGTTTATGTTTTACTCTGAACCTAGCCTTATCGTTAGTTAGTTTCAACAAGGTCTATTGTCTATTGTCTATTGTCTATTGATACCTACCAGCAAAGATCACTGACTGGATCCACTTCATGTATACAGAAAATACAGAATACAGAATACAGAGTTTTATTTGTCATTCGGTACCAAGGTACCGAACGAAATTACATATCCAGCAGTCACACAAAAAAGACATACGACCCCAACACAAACGTCCATCACAGCGACTCCAAACACCCCCTCACTTTGATGGAGGCAACAAAACTTCCACTCTCTTCCCCACGCCCACGGACAGACAGCTCGTCCCCGACCAACCCGCACAGTCCCCGCGGCCGAGCCGCACCGGGCGCTGAAACGTCCCGCGGCCGAGCCGGGCGATTGAAGGCCCCGCGGCCGAGCCGCACCGGGTGCTGAAACGTCCCGTGACCGAGCCGGGCGATGGAAGGCCCCGCGGCCTTACCGTACGCTGCTAAGTCCCGCGGCCGAGCCGCGCTGGGCGATGTTAGGTCCCGCGGCCGAGCCGGGCGATTGAAGGCCCCGCGGCCGAGCCGCACCGGGTGCTGAAACGTCCCGTGGCCGAGCCGGGCGATGGAAGGCCCCGCGGCCGTACCGTACGCTGCTAAGTCCCGCGGCCGAGCCGCGCCGGGCGATGTTAGGTCCCGCGGCCGAGCCGCGCCGGGCGATGTTAGGTCCCGCGGCCGAGCCGCACCAGCGATGTAAAGTCCCGCGGCCGAGCCGCGCCGGGCGATGGAAGGCCCCGCGGCCGAGCTGCACCGGGCACTGTTAAGTCCAGCGGCCGAGCCGCACCGGGCGATGGAAGGCCCCGTGGGCGATGGAAGGCCCCGCGGCCGAGCCGCGTCCCGCGCCGTGAGGAAGTGACCTAAAAAAGAACGGTTTCCCCCACCCCACCCCACCACCCCCCACCCCACCCCCCCACACCCCCCACACATACACAGCCAAAAAACAAAAACAAAAACCATCCCAACACCGACACACAACAAAAATGGGAATCTTGGCTGATATTCACTTTACTCATCAAATGAAACCAGTATTCATATTTTTATTAATTGATCGATTAATTCTATCAAAGTCATTCCACTTCTTTTCCCAAAACGCATCTTACTCTACCGTTTTTCTTTTACGATTTCGGGTCTCCCATGTGCATGGACAGAAATATGCACAACATCTTAGACTCATGTGTATGAAGGAACTGCAGAGGCTGGAGTAACTCAGTGGGACAGGCAGCATCTCTGGAGAGAACAAAGAGATGATGTTGTGGGTCAAGACCCGAAACGTCACCCATTCCTTCTCTCCAGAGATGCTGCATGTCCCACTGAGTTACTCCAGCATTTTGTGTCTATCTCAGACTCATGGACTGTATAACAGAGATTGTCCGCCCGAACTACTGATCGTGTGTGAATTTTTTTCCAATCAATCCAGAGAAGAGGAAAGAGCACACAAAATTCCATCATATAAAATAAGATACATTTCTGCATGCAAGTATCAGTATAGACAGCAATATGAACTTACCCGAATATCAGTTTCAGGCCAGGACTTCAGTATTGTTGCAATGTGCCCTCGGTCATGGATAGTAATAAAAAGACCCCTGAATGAAAAGAAAAGTTATAGATTTAGCCAGCAAGAATTAACTGGCAGACTATGCATGCGAAAAGTTACCTCTCCAGAATAAAGTTATACAGTTTTGTAAACCGAAAAAGGACATTAACAATTCACCGCTTTGCACAATTAAAACGGGCTCACGGTACCATGTTACACACCATCCATATAATATATGGACAAATTTTCCAAATGAATTTCGTGAAAGAAGTTTATGAAAATCAAGAATAGCTAAGTCTAAAACAAAAACAGAGAATGCTGAAAATGCTTAGCAAGTCAGGCTACCTTAACAGATGTATTTATCATGACAGGCACAAAAAACTTGAGTAACTCAGCGGGGCAGACAGCATCTCTGGGCGAAGTTTTGGGTCGACAGAAGAAGGGTCTCGACCGGAAACGTCACCCATTCCTTCTCCCTAGCGTTTGAGGCTCATTGAGGAGGCGCTGTGAACTGTTTGCGTGCTACTGTATGTTTCTTTTTTTTCCTTATTACCTAATCAGATGTACAGCACTTTGGTCAACGTGGGTTCTTTTTAAATGTGCTATACAAATAAAATTGACTTGACTTGACTTGACTACTCTCCAGAGATGCTGCCTGTCCCGCTGAGTTATTCCAGTTTTTTGTGTCTATCTTCAGTTTAAACCACCATCTGCAGTTCTTTCCTACAGATGTATCTGTCATGAAACAAGTTTCTGTTATTTCTTGACATAAGGTATAATTTGCTAATTTAATTTATTTTTCAAACCTTTAAAGGCAATATTAAAGTGTGAGAAGACAGTATGTGTAGGGAGGACCTGCGGATGGTGGTTTAAACCAAAGACAGACAAGTCTTCAGGATCTCGACCCGAAACGTCACCTATTCCTTTTCTCCAGAAATGAGGCCTGACCTGCTGAGTTACTGCAGCTTTTTGTGTCTGTCTTAAACTGTTTGAATCTGGAAGTACACAAGAAACTCTGAACTTGGATCAAAAAGATGTGGTGCTATGGCTTGAATAGTTGACGTGCCAGAGACAACAACCATACCTAATTAAGTTATTTCCATTAATGTACTCCATATCTTTGTCTGGCACTCATTTAAAAAAAATAAACAGAAGTGTGATTACATTCATATATGGAAACATGCCAGTTCAATATTCAATGCAGTGCACCACATTGTGCTGATGCAGCATTTTTACTTACACAGCCTTTCGTGCAAGAGCAGAACAACAAAAGCAAACCAATGGATTATCTCCACACATTAAGAAGTTCTATCATCTGAAATTTCCACTAGAAAATCCACTGAGCGCAGGAGAATGAAGCATGATCTTATGGAGGTGCACAAGATCATGAGGATTATAGATCGGGTAAGCGCAGAGTCCCATGTCCAGAGTAAGGGAATCGAGAAGCAGATATAGGTTTGCGAGGGGAGAAAGATTTAATAGGAACCTGATGGGTAACTTATTTTACACAAAGGATGGTGGGTATATGGAGCAAGCTGCCAGACGAGTTAGCTGAGGCAGGTACTATTGCTATATTTAAGAGACATTTAGACAGAAACATGGATAGGATAGGTTTAGAGCGATAGTGAGAATCTGAAGTTAGAGAAGTCAATGTTCATTCTGCTGGGGTGTAAACTACCCAAGCGAAATATGAGGTGCTGTTCCTCCAATTTGCACTGGGCCTCACTCTGGCAATGGAGGAGGCCCAGGACAGAAAGGTCAGATTGGGAACAGGAGGGGGAGTTGAAGTGCTCAGCCACCGGGAGATTAGGTTGGTTAAGACGGACTGAGCGGAGGTGTTCAGTGAAACGATCGCCGAGCCTGCCTTTGGTCTCTCGGATGTTGAGGTTGACACCTGGTACAGCGGATAGGAGGTTGGAGGTGGTGCAGGTGAACATCTGCCTCACCTGGAAAGACTGTTTGGGTCCTTGGATGGAGTCGAGGGAGGAGGTAAAGGGAAAGGTGTTGCATCTCCTGCGGTTGCAGGGGAAAGTACCTGGGGAGGGGGTGGTTTGGGTGGGAAGGGACGAGTGGACCAGGGAGTTTTGGAGGGAACGGTCTCTGCGGAAAGCAGAAAGGGGTGGAGTTGGGAAGATGTGGCCAGTAGTGGGATCGCGTTGGAGGTGACGGAAATGTTGGTGGATAATATGTTGTATGCGACCGCTGATGGGATGAAAGGAGAGGATAAGGGAGACTCTGTCCTTGTTACGAATAGGGGGAGGGGGAGCAAGAGCAGAGCTGTGGGATATTGAGGAGGCCCTAGTGAGAGCCTCATCTATAATGGAAGCGGGGAACCCCCGTTTCCTAAAGAATGAGGACATCTCCAATGCCCTTGTATGGAACACCTCATCCTGGGCGCAGATGCGGCATAGACGGAGGAATTGGGAGTAGGGAGTAGAGTTTCTACAAGAAACAGGGTGGGAAGAAGTGTAGTCAAGATAGCTATGGGAGTCAGTAGGTTCGTAGTAGATGTCGGTCACAAGTCTGTCTCGTGTGATGGAGATGGCGAGATCCAGAAACGGTAGGGAGATGTCGGAGATGGTCCGTAGATTTAAAGGCAGGATAGAAATTAGTCGTGAAGTTGATGAAGTCAGTGAGTTCTGCATGGGTGCAGGAGGTAGCACCAATGCAGTCGTCAATGTAGCGGAGGTAGGGTTTGGAGATCGGGCCAGTGTATGCCTGGAACAGGGATTGTTCGATGTACCCAACAAAGGGGCAGGCATAGCTAGGGCCCATGCGAGTGCCCATAACTACGCCTTGGATTTGGAGGAAGTGGGAGGAGTTGAAGGAGAAGTTGTTGAGGGTAAGAGCCAGCTCTGCTAGGCGCAAGAGACTGTTGGTAGATGGAAATTGGCTGGTTATGCAGTCAAGGAAGAAACGGAGGGCTTTAAGACCCTCCTGGTGGAGGATGGAGGTGTAGAGTGACTGGACATCCATAGTAAAGTTGAGGGAATGGGGGCCTTGAAAACGGGTTATTGAGGAGACGGAGAGCATGTGAGGTGTCTTGGACATAGGTAGGGAGGGATTGGACCAGGGGGGATAGGATGGAGTTGAGGTAGGTGGGAATTAACTTGGTGGGACATGAACAGGCAGAAACAATGGGTCTGCCAGGACAGTTCTGTTTGTGGATTTTGGGGAGAGGCCGTGCGGGGCTGGGGAACGATAAGGTTTGAGGCTATGGAGGGCAGAGAGCCGGAAGTGATGAGATCATTAATGGTGTTTGTGATTAAGGCCTGGTGCTCATTTGTGGGGTCTTGGTCCAAGGATAAGTAGGAGGAGGTGTCTGAGAGTTGTCGCCTGGCCTCAGTCCAGTGGAGGTCAGCGCGCCAGACTACCACAGCACCTCCCTTGTCAGCGGGTTTGATAACCAAGTCGGGGTTGTTGCAGAGTGAGCGGAGGGCTGCACGTTGAGGGGGGAAGAGGTTACAGTAAGTCAGGGGAGTGGAAAATTTGAGGCAGTTGATGTCCCGCCAGCAGTTGGAAATAAAAAGGTTTAATGAAGGATGATGGCCATCCGGGGGAGTCCAAGAGGAGGGGGTCCGTTGGAGACGGGAGAAGGGGTCATCGCTGAGTGGTGAGGACTCCTTCCCATGGAAAAAGGTTCGGAGGCGGAGGCGACGGAAGGAGCTCTACGTCGTGGCGGACCCGGAACTCGTTGAGGTGGGAGCGGAGGAGAACAAAGGTGAGGCCTCTGCTGAGGGCAGACCGTTCGGTATCAGAAAGGGGGAGGTCAGGGGGGATGGAGAACACATGGCAAGTGTGGGGGTTGGGGTCGGATGAGGGCAGGTGAGTAGATGGAGGCCGAGGCGATGTCTGGTGGGGGAATGGTGGATGTTCAGAGAATGGGCAGGTTGGGCGGTATGACTTCACTAAGGGAAAAAAAGATTAAAAGAGAAAAATGGTCATAAAATCAGTATCAATTGATTTTGAAATTCCACTGCAATTCTCTCAGGTTTACAATGAAACCCTGCAGAATTTCAGAGTCAATATGTTGCAGCCTTCCCTGGCAGGATTACAAACTCAGACAATTTCACATTAACTAGTTTTTTCCAACACACAATGAAAAGTTTGAACTGCTGATCTCAATTAAAAATCTATCGTCCTGAGACAAACAGCTTTCATTTTCTAACGACAATGCACAGGAGTGAGAAGTATGAATAAGCTGCAACATTTAACGCTGTTAATCTTTAAGTATCCCATTGACAGCTATTGACATTCCTGTCCACGTCTCTACTAATAAAAGGTCAACTTCTCCAGATAGTTGCCAGCAAATGTGATTGCTGTCACTCTTAAACAAGCCATCATCAATTCCTCCTGGCACTCTTCAAATGATTCTGGTCTTCTAAAAACAGGGTCACAGTTAATGGGTTTAGTTTTTGTTTATTATTGTATAAGAAAATAACTGCAGAAGGGTCTCGACCCGAAACGTCACCCATTCCTTCTCTCCCGAGATGCTGCCTGACCTGCTGAGTTACTCCAGCATTCTGTGAATAAATACCTTAGTTTATTATTGTCATGTGTAACGAAGAAAAGCTTTTGTGTGGGAAGCAACTGCAGATGCTGGTTTCAACCAAAGTTGGACACAAAAAGCAGGAGTAAGTCAGAGGGTCAGAAATCATTTCTGGAGAAAAGGAATAGATGATGTTTTGGGTCGAGACTGAAGAAAGGTCTCGACCTGAAACATCGCCTATTCCTTTTCTCCAGAGATGCTGTCTGACCCACTGAGTTACTCCAGCTTTTTGTGTCTATCTTCGAGATAAAGCTTTTGTTTGTGTGCTATCCAGTCAAAGAAAAGAATGCACATAAATGCAGTCAAGCCATTCACAGTGTACAGATAAAGGGTACAACATTCGGTGCAATGATATAATATTGAAGCTCGATTAAGTCTGATTAAAAATAGTTCAAAGATTTCCAATGAAGTAGATGGAAGGTCAGGACCACTCTCCAGCTGATGAGGGGACCATTCAGTTGCCCGATAACAGCTGGGAAACAACTGTTCCCGAACCGAGAGGTATGCATTTTCAAACTTCTGTACCTCTTGCCTGATGGAAGAGGGGAGAAGAGGCTGGTTCTTGATGCAGCCTCGCCGAGGCAGCGTGAAGTATAGATGGAATCAATGGAAGGGAGGTTGGGTTGCATGAAGGTCTGGGCTACGTCCACAACTGTCTGCAATTTCTTGAGCTCTTGGACGGAGTTGTGCCAAAACCGGGTTGTGAAGCATCCCCATAAGATGCTTTCTACGATGCATCTGTAGAAGTTGGTGAGGGTTATTGGGGACAAGCCGAACTACCTACGTCTTCTGAAAAAGAGGCATTGGTGTACTTTCTTGGCCATAGCTTTGATGTCGCTGGTCCAGGACAAATTGCTCAACAGTCCTCAGAGCCCTACCATTCTGGGAGCTTCACATCAGTAGCAGGAAAGCTATTGACAGGATTGTTTGGGATAGGATTTTCTTGCATTTTAAAAAGCATCGGTTTATTAGGGATAGACAGCATGGCTCTGTTCACGGCAGGTCACATCTTAAGAACATGAGATTATTTGAGGAAAGGATTAAAATGATTAATGGAGATAGGGCAGTGGACGTGATAATAAGTGGACATTTGATAATGTCCCTCATGGTAAGCTGATGCAAAAAGATTAACAAGCGTGACATTGATGATTATTTGATAGATTAGTTTCAAAATTGGCTTGGCCATAGAAGATGGAAGATAGTGGTGGATGGATATTTCTCTGACCGCAGGTCTTTAACCAGTGGTGTTAAGCAGGGATCAGTGCTGTGACCTCTGTTGTTTATATGCAACTTGAACCAAAACATGGATGGGCTTTCTAGCAAGTTTGCAGTTGACACAAAAATTGCTGGAATTGCAAATAGTCAAAAGGAGGACAGAAGGATACAAATCAGTTGAAAATATGGGCGGAAAAGTGGCATATATAGTTTAATCCAGCAAGTGCGAAGTGTTGGATTCTATTAGGTACATTGTAAGAAGAGGTAAAAGGTCATAAGGAATAGGAGTAGAATTAGGCCATTCGGCCCATCAAGTCTACTGTGCCATTCAATCGTGGCTGATCTATTTCTCCCTCTTAACCCCAGTCTCCTGCCTTCTCCCCATAACCTCGGACACCTGTACTAATCAAGAATAATTACATTTTATATGAGGCATATGGTGGATAGTCAGAGGGTAGAAATGCCAAATACTAGAGAGCATACTGTAGATTTAAGGTGAGAGGGGAAAAATTGAAAGGAGATGGAGAGAACAAGTATTTTTTCCCTCCACACACACAAGTATGAATGAATGTGAATGAATGAATATAACTTTATTGTCATTCAAAACTATACAGACGAGTGCATATTTGAACAAAATTCCGTTGCAACTGGCTCACAACGTAACACCAAATAATAGAAATTGATTAAAGAAATATAAATAAAGAAGTAACTCGCACATAAAATAATGGCAGCGGATCATTGTGAATTCAAGAATCTGATGGCTCGGGGGAAGAAGCTATTGCAAAATCTGGCTGTTCTGCTCCGTATGCTGCAGTACCTTTTACCAGAGGGCAGCAGGGTGAACAGTTCATGATGGAGATGGGTGGGTTCTTTAATGATATTTTTGCCCTTGGACAAGCAGCGTTTGTGTGCAATGTCCTGGATGGAAGGAAGTGAAGTCCCGATGATTTTCTCAGCCGTCCTCACCACTCTCTGCACGGACTTCCAGTCTGAGGCTTTGCAGTCCCCAGACCAGACAGAGATGCAGCTGGTCAGTAGGCTCTCTATGATGCCCCTGTAGAAAGTGGTGAGGATGGGATGGGGGAGGTGCCTGGAATGCAGTGATAAGGGAGGAGATGGAAGCGAACACAATAATGACAACTAAGAGGCATTTAAACAGACGCATGGAGTGATGTATACCATGTGCAGGCAGATGTGGTTAGTTTACTTTGGCATTATGTTCATCGCAGTCATTGTGGGCCATATGGCCTGTTCCAGTGCTTCACTGATCTATCCTTTGCTTAAACCATTGTTTTAATAATCATCAGGGAACATATAGTCCTTGAGCACTCAGCAGATTCACTAATGTTTTCGGTATAAAATCTGGTTTATTTGATAACCCTTTCCTTTACTCGTAAAGAAGGAAACTGATCTTCCAGCAAACCACTCGGTTGCATTGAAACTCTTCTGCAGTGCTTCTTAATGCAGCCCTCCCCTCACCAACCCCCAGGAGCATCCTTGAGAAAACAACAGAAAAGCAACTTGGATACCATTTTTGCCTAAACCGCACCTGTAATAACAACAGATGGAAGGAAAAGGACACAATGTGCTGGAGTAACTCAGCAGGTCAGGCAGCAGCATCCCAAGAGAACACGGATAGGTGATGTTTCAAGTCAGGAGATATACACATTACTTTTTAAAAAGTTATTGTGCAGAAATAAAAAGTTCAAGTTTCAGTACCATGTACAGTGAAGTAGGAATAGCCTGGCAGCACCGTGATAGATTTTATACGGGTGTGGGAAATGCGATGCACTTTATGTACATGATGATCTCATCACACGCCTGGCGTCTGTATAAGTCTACGTTAGTTTGCAATAAAACAGTTTGATCTGTCTTCTGAAGCACCCGTGGTCTGGAGATCTGAGCATTTCTAAGAATGCAAAAAAATTCCAGCACCACCAGAGTGACTCACAGTCAAGTTCCAAATGTCTTTCTTCCTTGACAGTGGCTTCCCCTCCACCACGGCTTACACAGCTCTCAGCTACATCGCTTCCATCTCTCCATCTCCTCCAGCCCAGAAAAAGCATTCAGATCTCCATGTCCTTTTTTTCCACTTCCATTTTGAATTCAACAACCTCAAGTAACCAGCCTACCCAGTTTGTGACAGAACTTGGAAGTGTATAAGTATGCAAGAGTGTGGAAAGCCCAGGAAGAGGAACAGGATTCAGTCTGATGTTTCCATTACTCTCTCTGCAGATGCCGCCTGGCCTGCTGAGCATTAGCATTTCAGATTTCCAGCATCAAAAAAATTGGTTTTGCTTTTCAATCCCTGGCCATTTTTGATATTTCTCTTATTTTTCCCCTCACTCTTCTCCAAAGCTGTCCTACCTCCTGAGCATTCCCATTGTAAGTGATTTCCAGCAATTCCTGTATTCCGTATTTCACAGTTTCCGATTTGTTTTTTATTGCTTCTTTTTTCCCGTTTATACTTTAGCCAGGCATATTAGCTACCGTTAGTAAGACGTCCACTGCTTTTATCATCCGTTTTCTCTAGCAAGGGATGTTTTGATGAGCTCCTCAGGAGTAATATTTGCAAAGAGATAGACAGCATAGTTTATAAATGTGAAAAATTAAAAAGTGTTGAACTGAGAGAGGCAAGATTTAATAAGAACCCGTGAGGCAACTTTGTTCACTATGAGGGTGGTGAGTAAATGGAACAAGCTGGCAGAGGAGGTAGTTGAAGCAGGTACTATAACAGCATATATATATATGACAAATGGACAGGAATAGTAATGTTTGAGAGGGATATAGAAACATAGAAACATAGAAAATAGGTGCAGGAGTAGGCCATTCGGCCCTTCGAGCCTGGACCGCCATTCATTATGATCATGGCTGATCATCCAACTCAGTATCCCATACCTGCCTTCTCTCCATACCCCCTGATCCCTTTAGCCACAAGGGCCACATCTAACTCCCTCTTAAATATAGCCAATGAACTGGCCTCAACTACCTTCTATGGCAGAGAAATCCACAGATTCACCACTCTGTGTGTGAAAAAAAACGTTCTCATCTCGGTCCTAAAAGACATCCCCCTTATCCTTAAACTGTGACCCCTTGTTCTGGACTTCCCCAACATCTGGAACAATCTTCCTGCATCTAGCCTGTCCAACCCCTTAAGAATTTTGTAAGTTTCTATAAGATCCCCCCTCAATCTTCTAAATTCCAGCGAGTACAAGCCGAGTCTATCCAGTCTTTCTTCATATGAAAGTCCTGCTATCCCAGGAATCAATCTGGTGAACCTTCTCTGTACTCCCTCTATGGCAAGAATGTCTTTCCTCAGATTAGGAGACCAAAACTGTACGCAATGCTCCAGGTGTGGTCTCACCAATGCCCTGTACAACTGCAGCAGAACCTCCCTGCTCCTATACTCAAATCCCCTCGCTATGAATGCCAACATACCAACCGCTTTCTTCACTGCCTGCTGCACCAGCATGCCTACTTTCAATGACTGGTGTACCACGACACCCAGGTCTCGTTGCATCTCCCCTTCTCCTAATCGGCCACCATTCAGATAATAGTCTGCTATCCTGTTCTTGCCACCAAAGCGGATAACCTCTAATATGAGCCAATCGCGGCCAAATGGGGCTAAGTTCGATGGGGCATTGTGGTCGGCATGGACGAGTTGTGTCAAAGGTCTGCTTCCTTACTGTATGATGCTACAATTCTATGACTAATACAAAGAGCTATTGAAAGACTAGATGGGAAGGAGAAAGGTGTTGCTGCACTCAACGTGACAAACTAACTCCATGTTCTCCAGAGATGTAGCCTGACCCACAGAGTTACTCGAACACATGGGTTTTTTTTGATAAATTATAAGGTTTGGTTTAGAAAACAAACTGTCAACGACTCAGACAGCATCTGTGAAGGGAGATTCACAAATGGAAAGAGAGTTAACAAAAGGTTAAAAAAGACAAAGTGCGAGAGTAACTCAACAGGTCAGGCAGCATCCCTGGAGAACTTGAATAGGTGGTGTTTCAGATCAGGACCCTTCAAAGTGAAAGGCAAATATGGTATGACTAGAGAATTTTGGAAAATAACAGATATTGAAGGTTTGCTCAGGAAAATAGAATGTATTTGATAGTACAGGCAATTAGAATCAAGTGAGCCTCGAGGAATATAGAGGGTAGCAGAGAACTTAAAAAATGAATTAGGAGGGCAAAGATGGGTCATGACACATCCATGGCAGGTAAGATCAAGGAGAATCCCAAGACTGTCGACAAGTCTAAAAGGATCAAGGTGGTAGCTAGGGAAAGATTCCTGCAATAATGGGATTAGGTCAGATCAGTGTATTGCTTTGTGTACAGAGGTACTGTGAAAAGCTTTTGTTGCGTGCTAACAATTAATGTAGATTAGTGTGGATTGGCAAAAAAAAGGTTAGCATGGATGTGGAGGGATGAAGGTCCTTCTCTGGACAACTCTCCCCAGACCCAATCTCCACTTCCCCAAGAATCCTTTCTCCCTGTCACTCAGACCCCCTCTCCCAGACCCTCCTATGCTTCTGTTTCTGTTTTCTGCTGCACAACCGCCAACAGCCGGGCTATCTCGTGCAGGTTTCACTCGCATGGGTACCGATTGCAAAAAAGGTCATTTAGATTCTTATGTCAAGTCAAGTCAAGTCAATTTATTTGTATAGCACATTTAAAAACAACCCACGTTGACCAAAGTGCTGCACATCTGACTAGGAAAAAAAAAGAAACATACAGTGGCAGGCAGCCAAACACAACGGCGCGGCCATCTTGAACAAAATGTTAATTCAATCACCCACAGTCCAACAATAAAAGCACTAAACAGGCACCCAAACTACCCAACCCCAAAAACCCCCCAAAACACAGTCCAACAATAGAAGCATTAAATAGGCACTCAAATCACACACCCTAAAACCCCCAAAAACACAGTCCAACAATAAAAACATCAAACAGGCACTCAAACCACCCAACCCCAAAAAAAAAAAAAAACACACAAAAAAGAAACATCCATCAAAGAAACATCCATCACAGTGAGTCTCCACCAGTCCTCTCTCTCCTCACTGTGATGGAAGGCCACAATGTCTTTCCCTTCTCCCGCTGTCCTCGCCCGCAGCCAGGTTGTTGTGGTTGCAGGCCGCACCGGACGGTCCACAGCGGGCCAAGCCCAAGGCGCGTCGCGTCGCAGCCGCTCCCGCAGCCTTCGAAGACGGCCGGCTCCGCCGATGATAAGTCCGATCCGGGGCGGGCGAACACGCTGTCGCTGTCGCTGCCGCTGTTGTTGCACGTCGGGGCGGTCGTGGCTCCCGACATTGAAGCCCCCGCCCAGCAGAGAAATATCCCGCGGCCATCTTAGGCCGCGCCGGACGGTGAAATGTCCGCGCCCCAAGCCCCGCGATTCGGGGCGGGCGAACACGCTGCCGCTGCTGGAGCTCCCGATGTCGGCATCCACGCAGCCCGAGCCTAAGGCGAGTCGCAGCCGCACCCGCAGCCTCCGAAGACGGCCGGCTCCGGTGGTGGTAAGTCCGATCCGCGGGCTCTGCGAACCAGAGCCCCGGAGGCCGACAGCTCCAGGAGTTGGGCCGATGGTAGGCCGCAGCAGGAACGGAGACACGGCCCAGAAAACAAAGGTCGGGTCTCCGTTCTGAAGGGACACATATTTATAGTGTTAGTTTCCCCCTCCCCCCCACATACACACATAGTACACAAACACAAAAACACCACATCACAACTACAATTAAGACCAAAAAAACCAACAAAAACACAAAGACAAATGGACCGCAGGTGAGCGGCAGCTGCTAGGGCAGTGCCGCCATTTTGTGGGCAAGTTTGGTGAGATGATCCATGTCCAAGCTGTCGAGTTATGACTTGAAGAGTGACAAGGTTGGTGCACATCTGGTGGTGTCGGTGTCTAATTCTAGTATTAATGAAGTGACCCGAGGACTGTCTTGTAAATTTCTGGGTATTGGATTGAATGAAAGGAGATATGTTACTGGGGATGATGCCATGACTCTCTTTGTAGACTGTACATAAGCAGGCTTTGGTGCGTCTTGACTCCAGTGACTCCCAGCCAAGGCGATTTAACATATCGGAGACGCTTGACTGTCTTGAGTAGTCGTTACAAACAAACCATGCTGCACGCCTCTGAACCTTGTCAAGGGTGTCAATGTTATTTTTCTGGTGAGGGTCCCATATTGTCTGGCAATATTCCAACAGTGGGCGGACAAGTGTTTTGTACGCTACCTCCTTTGTTAGTTTGTCACAACCAGATACATTTCTCCAGAGAAGGCCCAAAGTTCTGTTTGCTTTTGTGGCAATCTGGTTTATGTGTCTGCTCCAGGCTAGGCCAGATGTGAGTTCAACTCCCAGGTGTGGGCGGTGATCAACTTCTTTAAGCAGGTTGACTCCCATCTTGTACCGACCGGTTTATGATCGGCTTGACTTTATGAGTAACTCTCATGGAAAAGCATTTGGTGTCATTGAAACCCATCTGCCAAATGGTTTCCCAATTGCAAAAATTGTTTATGTCATTTTGAAGAACCTTGGCATCTTCAGCAGCTTTGATCTCTCGATGCACAATGCAGTCGTTTGCGAAGTCTCACTCTCGAAGACAGGTTGTCAGGCAGATTGTTGATGTAGATCAAGAACAGCAAGGGTCCCAACACCGTTCCCTGTGGCACGCTGGATTCAGCTGGAGATTGTTGTGATGACACAATCTACTAAAACAAAATCCCCCCCCAAGCCCCCTCCTCTGACCCCCCCCCCCCTCAGATCCCCACTCTGTCCTCTTCGTTCAGACCCCCACTCTTTTCCCATCCGATCTCCCCTCCCTATGATTTTTCCTCCCTATGACCCCCCTCTGAACCCCCCTCCCTCTGACCTTCTCCTCCCCCCAACACTCCTTCCTTCTAAAACTCACAAAACGCCAGGTGAGGTGAATGAAGCAGAAAATTTGCCCCAAATACATTTCAATATACTGCAATTTAACAAAAACATTCCACCGCAAAGCCTGATGTCCCTGCTTGAGAATCTAACAATTAATGATTCATGCCAATGGCAGGGAACAAAAAATGCTTTTAAAAGCAAATTACTCCACAAATGATGCTGGACATTGAAATCAGCTGACACATAGGAACGGCGCAGCCCATGGGTATGCCAAATTATCAGCAATGGATTAGTGAAATCATGGCACTCAGCTATAACTAATACATTGCGTTAACTCAAGTACAAATTAAAGCCACACAGATGGAAAATTTAGGTTAGGTAATCTGCCCGCTCCACAATTTGACTTGCATATTTGGCAAAGAACTAAAACCGAGATAAATGTACAACCTCACTTCATTTAGTAATAATATTTATCTGCATTGACAAAGTGTGTTGGGAGATCACACCTCGTTAAAGGGCAGTCAAGAGAAAAAGAGGTTGCATCATTATTTTAACCAGAGTTTTCCCTCAGTGTACTTATGGAGGACAAAGGAAATCATGCGAGGCTCTGTACTTAATCGCCACCAGCAAATTTTGTTCAGTTAAGGAATTATAGAAATAGAGGTAAATTAGTAATTCACAAATGGACATAGAAGAGGACAGCCAAGCCTAAGCAAAACTTTGACCAAATTAGTAAATTTCCCCGGTGTGGGATGAATAAAGATATATATTATATTGTAGTGAGTCCAGACGAGTGATATTATCCAAATACTTTATTGGTATAAAACCCGTGACAAACGCAACAGACTTCTTTCTGGACGAACACTAACTTCACTCACTAATCTAATCTCTAATCTCACGTTTGGCGCCAAGCATTTAAATACCCCGCGCTTCCTCACCCCGTGACCGTAACCCAATCCGAGGGTTCTATTACCTGGCCAATCCCTATGTCCCTACATGACCCCCCCCCCCCCCCCCCCCCCCCCCCCCCAGAACCCTCGAAACCATACCTCACGGGCGGCCGAACCTCCCGCCCAGAATGTGTACGGATGGGGGGAAACCGATACCCCCAGCGTGACAGGAGGCGGGGTGGACGCCGCCGCTGGAGGCGATGGGGGGTCCACTGGAGCGGAGGGTGCAGGTGACGGGGGGCACTTGATGAACAACGGCAGCCCGGGACCAACCATAGGCGGCGGAGGCCCAAGAGGTGGTAAACTGGGCGCCGCTGACGGGACCAGTCGAGCAGCCACAGGCCGGCCCCGGCGCGGCGGCTGAGCCACCGACACGGGGAGGTCCTGGTCTAAATGGGCCGGCTTGAGACGGGACACTGAAACCAGCTCCTGACGATTTCCTACCTGCAAGGTGAAGGTTACAGTCCCTCTTTTGAGCACCTGGAACGGGCCTTGGTAAACCGGCTGGAGAGGGGGACGGTGGCAATCTTTCCGAAGAAACACGAAATCACAGCTCCGCAATTCCGAAGGAACGTGAACTGCTGTGCTTCCGTGACTAGAGGTGGGGACTGGAGCCAGAGAACCCACCCGTTCCCGGAGGGAGCCCAAGACTGACGTGACGGATGGCGGCAAGGCGGGAGTGGAAGGGAGAATGTCGCCCGGCACCCGCAGGGGCGAACCGTAGACGAGCTCGGCCGAAGATGTGCCCAGCTCAGCCCGCGGGGCCGTAAGGATGCCGAGGAGGACCCAAGGCAGCTGGTCAGCCCAATCGTAGCCAGTCAGGCGAGCACAGAGGGACGCCTTCAGCTGCCGATGGAAACGCTCAACCATCCCGTTGGCTTGGGGATGATAGGCGGTGGTCTGCTGTAATCGAGCACCATACAGCTGCGCCAGCGCAGCCCAGAGAGACGAGGTGAACTGGGCTCCCCGATCTGTAGTGATGATAGCCGGGACCCCGAAACGAGCCACCCAATGCAACGCCAGGGCCCGTGCATAGGAGGCCGCCGAGGTGTCCGACAACGGGAGCGCCTCCGGCCAACGAGTGAACCGATCAACCACCGTCAGTAGATGAGTGTAACCCCTAGAATAGGGCAATGGACCCACCAAATCCACATGGATGTGGAAAAAACGGGCGGGGGGAACCTCGAATCTCTGGTGTGGGGGCTGGACATGACGATGGACTTTGGAGGTCTGGCACGGAATGCAGGCGCGTGCCCAGGCTGCCACCTGCTTTCGCAGGCCATGCCAGACAAACCGGTCGGCCACCATGGCTGAAGTCGCCCTGATGGACGGATGTGCCAGGCCATGAATGGCCTCAAAAACCTTACGCCGCAGAGCGGCAGGCACCACCGGGCGAGGGCGTGGGAGAGTAACGTCGCACCACAACTTGGTACCTGTGGGGCCACACGCCACCTGCTCTAAACGCAGTCCCGAGGTTGTGGAGGCGTACACCGCGGCAGTTCCTTCCAGGCGCTGAGCCTCCGCTAGCTCCTGGAAATCCACATGTTTACCAACCACGGCTACGGAGGGAATGGCCGGCCGGGACAGGGCATCAGCAACGGCATTCAGCCTACCTGCAATATGACGGACATCGGTCGTAAACTCCGAAATGAGGGTTAGGTGCCGCTGCTGGCGAGCCGACCACGGATCAGAAACCTTAGCAAAAGTGAATGTCAAAGGTTTGTGATCCGTGTAGGCCACGAAAGAACGGCCTTCTAAAAAATAACGGAAGTGGCGGACTGCTAAATAAAGGGCCAGGAGCTCCCTATCGAACGCACTGTACTTGAGACACATAAAAGAATAAATTCCTTTCATTTAAAATTGTTTCTTTTTGGGTGAACTTTTTACACAAGGTCCAGGTATATTAGTTTAGCTGATTATTGTCACGTGTACCGAGGTACAGTGAAAAGCTTTTTTGTTGCATGCTATAGAATAGAATAGTTCCTTTATTGTCATTGTAACATGAGCCATGTACAACGAAATTGTAAAATGTCAGCCAGTCAGTGCACCATTCAAACATTTCTAAAAGCTAACGATACATACAAGGTAAAATATTTAAAAAAAGATAAACAACTAAAATAAATATCATGAAAATAGCACGCATAAACACCCAACCCTACATCCTTCTGTCGATTTCACAGTCTCTTATTATGTATCGCCCCTGCGTTCCTTGGCGGCTACATTTAGTGCCTTTATAGCAGTGGGGTAAAAACTATTTTTAAGTCTGTTTGTCCTTGTCCTTATAGATCTGTACCGTCTGCCTGACGGTAACAGTTCAAACAGGGAGTGTCCGGGGTGGGAAATGTCCTTTATAATACTCTGGGATTTTTTGATGCAGCGGGAACTGTGTAAGTCCTCCAAGGTAAGTAGAGGGCAGCCGACAATCCTCTGGGCGTTGTCAATGGCCCTCTGGAGCGCTTTCCTCTGAGCCGCTGTGCAGCTGGTGTACCATACGCATACACAGTATGTTAGGATGCTCTCAATGTAGCACCGATAAAAGGACAACAGCAGTCTCTGAGTGATGTTATTCTTCCTGAGCACCCTCAGGAAGTGCAGTCTCTGCTGGACCTTTTTCAGCAGCGCAGAGGTGTTCACGCTCCACGTCAGGTCCTCCTCAATATGGATTCCCAGGAAGCGGAAATCCGCCACCCTCTCCACACAGTCCCCTCTGATAGTTAATGGTACCATGTCCGTTTTATTCTTTCTGAAGTCTATTATTATTTCCTTTGTCTTTAAGGTGTTGAGGAGCAGGTTATTTTCTCCACACCACACTGTCAGCTGCTCCGCCTCATCCCGGTAGGCGTACTCGTCCCCCCCGGTGATGAGTCCCACCACCGTAGTGTCATCCGCAAATTTGACAATGGTGTTGCTGTGGTGGGCGGGGGTGCAGTCATGTGTATAGATGGTGTAGAGCAGGGGGCTCAGCACGCAGCCCTGTGGAGAGCCGGTACTGAGGCTGAGGGCCGTGGATGTGTGATGGCCCACTCTGACTCTCTGGCTGCGAGCTGACAGGAAGCTATTTATCCACATGCAGGTGGAGTGTGGAAGTCCCAAGTCCCCCAGTTTGTCCACCAGTTTATGGGGAAGGATTGTATTAAAGGCAGAGCTGTAGTCCACAAAGAGCATCCGCACGTAGCTCCCCGGCTGCTCCAGGTGGGACAGTGCAGCATGGAGGGCTGTGGCTATAGCGTCCTCTGTGGATCTATTCGCTCTGTACGCAAACTGGTGGGGGTCAAAGCTTCGGGGCAGGAGTGATGTGATATGACCCCGGACCAGTTTTTCAAAACACTTCATCACCACTGGTGTGAGTGCGACTGGCCGGTAGTCGTTGAGGCTGGAAATGTGGGGTTTTTTGGGCAAGGAGCTATCCAATCACGGATAAAGCAAAACATGATTACAATCAAGTCGTCCATATTGTACAGACACAGGATAATAGGGTATTACGTTATAGTGCAGGATAAAGTCCGATTAAAGATAGTTTGAAGGTTTCCAAGGAGCTAGATGGGAGGTCACTACCACTCTCTGGCTGATGAGAGAACTGTTCAGTTGCCGGATAACAGCTGTCAAGAATGTCCCCGAGTCTGGAGGTATGAATTTTCAAACATCTGTAACTCTGGCCTCACGGGAGAGGGGAGAAGTGGGAGTGACTGGGGTGAGACTGGTCCTTACGATGCTGGTGGCCTTGCTGTGGCAGCATAAAGTGTAAATGGAGTCAATGGGAGGTTGGTTTGCATGATGGGCTGTGCTACGTCCACAATACTCTGCAATTTCTTGCGGTCTTGGATGGAGCTGTTCCCAAACCATGCTGTGATGCATGCCGATAAAATGCTTCCTAAGGTACATCTGTAAAAGTTGGCGAGGCTTGCTGGGGACATGCCAAACTGCCAAAGTATAGGCATTGGTGTGCTTTCTTGGCCATTGCTTCGATGTGGCTGGTCCAGGACAAACTGCTGGTGATATTTATTCCTCAGAACATGAAGCTTTCGACTACGGTGCCATCAATGTGTATGTTCTACTTCGCTTCCTGAAGTCAATCACATTCTTCTTTGCCTTGCTGCCATTGACACTGCTGACGTTGTGTTGTGGCACAAGATTAACTGTATCACTTCTCAAATTTCCTCCCCACATAATAGAAATCTACTCATGATGCCATGCAAGCTGTGATCTTAACCACTGGAATCAACCTCAATGCAGGCTGGCATCCAACAAGACTATGTGGGCAAATGGAACTAGCTTAAATGGGTTATTAGACATGGTTGAGTTAGGCTGAAAGTCCATTTTGCAGTGCATGACTATTATTACCTCAACACTTTTATTGTTATGTATTTGGAGTGCTATATTGCTCAGAATGTGGAAGATTGACCAGTAAAGGGTCATCAGAAATGAAGTAGAAGCAAGTCATGCTCAATCCCACAAGACAGCCCAAGACCGCATCGTATGGTCTGACATGGGCAACTTCATTATGTGCAGCTACTTAATTGATATGGGAAAAAAAAACAGGTCTATCTTTTGCCACAAGAATAAATATTCAATTTGTAAAACATCTCGTTCGATTTAATTAGGTGGTACAGATTGCACCAAACAAAAAACTTGCATAGATTAGGTCAGACAAAATACTGTGTGCGAGTTCTGAAATTATTGTTTATATACTTTTGTGTCTTAAAAAAAATCTGGTTTTACTTTTTTTTACAAGTCATTCTACTCCCCCAGCACACATCATCCTTGACATCACAAACAGGAATTGAGTAAGAAAAATATAGGATCCCAGAAGGATAAAACAATCTAAGAATGGAGCTAAAACCATAAACTTCTCACTCCTTTGAATGTAAAGTATTAGTGCACTACATCTTGGTCTTCTGTTTCAATTATTGTTGTGATTTTGAACTCTCAACCAGATTAGCTTATTCATTTTGCCAAAGGATTTTAAACTTTATTTTATTCACTGCCAATTTACCAGTTTAAACAGGCCCTTATTTTTTCAGGGCCAGATGAAATGGTTCAATTTGGAAAATGCAGGAATACTCAACTGCATTTGGATTACTGTAGAATACCCAACTGGTATCAGCACTTAGAAGGTACAATTTACAGTCAGTGAAAATGTTGACCATGGAACTATTGGATTGCTCCAACAAAATGTTCCTCCTTTTGGGGAGGAAATCAACTGCCCTCATCTATTCCAGTGGATATCAGACTCCAGATCCAGTGGTGGTTTCTTAACTGTTCTATGAAAGAAGGCTTACTGATAAAAGGCAGAGGGTTTTGATGGAAGGATATTTTTCAGGCTGGAGATCTGTGATCAGCAGAGGTGAACAGGGATCTGTGCTGGGACCATTGTTGTTTGCACTATACATAAATGACTTGGATGTAAATGTAAATAGAGAAAGTGCTAGAGTAACTCAGCAGATC
This sequence comes from Rhinoraja longicauda, assembly GCF_053455715.1. NCBI lineage: Eukaryota > Metazoa > Chordata > Chondrichthyes > Rajiformes > Arhynchobatidae > Rhinoraja > Rhinoraja longicauda. Next base: position 67,016,510 of record NC_135957.1, on the reverse strand, counting down.
AGGCAACATTTCTGCAGAAAAAGGATGGTTGATGTTTCGGGTCAGACCCTTCTTCAGACTGATAGTAGAGGGGAGGGAACTAGAGAAAGGAAAAGGATGTAAATGTAGATGGGTTAGTTAGTAAGTTTGCAGATGACACCAAGATTGCTGGGGTCACAGACTATTAAGAAGGCTGTCAAAGTACACAGCTGGATATAGATCAGCTACAGAAATAGGCGGGAGTGAAAGTGAAAGATGGAGTTTAATCCGAGCAGGTGGAAGGTGTTGCACTTTGGGAGGTAGAATGTCAGAGAAAAATATACAGTTATTTGCAAGACCCTTAACAGCAATGGATTTGAAAAGCAATCTTGGCATCCAGGTCCATAACTGCCTGGAAGTGGCAACACAAGTAGATAGAGTGGTAAAGAAGGCATATAGTCGGCTTGCCTTCACTGTTTACAAAATGTTTACTTTAGATATTGGAGATACAGCACGTATATAGGCCCTTCATCCCACCGAGTCCGTGGTGACCATCAATCACCCCATACACTAACACTATCCTATACACTAGGGACAAAAAAAATTCAACTTACCGAAGCCAATTAACCTACAAACCTGTACGTCTTTGGAGTGTGGGAGGAAACCGGAGAAAACCCAAGTGGTCACAAGGAGTGTATGAAAGAACAGTAGATGCTGGTTTGAATCGAAGATAGACGCAAAATGTTGGAGTAACTCAGCGGGACAGGCAGGCAATCTGAAGAAGGGTCTTGACCCGAAATGTTGCCAGAGATGCTGCCTATCCAACATTTTATTTTATTTTATTCACTGCCAATTTACCAGTTTAAACAGGCCCTTATTTGTTCAGGGCCAGATGAAATGGTTCAATTTTGAAAATGCAGGAATACTCAACTGCATTTGGATTACTGTAGAATACCCTTCTTCAGATTGCCTGCCTGTCCCGCTGAGTTACTCCAACATTTTGTGGTCACAAGGAGAATGTACAAACTCTGTACAGACAGCACCCGTAGTCAGGATCGAACCCGGGTCTCTGGCGCTGCAAGACAGCAACTCTACCACTGCACCACTATTTCTCGGCAATAGGTAGTGACACTTTGTTTTCATTGAGTGTTTATTTTGTTGATCTTATCACTCATCATTGGTTAGAAGTTACAATTCGTCTTTGATATTAGGAAACCTGAGGAGCAACTTTTTTCACTCACAGGGTAGTGGGTATAGTGCCCTCCATAATGTTTGGGACAAAGACCCATCATTTATTTATTTGCCTCTGTACTCCACAATTTGAGATTTGTAATAGAAAAAAATCACATGTGGTTAAAGTGCACATTGTCAGATTTTATTAAAGGGTATTTTTATACATTTTGGTTTCACCATGTAGAAATTACAACTGTGTTTATACATAGTCCCCCCATTTCAGGGCACCATAATGTTTGGGACTAATGGCTTCACAGGTGTTTGTAATTGCTCAGGTGTGTTTAAATGCCTCCTCAATGCAGGTACAAGCTCTCAGCGCCTAAGTCTTTCCTCCAGTCTTTCCATCACCTTTGGAAGCTTTTATTGCTGTTCATCAACATGAGGACCAAAGTTGTGCCAATGAGAGTCAAAGAAGCCATTGTCAGACTGAGAAACAAGAATAAAACTGTTAGAGACATCAGCCAAACCTTAGGCTTACCAAAATCAACTGTTTGGAACATTATTAAGAAGAAAGGGAGCACTGGTGAGCTTACTAATCGCAAAGGGACTGGCAGGCCTAGGAAGACCTCCACAGCTGATGACAGAAGAATTCTCTCTATAATAAAGAAAAGTCCCCAAACACCTGTCCGACAGATCAGAAACACTCTTCAGGAGTCCGGTGTGGATTTGTCAATGACCACTGTCCACAGAAGACTTTATGAACAGAATACAGAGGCTACCACTGGTTAGCCGCAAACCACTGGTTAGCCGCAAAAATAGGATGGCCGGGTTACAGTTTGCCAAGAAGTACTTAAAACAGCAACCACAGTTCTGGAAAAAGGTTGTGTGGACAGATGAGACGAAGATTAACTTATATCAGAGTGATGGCAAGAGCAAAGTATGGAGGAGAGATGGAACTGCTCACGATCCAAAGCATACCACCTCATCTGTGAAACACGGTGGTGGGGGTGTTATGGTGTGGGCATGTATGGCTGCTGAAGGTACCAGCTCATCTTCATTGATGATACAACTGCTGATGGTAGTAGCATAATGAATTCTGAAATGTATAGACACATCCTATCTGCTCGTTCAAGCAAATGCCTCAAAACTCATTGACCGCCGATTCATTCTACAGCAAGACAATGATCCCCAAACATACTGCTAAAGCAACAAAGGAGTTTTCAAAGCTAAAAAATTGTCAATTCTTGAGTTGCCAAGTCCATCACCCAATCTGAACCCAATTGAGCATTCCTTTTTTCTCTGCTGAAGAGAAAACTGAAGGGGACCAGCCCCCGAAACAGGCATTAGCTAATGATGGCTGCAAAACCAGCCTGGCAGAGCATCACCAGAGAAGACACCCAGCAACTAGTGATGTCCATGAATCGCAGACTTCAAGCAGTCTTTGCTTGCAATGGATATGCAACAAAATACTAAACATGCCTACTTTCACTTACATGACATTGCTGTGTCCCAAACATTATGATGCCCTGAAATGGGGGGACTATGTTTCAACATTGCTGTAATTTCTACAAGGTGAAACCAAAATGTATAAAAATGGCCTTTATTAAAATCTGACAATGTGCACTTTAACCACATGTGATGTTTTCTATTGCAAATCTCAAATTGTGGAGGCAAATAAATAAATGATGGGTCTTTGTCCCAAACATTATGAAGGGCACTATACCTGTTTAAACATTTCTTAAACTTTGCAAATAAATAAATGTTGGGTCTTTGTCCCAAACATTATGGAGGGCACTGTATATGGAATGAGCTATGGCTGAGGTAGATAAAATACCAACATTTAAAAGACACGGACTCATCATTGCTTGGAAGTTACAGTCAGTTTTGGATATTACTTGTCCTTTTATTTAATTCAATTTCTTCATCAGGGTCTCTCTGTCCATGCACGTCTTTGATTGAGGCTGCATTTTCAAAGTGGACTCCTGTAGCTGAGCAAATAATCTAGATTAATATTTTAATAATGCACTGCAATTTCTGGATTAAACTGCCCATTCTCTCCCCGCAATAATTCTACCTTGCCAAATTGAGTTATTTGCTTTCGCACATACTTCAAGTTTTCAGAACTAGCTTGAAGATTTCCCCTCACGGCATTTGATCACTATATTAGTTTTCATCAACATGATTTTCAAGCTGCTGACTAAGCAAGAAGAAAATTGTACAATTGAAGTTCACCAAATTGTATGACAGGTACAAATAATACGAACTGCTATATCTCAGACATTAAGGCCACTGAAAATAAAAAAATTGGCACATCTTTTCCCCCTTCCTGAACAGATAGTATCACTATTCGAAGACTTTTGAATTACCTTCTAAAATATTTTTACAGTGTTGCTGGAGTAGCCCGAGAAACTAATACAGTACACTTTGTAGATAAACACACTGTAGTCATAATATACCCGGGTGAAAGGAATCAATATTTAGGATGAAGATTGGATTAACCAGTGAGCTGCCTTGTCCTCAACAGTGTCAAAATACTTTGAACATTCAAGGTTAAACTGCAGATCATAACACAGGCTCTGTTTAACAGGGGGAGTTCTATTGTTCTTGCACCACACTGTGCATATGACAATAAACTTGACTTGAAATTTACAAATCTATTGTTTAAGAATTAGCAAACATTAATTACAACTGAGGTGTTCTACAAGAGCTGAGAAATTTCAGCTCACCTATTGACTGCAAGCTTCAGTGACTGCATGTAAATCAGATCCGATGTGGTTAAATATTTCACTGTAATGGAGATTAACAGTAACAGCTGAGGACAACTTTCTCATGAATAGCCTTTTTAACATTGGCACACTGGTATGTGTGTTGCTTATCCCTAGCTGCCCTTGAAGATGGGTGAAAGCCATAGAGTTAACCATTCTAGTGACTCAGAGTCAAATGTTATGCAGTAAGTTAAACCGGCCCAACAGTCAAGGTTATTTAATTGTCATATGTAACAACAGAACAATGACATTTTTACTTGCATCAGCTTAAAAGGCCTAGATAATGTATCTACAATACACTTGTAGAAGATCACGAGAGTCTGAACGAAAGGGAAAGTGTTGTCGAGCTGGAAAGGATACAGAAGATTTATGAGGATGTTGCCAGGGTTAGAGGGACTGAACTATAGGGGAAATTGTGCAGGCGAGGACTTTAATCCTTGGAGCGCAAGAGGCTGAGGGGTGATCTTATTGAGGTGTGTAAAATCATCAGGTGAATTGATTGGGTGAAAGGGAATCAAGAACCAGAGGACTGAGGTTTAGAGAGGTGTAAGATTTAATAGGAACCCGAGGAGCAACTTATTCACCCAGAGTGCTTGGTAGAAGGAGTGAGCTGCCACAGGAGGTAGTTGAGGCAGATACTATAACAACATTTAAAAGACGCTTGGGCAGGTACATGGATAGGAAAGGTTCAGAAGGATCTGAACCAAATGCATACAAGTCAAACTAGCTTCGATGAGGCATCTTAGTCAGCATGGACGAGTTGGCCCAAAGGGCCCGTTTCCGTGCTGTATGACTTTTTTACTAATAATATATAATAAAGATAAAACCTATATATCAATAACTCCAATATTAGTGTAATAAAAACCCAAAGTCCTTTGTACAACCAAAGACAGTCCATAGTTTGGAGTTGAGATTAGTGTTGTGTAGTTTTCAAGAGCCTGATAGATGTTGGGAAGAAGCTATTATTGAGGCTGGTGGTCACAGATTTCAGACTCCTACACCTTCTTCCCAATACTAGAAGTGAAATGAGAACATGGTTAGGGTGGTGTGGGTCTTTGATAATGCTGGCTACCTTTTGATGCAGTTCCTCCTATAGATCTTGCGCAAGACTGAGTTTGCTGATAACCTGCCCATGAATGAATGTGGAATCCAAGTACAGTTTAATGCAGAGCAGTCTGATGTTAATGTATTATTTCCAAATGCAATAACCTTACACTTCTTAGGATTAAGCTGTATTTACCCATTTTTTTACTCAAATTTCCACTACAATCTCTATTTTGGCTCCTCTACATTTGTTCTAAAGAAACTCACATATGGAACATCTTATTATTTCTCCCAATTCTTTGTAGGCTCCAAGCTCATAAAATGACATTCTCCTCCATATGTTTTTCCAGATGTAGCTATTGATAATAGTTCCATTTTTTTATGATACATTGCTAGCCCAGTTTGTACCACAACTTCATTGAATCCCTGTCACCTTCCACCTTATCAGAGAACACCATATCTCCAACATATGACAGTTGCCAAAAGAGTCTTCTGTTGATGACTTTTCACACAAAGGGTGGTGGGTGTATGGAACAAGCTGCCAGAGAGGTAGTTGAGGCTGGGACTATCCCAACGTTTAAGAAACAGTTAGACAGGTACAAGGATAGGATAAGTTTGGAGGGATATGGAGCAAGCGCAGGCAGGACTAGTGTAGCTGGGCTATGTTAGCCGGTGTGGGCAAGCTGGCCCAAAGGGCCTGTTTCCACACTGTATCACTCTATGACACTGTATCACTCTATGACACTGTATCACTCTATGAGCACCACGAGCAATGCATCAAAGGTGAACACGATGCTTGAAGTGATGTCCTGAAACAAGCACGACCATGACCTTGCTATAATTCTCATCTGGGAGAAAATGTAGGTCTTTGCTACACTCAAAAGATGGAGATAAAATGGCAATTATAAAACAGGGTGGCAGTTAGGTTTTCTCAGCATTGTACCAGTTATTAGTGACCATTAGAAAGTTTTTAACTTTCTTTTAAGTGCTCGAAGGTGTTGGTTATGGACAAGAATGATAACGTCCAGTTTTGCCAGGAAATGGATCACCTCCTTGTACATTAAAGCCAAATGTAAAACATCTGCAATGCATTTGAACAAAATAAACTATTAAAATGTCAGATAATGCTCCAACCATATGTGCCTCAAATTGTTTATTCAAGGAGGTTCCTTTAAGATCCAAAATTTGGCAAGATGATAAGCAGTGCCAGTGTCATAGATAGAACATCAATCCAAGTTAAATTTTAAGGCAACATTTTGGAGAAAAAAAATCACCTAGGACAAAATAAAATAGACCTAAAAATATTTGCTCCAATCGTTCATGGTTTGCATCAACGGCAAGGCATGCATTTATTGTCCATTCCAAATTCCTCTTTAAAAGCAGGGGGTGAGCTGCCTTCGAGAACTGCTGCAGGCCTTTTAGTGGTGGGATCCCAGAGTGCAGGAAGATAGACCTTTTGAGGAACTTGACCAAGCCAAAGTAACGGTTTTATATTTCCAACTCAATAGTTTAGTTTAGAGATACAGCACGGAACAGGCCTTTCTGCCCACCAAATCCGCACAGACCAGCGATCCCCGCGAATTAACACAAGCCTACACACACTTGGGACAATTTACACTAATACCAAGTATACAAACCCAAGCCAATTAACCTGCAAACCTGTACGTCTTTGGAGCATGGGAGGAAACCGAAGATCTCGGAGAAAACCCACGCGGTCACGAGAGAGCGTACAAACTCTTGTACAGGCAGCACCCGTTGTCGGGGTCGAACCTAGGTCTCTGGCGCTGTAAGCGCAGTAAGACAGCAACTCTATTGCTGTGTCACTGTGCCTTGCACATGGTGTGCAAAGAGGCCTGCATGCTCTCACGTTTTCTTGTTCGGTTTATTTTGACAATCGTTTCAGCTAATACTTTGATCTGTACACAAGCAATGTGTTGCACATTTGGGTCCTTCAACATCTGCCTATTTACGTGGGCCTTTTCTAATACAAATAAGCAGGGAATCCACACAAAATTTCTAAAATGATAAAAACAGTCAGTTACTTTATTATTTTAAATGATTGAGGATTCCAAGTGATCCAATTATTTATTAATGCAATGAATACTGAATAATACAACAACAAAAAACCCCCAAAAAACAGATTTCCGATTAAAAAAACACCCTAAAACTATTAAAAAGTCTGGCTGGATCTGATCATTGATCTGAAATTATAATTCAGTTTCTCTTTCTGAAGGTGCGGTCTGATTTGCTGAATATTTCTAGTATTTTCTTTTAAAAATATATAAATCTAATGTACACAAATAGGTAGTTTTAAAAACTCTGCTCAATAGAGGGAAGCATTAGAATCTGCTTTCGATACATTTCACAATTAAAACAATTCTCATCCTTGCACCATTTTTCATTTTGTTGTTCTGATAATATGTCGAGAACCAGTCTGAAGAAGGGTCCCGACCTGAAACGTCACCTATTCATGTTCTCCAGAACCCGCTGAATTACTCCAGCATTGTGTCCATACCCGAATTACCAGCTCGGTGCTGTTACCAGATGCTGCCTGTTCTGTTGAGTATTTCTCGGATTTGTGATTTTATTTCAGATTTCCTGCATCTGGAATCTTTTCCTATTCTTTTACAGAGCAACTCTCATCCCACATCAGAATAGGCTGTATTCCATTTGACTGCAGCAGTAGGGAAGATGGAGGAGCAGATAGGTGATGGAAAATAATTGGAAGCAAGGCAGGATAGAAGGAATAACAGAAAAAAATCTGATTCAGCATCTAATGGAGATAGAACTGGGATGTCTCTTGATCATTTTTAAAACTTTGCAACCTGCAAAGGACTCTTTTTACATTTTCCAAGCTACAGTAGGTGTGAGTATCACAAGTAATAAGAGTAAATGCTGGAAGTACAGCAGTATTCGGAGACTAATACAGTTAACATTTCAGTTCATCAACTTTCAACATAACTTTTACCATGTCAGTTTTCTAAATTTAAAATCACAGAGAAGGAAGGGTAGTGGGAAGAACAAAGGAAATATCTGTGAAACGATGGAGACTATGAAAGTTTGGATGACACAGATTGATGTGAACAGAGAGGGTATAGACAGTGTGTTTAAATAGCAAACGATCTAAATGGAGGCAGGAATAGAGGGCAGAAATAAACAAACAAAAACATTCCAGAACTGAGGGGTCTCAAAACACAGCAATTGCTGTAAATCTGAAAAACTGCACAGAGCTAAGAAAAACCACTAAAGATAGGCACAAAGTGCTGGAGTAACTCAGCAGATCAGACAGCATCTCTGGAGAAAAAGAATGGGTGATGTTTTGTTTCTAGACCCTTTTTCACGGCACGGCACGGTAGCGCAGCGGTAGAGTTGCTGCTTTACAGCTAATGCAGCGCCGGAGACTCAGGTTCGATCCTGACTACGGGTGCTGCACTGTAAGGAGTTTGTACGTTCTCCCCGTGACCTGCGTGGGTTTTCTCCGAGATCTTCGGTTTCCTCCCACACTCCAAAGACGTACAGGTATGTAGGTTAATCGGCTGGGTAAATGTAAAAATTGTCCCTAGTGGGTGTAGGATAGTGTTAATGTACGGGGATCGCTGGGCGGCACGGACTTGGAGGGCCGAAAAGGCCTGTTTCTGGCTGTATATATATGATATGATGATGAAAAACCACCAAGTGGCGTGAGAAAAAAATCTCTCAAAACTGGCCAAGGAATATATTACAAAAACATAAATTGCACGATGGGAATAGGAAATGAAAATAGAAGCTGCTGGAAGCTGGTCAAGCAGAATCCGCAGAGAGAAAGAACCATCAAGCACTCCCACCATTCATTGCCCTAACACCAGTAACTTTTATTTTAAAATGTGTCATCTCAGAACAACAATTTTTTTGGGGAAATTCCTTACTAAATGGCTTTTCTGCTCCTGGGTGGAAGTGGGAAAGAGAGAAATACTTATGAACCATTTACAAATGCTTTGCCTGATGAAGATCAACTACTGACATATCATCCTACACTATTTATCGACACATGCAGTAATTCTATCAAGATGCAGCTCCGAAGGACACAAAGAGCTGGAGTAACTCAGCGGGTTCCACAGCATCTCTCGAGAACATGGATTGGTAATGTTTCGGGGCCGGGACCTTTCTTCAGACTCTCCAGAGAAGCTGCTGGACCCACTGTGATACTCCAGCACTTTGTGTCCTTTTATGTAAAGCAACATCTGCAGTTCCTTGTTTCTACAATATGCAGCTCTCATCATTATGAAAATAAGTCAGCTATAACTAACCCTTGTTTCCTTTCACAGAAAATAGGTGCAGGAGTAGGCCATTCGGCCCTTCGAGCCAGCACTGCCATTCAATATGATCATGGCTGATCATCTAAAATCAGTAGCCCGTTCCTGCTTTTTCCCCATATCCCTTGATTCCCTTAGCCCTAAGAGCTAAATCTAACTCTCTATCCTATTTTAATACAAGTGGCAACAATCACATTACAAAACTAATCTGGGCAATACAAGAGCCTGGAGTTGTAAAATGGATGAAATATCGTTCTTGACCCAAATGAACAATAATTGGATGAATAAAGATTCTCAAAGCAATTGTAGAATAAACTTCATGACTTCAATAAATTAAACTAAACTAAAATAATATTGGACATATCTCAGTATTATGGGACATTATGGACCTAAACACGTGACCAAAATGTAAACCCTTTTACATCATTAGGAGGTCTAGGAAATTAGAAACATAGTAAATAGGTGCAGGAGGAGGTCATTCGGCCTGTCGAGCCAGCACCGCCATTCATTGTGATCATGGCTGATCATCCACAATCAGTAACCCGTGCCTGCCTTCTCCCCATATCCCTTGATTCCACTAGCCAAATTGTTATGTTCATGTCAAAAATCAGGCCATGTAATTTTCTTTAAACCATCCCTGAAGTGACCAGCCATTAATACACCTTCCTTGGCAAAAAACAAGAGCGATGGATCCTACGATGCCAAAGTAAATAATAGCTATAAATTAATCCTCAGATTTATTTAGGTAACAAATTCTGCAGCTTCATATATTTTGGTTGGAAACAATATACACCAACTGTTAATTTTAAACTCCATAACATGCCCAACATACTAAAGAAAAACAAACTGGAGAACATGAAATAACAGTTATTCTTTTAGAACTGCTATGATTTAACTACAAAAATGATTTATGACAGAAATCATACATGCTTAGATATTTACAAATCATTCATCATCATGAGCTATTTTGAACTATTTGAAGCTCTTTGAACTATCTTTAATCTGGCTTCTTCGAACCTCAATATTATATCTCGCACTGAATGCTGTACCTTTATCTGAGCAATGTGGACAGCTTGATTCCATTCTCTGACTGGATAGCATGCAAACAAAAGCTTTTCACTGTACCTTAATAGACGTAACAATAATAAACTAAACCAAACTAAGCTCATTTTGGTTGGCATAGATGAGCTGGGCCGATGGACCTATTTCCGTGCTATACGAGTCTATGCCATTTCATTCTCTTCATCTATTGTTTCTAGATTATATGAAAACCTTTACAATATATTATTTCAATTCTTTGAAATCTATACACACTTGTCTGGTAAATAGGATATATATATATCCGCCATTCATTAAGATCATGGCTGATCATCCACAATCAGTAACCCGTGCCTGCCTTCTCCCCATATCCCTTGATTCCACTTGATATCCCTTGATATATATATATATAGGAAGGAACTGCAAATTCTGGTTTACACTGAAGATAGACAGAAAATGCTGGAGTAACTCAGCGGGACAGGCAGCATCACTGGATAGAAGGAATGGGTGAATTAATTACACCACATTGCACTTTTCACCCCCATCATCCCTACTCCCATCTCAAAGACAGCTTTCAAGGCCATGAATGAAACAGGGTTTTGCATCTGTCCTCTACAATTCTCACTAACTTCTGCAGATGTACCATAGAAAGCCTCTTATCAGGATGCATCATAGCTTGGTTTGGGAAGCTCCATCCAAGACTGCAAGAGATTGCAGCGAATTCTGGACACATCCCAGGCCATCACCCAAATCAACCCAAATCACCCAATTCTATTGACTCAATTTATACCTCACACTGCCTCGGCAAGGCCAGCAGCATAATCACGGATGAGCCGCACCCTGGCCACTCTCTCTTCTCCCCTCTCCGATCAGGCAAAAGGAAAAGAAGTGTGAAAATGCACACCACCAGATTCAGGGACAGTTTCTTTCCAGCAGTTATCAGGCAACTGAATCATCCTCCCACAACTAGAGAGCAGTGTTGAATGACTAGCTACCTCTTTGGTGATCCTCGAACTATCCTTGATCAAACTTTCTTGGCTTTACTTAGCACTAAACGCAATTCCCTTATTGCATCTATACACTGTAAATGGCTCGACTGTAATCATGTATTGTCTTTCTGCTGACTGGATAGCGCGCAACAAAAGCTTTTCACCGTACCTCGGTACACGTGACAATAATAAAATAAAATAAAATAAATCTGCCTATACTTTATTTTTTAATTATTTTGCTATTGTCATGTGTACAGTGAAAAGCTCCGTTTGAGGTAAAGTTTGAGATTTTCCTACCCTGGCCAAAAAGATGCCACAGTGTCTTCTGTGCCACGTTGCCTTACCTGCCACTCAATCATCCATACAACCAATATAAAAGATCTATGTGAATATATCTCTTGCGGATAAGCAGTGGTTCAGCAGGATGCATCATTAAACCATCTGCAACATTTCCAAATATTAACTAAACACAACTAACCAATAGTCCAGCCCATTGCACTGATGCGTTTTTCAGTGATTATGCATTTGTGACCATTTTCCATTCAATTCCCCAAAAATGCACGTGGAATACTTCTTACCTTAAAAATCAAAACAATTTCCGTGCGGATGAATCCTCAATGATCAGATTGCCTTGAATAAGAGGAAATGCTTCCTAACCTATGAAAAAAAGGTGCTTGTACTCAAGTACAGCAAACCATAGGAAGGCTATTTTTAGAGGGTGATGTAAAGTAGAGGTTCATTGGCTTGGGTGCAACAAACCAACGTGGAGATAAGATTGGCTAGAGTACCAGAAAGAGCTGGACAAACAGAACACTGTCAGGATAGAAAATTGTTATTAGCGTGTTGCAATAGAGACCAGTCCTGGATTGTCTGCTATTCGCAATTTAAATATTAAAAGGTGCAGCATGGGCAAATAGTCCATTGACCTCCACTACAGGGTGATTGGAGTCCAAAAGAAGTCTTGAAAGACATTTGACAGGGATAATGATGTCTAAGTCTTCAGAGACTTGGTATCCATACCTGAAGGACGATTAATTTGCCTATAAGTTAGTAAAGCATAGTAAACTCCCAAAATTTATGCCCAGAAATGGGTCCAGTATTTGTACCATTGTTAGTGGGATTTGGGCAATTACAAGGACACTTAGAAGGAACTGACAGTCTCTTGCCCACAGTAGGGGAATCAAGAATCAGAGGACATAGGTTTAAGGTGAGGGGGGAAAGATTTAAAGTAACCTGAGGGGTAACTTTTCACACAAAGGGTGGTGAGTGTACGGAACGAGCTGCCGGAGGTGGTCGTGTGGCAGGTACTATCGCAACATTAAAGAAACATTAAGAAGAGTATATGGCTAAGACAGGTTCAGAGGGATATGGGCCAAACATAGGGAGGTGGGACTAGTGTAGCTGGGTCATGTTGGCCAGTGTGGGCAAGTTGGGCTGAAGGGCCTGTTTCCACACTGTGTCACTCTATGACTCTACGAATATCTCCTATGACTGAACTCTATAAGTAAGGGCACACTCTTAGGATCAGGACATCACTTAGGGAACAGATGGGGAAAAAAATGTCATTAGTCTTCCTTTGCACACTTCGTTTGAAATATTTTCTACCTTGAGGATTAAATGCTCAGTCATTGAGAATATTAAAGACAGAGATCAGAAAGTCATAAGGAATAGTAGAATTAGGGCATTCGACCCATCAAGTCTACTCCACCATTCAATCATGGCTGATGTCTCTCCCTCCTAACCCCATTCTCTTACCTTCTCCCCAAAACCTCTGACACCCGGACTAATCAAGAATCTATCCATCTATCTCTGCCTTAAAAATATCCACTGACTTGGCCTCTCAGCCTTCTGTGGCAAAGAATTCCACAGATTCACCAACTTCTAACTAAAGAAATTTCTCCTCATCTCCTTCGTAAAAGAACGTCCATTAATTCTGAGGCTATGACCTCTGGTCCTAGACTCTCCCACTAGTGGAAACATCCTCTCCACATCCACTCTATCCAAGCCTTTCACTATTCCAGATTAATAGACTTTTGGAAACTAAGAACCAATAGTTCCAGGGACCGGACATGAAAATAGATAATGGGTTAAAAATTCAGCTAAGATGTTGTTGAATATCAAAGAAATATCAAGAAACCAGATGGCAGACTGCTAATTTTTTTTCTTGTACTAATTAAGGGCTAGGTGTGTCAGAAAGACAAACTGAGTCATTTCAGGGCAGTTCACCTTCTTTTAGATCAATACCTGTATTATTGAAAGCTAAAGCTGTACAAGGTTACAAATTATAACCAAACCAAAACCTATTTAATTGCATACATTTTGAAAAATGAGTGTTGTAAACATAATGTTTACCATATTTGAGAGAGAAAAAAGTTTCAAATTAGCCTCAGCTGCACAGAGTGCAGGCCATAAAACAGTAGTGGGAAATGCTGGTCATGATTACTATTAAATCTGCAGAAAATTATTTTTCCAACAATACAGAATCCTTCATTTTCAGGCACGACAGCGCAGCAGAAAAAGGCCAGTTCATTGCATTTTCACACTCTGCACATCACTGGTAGAGTGATGACTGGTTCAGCTGACCTCCAAAGTTAAGATATTATTGATTCCTTGCAACCAAAAAATAAATCACCTGGAAATGAAACAGGTTTCCCAGGATGAGTAAAACTAAATGAAACCAAAGTAATCGAGTTTGAATGTGTACTTTTGACTCCAATAGTTATACAGCATGCACCGTTTAAGATGTAGTTGGACAAGAAAATCACATTGATTTTCAACTGAAAACTTAAACAGAATTATACATTACTCCAGAAGCACATGTTCTAAACCTTAATTGGATCATTCTCTGTACAATCAAAAGAATAAAAATGAAATGCTCCTTCGAATGTTTAAAAATTGAGCCGAAAAGTTGCAGAGAACTGCAGTGTAGAAAGAACGAAAATTCCTAACTGATATAGTCTACTGACCCGAGAAGGATTCTTCATTTAATATGCCCAAATTTGTACCATTGTAAAACTTGGGTATTGTCCAAATTTTACAATGTACAGTTATAAAGTTTCCAAACTATTCGGTAATTGGAATACAATTTTATAGAAAATTCTTCCTTTCAATGTTCTGCAACTGCTCTTTTACTAGCAATAAACTGGAAAAGCCACTGTAAAGTCAAGGAGGCAAGGATGATGCAGTGGTAATGCTGCTACTGCACAGTTTCAGCAGACCAGGTTTGATTCTAACAGCCATTGCTGTCTGCGTTCAGTGGGCACATTCTCCATGTAACCCCATTGGTTTCCGCTAGATGCTCCAGTTTCCTCCTACATCCAAAGACACGGCATGGTGACGCAGCGGTTGAGTTGCTGCCTTACAGCACCAGAGACCTGGGTAGGACCCTGACTACAGGTGCTTGTCTGTACCAAGTTTGTACGTTCTCTCCGTGTGATTTCTCCAGGATCTCATTTCCACCCACACTCCAAAGACGCACAGGTTTGTAAGCTATTTGGCTTGGAGAAAGTGTAACTTGTCCCTAGTGTGTGTAGGAGAGTGTTAGTGTGCGGGGATCGCTGGTCGGTGCGGACTCGGTTGGCCGAAGGGCCTATTTCCGCACTGTATCTCCAAACTAAATTAAGCTCTGTTATATTTATTGGCTGCTGTAAGTTGCCCCAATGTGGATTTGTGGCAGGAATTGGGAAGTTACAAAGTAGTTTAACAAAAAGGAACTGTTGATGCTTGTGAGAGAGGGGTAAAAAGGGATAATTGATTTAGACTAAGGATCCTGAGAAATAGCTGACTCGACCATGCTCGACTAAAAAAAGGGACCCTGAGAAATAACTGACCAGACAGTGCTCGGCTAGAGCAAAAAACCGCAAGAACAAATGGTGACAGTCCAAGGACAAGTGTGGCGCCCGAACAGGGACTTCCATCAATGCTGGACATATAAGGCTGGAGCATCTCTGGAAAAAATGAGTAGGTGACATTTCGGTTTGGGACCCTTCTTCAGTCTGATTCAGTTAACAGTACATGATTCAGCTTATATTTTAAATGCTACTCTGGTAGGTGTGTCAGAAACACAAACCGAGTCATTTCAGGACAGGTCACCTACTTTTAGATCAATACCTATATGATTGAAAGCTAAGGTTAATGATAACAAACCAAAACCTATTTAATTCTTCAGTCTGAAGAAGGGTCCCTGTTGTGATATTGCAAGAACTACTTTGTGTATCACATTGTGTGCCCGTGTATACAGGAGAACGATGTGTTCTTTGCGGGCACTCTGGTTCCAGGTGGCCGTGGAATAAACAGCCTGGATTTAAGCTCCAGCTTTCTAACCTTTTAAACACGTGTACTTGTGCCTCCCGTCCCCTCCCCCTTCCCAGATCTCCCTCTATCTTCCTGTCTCCACCTATATCCTTCCTTTGTCCCGCCCCCCTGACATCAATCTGAAGAAGGGTCTCGACCCGAAACGTCACCCATTCCTTCTCTCCCGAGATGCTGCCTGACCTGCTGAGTTACTCCAGCATTTTTTGAATAAATCGATTTGTACCAGCATCTGCAGTTATTTTCTTATATGTACTTGTGGTCAGTCCAGAGTCCTAACAAAGGTATAACAGATACCACGAAGTACAACATAGTGGCAGCGGTGGTATTCGAACCCACGCCATCGAAATGACTGGAGCCTAAATCCTCCACTGGAGAAACCAGGCTTTGGTCCCCACTGCGTCACTCCAGACAGCAACAGGACGGAGACCAAATATGTTGAGGAGGAACGTCCGGCAAATAATGCTGATGGAGATTATGTGACACGTTTAGGACGTGTCAGTAAGAAACCTGCACGTTACCGTTGATAATTGTTACTAGTGCAGAATTATGGTGTGTATAAAAAAACATTGGTGTTTAGAGTGTGTTTGTTAAATATATTTTTTAGTTTATATAAGACAAGGGGGATGTTGTGATATTGCAAGGACTACTTTGTGTATCACAAAGACTACTTTGTGTGCCCGTGTAGCAATATGTATATAGGAGAACGACGTGTTCTTTGCGGGCACTCTGGTTCCAGGTGGCCGTGGAATAAACAGCCTGGATTTAAGCTCCAGCTTTCTAACCTTTTAAACACGTGTACTTGTGGTCAGTCCAGAGTCCTAACAAAGGTATAACAGATACCGGACCACGAAGTACAACAGTCCCGACGCAAAAGGTCGCCTCCCCATTTTCTCTAGAGATGCTGCCTCACCCACTGAGTTACTCCAGCATTTTGTGTCTATCTTAGGAATTGGGACGTTGATGGACATGTGAGAAAATAAAAGTTGCAAGCAGGTAAATGAGGGAAATATGACTCATAGGAGTGCTAAGAGCAAGGTATCTGATGGGGTGAATAGCCTCCTTTGTCGCACGCAGCTACAAAGATGTCAGTGATTACAAAGGGTCATCAATGCCGATGTCCAAGCGTTCTGGATGCCATTCCTCACCAACCTCAGCAATACCATTCACAGCACCGGGAAATGTGTAATCGTCATAATTACAACCAACTTCAGGATATCTCTTTGGCATCTATCTCAAATGACAATTCTTTTTACTACAGTGATCAACAGCCAATTCAGCTCATAATTAATGATGGACAACATCTGCAATAAATCCCTGTGCGATCCACAATTGCAGAGCTAATTCCTCGATGGTGTGGAGTCCAATTTGGCCATCACATGTTAGGAAAATTAAAGAGTGCCCAATGAACTGACTGGCTCCCTCTCAAACTGCTACTGTAACAGAAATTGCAGAGCACAGAGGCATTGTCTGACAAAGTGCGGTTTTCAAAAAACAGACAACAGGAAAGGTAATTTCTTCAAAGCATATTTATATGCAATATTGTAGCTCATTTATATGTTCAAATAACACCAGGAGCATAGTTTGCAGATGTGCTGGGAGGTATCCTGTTCAGTATTCGTCTCTTTGCTACAACTCTGAAAGTACAAAAATTAAAACTTCCTATATGCTATGGTCAGAATAAAATTGATGCAAGGGACAAAGTTTAAGCACGTTGGGGTATTTGGATACCATAGGAATACTTTTACCTTGCTATAAGTTCATAAGTTACAGGAGCAGAATTAGGCCATTCGGCCCATCAATTCTACTCTGCCATTCAATGGCAGCTGATCCATCTTTCCCTCTCAACCCCATTCTCCAACCTTCTCCCTATATCCTCTGAGACCCGTGCTAATCAAGAATCTATCCAACTCTGCCATAAAAATATCCATTGACTTAGCCTCCACAGCCTTATGTGGCACATCACGCAGTGATGTTCCGAGCAAGATGCTGGTGCAAATACACTGCCCACTGTCTCAGTCAGTCTTTCTTCTGCCATGTGGCAAGAAATTGAGACGCAGTAGGGTTTGCCTTCAGGAGGAGAAATTGATGAATACAGCGGGGGGAAAAAAATGCATCTGTGGATTTTAGACTAACATATGGTGACCTGGAATGATTCAATAACATAAAATTCACCAGTCTCCTCTCCAACACACGATCCCTGCAAAGCATGTTTATGCCAGCATGCTTGTTCACTCAACCGTGTTTTCTGATCATTTTAGGCAGAGTGAAACAACGATTTAAATTTTCTACTGCACAATGAGTAGCATCCACTTAATACTAAAATGCATCTGCCTTTTATGTATGTATTCAACTCAATGATACTTATTGTCACATGTACCCAAGTGCAGTGAAATTCTTTGTTTCACATGCAACCCGGTAAAATCATACAGAAGACCTCACAAAGGCAGTACACAAAGAGTTGCCATGTTTCTAACACTGACATGTAGGTTAAATAATAAATAATCTATGTGATCAACACATATACAATTGTGAATCGCTATAATTGTGAATGACACATAAAAAGATAGACTTATGTTGGCATGGATTCACTGCAACACAAATCTGTTATAAAAGATACAGGTAATTTACCTTGGTCTGCGAAATGCAAGTCCATATTGTTGGCAAGCCAGGCCAACAGTAGGTGTGTAAACTATTGGCATGAATCTCTCAATATCCGATGTAAGTACCTTGTAGAAAAGCTTTTCATTTCGGTCTTGAAGGGCCATGAGAAAAATGTACCTTAAGCAAGAAAATGTGCAAAATTAAAATCAAAATCATAGCAAGTAATCAGACTGAAGAAGTGTCCCGACCCAGAACGTCACCTACATCCATGTGCTCCAGAGATGCTGCCTGACCCATTGAGTTACTCCAGTACTTTGTGTCTTTCCTTAGTAAACCAACATTTGCAATTTTTTGTTTCTTCATCATTTTAAATGCATTTAATTTGCATCTTTTGAGTGCAAAGCTTTTTTTAATAACACGGGGAGAAAGCAGCAAATGTTGGAAGTAAGCAGGTCAGACACTCTTTGGAAGGAGGTAGAATTCATGTATTAGAATTCAAAAACCTAGTACAAGATCACAAAGGGACATCAATCTGAAACTAAAACTGTTTCTCTTTCCACAACTGGTTCCTGATCTGCCATGCATTTCCATCATTTTCCGTATGTATGTCCGATTCCCGGCCTCTGTGGTTTCTGATTTTCTTACACGGCAATATTCTGCACTTCCATGTGATTGTGAAGTTAAAAATTCAGAATCAAATAGATTGCACACTTGTTTATCCTTTGTGTAAAATGTGTTTGTTCAAATTACCTATAAGTGTTATGTCTTTGCTAGATGCAACATTTTATCGGGTCCTGTTCATTTCTCATTTGTATTCAATGGAAATTTGCAATATTACAAAGCCCAGGAACCAGATAAGTTCAGTGCTCAATTTCTCATCTAGGCACAAATAGATCCTCTTGACTGAAATAGGAGTGAGAGAAACAGCCAGATGGATCTTCCATCGAAGGCAGTTTAAAAAAAAATCCATTCTGATGAGAACTCATTTACGTTAATTGTTAAAAATGCTGGAGACAGTTAGGTGGTCAGGGAACACTTATGGTCAAAGAATCAGAGCTGACTTTTTAAGTAATTGATTTCTTATTGGAGCTTTGACCCAACCAAGTGTTCACCATTGCAGTTTTTTTTGTTGCTTTTCTTTATCCAAAACATTAACTCTGTTGCTCTCTTCAGAAACACTGCCTAACTTGATGAGCATTTCCAGTATTTAAATTTATTTTTTACAAGTGGTTTCAAAATATCCAGCCATGTTTTTTTCCCCCCACATCGGATGGTGTGATGCTTCATTCCTGTAAATGGAAACTAACTACTGCTAAAGGATTTTCTCCCCCTTTTACTAAATTCAGTAGGCGCCCAATAGGATATGTTTGAAGTTGACATTGGAAATGAGCCAACTTGACCCATGCTTATCCAGCCATGAAATCTTAATCAAGGAGGGAGGAATCAAAGAGTGAGAGAATGTAAATCCAGTGCAGACATATTCCACCTCCTTTCCCCCCAATAGATATCCAAGTGTTGAAAATGAGCTCATCAAAACCTTTTAAACACAATAGCGCATGCTGAAAATTATTGTGCCAGACTGCAAATCTGAGATTTCGTTTTTTATCTGAGATGATCATTAAAGTCAGAGTAAAACACCATAGAAATATGCCAATGTCCATATTAACCTTTCTGTCCAAGTACATTAATCACATTTGCCTGCACCACCACTGTATCCTTCTATCTGTCGGCTATATAAATTTCTGTCAAAATGCCTCTTAAACGTTGTAACTGTATGGAATTCCACCACATCCTCCAGCAATGAGTTCCACTAACACTAAAAAAACCATCTCTCAGATCCCCTTTAAAATTTCTTTCTCTCACGCTAAAGCTATGCCTTTGTTATTGATACCCCTATCATGGGGGGGGGGGAGTGTTTGATTATCCACCCTACCTATGCCTTTTGTAAAGTTATGTACCGCAATCAGCACAGCCTACACAAAGGCTCTGCGGGGGAAGACCACAGTCTTGGGATCTTCTGCTGTTGTACATTGAGGGGCACAGTCCAGTGGGGACACCCCTCAAACAAGGGAAGGGATAAAACTTTGTTTAAAAGGTAGATGTGAACACTACCGAGAACATCGTTATTGACCGTATTATCACTGAGAATGTTTGAAAAATGTTTACAGCTTTTGTTTTGTATTAATTTTTATTCCAAACAAACGTGACTCAAAGGAAAACAAACGCACACTGCCTCATCACTCTCCATAACAAATATTTTACAGTCAAGGCGACATCGTGGTGAATCTGCACTCTCTCCAGTGCCAATGTAATATTGAGGCTCTATAAGGCTCTGGTCAGGCCGCATTTGGAATATTGAGAGCAATTTTGGGCACCATATCTGAGGAAGGATGTGTTGGCTCTGGAGAGGCTCCAGAGGAGGTTTCCACGAATGATCCCAGGAATGAGTGGGTGATATGATGAGCATTTGATGTCACTGGGCCTGTACTCACTGGAGTTTAGAAGGATGAGTGGAGACCTTATTGAAACTTCCCGAATAGTGAAAGGCTTGGATAGAGTAGATGTGGAGAGGACATTTCCAATAGTGGGAGAGTCTATGACCAGAGGTCATAGCCTCAAAATTAAAGAACATTCCTTTAGGAAGGAGATGAGGAGGAATTTCTTCAGTCAGAGGGTGTTGAATCTGTGGAATACTTTGCCACAGAAGGCTGTGGAGGCCGTCAATGGATATTTTTAGGCAGAGATAGATAGATTCTTGATTAGTAAGGGTGTCAAGGATTATGGGGAGAAGGCAGTAGAATGGGGGTTAGGAGAAAGAAATAGATCAGCTATGATTGAATGGCGGAGTAGACTTGATGGGCCGAATGGTCTAATTCTGCTCCTATCACTGATGACCATATAACCAATCTGTATAATTAACTTGTACAACCTTCTTTAAGCAGGAGGGAAAGATAGAACTGAATTCTGATCAGTTCAGCTTTCACGGAAGATAACCTTCATTCGATAAGTAAAACTCAAAATGCCAACTCCAACACACCAATTGTCCTTTGTTCTTGAATTTTGCAACAGATGGCCATCAATTCATCAATTTTGCTTTGCTTTTTTTTTTATTGGAGTGCACCGATTTGCTATTTTGCTCCAGTTGCTGAATTTATTGTTGCATCTTTCATTATCATGCATTCGCTGTACTCTGAGCTTCATGCGAGCAAGGAATTTCATTGCACCCTGTTGTTTCTGACAAAAGTCACCTATCTACGTTCTCCTGAGATGCTGCCTGACCTGCTGAGTTACTCCAGCATTTTTGTCTTTCTTTGGTACACCTGCATCTGCAGTTCCTTGTTATTCTATCTTTATTCTTTATCCCATCAACTCTTTATGCCACTGTTAGAATAGTTCTCTTTCAAACAACAACCTTTCAAACAGAAGGACATTGTGTAAAAAATTTGCATTTCTGGTATGTGTGTCAAAACAGCACATGTGTCACGAGCAGAGAGGAATTTGAGAGAACTACATTGTGTGGGCTAACAATTTAAGTCAATAGTATCACCCTGATTTATTTGCAAGATGGTTGAAAGGAAACCAGAAGTTTCCAGTTGCACGCACTCATGCCTAAACTTTGAAATGTCAGGTACAGATAATCTATACACAGCTGTTTTCATACTCCCTCCCCTTACATTCCATTCCTGTTTCATATCCACTGTTCAATTAGTTTCACAGCATCTGCATTCAAAGCTACATATTGTTTATTGAGATTCACAAATGCATATTTCCATTGCTTTTTTTTGGTTTTGGTTAATGGAGCATTTGGCAGTCATGATTTCGAGCAATGAGAACATCTGCATTTACATCCGTCTCTGAAGGATTCGCATTTTGTAATGAAATTCAATCTATTTAAATACCGTTCAATTAATGCCAAACACATTTTGCAAAAGCTCAACACATCTCATGGGTGCAGTACTTTTTTCTGCTACTTTGAAACACGAGAACATTGAAGGTAAAAGAGTGCAGCACAAGAACTGTCCCTCCGGCTCACATTGTCTGTGCCGAACATGATGCCAAGGCCATTTCTTAACTAACTGCACACAATCCATATCCCCCCATTCCTTGCATGTCCATATACCTATCCAGAAGTAAATGCCACTATCGTGCCTGCCTCAACTACCATCCCCAGTAGCACATTCCAGGTAGTTACCAGCCTCTGTGTAAAGTTTATATATTTTTTTAATCTTGCCCCTCTCACCTTAAAGCTATGCATTTTATTTTTCCATTCTGACTGTCTACCTTGTCTGTCCATCAGCCTCCCTTTAATCTCCAGTGTTCCAGAAAAAATAATCCAAGTCTGTCCAAACTCTCGCTGGAGCTAATATCCCCCAATCCAGGCATGATTATGGTAACATTTAGTCATTGGTATTTCTATCTTCACCACCAGTTTTTGCATGTGGTCTTCTTGCTATTTTTTTTTTCCATAATCAGCTAATTAAATAGCCTTTTAATATATTCTCAGTAAATTAAAGGACATTAAGACTAGAACAATATTCAGATGTTAGAACAATGTAGACAGCCCAGCTTAAAAAAACACAGATTGGCACTTCATTTTAGGCAAGGCATTCTTTCGAAAGCCAAATAGAATTTTTTTAATTCATCTTACCGATCAAGGTCATCTTTCCTCATTTCATAGTTCCTCAGCACTCGAAGGACCTGAACATCCTGGTTAAGAACACATGGAGGCAATAAGCCATGGATGCCCAATTGTAGCCTCTCCTCCAAAGTGAAGGCCATGCCCTGTAAGGAAAAACAAAAAGACAATACACTTTGAAATTATTACCTTTGCTATAAATATTAACTCTTCAATGCCAGCCGACAAAACTAATCAAAATTGGCAAAAGGGACTTGGGCAACACTGAAAGTCTAACAGTAGAAGGGACTTGGGCAACACTGAAAGTCTAACAGTAGAAGGGACTTGGGCAACACTGAAAGTCTAACAGTAGAAGGGACTTATCATATCATATCATATATATACAGCCGGAAACAGGCCTTTTCGGCCCACCAAGTCCGTGCCGCCCAGTGATCCCCGTACATTAACACTATCCTACACCCACTAGGGACAATTTTTACATTTACCCAGCCAATTAACCTACATACCTGTACGTCTTTGGAGTGTGGGAGGAAACCGAAGATCTCGGAGAAAACCCACGCAGGTCACGGGGAGAACGTACAAACTCCTTACAGTGCAGCACCCGTAGTCAGGATCGAACCTGAGTCTCCGGCGCTGCATTCGCTGTAAAGCAACAACTCTACCGCTGCGCTACCGTGCCGCCCAACGTTGGGCAACATTGAAAGTCTAACAGTAGAAGGGACTTGGGCAACACTGAAAGTCTAACAGTAGAAAACAAAGAACTGCAAAAAAAAGGTCACAATGTGCTGCAGTGACTCAGGAGCTCAGCCATCTTCTCTGGAGAATGTGGATAGGTATGTTTCGGGTTGGGCCCTTCTTCAAACTGATATATGAAGATGGGTCCCTGAAAGTCTGACAACTGAAAATCAATTTAATTTCAGGTTGGGCCTCTTGAATGCACGAAGTTACCCTTTGCGCCACAAGTTGTGGATGTGACCAACATTCACTAAACTGGAATGAAATGAACAGATGTACACGCCTTTTAGTGGTAATGGGGTCAGATGGGGAAAAAAGATAGCGAGTGGGATGGGAAGCGATGGAGATGACAACCTTTGATGAAACAAGTAAGCTAGGGGGGGAAGTCAGGCTAATTACTTACTTCCAAAAATTTGATTAAGTAGCATAAATTATCCAAAATATCATGTCCAAATGCACAGAATAAATCCATTAAAAAATATTGCAGTTTACTTTACAACGAATATGTTTCCGAAAGGGGGAGGTCAGGCGGGGATGGGGGGGATGCTGAGACATGACAAGGGTGGGGGTTGGTGTCAGAATGAGGCTAAACGCAAACTGGAGGAAAAGCACCTCATATTTTGCTTGGGAGCCTTGCATCCCCTCTCTCCCTCCCTCCCCCACCCTGGTCATCGTACTCATTTCACTGTCGTCCTGTTGAGTATCACTGTCTGTATCACTTGGTATCTCCTAGCCCACAGCCAACAATGGACCATTATGGGCTCCACCTTTCCTTGATCATCATTACTCATTGCATATCTTTCATTCAATTGTTCTATATCCCTCTTTCTCACCATCTATCTCTTGTTTCCCCTTTCCTCTAATTCTCAATCTGAAGAAGGGTCTAGACCCCAAACGTCACCTATTCCTTTTCTCCAGAGATGCTGCCTGACCTGCTTAGTTACTCCAGCTGTTTGTGTCCATCTTTTGCTTTCCTACAACTATCAGCTTCTTGAGCCAGCCCACACGACCCTCATCCTACCCTTAGCAACGGAACACTACGGACCACCCCTAGCGCTGTCCTCGGCTTGGGTTTCTTAAATGTATTTTTTGCACTTGTTTCCTCCTGCCCCCCCCCCCGCCCCCATAGTCTTTTTATTTTCACTATCTTGCAAAATATATGTGCGACTTATGTATAATTTATTTTTGCATGTGTAGTCTGAGATAATGTGTTTAATAACCCTGTTGCAAGGAGGTTTTGTTTGTACCTATACCTCACCATACCATTAAAACTTGATTGACTTGAAACAACCCTCCAGTCAAAATGTAAAAATATTACGTTTTGGCTCTGGTCACTGCATCAGTTTGAGATCCAACTTGCTATGCCCCTTCATATATCAAGGTCTTTCATCTCTCTGATCAGTTGGCCACCTGGCACCTTGTCAAACAACTCACACAAATCCATGTACTCTACAAGAAACATGCTAACTTCATCAACCTGCCTTTATGTTTCTGCCAAAAACCGAAATAAATGAGATATGACATCCTCAAACCAGTCCACGCTGACTCGCTAGATAAAATGCCATTGCAAAACATGGAAAATCCACTCAAAACCTGTCAGCGTTTTCCTGCTTTGGGATTATTAATATGCAATTATCAGTTCAGCACACTATGCAATAATTTCAGTGGCACGCAGAGTTGATGTTGATCAAAATTTAACGTGCCTGGCCATTCATCACAGTCATGGATATCCTTCATAGGATCTTCTAATAAATCATAATGGGAGGTAAATCTAAAAAGATAGAAGGACAGTGACCAAAATCATCTCCTGGTGGGCAATTGATTAATTTTCTAAATTGAAAGCAGCATAGTAGGTCTCCACATCACAAAGTAGATTCTAAATCACACAAATGCAAACAGTCTATCAAAAAATTATTAAAATGCTGGAAAACTAATGAAATACAAATTAAATAGTGAAGAGACTCAATATCAAGTTGTACTTTCAATAAACTAGAAACGTCCATGTAGAGGCAAATATTGTGTTTTTATTATTTGAAAGGAACATTGTGCTCAATTTTTTTTTCACTTGGAAAAACTCCCAAGGCAAAAGTTTAAAAGCTCATACAAGTGAATGGGCATGTACAGAATATGATGCTGATGAACTTAAGGAAAATAATATCGTCTCCCTGCACATTAAAAAGAATTCCTATTTATGTATCGTTTATTACATAACACTAACCCAAACAAAACAATCTCCAGTTGTATTTCTGATTTCCCTTCCAAAATGCATCCGCAGGGAACAGTTTATTAGCACCATGATGTGCTAGATTGCCAGTGGCTGCCAGCTCCCTGTACCTTCCTGGAAGGCAGCACTGGATTTAATTCACAATTTGCTTCCTCAACTCTGAACTATTTTAAACTAAGTCAGCCTTGAATGCTTCATCCCTTGACAAAAAAAGTGCAGAGAATTGACATTTATATCATTTCTCTGGACATTTTTTATGAATACCGTATATACAAAGACGAAGACAACGACCAAGCATGCAGGACAACCCAAGTTACTTCTCACATTTTCTGCCTTTACCTAACAGCAACCCAGATTTTCTATTCTATGACAGCTTTTCATTGTGACAATTGGATTACACATTGGCATCTGGAAGCAAGTACAGCTTACACTATGTGTGTAGACAGGAACTGCTGATACTGGTATATACCAAAGATATACTGCAGAGATGCTCCCTGACCCGCTGAGTTACTCCAGCGCTTTGTTTCTATCTATGACGTACACTAAACAGGCACTGGAAAGGGTTAGCAGCACAGCTTTCTAATATGGGAAGATAGTAGATATGCATGTTCAAGGGAAGAAAGTGGGGGGGGATATCTGTCCCACAACTCATAAAAATAGTCATCCTGACATTCTGAACTGCTTTTAACTCTACAGTGAGGACTGCAACACATGTTGTTTGACAAACCCTTCTTAACCTTGCCAATAGCATGGAAATTTGGCAGTCCACCCTTTACTGAATGCTACACGTTGACATCAATGGCTCACAGCTCATGCCGACCATGTGATTTCAATGATTCAAGGGTGGTTATCATGAAATCCTTTGGTGATGTATTTTTGGGGTTGGGAGTGGAGAGTGGGATTATGAGGTCAACTAGCCACATTACTCACCCTCTGCACAGTCCCAAACTGGCATGGGCTCGCTCCAAGTAATTAGGAGGGAGAACAAAATATAACATTTTTCAGACCTGCTGCTTTGAAAAGGTGGCATTGTGGCGCAGTAGTAGAGTTGCGGCCTAACAGCGCCAAAGATCTGGGTTCGATTCTAACTACGGGCGCTGTCTGTACAGAGTTTGTACATTCTCCCTGTGACCATGTGCTCCAGTTTCCTCCCACACTCCAAAGACATACAGGTTTGTAGGTTAATTGGCTTCAGTAAAATTGCAAATTGTCCCTTGTTTGAAGGGTAGTGCTAGTGTACGGGGCAATCGCTGGTCAGCTTAGACTCAGTGAACAGAAGGGCCAGCTTCTGCAACTGTATCTCTACACTTTACGTATTAGACGTTGAACTTTAAAGTCTAAAGTCATTCAAGACAAAATTGTCCTTCTTGATTGGGTTTGGAGTAAGTAGCCTACGTGAGTAACTGTGGTACATTTTCTACATGTACAATGTAGCCAAGGCCCACCTGCAATAACGAGATTGAAGGTCATATTGTGGTAGAGAAGGTGCCCATCCGGCAACCTGCTTTCTCTTAAAAGTATCAGACTATTACTTTTGCTGGAGCTCCATGGCAGGTAATCAAGGAAATACAAAATAGGTGCAGGAGGAGGCCATTCGGCCCTTCGAGCCAGCACCGCCATTCATTGTGATCATGGCTGATCGTACCCAATCAATAACCCGTGCCTGCCTTCTCCCCATATCCCTTGATTCCACTAACCCCTAGAGCTCTATCTAACTCTCTCTTAAATCCATCCAATGATTTGGCTTCCACTGCCCTCTGTGGCAGAGGATTCCACAAATTCATAACTCTCTGGGTGAAAAAGTTTCTTCTCACCTCAGTTTTAAATGGCCTCCCCTTTATTCTAAGACTGTGGCCCCTGGTTCTGGACTCGCCCAACATTGGGAACATTTTTCCTGCATCTAGCTTGTCCAATCCTTTTATAATTTTATAAGTTTCTACAAGATCCCCTCTCATCCTTCTAAACTAACCACTCCCTCTTCTCCCCACTCCCTACAGGCAAAAGGTCGCACACGTCCAGATTCAGGGACAGTTTCTTCCCAGCTTTTATCAGGCAATGAACCATCCTACCAACAACTGGAGAATAGTCCTGCTCTACCTCATTGGAGACCTTCGGACTACCTTTGATCGGACTTTTACTGGCTTTATCTTGCGCTAAACGTTATTCCCTTTACTCGTGTATCTGTACACTGGGAATGGCTCGATTGCAATTATGCCTTGTCTTTCCGCTGACTGGTTAGCATGCAACAAAAGCTTTTCATTGTACCTCGGTACACGTGACAAAGTAAACTCAACACAGGTGGAGCATTCCATCAACCTCCTAACTTCTGCCTCTCCCTGGAAAAGGCATTGAGCTGGTCAGCTATGAGTCGCTCACCATAGGATATCCAGCTTCCGAAGAGATCTTGTAGCTGCAGTATTTACGTGTAGGAAGGAACTTCAGATGCTGTTTTACACTGTAGACACAAAATGCTGGAGTAACTCAGTGGGACAGGCAGCATCTCTGAAAAGAAGGAATGGGTGACGTTTCGGGTCGGGTCTTCGGAGGGGGAGGGGGAGGACCTGCTGACTCTCTAACCACTGGCAACCATAATACTAGTTTACAAGAGCAATGCCATGCACAAAGACTGTCTAAAGCAGGCATAGTCTTCTGTGATCCAAAGATTGCATCAAATTAATTAAATATTACAGGTGGAAACAAGCCAAATGTTCATTTTAAATTTAGCTTCTTGTGCAAAAACTACAATTGAAACCACAACATTTTAAAAACCTGCACTTTTATGCAGCAGTGGATTTTGTCTCACAAACTGGAGCCATCATTTCCCCTGCTCTCAACATGTGGAAAATACATATTGAAAGTGGTTGTTGTCAGGCACAATTGAATGCAAAAGCACCACATCCCTCTGGAAACCACGCGTGCAAGCAGAAGTTTGCACTTAGTATGGATTCCAATTTAATCTCATATGGAAAAGTTCAGCAAATCCCCCAACCCAAGTGTGGAAATAAAAGTTAGTTTTGGAAGAATGTACCAAAATAAATTGCAGTAGGTGGTTCAACGAACACATCGTTTTTTAAAATATTAAACAAGCTGCAATTTGAGAGAAAATGTGTGTCAATAGTAATAAAATAAATCCTGGAAGAGTTCATTTCTAGGAACCAAAGCATCATTTTTTTTTTAAATCAAAAAGGAAATGTCACCTTCTTGCCTTGTTTCTGACCACTTTTGTACACTGAACCATTCACTTCATAAGGGCTTGTACAGGGAGGTGAATCAGAATAGGGAAATAAAAAAAGCGTAAGTGCTGGAGGCCGGACGGATCGGCGATGAGTGCCAGAGGTCAGACAAGGGCACGTCACCAGGAGAACAAAGAAGGACCCGGCAGGGGGGAGAGAGGGAAAGGTGCCATGAACAAAGAGGGACCATTGGGACTATATTGAACACTTTACATGGTGACTCTTTGCATACTTAGTGTATGGTATGCAAAACAAAGAATTTCACTGTAACATGTCACATGTGATAACAAAGTTTCATTTAAGTTTTTTTTTAAAGTGCCAGAAAATAGCAAGACACAAACCTTTAAAGAGTTACACTAGTGAGAGAGTCTAAAACGAGAGGTCGTAGCCTCAGAATTAACGGATGTTCTTTTTGGAAGGAGATGAGGAGAAATTTCTTTAGTCAGAGGGTGGCGAGTCTGTGGTATTCTTTGCCACAGAAGGCTGTGGAGGCCAAGTCAGTGGATTTTTTAAGGCAGAGATAGATAGATTCGTGATTAGTACAGGTGTCACAGGTTATGGGGAGAAGGCAGGAGAATGGGAGGGAGAGATAGATCAGCCATGATTGAATGGCGTACACAACCTGATGGGCCGAATGACCTCATTCTGCTCCTATCACATGACCTTATGACAAGAGAGCTACATCGAAGTCTGCTTTCTTCAGGAAATATCACCCCAGAGTATGCATCTGAAACAGATGGAGACTAAAACAAGCAGCCAACTTTTTGTGAACAAATATCCTCCAATTGCTCAGCTTGAAAAGAGCTTCACATTTGTTGCTGCATTACATTCCTTTCACAGCATGACATTTAAAACTTACCTTGTATAATATATCTGCTACTCTCACTGGGGTTTCATCAGAATCAAACACAGGCATATACTGTATATGTAGCAGTCTATCTAACCTATTTCTTCAAATCCTGACCAGCAAACTGGATTCAAGTTTAATTCACACAATTTCTGAGCAGTGCTCCAATTAAAAGGACAATTTACAGAGAATGTCATAATTTAATATTTTAGAAGTATACCATAGCCATTTCAAAGATAAATCACAAATTGATAGCCTTAAAATTACAGCATGGAAACAATAATCTCAGCCCAATTAGTCCATTCTATAAAAGTTGCATACTCTAGCCCAATGCCATATTTGCCTGCATTTGGCCGATGTCCCTCTAAACAAATGTTTTTTGAAACATCGTAATTTCTCATCTCCACCACTTCTTCAGACAGCTTGTTCTTCATATCCAACGCCCTCTGTGGAAAAAGTAGACCCTCGGGTTCTTTTAAATCTTTCTCCTCGACTTTAAAACCATGCCCTGTAGTTTTAGACTCTCCTACCAAGGGGAAATGATTGACCTTTCATCTTATCTATGTCCCTCGTGATATTATAAACCGCTATAAAGGTCAGTGCTCAGCCTCCTATGCTCCAAAGAAAACAGTTCTGGCTTACCCAATCTCTCTTGATAACTCAAGCCTTCCAGCTGTGCCAAGATCTTCATCGATATTTTATGCACCCTTTCTGGCTTCTTCGCATCCTTTCTATAGTAGGCAACCAGAACTCCACGCACTACTCCAAGTGACATGTGGTCCGTGACATGTTTTCTCCCAGGAGGATGGGTAGAATAATGTGAAATTTACCCAAGACTGTTTGTTCACAGTTTGTTCACTACCAAATGATTTTAAATCAATGCTAAAGGACTTAATTTATCATCATTTGTTGCAAATTATTACCATTTGTTACTGTTGATTGCGGCACAAGGAAGTCTACTGTACATAGTTAAGAAAGGGAAGTACAAAAGAAAGAGTAAGATAGATTCATACAACATGGAAACAGGCCCATTTGGCCCAACTAGACTCTGCCGATCAAGGTGTCCCATCTGAGCAAGTCCCATTTGCTTGCATTTGGCCCCTACCCCTCCAAATCACAAACCTCATTCCAAAATTTAACAATAGCACGGTGGCGCAACAGTAGAGTTGCTGCCTTACAGCGCCAGAGACCCGGGTTCGATCCTAACTTCAGGTGATTGTCTGTACATAGTTTGTACATTCTCCCCATGACCTGCGTGGGTTTTCTCTGAGATCTTCGGTTTCCTCCCACACTCCAAAGACGTACAGGTTTGTTGGTTAATTGGCTTGATATAAATGTAAATTGTCCCTAGTGTGTGTAGGATAGTGTTAGTGGACGGGGATTGTTGGTCGGTGCGCACTTGGTGGGCTGAAAGGCCTGTTTCCGTGCTGTATCTCTAAACTAAACTAAGATCTGAAGTTCACAGCGAAGTGAAATACAAAGGGCCATCCAGGCATATCCATCCAGCAGTCCCAACCTACAGCTGGTTGGCTGCAGAGGTTGGAAAAAAGTTGGAGTATAGAGTTGTGTGCGTGAATACACATGTGCAGAAGCAAAAGAGCAAGACACTAACTGCACTGTACTTAACAACTGAACTCAGAAGCCATTAGATTACTTTATGAGGAGTGATAAAAATCCATTCTATACCATTAATCATTCAACCATTCAAAGCCTCTTATCTACAGATAACAGCTTGGTTATCTTCAGGATGATGTGTGGTAGTAAACTACAAGTTGTTAACCATTTGATGATTTTAGCCAAAAGGTCTGAGACAACATCATCCAGAACATAGAGGACATTTTCCAGCATCGCTCATTGTGGACACAAGGTACATAAGCATGGATTAAGAGCCTAAGCATCTTCGGACATTATATGTTCAAAGCTTCAATGGGAAAAGAGGGAGAGAGAAAACAGGGAATTATAGACCAGTTAGCCTGACATCAGTAGTGGGGAAGATGCTTGAGTCGATTATTAAAGAAGTAATAGCAGTGACAGGATTGGTCAAAGTCAGCATGGATTTATGAAGGGGAAATCATGCTTGACTAATCTTTTGGAATTTTTTGAGGATGTAACAAGTAGAATGGATATGGGAGAGCCATTGGATGTGGTGTATCTGGACTTTTAAAAAGCCTTTGACAAGATCCCACATAAGAGATTAGTGTGCAAAATTAGAGCACATGATATTGGGGATAGGGCATTGACATGGATAGAGAGCTGGTTGACAGACAGGAAGCAAAGAGTAGGAATTAACGGGTCCTTTTCAGAATGGCAGGCAGTGACTAGTGGGGTGCCGCAAGGCTCAGCGCTGGGACCCGTTATTTACAATATACATTAATGATTGAGACGAAGGAATTAAATGTAACATCTCCAAGTTTGTGGGTGACACTAAGCTGGGTGGCAGTGTGAATTGTGATGAGGATGCTATGAGGCTGCAGGGTGACTTGGATAGGTTGGGTGAGTGGGTAGGTGCAGTATAATGTGGATCAATGTGAGGTTATCCACTTTGGTGGCAAGGACAAGAAGGCAGATTGTTATCGGAGTGGTGCCAGATTAGGAAAAGGGGAGGTGTAACGAGACCTGGGTGTCCTTGTACATCAGTCACTGAAAGTAAGCATGTAGGTACAGCAGGCAGTGAAGAAAGCCAATGGCATGTTGGCCTTCATAACGAGAGGACTTGAGTGTTGCAGCAAGGAGGTCGTACTGCAGTTGTACAGGGCCCTGGTAAGACCACACATGCAGTATTGTGTGCAATTTTGGTCTCCTAATTTGAGGAAGGACATTCTTGCTATTGAGGAAGTGCAGCGTAGGTTCACCATGTTAATTCCCGGGATGGCGGGACTGACATCTGATGAAAGAATGGATCAAGTCGCACATAACCATTAGAACATAGAAAACATAGAAAATAGGTGCAGGAGTAGGCCATTTAGCCCTATGAGCCAGCTCCGCCATTCAATATGATCATGGCTGATCATCCAGAATCAGTACCCTGTTCCTGCTTTCTCCCCATATCCCTTGATTCCATTAGCCCTAAGAGCTAAATCTAACTCTTGAAAACATCCAGTGAATTGGCCTCCACTGCAGAGAATTCCACAGATTCACAACTCTGAGTGAAAAAGTTTTTCCTCATCTCAGTCCTAAATGGCCTGCAACCTTATTCTTAAACTGTGAACCCTGGTTCTGGAACCCCCAACAAGGGGAACATTTTTCCTGCATCTAGCCTGTCCAATCACAAGAATTTTACATGGTTATATAAGATCTTCTCTCATCCTAAATTCCAGTGAACTACTCGATCCATTCTTTCATCATATGTCAGTCCCGCCATCCCGGGAATTAACATGGTGAACCTACGCTGCACTCCCTCAATAGCAAGAATGTCCTTCCTCAAATAAGGCTAGTCAAAAAACACAAAGTCACCAATCTCAAACCACTGACCAGAGAGTGGGATCATGCTTCAAAAATCACACACTCAATGAGTTTCTATTTTAGTCATTGAAATTCCTGCCCAAAGCCAAAAAAAAATAAACACAATTGCCCATAAATTGGATGATGCATTTCTGATATGCTACTTGCATTCTTGATATTGTATAAACATCGTCTTGTCTCGCCCACAAAAAGAATGCAAATCTGATCAAAAAATAAAAAGCACCGGACGTTTTTTAAAACTCAGATCTGTGCAGTTAGGCAGAACGTGCACCGTTTTACAAAATACAAGCCACCTTGGCAGGCAGGGACACAACATGTTGTGCACTGGTATCAAAAGGGAGTCAGCAGAAGGCGACAGGGCTGTGGAGATATATTCCATTCACCATTTTTTACCCCATTTATGTGCTCACTAACAATAGACAATAGGTGCAGGAGTAGACATTCGGCCCTTTGAGCCAGCACCACCATTCTATGTGATCATGGCTGATCATCCTCAATCAGTACCCCGTTCCTGCCCTCTCCCAACACTTTACACTTATGGAGGGGAGGAGATTGCACTGCAGGGATGCTGGAACACCCCACAAGATTGCATTGGGAGAGCGGAGATGGCAGCTAAGATGGCGGCATGGTAGCGCAGCGGTAGAGTTGCTGCTTTACAGCGAATGCAGCGCCGGAGACTCAGGTTCGATCCTGACTACGGGTGCTGCACTGTAAGGAGTTTGTACGTTCTCCCCGTGACCTGCGTGGGTTTTCTCCGAGATCTTCGTTTTCCTCCCACACTCCAAAGACGTACGGGTATGTAGGTTAATTGGCTGGGTAAATGTAAAATGTAAAAATTGTCCCTAGTGGGTGTAGGATAGTGTTAATGTACGGGGATCACTGGGCGGCACGGACTTGGAGGGCCGAAAAGGCCTGTTTCCGGCTGTATATATATGATATGATGATAGCGTCTGGCTGCAGTGACCATGCTCACACTGTGGAGTAATGTCGTCAGTAGTTTCAACATTTGAGCAGACATATCAAGATGAGATATGCAAAGGAGACACAAAATGCTGGAGTAACTCAGCGGGTCAGGTAGCATCTGTGGAGCAAAAAAAAGTGACGTTTCAGGTTAATACCCTTCTTCAGGCTCACTGAAGGTAGACACAAAATGCTGGAATAACACAGCGGGTCGGGCAGCATCTCTGGAGAAAAGGAATAGGTGATGTTTCGAGTCAACGCTTCAAAAGCTTCAGCACAATAATTTTTCATAAGGATCATTGCACAACCACCCAAACTGGACATTTGCCACAAATGAATCCTACACCACAATCTGCACATCGTGATCTACAAATGGATGTCAAGCAATCAAATATTAACATCTGGCAATTCTAACAATGTCTTTTACCTTCTCCATTTCAGCAATAGTTTCCAGGGTGGGGAGGACAGCATTGTGCCAAAGAGTTGTGTGCCACAGTCATACAGCATGGGAACAGGCCCTTCAGCCCTCATAGTTCACACTATCATCAAGCAATGATTTGCACTAATCTTACAACAATCCCATTTTATTTTCTCCCAACCAACCCCCACATCAGACAGGCGCGCGCACACACACACGCACACACGCCATTGGGGCTATATTGA
Organism: Rhinoraja longicauda; assembly: GCF_053455715.1. Classification (NCBI taxonomy): domain Eukaryota; kingdom Metazoa; phylum Chordata; class Chondrichthyes; order Rajiformes; family Arhynchobatidae; genus Rhinoraja; species Rhinoraja longicauda. The sequence continues at coordinate 66,981,576 of NC_135957.1, read as the reverse complement.
ATACTTTTGTGTCTTAATCGGTGTCCTATATGTGGCGACTCTTTGCATACTTGTATATTGTATGCAAAGCAAAGAATTTCACTGTACCTAAGGTACAGTGTCAATCAAATGTGTCAATAAAGTGTCAATCAAATCAATCAAACTTTCGTAATCGCCTGTAATAATAAAAGTTGCTACTGACAACTCGGGTGAAGTGATTGCACAATCAAATGCCCAGATTTGGAGGAGCATTGACTATAGACGAGGCGGGTCAGTGAAATGTCTACTTGCAGCGACATACTTTATCTTCAAACGCCAGATCTAGAGAAACTGCTTAATTGCGGCATTTTGCAAATAATTCAGAAAACATTCACAGGACCACAAGAAACAAACTTTACTTGAACCCACCACTGCAGCTCAATTAGTTATACCGAGTTAGATTTTTTTAAAATCAAATCCATAATAAATTATGAAGTGACATATTTCTATAAAATATAGAAGTTCTCCAGCTGCATTATCCTATGCATGGGCCACATAAAAGTTGCCCCTCAATAACAAATGAACAATCATTCTGGTTTAGGTTAAACCAGTTAGGTTAAAATATAAAAATTATAGTCCAGTTCCGACATTGCAAAGTTAAAGGTATATTGTTTCATGATCCTTTTTGCTATTCATTTTAAAATTCAAGTTTGTTCAAAATTCATATAAAATTGTATCAATGAAATTTCATTACCATAAATCACGAAAAGCTACCAGATACAGTATTTCTACGAAAACCGCCAAATGCGTTTCAAATCATCTTGCGACATTTACTAGGGATCAACAAAGATTCCCCCCTCCCTTAATCAATGAGAGTGGGCAAAATCTGGAAAATACTTAGTTAGATGAGATTCAAATAGATCAGGTAAATGCATGTCTTTTGCCCAGAGTAAGGGAATTGAGAATCAGAGGACATGGGTGTAACTCAAGTGGGGTAAGATTTAATAGGAACCCGAGGAGTAACTTTTTTTTTACCCAGAGGGTGGTGGGTGTATGGTACAAGGCAGTTGAGGCAAATACTATCCAAACGTTTGAGAAACATTTAGACAGGTACATGGAAAGGATAGATTTAGAAGGATTTGGGCCATACGCAGAAAGGTGGGAATAGTGTAGATGGGGCATGCTGGCGGGCGTGGGCAAGTTGGGCCAAACAGCCTGTTTTCACAATGTTGACTCTATGTCCTGAAACACCAAGACATAGGCGGCTTTGGGCTGAGTATTGGCAAATTATGTCCGTACCAGTTACTCCATTAGTACAAGGAGATCCTTCTTCCCTGTGGCGATCAAACTGTACAACTCCTCCCCCTTCTGTCATGGGCTGGACTGAGACTGACAATCTCACCCCACTCGCCAATCTCTGCACATCCCCAATCCTTTCCACTTGTCACTTTAATTTCACGTTTGGTGTATTTAGTGATTTTGCGGTTTTATGACTGTTGGCAGATCAATTTCCCTCCTCGGATAAATAAAGTTCTATCGTATCGTATCGTATCCACGATGGTCGTCACTAACATGGTGAGGACCCAATTCCATGCCCGAGGACTCTATGGTCTTAATTAATTTGCTCAATTGGTGGAGGTCCAAACTAGTTAGTGAAACCTTGCACAGAAAATCATAGAAATAAGTAGTCACATTGTCGGTAGGATCAGAAGAGAAAAGAATGTAGAGCCTCCATTTGGAAGTAAGAAACCTTTAGGGAAACTCTGATGAATAGAGGAAGTATTCTTACAAACGAGAGTGGCTCCAAAATGTGCACATACGTTTTGCTGATACTTTGGAAGGGAACTACTGGCAAAGTGCTCTTTGAGAGTTGGTCAATTCAGTTTCCAGCCCGATGCATTGAAGCATGGAATTACTGAACATGCTGGAAGTCTGAAATTGGCACATCTAGCCTCCACCTCCACACCATTAAACAGCATGGCCGCCCCATTATATCTGGCCCTCAGGCATGATGCCAGCCTCTCGGGCCTATCTAGCAAAACCAATAAGTCGAGTCTGATGGCAGACTTTAAAAGTTGAGTCCATAATTAAAGATTTAAATTCATTACTTTAATAGATTTCAATTGTTTGTAAACAGCAGATTAGTAAAGATATTTTAAAAGAGCTGGAAAGGCCTTTGACCATGTCTGTGCTTCATTAGCCCAAGGTGTTGTACAAAGGCAAGTGGAGCCAAGGGAATGGTCAGGAAGGCTACATCTGGGGGGCAGGGCATAAGCAAGTTATGAGCCTCATTAAACATTGATACATCACAGGCATTAGAAAATATATAGTCGTGAAGCCAGTAGAGTGCCGGGTAACTGTGCCAGGGAGGCACAGTGGCAGCAGCGATATAGTTGCTGCCTTACAACGCTGGAGGCCCGGGTTTGATCCTGACTACAGGTGCTGTCTGTACGGAGTTCGTACGTTCTCTCTGCAACCGCTTGGATTTTCTCCATGTGCTCCGGTTTACAGAGAAGGTTCACCAGATTGATTCCTGGGATGGCAGGACTTTCATATGAAGAAAGACTGGATAGACTCGGCTTGTACTCGCTGGAATTTAGAAGATTGAGGGGGGATCTTATAGAAACTTACAAAATTCTTAAGGGGTTGGACAGGCTAGAGGCAGGAAGATTGTTCCCGATGTTGGGGAAGTCCAGAACAAGGGGTCACAGTTTAAGGATAAGGGGGAAGTCTTATAGGACCGAGATGAGAACGTTTTTTTTCACACAGAGAGTGGTGAATCTGTGGAATTCTCTGCCACAGAAGGTAGTTGAGGCCAGTTCATTGGCTATATTTAAGAGGGAGTTAGATGTGGCCCTTGTGGCTAAAGGGATCAGGGGGTATGGAGAGAAGGCAGGTACGGGATACCGAGTTGGATGATCAGCCATGATCATATTGAATGGCGGTGCAGGCTCGAAGGGCCGAATGGCCTACTCCTGCACCTATTTTCTATGTTTCTATGTTTCTATCTTCGGTTTAAACCAACATCTGCAGTTTCTTCCTACACATAGTGTCAAGTGTGGTGGTCCATTGTTTATTTGAGCCTAATTTTCCAAGCATCTTGGAATTTTTTAAAGTGGTATAATTTTAAGTGGTTTCTAATGCTTTTCATGAAATAATAAAAAATGGGTTATGTTTCCATGTAGTTGACTATTAAAACATTTACAATAGAATTTGAAGCGGGTATTCATATACAGTTAATATGACTGCCTGATATGCAACATTTATTGAGTGCCAAAGCTTTGGATTTCTTACTAGAGTTTCCTTCCATGTTCACAAACGTTTGCCAGTTGGGTTGGAATGTCCTGACTAGTTCATTCCAGAGCCAACCTTTTTGCCAGTCTGGTCTCCCAGAGATTACGACTGCTCTCTGTATAACCCAATGTCAACTCACGAAATGATGATTTCCAATCTCAGTCGGAGAGTATTGGCTGAATACTTGGCTGAAATTGCTGAACTTATTCATATGAATATGCTGTATTAATACAAGCCTTATCATGCGACTTAGAATAAAGAAAAGGTCAAAGAATCAATTACTGTACACGTTGCAGCAAGAGCTTTAGTTTTAGTTTACATTTAAGATTCAAAATTCAAGATATCTTTATTTGTCATCCAAAATTTGTCATCTAAACAAAGGCAATTTGTATTTGCAATGTTGTGAAGCTCTGAATACACGAAGATTACAAGGTCAATCTGATGCAAATAGCCTGATCTTGAGCACACACAAGAGATTTTGTGGCTGCATTTGGACAGAAATCAAGAGTGAGTAATGGTATAGCTGAGCTCACATGTCTAGCAATCTGTGGTGTAGATAAGACTGTAGATGGCCAATTAGAGGTAAACAAAGCTGACTTGAGCTGCTGTGGGAAACATTTTTGAAAACCACTCATTTTTGTTTAATCTTCCCAGATTAAATATTTTTCCTCTGCCGTATTGAATCTACTGTTTCTCCAGCAATTGCATTTTAATGCCAGTACACCCATTCCAAACCAGTTTCGCTGCCCTGATTAATTTTACTGATTGTACACCTCCTTGTCGCCTTCCCCTCAGCTAACATTTCCTTACCGTCGTCTGCTTTGATCTGTCGTATTCACACCTTACCCTTCCATATCTCTAGACTCCCTCTCCCCTGACTCTCAGTCTGAAGAAGGGTCTCGAACCGAAACGTCACCCATTTCTTCTCTCCAGAGATGCTGCATGACCCACTGAGTTACTCCAGCATTTTGTGTCTATCTTCAGTAAACTAGCATCTGCAGTTCCTTCCTACCCAAAGTTTTAGTTGTTTTATTACAGAATTAAGCCTCAGATCAATGCATTGTCCTTTTACCCTCAAGTCAGACAAAGATTTACATTTTACATGGAGCTACATGCCATCTAAATTAAGCCATAAGATTAAACAGTAAGCTTATTTGTACAGTATTTTGCTTTAAAATCTGCAAGCAAGGTGATTGTTGCTTTGGTGCAGACCTCAGCCACGAAAGTTTCCATTACTCTTTCAAGTTCTATTTTAATACCTTGCAATTTAGTGTTAAAGAATGCACTAAAGACATTAGAGTTTGGACTCCAGTCAAATTTTCTCAAAAAATGTTCCACTGTTCCATATGGCACAAATCAAATAGGGTTCATATGCTATAAACAGCATACAGTAAACCATCAAACTGGGCAATATCTGCACCACCCGGAGGGTGAAAGGAACAGAAATACAAGGGTTGCTTAATATAGATTTAGTGAGACAACCAAATGTGAAGTTGGCCCCACAATCCTGGTCATTACTGGCTAATTATGATGTTAAATCAAGAGCAGAGAAAACTGAAGCAGAAGGCAGCATTCACAAAGAGCATAGTTGATCTTATATAGACACAAAATGCTGGAGTAACTCAACGGGACAGGCAGCATCTCTGGAGAGAAGAAATGGGTGACGTTTCAGGTTGAGACCCTTCCACAGACTGAGTCAGTCTCCAGCATTTTGTGTCTACCTTCGGTGTAAACCAGCATCTGTAGTTCTTTCCTACACATAGTTGATATTTTACTGCATCACCACTTTGCTGCACAAACACTAACTCCCTCAATACATAGAGAAATGCGAGGTGTTGCATTTTGGGAAGTCTAACATGGGCAGGACCTACACAGTGAATGGAAGGGCTCTGGAGAGTGTTGTAGAGCAGAGGGATCTAGGAGTGCAGTTGCATGGTTCCTTCAAGGACAAGTCGCAGGTAGATAAGGTGGTCAAAAAGGCTTTTGGTACATTGGCCTTCATCAGTCAGAGTATTGAGTAGAGAAGTTGGGAGATAGACACAAAAAGTTGGAGTAACTCAGCAGGACAGGCAGCATCTCCGGAGAGAAGGAATGGGTGACGTTTCGGGTCGAGACCCTTCTTCATTCCGAAGAAGGGTCTCGACCCGAAACATCATGCATTCTTCAATCTGAAGAAAGGTCTCGACCCAAAACGTCACACATTCCTTCTCTCCAGAGATGCTGCTTATCCTGCTGGGTTACTCCAGCTTTTGGTGTCTATCTTCAGTTTAAACCAGCATCTGCAGTTCCTTCTTACACAGAGAAGTTGGGAGGTCATGTTGCAGTTGTATAAGACATTGGTGAGACAGCATTTAGAGTATTATGTTCAGTTCTGGGCAGAATGTTATAGGAAATATGGTGTCAAGCTGGAACGGGTACAGAGAAGATTTGCAAGGATGTTGCCAGGCCTCGAGGGTGTGAGCTATAGGGAGCGGTTGAGTAGGCTGGGACTCTATTCTTTGGAGCGCAGGAGGATGAGGGGTGATCTTATAGACGTGCATAAAATCTTCAGAGGAATAGATCGGGTAGATGCACAGTCTCTTGGCCAGAGTAGGTGAATTAAGGACCAGAGGACATAGATTTAAGGTGAAGGGGAAAAGATTTAATACAAATCTGAATAACAACTTTTGCACACAAAGAGTGGTGGATTATGGAACAAGCTGCCAGAGGAGGTAGTTAGGCTGGGACTATCCCAACGTTTGCGAAACAGTTAGACAGGTACATAGATAGGACAGGTTTGGAGGGATATGGATCAAATGCAGGCAGGTGGGACTAGTGTTGCTGGGACATTGGCTGGTGTGGGCAAGTTGTGCTGAAGGGCCTGTTTCCACACTGTATCACTCCATGACTCTAATACCTAAAAATGAATATAGCGAGTTCCCACTGCCTTCCTGGGTGGCAAAAAAGAAAGATTCATCACCTTTTGGATGAAGAAATTCCATCTCGTCACCATCTAGATTAATGGACTCCAAACAGAAATACACCTCTGTCAAGCCTTGGGAGAATATTGTACATTTCAATGATGTCAACTCTCATTCTGACTGTCATTCTCGTTCAAGACTGGAGCGACTAGGCTTGTATACACTGGAATTTAGAAGAATGAGAGGGGATCTTATCGAAACGTATAAGATTATTAAGGGGTTGGACACGTTAGAGGCAGGAAACATGTTCCCAATGTTGGGGGAGTCCAGAACCAGGGGCCAGAGTTTAAGAATAAGGGGTAGGCCATTTAGAACGGAGATGAGGAAAAACTTTTTCAGTCAGAGAGTTGTGAATCTGTGGAATTCTCTGCCTCAGAAGGCAGTGGAGGAAAATTCTCTGAATGCATTCAAGATAGAGCTAGATAGAGCTCTTAAGGATAGCGGAGTCAGGGGGTATGGGAAGAAGCCAGGAACGGGGTACTGACTGAGAATGATCAGCCATGATCACATTGAATGGCGCTGCTGGCTCGAAGGGCCGAATGGCCTACTCCTGCACCTATTGTCTATTCTACACTCTGCACTGCATAGGCCCAGTCTGCTTAACTTCAAGTCACACAACTAAACCAACCATCACAGGAATCGCTTGTATGAATCTTTGTTGCACTCCATCATAAATGTATGTTTCCTTTGGTAACTCTGTGCACCATATTCTAATTACGGAGACACACACAAAGAACTGCAGATGCCGTTTACAAAAAAAGATACAAAGTGATGGAGTAACCCAGCAGGTCAGGCAGCATCTCAGGAGAACATGGATAGATGAACAAGGGTCACGACCAAAACATCATCCATTCACGTTCTCCTTAAATGCTGCCTGACCAGATGACTTACTCCAGTACTTTGTGCCTTTTATTCTAACTACAGAATGTCATCAGGGATCTACACAACTGGTGTAAAACAAACCTTTGTGCTCAAATCAACTTGCAGTCAAGATCAGCATAATGTTTACCTTCTTATTGCTTTCCATATACATATTGTGTCCATAAGCACCCAAATCCCTCTGTTCACCGGCACCTTTCACTATCTCCCCAGATAAAGGTTCTATCTAAGTTAGATAGAGCTCTAATCTAAGTTAGATAGAGCTCTAGGGGCTTGTGGAATCAAGGGATATGGGGAGAAGGCAGGCACAGGTTAGTGATTGTGGATGATCAGCCATGATCACAATGAATGGCGGTGCTGGCTCGAAGGGCCAAATGGCCTCCTCCTGCACCTATTTTCTATGTTTCTATCTTTATTTTCCCTTAAAATGATGACTTCATTTTCAACATGTTCCCTCTGCCTTGCCCTTGCTTGTTCATTCAGACTGTCTGTATCCCGCTGAAGCACCATTACATCCTCCTCATGCTTCACACCATCACCCAGCTTTGTAACACCCGAGCTTGGACATTACACCTGATCTTTTCATTAATGCAGATTGTGAAATGCTCTGACTTCCACATCAAACCCTGCAGTACTCCACTGGGGCCATGAAACAGAGTAATTTATCATTTATTCAGGTTTTTTTTTGTGTTGTCCAATTCTCTATCCACCCTAGTAGATCACCCTCTACATTCCAATTTTGATCCATAATCTCATGTGGCGCCATAAATATCTTTCTGAAAACGTAAGCACCACATGCACACCCCCTGTATCGTTTCTGCCAGTAACAACCTTTACATTTACCTTTAATAAAAAATGGCAAAAGCTTTCCTATATTAAACTTGATTTTTCTTTCAACTCTGCTCAATCCAATTAAAAAAAAAATTTTTTTTAAGTGCCCTGATACCACTACTTTGATGGAAATGCTGGAATCTATTGATACCAGACAGATAGACTCACACCCCATTTCCCTTCCTTTCGTACTAAATGTGGTTACATCTGCTACTTTCCAATCTGTGAACATTATTGTGGAAGACTTGCAGTTTTTGAAGATGACAACCAACGCATCCAGTCTATACTAGTTCATCAGTTTAATTTTAGTTTAGTTTATTGACACGTGTGCTGAGGGACAGTGAAACGCTTTGGTTGTGTGCTAACCATCCAAGCCAGCTCCTTCCAAGACTGCAAGAAATTGCGGAGAACTATTCACGCAGACCAGACCAGACCATCACACAAACCAACCTCCCTTCCATTGATTCCATTTATACCTCACACTGCGTCGGCAAGGACTCCACCATAATCAAGGACAAATCGCATCCTGGCCACTCCCTCCTCTCCTCACCCATCGGGCAAAGGGTATAGAAGTGTGAAGACGCATACCTCTAGATTCAGGGACAGTTTCTTCCCAGCTGCTATCAGCAACTGAACCATCCGACCACAACTAGAGAGCAGTCCTGAACTACTATCCACCTCATTGGAGACCCCTCGGACTATCTTTGATCAGACTTTACTGGCTTATCTTGCACTAAACGTTATTCACGTTATTCCCTTTATCCTATATCTGTACACTGAAATGTAATCATGTGTTGTCTTTCTGCTGAATGGCTAGCATGCAACAAAAGCCCTTCACTGTACCTCGGTACACGTGACAATAAACTAACTTCAAACTAAGCTCAAACCCAACCAGTCAGCAGAAAGACAATACATGATTACAATCGAGCCATTGCCCCCAGTGGCTCGATCAGCCCCTGGGTTTTGATATTTTTCAATATTATAGAAATGAATGGTAGAGTCCTCATTAACAAATTAATGTCACTTCTGCTTGAATGTCACTTTCTATCCTCTACTACTTTATGGAGGATTCCCGTTTCTTTCCATGAACACCAAAACAAAAATAATTCCGTTTTCTTCTCCTTATTCTGCAATTTTCTCCTGTGTCAGTCAGTAGGGGAGCCATGTTAACCTTGGGTGCTCTTTTACTTTCTATGCATTTCGCCAGCCTGCTCTTGCATTCTACCTTTCCTTTCTTTCATCGATGTTCTGGTACTGGTTTTGCTTTTGGCAATAACCAGTACTAGCCCAAAGGCGAGCGAAGATGATTTACAAAAGCAGAAGTCCGAATATTCCCTGGCGAGTGTGGACAGCAGTTTGCCAGTAGCACACTACTGCTGCTGCTTGTCTCGCCAGGGAGCTAGATCTTGCCAAGATGCCCCCTCCTTTACAATAGGATCACAAACCTTATCCGCAGACACACTGCCAAAGGATTTGAGAGCCCATTAGATTTTAACGAGTATTGTCGGGTTACACGGAAGAATAAGACATATGTGGCTTGTTTAATGTAAAATGACATGACATCTAAATGGTTCATTTAAAACATAATCAATTACAAATGCAGGTTAGAAGATATTTAAAAGCATTAAACAAGCCACATGTGTCCTATCATTGAAAACACCAATTTGAAACTAGAGTGACAGCTAGATTTATTAATTAATTACAAATATAGGCAATACAATACAGTAAACCCTCATTTTTACAGACCCCTGTAAAGGCGATATATTGTAGATCTTTGACTGCTGAACGGATCTCTCGACCTTCACCACCAGGCAGAACTGCCAATGCCACTACTGGCCCGCACTGCCTCCACAGCCACTTCCAGGGCCAACCTACTGCCATTACCCTCAGTCAATACTGCCTCCCCAGCTGCTTCCACACCAGGTTGCCGAAACCACCCCTGGCCCATACCTCCAACCCAGCCGCTTCCTGGCCAGACTTCGTGCCGCCACACTGGCCCATTACACCTCCCTGGCCATTCCCAGGCGGGGCTGTGGAGACCACCCCTGTCCCACATCGCCCCCGACAGCCACTTCCAGACTGACCTTCAGGCTAGGCCAGGCTGGGCCGCCAATGCCACTGCTGGCCCACATCATGTCCCTGCTGTTTCCAGGCCAGACCTACTGCCTTCACCGCCGGCCTTTACCTGCACTCTGGCCGCCCGCTGGCTCAGCTAATCCTCATCTCTCCCCTGACCAGCAGACACGGCCGTCAACCCACCTGGATTCCAGGCCCAGTTCCAGACACAGAGTCTGAAGAAGGGTCTCAACTCAAAACGCAACCTATACATATTCCTCAGAGATGCTGTCTGATCTGCTGAGTTACTCCAGCACTTTGTGTCCTTTTGTGTATTAATCAGCATCTGCAGTTGTTTGTTTCTCCTACTAATACAATGATAATCCCTTACTCTGTTATAGTGCACAATTGGTGCCATTCCCCACTATTGTCTGTTATCATGAGGGTTTACTGTATTGAAAACCATTAAAGTGTTTCTAATGATCTAGGAAATCCAACAAGTTTTAAAACCTTCACAGCTTTGACATGTAACATAGAAACATAGAAAATAGGTGCAGGAGGAGGCCATTCGGCCCTTCGAGCCAACACCGCCATTCATTGTGATCATGGCTGATCGTCCCCAATCAATACCCTGTGCCTGCCTTCTCCCCATACCCCTTGATTCCACTAGCCCCTAGAGCTCTATCTAACTCCCTCTTAAATCCATCCAGTAAATTGGCCTCCACTGCCCTCTGTGGCAGAGAATTCCACAGATTCACAACTCTCTGGGTGAAAAAGTTTTTTTCTCACCTCAGTTTTAAATGGCCTCCCCTTTATTCTAAGACTGAATTGTGGGCCCCCTGGTTCTGGACTCGCCCAACATTTTATGTCTGTATTTTCAAAGTGCGTGATGTGATCTCACTCAGCGTTTGAGCTCGGTCTGGGTAAATTTAAGTGAGAGGTGAATACCAGCAACAAAAACAGGACAGGGCCTGAGGCAGGAAAGTTCATACGAACTTAGCAACACTGTCTTTTATAAAATTTTATACAGCTAAAGCAAGTTACAAATAATCAATAGATAGTCCATGCACTTCAACGCAAGGGCAAAAATAACAAGCAGGAAATAATGACTCGATAAAGATCAGAAGACCAGCTCTGCTTTCTCAGCAGCCACCTCTTTCAGAACCCTCTCACAGAATCCCAGAGGATTTCACTGGTCGAAAGACAATGAAATGAATGGTAAATAGCTAATAGCTAATAACAATAAGTAGGTGATGCTTGCGCAGCTTACAATCCAGCGGTATGAATATTGATTTATAGACAATAGACAATAGGTGCAGGAGTAGGCCATTCGGCCCTTCGAGCCAGCACCGCCATTCAATGTCATCATGGCTGATCATTCTCAATCAGTACCCCGTTCCTGCTTTCTCCCCATACCCCCTGACTCCGCTATCCTTAAGAGCTCTATCTAGCTCTCTCTTGAATGTATTCAGAGAATTGGCCTCCACTGCCCTCTGAGGCAGAGAATTCCACAGATTCACAACTCTCTGACTGAAAAAGTTTTGTTCTAAATGGCCCACCCCTTATTCATAAACTGTGGCCCCTGGTTCTGGACTCCCCCAACATTGGGGACATGTTTCCTGCCTCTAATGTGTCCAACCCCTTAATAATCTTATACGTTTCGATAAGATCCCCTCTCATCCTTCTAAATTCTAACCCTTGCATCCCCCCTCTCCCCCACCCTAGTCGTCAGACTAGTTTCACTGTCGTCCTGTTGAGTTTCACTGTATAATACGTGATCACCTTCCCCACAACCAACAATGGACCATTATGGGCTCCACCTTTCCTTAATCGTTGTTGCTTTTTGCATATCTTTCATTCAATTGTTCTATGTATTGTCTATATCTCTCGTTTCCCTTTCCCCTGACTCTGTCTGAAGAAGGGTCTCTATCCTAAACGTAACCTACTACTCCTTGTCTCCAGAGATGCTGGCTGACCCGCTAGAGTTACATTTTTGTATCTATCTTCAGGTGGGTGACTTGCTCTTTCTACCCGATGCTGGGCTTTGAGGTCCTCAACACTTTCCCAAAATGCTCCCCCTCTCATTTTAATGATAATGTGCCAGGAATTCCCATAATCAGTGAAGATGCTACTCGTTTTCAAGGCAACTTAGAGAATTTCCTTCAAATCTTTCCTCTGCCCACCTGCTAATCTTCCGCAATGATGGTCTTTGAATTAGAAAGTGTCTGATTAACTCAGCGAAACAGGTAGCATCTCTGGATAGGAGGAATGGGTGACGTTTCAGGTGGAGACCAAAAATATAACCCATTCCTTAGTTCCAGAGATGCTGCCTGTCCCGCAGAATTACTCCACCATTTTGTGTCTATTAACACTTCCCTCAATTTCAGTAAGTCAATGGAAATAGTGATCGACTTCAGGAAGCATAATGGTACACATACCCGGCATACATTGCCGAAGTAGAGATGGTTAAAAACCTCAATTTCCTAGGAGTAAATAGCCAGCAACTTGTCTTGGACCACCCATATCAAAGCTGTGGCCAAGAAAGCACTCCAACTTCCTTAGAAGGTTTAGGAAGTTTGGCATGTCCCCAACAACTCACCAACTTCTACATGTCTAGATTAGTTCAGTTTAGAGATACAGCACGGAAACAGGCCCTTTGGCCCACCGAGTCCGCACCGATTAGCTATCCCCGTACATTAACACTATCCCACACACACTCGGGACAATTTACAATTATACCAAGCCAATTAGCTTACAAACCGGCCCGTTTTTGGAGCGTGGGAGGAAACTGGAGCTCCCGGGGCAAACCTACACAGGTCATGGGGAGAACGTACAAATTCCATACAGAGAGCACCCGCAGTCAGGATTGAACCCGGGTCTCTGGCACTGCAAGGCAGCAACTCTACCGCTGTGCCACCTTAAGATACGAACACTGGGTTATGTAGGCCAGGAAGGACTCCGATTTGGTCATCTTTCCAATGTCAATGCATTTACAATTTGACAGCATTAATAGACTCTCCTGCGCCAGGGCATGTTATGGGTAGTTCTCCCCTCCCCCTGAATGCTTCTGAAATGAGCACTCCTGACTGGTAGATCATGAGTTCTGTGTCAAGTTGGAGCTCTTAATGTTCACACAGTCAAAGGCTGTGCTAGCATGCGGAAGGCTTGTAAATTAATCATCATCAACGTCACACCTCGGAAGTGACTCAGATTTGACAAGTACACATTTCCCACAGTCCTTTCATGGACATTTGTAGTCAGAGAGTAAAAGTATTTGGGAGAACTGCAAGGCTTCTTCTGTACGATTTTGGTGAACAATTAACCAATGACTTGAAACTTGGCCTCAGAATGTGCACAGAATGTACATTCTGCAGCTTGGTCAGGAAGTGTGGGGGTGAGCTTGGTTCTGGAGAAGAGGTGCTGGCTGAGTCCCATGTATCCTGTAGATTAGCTCTATTCCAGTCTGCTTATTGGATTCAGTTTGCAGGCCATCGTGAAGTAGACAGGAGTTGGAGACAAATTTATATGGCAAAATAAAAATTTAAAGGGATACTCAAAAGTCCCTCGAATCTGCAAAGCTGCAAAGGGACATGACTGGCAGACCAATGTTCTGAGGCTTCATTGTTTCAGATGTGATCAAGAGGAAGGTTAAAAAGAGGCGGAAGAGTTGTGTTATTAATCAGTGAGTGTCACAGCAGCGCTCAGAGGACAGACTGGAGGGTTCATCTGCTGAAGCGATAAGTGTAGAGCTTAGAAATAAGAAAGATGCAAACACTAATGGGATTGTACTATAGCCCACCTCCAATAGGCTATATTGGCAATAGGAAGCAAGAGATACAGGAACAGACATGTAGACAGATTATCGAAAAATCCTAAAGCAACTGTCTTAGTCAGGGACTTTAACTTACCCAATATTGACTGGGTCCTGCTTATCTCCAAAGATTTAGATGGGGGAGTATTTAGAAGGTGTATCCAAGAGGCTTCTGGAAAGAGTATGTGGATAGTACAACTAGAGAAGGATCTTGCATTGGGGAAATTAGTCTTAGTCATAGTGATACAGTGTGGAAACAGGCCCTTCGCTTCGGCCCAACTTGCCCACACCGGCCAACATTTCCCAGCTGCACTAGTCCCACCAGCATGCGTTTGGTCCTCCAAACATGAACTACCCATGTACCTGTCTAACTGTTTTTTAAATGATGGGATAGTCCCAGCCTCAACTACCTCCTCTGACAGCTTGTTCAATACACCCACCACCCTGGGTGAAAAGGTTATCCCTCAGATTCCTATTAAATCTTTTCCCCTTCACCTTGATCCTATGTCCTCCGGTCCTCGATTCCCCTTCTCCGGGCAGGAGATTCTGTGCATCTACCCCATTTATTCCTCTCATGATTTTATACACCTCTGTAAGATCACACCTCATCCTCCCGCACTCTAAGGAATAGAGACCCAGCCTACTCAACCTCTCCCTATCGCTCAGACCCTCCAGTCCTGACAACATCCTCGTAAATCTTCTCTGAACCCTTTCAAGCTTGACAATATCTTTCCTATAATATGTCCAGAACTGAGAACTGAACACAATACTAGCCAGATGACTGGTGTTTCAGTGAAAGAATATTTTCAGGATAGTGATCACAACTCTAAAAGTTTGAATGAGTGCTGCCGGCTCCAGCACCACACACGCTGCCTGAACTTTTACTCTCATTATACACGTCTTCAGAGAAAGTTCTTCTTGTACAATCGCACTCTGAGATGTAAAAATAGCTCCTGCCTTCTTCTCAAAGTCATTTATTTTTCACCCGAGAGGGGTGGAGGTTTCTCTATTTGTTTTAACAAATGTTACCATTCAGGATGTATCTACATAGAGAGAGATGTGGTAAACCAGAGAACGCCACCCTAGATTTTTGACGCTTTATTTACAGCCTCAGACGTGATCCACCTTGTTGCTCTTTAAGAGCCTCCTCCTTCTTAATCTCAAACAGCCCTTGCATATTTGCATTCTCCACACTGATCTTACTGTCCTCCATGTCCTTCTGCTTGGTGAGAACAGACTCCAAGCACAAATTCCCTCCTTTATCCTTAAGCGCCTCTACCTTCTCACCGGTTACCCTCTTGTTTTTAAATGTAGGTAGGAAAAGCTTTGTGATTTTCCTTAATCCGATTCTCCACCACCATTTTGTGGGACCTGGTGCCCTTCTAATCGCATGCAAGTTCTTTGCTCCTCCCTTTATATTCCTTAAATGCCAATTCCATCCTCTGAAACCTAATTTCAATGGTCATCCAAGTTTCCCTCATTTTGCTATCTTTATCCCTCCTTACAGAAACACGCCAGTTTTGCACTTTGATCAACTGGCCTTTAAGCAACTCCCACATGTCAGATGTGGATTGCCAACAACAACTGCTCCCACTGTATGCTCTCAAGCTTCAATCTAATATCCTGTATTTTGCCTTACTCCAACTTATTATTGTTCTGCAAGATCCAGTCTTGCGCCCCTTTTCCAAACAAGCTTAATGATTCAATGATACTTTACTGCACATGTACAATGAGATTCTTTATTTTTGTATACAATCCAGTAAAATTATAGCACAGACTTCATCTAGGCAACACACAGAGTCTGGAATGCCAGAGGTTGCGGGTGACCCGATTGAAGTATATACTATTATGAGAGGCATGGATAGGGTAGACATTCAGAACCCTTTTCCCAGAATAGAAAAATCAAATACTAGAGTGCATAGCTTAAATGCAAGAGGCCATTTTTTTTCTCCATATAATCTTTACACAGAGGGTGATGAGTGCCTGGGAAGCATTGCTAGGGTTGGTGGTTGAGGAACATATGACTGACATCTAAGAGAATTTTGGAAAGGCACATTGATTACGGGCAGGCAGATGTTCAGATGTTGGCATCATGTTCAGCACAAACAGCGTGGCCCATTCTTACGGTTCTATGATCGTGAACAAAGGCTGTGCCCTGAACATTTGTTGGAGTTGTCACACAGTGAAGATCCATCGTCTTCTCAGATGGATGGGAACAACACCCTGATTCAGAGGACAATTCTTCGACCACAGAGGGGGCGATTGAGGGTCCTGTCACAGGGATAATGCATCTTCATTACTTTTACCTGCAAAGGCCTGGAGATCTCTGGTGCAGCACCGAACCAGAGAACTGCAGCACGGTGGCGAAGCGGTAGAGTTGCTGCCTTACAGCGAATGCAGCGCCGGAGACCCGGGTTCGATCCCGACTATGGGTGCTGTCTGCACGGAGTTTGTACGTTCTCCCCGTGACCTGCGTGGGTTTTCACCGAGATCTTCGGTTTCCTCCCACAATCCAAGGACGTACAGGTATGCAGGTTAATTGGCTTGGTAAATGTAAAAATTGTCCCTAGTGTAGGATAGTATTAATATACGGGGATCGCTGGTCGGCACGGACCCGGTGGGCCGAAGGGCCTGTTTCCACGCTGTATCTCTAAACTAAATCTCCTGTCACATCTTAACTTAGAGGATCCAATGTTGCTTGTTTAAAGCGTCCTGGAATCCGGTAATGAGGTCCCAAGTGATATCTCAGGCCCACATAACATGGAATACCCTGCTTCCAAACCAACACTGATGGCTTAAATAGCCAAAGCCCCATTGCCAGCTTTACCAGGAGTCTATGTTATTAAATATTTGAGAGTTTTAAAGTGAAAAATATTAAAAATAGAATCAACTGAACAGACTTCAGACAAAACAAACCACAGGTAAATCAAATAAAAGGGAGCTTCCACATCTTTCCTTCTAGTAGCTCTACAACCTCAATTGAAATCAATCTGATCACAAATACACAACATCAACTGCTGAATTATTTATGCCATCATGCGATAGAATTAGTTTATAAATGAATACAACAGTGCTCCAAAGCAAAGATTTTTAAATGCCCATTTTTAATTCAAGAAGTTCTTCAATATCAACCTTGAAATCAAAAATGACAAAGATAGTCACAAAATGCTGAAGTAACTCAGCTGGTCAGGCAGCATTCCTGGATAGGCGATTTAAAATTAATAAAATGCTTAGATATGCAATTTTGATTCTAGGAGACATCAATATTAATTTGTCCAATACTTCCCAAATGACACCCTAGAAAAATGGTCAACTGACATAGAGTTGACCTTTTCTATAATAATATATAATAATTTTAGACCAGTTGAAATATATTATCATTTTAATAGGCATTTTGTTTACATCAGTCTTTGCTAACCAGAAACCATATGGAAGGGATTTCAATAATGTTTGTCAACCAGCAAGCTGATAATATTCAGAACAAAGCTTGCAGGACGGAATCAGATAAGTAGTGTCATCGTATTCTTGGAATAGTCAGCAAAGCCACATTTACCTAAGCACAACTACACAAATATAGTGCAGGAAGGAACTGCAGATGCTGGTTTACAATGAAGACAGACACAAAATGCTGGAGTAACTGAGCGGGTCAGGCAGCATCTCTGGAAAAAAAGGAATAGATGACGTTTCTGGTTGAGACCCTTCTTCAGACTGAAGAAATCCAGTCAATTTATTAACGCCTTCTTTTGCGTTGCTCAAATATCAACAAGATTTTCATGTCAACCATCGAGGCTCCGCACTTCTACAGATGCAACATAGAAAGCATTTTATCAGGATGCATCACAGTTTGGTTTGGGAACAGCTCCATCCAAGACCACAAGAAATTGCAGCGAATTGTGGACGCAGCCCAGACTATCACACAAACCAACCTCCCTTCTATTGACTCCATTTATGCCTCGCACTGCCTCGGTAAGACCAGCAGCATAATCAAGGATGAGTCGCACACCCTGGCCACTCTCTCTTCTCCCCTCTCCCATCAGCCAAACTCACACCACCAGATTCGGGGACAGTTTCTTCCCAGCTGTCACCAGGCAACTGAATCACCCTACCACAACCAGAGAGCAGTGTTGAACTACTATCTACCTCTCTGATGACTCTCGGACTATCCTTGATCAGATTGGACTTTGCTGGCTTTACCTTGCACTAACCGTTATTCCCTTACACTGTAAATGGATCGATTGTAATCATGCATTGTCTTTTTGCCGAATGGTTAGCACGCAACAAAAGCTTTTCACTGTACCTCAGTGCTCATGACAATAAATTAAAATGAACTGAACTAAACATGCCTAATGTGACAATGCCTCACACTCTTGCAGGACACATGATAAGTTAGGAACTTCCCACAGGATATGGAAGGGCAATCAATATTTCCAAAGATCCTTTGGTTGACTGCTGCAAATCAAGTGGAATATATTAAATTGTTCAGTAGAAATGACAGCAAAAGCAATTCCTAACAATCCTTTTCAAAAACTCAGTCCAGAAATCTTTAGGAGCACTCGCTTTTTCCCCATAATTCTACAGAGGAAACAGAAGTCTGCCATTGTCAGTCTTTAAATATTTCCATGAAAAATCAAAGATCCACTTTGGCAAGAGAATTACAGTATTATATTCACAAAGATTAGAGATATCCTGGCCAACATGCCTGCATTAGCAGATTTCCACTCAAATTGTCAGGAATTGCTGACTCATCTCCGTGTCACTGCCTGGTACATGCAAGTTAATTAGCTTGTCCAACAAGGCTGGAATCATGCACCGCATAAAATGTGGCATTTCGTCTAAACTGTCTGTTCCAGTAATTGAAAACGATCACAAACTAGCCCAAGACAATTGTATATAGACACAAAATGTTGGAGTAACTCAGCGGGACAGGTAGCATCTCTGGATTCCTTTTTATCCAGAGATGCTGCCTTTTACTCCAGCATTTTGTGGTTATCTTCGGTGTAAACCAACATCTGCAATTCCTTCCTTCACAAGACAATTGTATTCCTGACACTGATATTCAAATGCCTGCTGTGCTTGTTTAAGATGCAGATTATTTTTCCTTCTCCCTGCCGCTCAACAGTTCTTCCCTTCCTGCTTGCCGAATAGTATGCCTCCCATTACCTACGGCATAGTTATGTCAAAATGCTGGTGTAACTCAGCGGGTCAGGCAGCATCCCTGGAGAGAAGGAATGGGTGACGCTTCGAGTCGAGAAGGGTCTCGACCCGAAACGTCACCCCATTCCTTCTCTCCTGAGATGTTGCCTGACCCGCTGAGTTACTTCAGCATTTTGTGATACCTTCGATTTGTACAAGCATCTGCAGTTATTTTCCTGCATAGTTTTATCATGTGTGTCTGGCATTGGAAGCCATAGCCATTTGGTAGATTGGCAATATTGTTCAGTTAAGTTTTTGAACATATCACCCCGGTTCTGACCGAAACATAGAAGAATCAACAAATTGCAGATGCTGGCTTACACAAAACGACATAAAGTGCTGGAGTAACTCCGCAGGTCAGGCAGCATCTCTGGAGAACATGGACAAATGATGTTCTCTTCTTCACACTGCATGGATGGGTGACATTTCAAGAGTCAAGAGTGTTTTATTGTCATATGTCCCAGATAGAACAATGAAATTCTTACTTGCAACAGCACTACAGAATATGTAAACATAGTACACTGCAAACAATATAATAAACAAGAGAAAAAAGTTCAGTGGGTGTATATATACACATACTCACAAATACACAGATAGATATAAATATATATATACACACACACACGTGTACACCTAAAAAACAAACAATAATAGTGCAATAACATTAATAGTCTATTATAGTTCAGAGCTTGAGATTGTAGTGCTGAATAGCCTAATGACTGTTGGAAAGAAGCTGTTCCTGAACCTGGACGTTACAGCTTTCAGGCTCCTGTACCTTCTTCCCGATGACAGGGGTGAAATAAGTGTGTGGCCAGGATGGTGTGGGTTTCTGATGAGGCAGCAAATCCCTTCGATGGTGGGAAGGTCAGAGTTGGTGATGGACTGGGCAGTGTTCACAACATTTTGCTGTTTTCCTCGCTCCTGGGCATTCAGGTTGCCGAACCAGGCCGTGATGAAGGGTCCCAACACGAAACGTCACCTATCTATGTTCTCCAGAGATGCGGCTGAGTTACTCCAGCAATTTGTGCCCTTTTCGTCTGGAAACATACTGCCTGGCCCCAGAATTCCTTACAGGTCACATAAAATAGTGAGAATATGTAAAGAAAAGATAGCCCAACCAATTAGTCTCTTAGCTTCAGAGCACCCTCTGTTTTTACTCATGTTGAAGTTTTGAAGAAAGCTTGGAGAAATTCAAGCCTGTTTTCATTGGATCGGAACCTCAAAATTATCTGTTGGAGATTTTCAATGATGGAGGTGGAAACTGGGATAAAGGCCAGGACAGCCCAGGAATAGACAATTTCCTTCCCCAAAGTGGATCAATGAAGTTTGTGGAGGAGGATAGGGGATAAAAAAGCTAAATGGTACTGGTGAAAGTCAAAGATGTTACCCAACATAACACAGATTTATGAGGTATAAAATGCTGCCTATTAATTTTTGTTCCCAAGCCACAGAAGTAAACAATTCTGATAAATTGTCAACCTTATGTTAATTGTCTCTTCGCAGATGTTGTCTGGGCTAAATGAGTTTCCAGCATTTACAGATGTTATTTTTGAAATAAAAAAGTTTTTCCAGTGCACAAACTCATTACCAGCTTAGAATAAACAGCTGCCCTTCAACAACTAATAAACTTTCTTGCATGCTGATCAAAGATGATTCACATACGCAAATCAATTTTCATCACAGCCACTTGGAAAATATTTCAAGGGAAGGTGCCAGAACATTAAGCATATTTGGGCAGAGGAAAAGTTGAATTCTTTCCATAACGATGTTTGTTTTCTGTCACAAAGACATCATAGAACACTTTAGAATGAAATGAATAAAGAACTGTGATGGAAGTGTAGTCGGAGTAGATTACAGGAAGGAAGGGAGTAATTGAATGAGAAAATTTGAGAAGAGGCTTTTGAAAGCAGGAATGGAGGCTGCAAAGCAGAACAGCAATTCTGCAGATCAGGAACTTTTTTGTGGTTGATGGAAATCGCCATTGGATGCAAGAAGATGAATGCAGCTTTGAAATTTGTCTTTGAATAGCAAGTGTGGATAAACAGAAATAACTGAAGGTTAGGAAAGAACTGTAGATGTCGGTTTAAACCGAAGATACACAATGCTGGAGTAACTCAGTGGGACAGACAGCATCTCTGGAGAGAAGGAACCAGTGACATTTCGGGTCGAGACCCTTCTCGACTCCAAACATCACCTATTCCTTCTCCCCAGGGATGCTGTCTGTCAGGCTGAGCTACTCCAGCATTTTGTGTCTATCAACTGAAGGTTAGATGGCAGCATGGTGCTTGAAAGCGATCCATATCATGGTGGGGAATGTTGATACAGTATCAGTACAGAAGCTCATCATCTGCCATATTACATCAGCAGAAGTGAAATGCAAACCCTATTCAGTCACCTCCATGCTGCATCCTTACATTCACCTGTGCCCAGCAGGGCAGACTCGATACTGTATATTTAATGTGCAAGGAATTTGGCATTCGAGAACAGCTAGTGGAGAAAAATAGACAAGGAGAGGTCAGATCAGTTCACAGTCATTCCTGCTTCACATTTAGAGGGAATCATTAATCTTGCTACCACAAGGTTTGGCGGCAGAGTGGTGCAGCTGGTGGAGCTGCTGACTGACAGCTCCAGAGACCCGGTTCGATTCCACCTCCGGCCCCATCTGTGTTCTTTCTGTGTCAAGTGGGATTCTTCAGTGCTCCAATTTCCTCCCACATCCCAAAGATACAAAGTTATGCAGGCTGGTAAGTTAATTGACCATTGTAAATCGCCCCCAGTGCGTAGTCAAACCTGGGCGAGGGTGGGGATTTGATGAGTGGGGAAATTAAAATGGGGTTAATGTAGCATTAGTGCAAGTGGTTGGGTAATGATCGGCATAGGCTCGGAGTGTAGAGGAATCTGTTTCTGTCCTGTCTCTCTCCATCCATCTCAAATCCATCTCACAAAATTGTTATTTACAAACATACATGCACAATGCCATCCCACATATTACATTTTAAAAATAATTCTGCTCCTGATAAAATCCATCACTAAACCCCATGTCATCTGTAAATCTATTTTAAAGTTTTTAAACATTAACATTTTAAAGTATCTTTCAGTTTATTTTCGAGATACAAAGCCAAAACAAGCCCTTGTCCACGATGACCAGTGAGTGATCCCAGTACACTAGCGCAATCCTACGCACACCAGGAACAATTTACTATCTTTACCAAAGCCAATTAGCCTACAAACCTGTATGTCTTTGGAGTGTGGGGGGAAACCGGGGCACCCAGGGAAATCCCACGCAGTCACGGGGACAATGACGTACAGGTATGTAGGTTAATTGGCTGGGTAAATATAAAAATTGTCCCTGGTGGGTGTAGGATAGTGTTAATGTACGGGGATCGCTGGGCGGCACGGACTTGGAGGGCCGAAAAGGCCTGTTTCCAGCTGTATATATATGATATGACAATGTCCAAACTCTGTACAGACAGCACCCATAGTCAGGATCAATCCTGGGTCTCTGGTGCTATAAGGCAGCAACTCCCCCGGGCGGCGGGAGTATCCACACATTTGAGTTGCTTTGGCCGCAGATTGGCATTTAGTGATTACTGTCACGTGATATAGTGCAAAGCTTTGTTCGCCTGCTATCCAGTCAAATCATACCATACACAAGTGCAATCAAGTACAACTGGTAGTGCAAAGAAAATTACCCAAGTGCAGAATATAGTGTTACAGCAATATAGTGTTACAGTTACAGAGAAAAATGCCACGGTCCATAATGGGGTAGCTTGGAAGATCAGGTCGACATGCTAGTTTATGGGAGAGCCATTCAGCAGTCTGGTAACTTTTTATATCTTCTGCCCATTGGGAGAGGGGAAAAGAGTGCGTGACCAGGATGGAAAAGGTCCTTGATTACATTGACTGCTTTCCCGAGGCAGTGTGAAGTGCAAATGGAGTTGATGATAAGGTGATCGGTCTGTGTTGGAGACATGTTTAACTTCCTTGGTCGTCTGAGGAAGTAGGTGTTGGTTTGTTTTCTTGGCCGTCATCTTCAAATTCCTCACTACACACCTTCAATTTGGTTACGCCAGAGAACCCTGAAGCCCTTTATCACCTCCACTTTGACACCATTGATGGCGATTGGGGAGTTTATTCCACCCCACTCATTGATGTTGATAACTAGCACTGAAAGAAACAACAGCCTTTTGATCCAACTGGTTACTGCGAATGAACACTTCTTGAATTAGCAGCACGTTATGTGTGGTAGCGCACCATGTACTGTGGAAGACAAACATATATTTAACAGAATGGAAAAAATGATGAAGCATATGTTAAAAGATCAGAATGAAAAGTTGTTCCTATCCTGATCATCAGTCAGGAAGTTCTTTTAGAGATGAAAGTTCATAATTCATAGGAGCGGAGTTAGGCCATTCAGCCCACCGAGTCTACTCCACCATTCAATCATGGCTGGTCTATCTTTCCCTTTCAAACCCATTCTCTTGCCTTCTACCCATAACCTTTAACACCCTTACTAATCAAAAATACCCAATGACTTGGCCTCCCCAGCCACCTGTGGCAATGAATTCCACAGATTCACCACCCTCTGGCTAAAGAATTTCCCCTTCATATCCTTTCTAAAGGTACGTCCTTTTATTCTGAGGCTGTGCTCTCTGGTCCTTGGCTCTCCCACTAGTGGAAATATCCTCTCCACGTCCACTCTGTCCAGGTCTTTCACTATTTGATAAGTGTCAGAGGTCCCGCTCCTCAACCTTCGTCAGGCGTCAAACGCTCATCATACGTTAATCCAATTTTTCCTG
Source organism: Rhinoraja longicauda (assembly GCF_053455715.1). Taxonomy (NCBI): domain Eukaryota; kingdom Metazoa; phylum Chordata; class Chondrichthyes; order Rajiformes; family Arhynchobatidae; genus Rhinoraja; species Rhinoraja longicauda. The sequence continues at coordinate 66,957,796 of NC_135957.1, read as the reverse complement.
GGATCATTCCTGTAAACCTCCTCTAGACCATATCCAACGCAGGCAAGGATATGGGCCGCAAAACTGCTCACAATACTCCAAATGCGGCCTTACCAGTGCTTTATAACGCCCCTGCATGAATCCCTGTTTTTATATTCTATTCCTCTCGAAATAAATGCTAACATTGCATTTGCCTTTCATACGACTGATTCAACCTGTAAATTGACCTTTTAGGAGTCTTGTGCTAGTACTCCAAAATTCCTTTGCACCACCACACCAGAAGATCACCTGCACATCCATCGTGGGATCAGAACACTGGCTCCAGGCTTCAAGGCAATCAAGGCAATCAAGGCAAAGCATCAAATCTCCCTCCTCCTTGGGTATAATGCAAAAAGTGATTGCAAAGATCAGCCTCCCTCAATGTACCACCCAGAATACCTGACATGTGCAACCACTACAATTCAGTACAGCTGCCACCCCGACTACAATTATCCAGATTGAAGTCTAATCTCCAGCACTGTATGGAGTTTGTGTGTGCACCCGGTAACAATGTGGGTTTCTTCCAAGTGCTCTGGTTTCCTGCTCTGGTTTACAGCAGCCAATTAATCCACCAACCAAGTGCAAAAGTTGGTCGATTAATTGGCTGCCGTAAACTGCCCCAAGAATGTAAATTATCCCTTGTGCCGTTCTGAAAATGTCTCCTTCTGAGTATCTTGTCGCCTTATTGCCAATTCTAAGAGCCAGCTGGCATACTGCCATGGTTCCTATTTTATAAAAAGACTGACAATTTCTTCAAAAAGTGTTACAATGACTGAAGCTGATCAGAGGTTTAGTTTAGTTTGGAGATACAGCATAGAAACAGGCCTTTCGGCACACACCGACCAGCGACCACCCTTACACTAACTAGTTCTATCCTACATACTAGGGGCAATTTAAAGAAGCCAAATCAGCTACAAATCTGCACGTCTTTGGAAAATGGGAGGAGGCCGGCGCACCCGGAGAAAACCCACAAAGTCACAGTAAGAATATATAAACTCCACACCGACAGCACCCGTAGTCAGGATCGAACCTGGTCTCTGTGTCTGTGATGCAGCTGGCTTGATTCTGACTACGGTTGCTGTTTGTACAGAGTTTGTACGTTCTCCCTGTGAACACGTGGATTTACTCCGGGAGCTCCAGTTTCCTCCCACATTCCAAAGACGTGCAGGTTTGTAGGTTAATTGGCTTCACTGAGCTGTAAAATTTGTCCCTCGCGTGTGTAGGTTAATACGTGGGGTGATCACTGCTTGGTGCAGACTCTGGGGGCTAACGAGCCCTTTCCATTTTTAAAATCTAAATCCTAAAGCCGAACTAAAGGTACAATGTTTCAAAAAGACATCATGAATTCTTGTTCACCTGAACTTCACATGGCTATGCCAAAACCAAGCTTAAACAGGAACAATGGAAACCCACAACTACCATGCCACACCACACTCATACTCAGTGTAATTTGTGCTAACTCACTCCGATTGAAAATGCAGATCTTTCACTTGCTGAGGCAGTGGGTGTTGCTGACATCTGGATTTTTCCGTTTCCACAGGAACTTACCCAAGCAAGTGATTCTTTCCGATAAAACACCAAAACAAAAACAGAATATACAGGAAACACTGAGGAGGTCAGGCAGGAGAACCAGAGTTAATGTTTCAAGCCCCAGATGTTGGCTGGGGAAGTGAGCAATGGAGGGATGGATCAGAAAAAATGTATTCTCTCTCAAATCAGGCAAAGCCAAGTTAGCCTTGGTGCCAAGCTGTTGATGAAGCTATCTGTTTGATAGATTTAGTTTAGAGATAGATCCCGGAAACAGGCCCTTTGGCCCATTGAGACAATACTGACCATCGATCACCCATTCACACTAATTCTTTGCTATCCCACTTTCTGATCGGCTCACTACATATTAGGGGTAATGTTACTGAGGCCAATTAACTTACAAATCTGCAGGTCTTTGGGATGTGGGAGGAAACCAGGGCACCCAGAGGAATCCCACATGGTCACAGGGAGAACATGCAAACTCCACACCAACAGCACCCAGAGATCAAAATCTCTGGCACTGAGAGGCAGCAGCTCTACCAGCTGTGTTCCCCTTTAACAAGCGTAGCTATAAAAAATAAGCAAATATAAACAAGGAATTTTTAATCATTTGATATAAACAATAGGTGCAGGAGTAGGCCATTCGGCCCTTCCAGCCAGCACCACCATTCAATGTGATCATGGCTGATCATTCTCAATCAGTTCCCCGTTCCTGCCCTCCCCATACCCCCTGACTCCACTATCCTTAAGAGCTCTATCTAGCTCTCTCTTGAATGCATTCAGAGAATTGGCCTCCACTGCCTTCTGAGGCAAAGAATTCCACAGATTTACAACTCTGACTGAAAACATTTTTCCTCATCTCCGTTCTAAATGGCCTACCCCTTATTCTTAAAACTGTGGCACCTGGTTCTGGACTCCCCCAACATTGGGAACATGTTTCCAGCCTCTAATGTGTCCAACCCCTTAATAATCTTATATGTTTCGATGATTCCCTCTCATCCTTCTAAAATATGGCAGAAAATTAAGGACGGCAAGGTGGCTTAGCGGTAGAGCTACTGCCTTACGGCGCCAGAGACCCGGTGACTGCAGGTGCTGTCTGTACGGAGTTTGTACGTTCTCCCCGTGACCTGCGTGGATTTTCTCCGGTTGCTCCAGTTTCCTCCCATGCTCCAGATGTACAGGTTTGTAGATTGATTGGCATCAGTAAAATTGTAAATTGTTCCTCGTGCGTGTAGGATAGTGTCGGTATGTGGGGATCGTTGGTAGGTGCGGACTCAGTGGGCCGAAGGGCATGTTTCCGCGCTGCATCTCTAAACCAAACTAAAAAAAAAAAGGTGAATTGACTTAGTCAAAATTTGAAAGTGTCAGCGAGCAACAGATGAGATGCTCATATTTATATTAAGTCTCCTTAGAATAGAGCAGGAGGCCGCAAACAGACTGACAGATCAGAATTGGGAATGAGATGGAAAATTAAAGTGGCAGGCACTGAATGCTCAGGATGGCCTTGGGGGGGTGGGGGAGTCAAATAGGCGTTCCACAAAACAGCCATTCAATCTACATTAAGCTTCCTCAATGTAGAGGAAACTGCAGAGCGAGTGTTAAAACCAGCATTCTCAAGGGAATTTGTCCATGTGTCATTCTCATAAGCTACAGAGTGCCAAAGCAGCTTGAGACCATAAAATGCACTATGTGCCATCCCCATACAGATTTCACACCTTTTACCAATGGATGTGTAAATACAAATGTTCAGCCAACCACGTTAAAAGAAACTAATTGTGTAGAAGAAAAGGAGGAAGTTACAACAGAAGTTGTGCCAAGGGCAGATGGATATCAGTACAGAAGTATTAAGTGATCCACTGAACTGGATATTTTTCCAAATGGTAAAATTTTAGAACTTGTGTGAGCGCAAGAGCTTTTTATGCATGGACATCCAAGTTGAAAGAATCTTGGTTTAGTTTAGTTTAGTGGGGAAACAGGCCCTTCGGCTCACTGAGTCCACACCAACCAGTGATCACCTGCACATTCGTTCTATCCCACACACGAGGGACAATTTACAGAAACCAATTAACCTGCAAACATGCACATCTTTGGAATGTAGGAGGAAGCCAAAGCACCCGGAGAAAACCCACACAGCCACAGGGAGACTGTGCCGCAAACACACACAGAAGTAATCCAAATGGAAATTTGGTATTTCAGTTGTACAGAACCTTGGTTAGACTAGATCTGGAGTTTTAAGCAGAAAAGGAAATGTCGATCTGGGACTGGGTAGATTGCGTAGCACAGAATCATCAGAATTACAAATAACAGGATTAAATGGAGTACAAGTTATAAAAAAACTCAACCTTGCAAACTTAAAGGAATTAAAAATTTAAGACCAATCCAACAGAGGTCATTAAAATGATGAATTTTAAGCATTTACAACTTCCTTTGCCGAGGAAATGAAGACTAAACAATCACTCCTAAGAAATTGACTACTCAGCACTGAAACCAGGGGTAACTTTCACTCTACCCTCACTGCAAAAGACTATGGATTTGCCAGTTGAATAGGTGTTCCACAAGGCAGCCACCCAATCCGCATTTAGCTACCTCAATGTAGAATGAGCACTGGATCTAGTACAACAAAATACACCATTCCCAATGAGAAAGACACACAGACACTTCAATGTCAAAGCATTGAAAATTCAGAACTTGCCCTAACAAAACAAGGCTACCCGACCTGTTCCACTCCACCAACTCATTGACCATGTATTCACCCAGACTAATGACCCTTTGCCTCACCTCCAATATTACTCTTCCTCTTTGACATTAAGCACCCCTGCCCCCTCCTCTCGGCTTTTAACTCAATGAAACTTGTAATTTCTAATTGCCCATGTGGTGTTGACCAGCTCAGCTACTCCACTCCCCCTCACCAACCTTACTCCCACTGGGCACACAGCTCTATCTGCGCCAATCCCAATCTCAGGTGATCTTCTCTCCACTGCCTCCAGACTGTAACCCAGTCTCTGCCCCTCATCATTGGACGTAACTCTCTCTGTAAGGTCACCCTTGGCCTCCTTCATTCCAAGGAAAACAGTTCCAGCTTATCTAGATGAAGATGAAGGGAAGTGCGCCAAGCACTTTGTTCACCACTCTGACTGTGTTGCCCTTTGTGCAATTACTACCCTTTGTATACTTGCCAAAATGCATCATCTCACATCCCTCATCCCACTTTCCTGCCACCTACTGTTTCTCTCCCACCCAGATCTGATGATGGGTCCCAAACCTAAAACATCAACTGTTTCACTTTCCATTGGCGCTGCCTGATCCACTGAGCATTCCAACAGCTTGTTGTTCCGATTCTATGTCTGCGGATTTTATTTTTAAACACCAAAGCTCCTCAGAGTTTATTACGGCTCATTGTATCGGCACTAGGAGTCAAGTCCATGGTACTCCAACAACTTCCCATCATTTCTGAACAGTTAAACAGGAAAATTTCTTCACTAACCCCATGTAAAATCTGCAAAAAAGTGTTGGCATAATGCAACAGGCCAGGCAGCATCTCTGGAGAACATGAATAGGTGACGCTTCGGGAAGGGACTCTTCTTCGGACTTTGTGATTGGGGTGGGGGGGGGGGCGTGGGAGGGGGGAGCACCGGAGAAAGGAAGCTGCAAGGGAGGAAGGGCAGGACAAAGCCAAAGTTTCAGAAAGTCATCCTCTCCCTGAATCAGATTTAAGGGGCTGTTGTGTGCTGGGACCTCCATTTCTCTACAACCTTCAGACTCTTCAGACTTCAAGGGGTCTGAAGAAGGGTTCCAATCCAAAAACTCACCTATTCATTTTCTCCAGAGATGCTGCCTGACCCGAGTGAGTTTCTCCAGCATTGTATGGACAGTATAAACTAGCATCTGCAGTTCCTTCCTACATGTACTCCAACAGGTGTCAATTTAAAATGTAACTATAAACTAAACTAGAAGGAAAGCCACAGTGCTATTTCAAATTCACGATTTAAAATGGACGTATGTATCTATTGCAGCTGTGGGCAAAATTCCACAAAGGCCGATATTCTGAAGAACCCAAAATTCCCTCAAAATTGCAAAACAAGCGGAGGAAAACAGTCAAATAATCCAAGGAAATAGAAAGCTTGCAGTAAGTGAATATTGATTGCAACGAGATGGGCGTGCTGGTACAGAATCCCCCACGCCACAGTGAGTCGGGAGTCTGAACACATTCGGGAGTCACGGGAATCCCAAGGACAGGCTTGGCAATCTCAGCGTGGGAAATTGTGGGCAGCTTTGGCAGCCTCAGCATGAAAGTATGCAAACACAGCCACAAGCAAGAGGTTTGGGCAAGGTCCATAAATAGAGATCTCAGAGATGGTGACTAGGCTAACACTGCATTTCCACAATAAAACACTAACTCTTTGCCTTGACAACATTGAGTAAATACATACATTAAGTTGCTGAGGATCAAAATAGTTTGCTTTGCTTGCATGGACAAACGACCCTTGATGTCTTGGAAAGAAAAGAAACATTTCCATAGCTCAATCTTTCCCTTGCATTCCAGCCAGAATGTTACATTGTCTTTTGTTCAACCTTCAGGACAAAGAAGCCTGTGATCGGCTTCACCTCCACACCCTATATATTAATTCCTTCCACACCAACACACAACTTGTGCCATCCAAAAATTGTTAAAACATGCACTGTTAATTGCTCAACAAGACTGTTCCTACTGCACCTCATAAACTCAGAGCTACAATCAGCAAGGGAGGTGAAAGCAAAGAGCAACAACTGAATTTTCCCCTCCTAATGAAACACCACCCAGGCTGGGAAGCATAGCATTGCTCCATCATTAGAATCCCCTATCCAATAACAATAGACCATCAGTTCCCCACACTCCATTCAATGCTTTCACAGCATATTTTCCACCACAATATATAAGGCAGGGGCGCCACACCGGCACCTCTGTAAAAAAAAAACCAAAATAAGCAGCGGGGATTTTTAACTAGCGGGGAATTTAGCCGTGACAGCTACGGCACCTAAAAAATTAGCACTGCAACAGAGTTTAATTCCAGCTGTATGTGTCATAGATAACAAGTGCAGTAATTTTGAGTTCGAGTTTTGAGTTTATTGTCACGTGCAGCGAGGTACAGTGAAAAGCTTTTGTTGCTTGCTAACCAGTCAGTGGAAAGACAATACATGATTATAATCGAGCCATGCACAGAGTACAGATGCATGATAAAGGGAATAACGTTTAGTGCAAGATAAAATCTGATCAAAGATAGTCGAGGGTCTTCAATGAGGCGGATAATAGCCCAGGAATGCTCTCTAGTTGTTGGTAGGATGGTTCAGTTGCCTGATAACAGCTGAGAAGAAATGGTCTCTGGATTTGGAGGTTTGCATTTTTACACTTCTCTACATTTTACACGATGAGAGAGGGGAGAAGGAGTGGTCGGGGTGCAACTCAACCTTGATTATGCTGGTGGCCTTGCTGAGGCTTAGTTGTATTTTGCAATTTAAATTCTCCCTCTTACTGATGCCTGTTTTAACACAACTGGAGCGTGGGGTAGGGTATTAAACAAAACAAAAAGTCCAGTTATCAATTAGTTATTAAAAAATGCACCCGCCCTCTGTTGTTCCAGTTATATTTTAGCGACCGAACTCTGATTCATTGATGTCATCAGCCTTCCTCCCACATGGAGTACACAAGTTACAAGCTTCAGTGTCTGCTTCAGATATTTTACGAGTACATAGTTCACGAATTAAATAGAGCATTATGTTCGAGTTTACCAGTCCTGGCAATGTTGAATTATACTAAAAAAAGTAATTCAGTACCAATAAGACTTCTGTTCCGACCGGAGCACATCATGCACATGTCCTGCAAGTTTTCTGAAGGAGCGGGTTCTGAAGGGCTCGATTGGATTGAGCGCTGCTCCAAATGGCCAAGCATGCGGCATTGACACGGCCTGCAGTGGCACAGAGCGGCGGAGCAGCAGCGAAGAACACAGACAGCATCACCTGGCCAGGACGACCACTTCAACTCTGACCCCGTGCCACCGCCAGGACAATGGGCCTTTGTGGCCAAGTTAAGACTAGCATTTGTTTTTAATTTTCCGACTTGAAGGGAACAATATGTCACTTAAAACATGCCGACCCGACGTTCCCGATGTCGGGGAGTCCAGAACCAGGCGTCACAGTTTAAGAATATGGGGTAGGCTATTTAGGACTGAGCTGAGGAAAAACTTTTTCACCCAGAGAGTAGTGAATCTGTGAAATTCTCTGCCACAGAAGGCAGTGGAGGCCAATTCACTCGATGTATTCAAGAGAGAGTTAGATTTAGCTCTCAGGGCTAACAGAATCAAGAGATATGGGGAGAAGGCGGAAACGGGGTACTGATTTTGGACGATCAGCCATGATCATATTGAATGGTGGTGCTGACTCGAAGGGCCGAATGGCCTACTCCTGCACCTATTTTTTAATGTTTCTATGACTTGTGTACCAACTCAGGTGTGGTCTACCATCTTATATGCGTGTACTTAGCATGTGTCTAATGTATGGTAGGATGGTCACTGAACTGTATGCAAAATAAATTTCACTGTTCTTAGGTACACGTGACAAAGTACCATTGAAGGCAGCCTTTAAGTATCAAAGACAAAAATCAGATACATATTAGCAAGCTGATTTGTACAATACATAGTTTGCTAACTATCTGTGCCCAGTCCTTGGAAGCTGCCCAATTGCTCACATGTTCCCTTCTTATACAATATAGTAGTATTGGATGTGTAGGAAGGAACTGCAGATGCTGGTTTATACCGAAGATAAACACAAAATGCAAACAATTTACAATGGTCAATTACCTCATCGATCGGCACACCTTTGAGATGCGGGAGGAAACTGCAGCACCCAAGAGAAGCCCACATGGTGATCGAACATGCAAACACCACATAGACAGCACCCAAGGTCATGATCAAACCCAGGTCACTGGAGATTGCAGGTCACAGGTGATGCAACACCTGTCCTGATACCTCCCCCCTCGACTCTGTCCAAGGACCCTGACAGTCTTTTCAGGTGAGGCAGAGGTTCACATGCACCTCATCGAACCTCATCTACTGTATCCGCTGTTCCAGGTGTGGACTCCTATATATCGGCGAAACCAAGCGCAGGCTCGGCGATTGTTTCACTGAAAAACCTCCACTCAGTCTGCCTAGACCTACTTGACCTCCTGGTTGTTAAACACTTTAACTCCCCCTCACATTCCCACACTGACCCGTCTGTCCTGGGCCTCTTCCATTGTCAGAGGCCCAGTGTAAATTGGAGGAACAGCACCACATATTTTGCTTGGGTAGCTTACACCCCAGCGGTATGAACATTGACTTCTCTAACTTCAAGTAACCCTTGCTTTCCCTCTCTCTCCATCCCTGCCCCTTCCCAGTTCTCCGACCAGTCTTATTGTCTCCGACTACATATTAATCTCTGTTCGCTTTACTGTTACCATCTCGCAGCTAATAATGATCTATTCTACATTTTCCTTGATCTCCATTCCCTTTGTCCTGTTTTCACACCTTACACTTCCTTATCTATGTATCTCCCTCTCCCCTAACATCAGTCTGAAGAAGGGTCTTGACCCTAAATGCCACCCATTATTTCTCTCCAGAAATGCTGCCTGTCCCGCTGAGGTACTCCAGCATTTTGTTGTCTATCCAGGTCACTGGAGCCAAGACATAGCAGCGCTAGATGCTGCACAATTGTACAGCACGCAAAGGTTTTGAGAGAACTGTCAGGAACACTTGCTTCAGTCTGTTTCCTGTTCCATTCCACTTTACACAAGGGTATTGCCTTAAAGCTCTTTTCCACAAATATATAGTCAAGTCTGCACTGGGAAGTACTAGGGTCGAGTCCCTGACTGAATTCTCATTGCTCCACCTCCGTGAGCCAGAAAATGTTTTATTCTGTCCAGACACCACCCTCAAAATCAAATCCTCATGCCTTCGAAAATGAGAAAAGATTCCTCTACCAATAAAAAAAAAAATGTAAGTATTTTTTTACCAGGTCCCTACACAAATCCCAATGCACTTTCACATGGCATCAACCCTGCAAGACCAGACACAGGTGACGTCTTTTCATTTGATTGGAGTGAATGAACTTGAGACTTCCCAAGAAAACCACCCTGCAGCTACAGTCAGTTTTAAAGTGTGTCAGACCTCTCCAGCTTGGCTACTGAACAGAACTGGCCATAGAACAGGGAGACCACCTGTACTCTCATCACCAGTCCATCACTCCCAACTCACTCACGTGACGAAACCAGTCTGGAATGAGGTACACACAGGTCCCTTGTGCTACATTATAAATGCTGCAAACAAATGCAGAAAATACTAAAATAACTGGTTTAAAATCCCAAGCCATTTGCAAAACTGGCAAAAAAACTACCACATTCATCCAGATGTGTAGAATGCTAAAATAATACTACTCCAATTTAAAATTTTCCACTTCAAATATCTTCAGGAATGAAAGCAGTTCACACTCACTAGATGGATTGCATCACCAATGGGAAAAAATCAGATTAACATTTGCTACTAATGGTCGTTGCGAAGTGACAAGCCCTTCGGCCCAATTGACCCACACCGACCAACATGCCCCATCTACACTAGTCTCACCTGCCCGTGTTTGGCCCATATTCCTCCAAACCTGTCCAATCCATTTACCTATCAAAATGCTTCTTAAACATTGCAATAGTCCCTGCCTCAACTATCTCCTCCGACAACCATTTCCATATACCCACCATCCTTTGTGTGATAAAAAATACCCCTCAGGTTCCTATTACATCTTTCCCCCTCACCTTAAACCTATGCCCTCTGGTCCTCGATTCTCCTACTTCAAGCAAATGTCTGTGCATTTACCTGATCTATTCCTCTCATGATATTGCACACCTCTGAAAGATCACCCCTCAACCTACTGCGCTCCAAGGAATAAAGTCCTAGCCTGCTCAACCTCTCAATAGCTCAGGATCTCGAGTCCTGGCAACATCCTTAGAGACATTTTCTGCATCCTTTCTAACTTAACATCTTTCCTATAAAAGACAGATACATTTTCTTCTGATGCTTGTAGTGCGTTTCGACAAGCTTCCCTGGCTCAAATCTGATTTTAAGGCCCAGGAGTGCAGAATCAAATAACGTGGACCACTCCAGCTATGAGCACATTAGTGCCGTTGTAAATGCCCAGGCACAACTTTCAAAGAAGAAGTTAAATACAACAACTGAATATATGCAATGCAAATGGTATAAACTGCCACAGAACGGAAACCTCGTTATTGGAAAAGCAACATTTTCAGTGAGCAAGCACTTCTGCTCAGACTTCACTGTACATTACAGCAAGGACTCGGGAGGGGGGGGGGGGGTGTTGGAAGCAATCCCCATAGCACAACCGATCTTTCAGAGGTGTCTGCCCACATACAGAAAACCAATTTATCTTTGTGGTGACTAATACATCAGTCTGTATTTCTGTATACTGCACCATTGCGTAACAAATACGGAAATTACAACGCATTGAACCTTAAGCAGCCATGAAATACAGCAAGAGGTTTGGTTGTACATTTTTTTAGTGTTAAAAAAATGAAGGGAAATGTAAAGAGCATATGGTACACAATTGCAAATTGAATAGTTTCTGTTATGGTGCAGAGTGTTCAATAATCCAAATGGATTACATGTGGCGTTTCTGACACAAAAGCATTCCTTTTAACTTGAAAGTAGCTGGACACTAACTTCCACTGCAGTGTGTATAAATGAGAAATGCTTTGCTGTTCCTTAGAAAATAAACCTCGTTTACAAACTTGGCCGCCAAATAAAATGCATTAGATCTGTTGGGTGCCCTTTCCAAAAAATGTTAAGGAGACTATTAAGTTAATTCTAATTAACCCATTGAGATCAATTCCACCCACTGCTGCAACCAATACCTTTATATCATTCCAGCATCTGCCTCGAGCAGGAAATAACGCCTTCTGGGGAGGTTTTATACATTTGTCAAGAGGATAGTATAACAGCACTGCTACTGCATTCTACTTCCACACTTCACAGACACACCTCCACCTTCCCATCCCAATGGATTTATCAACCTGCCCACATCCTTCCTTACTTACTTAAGCCAAGGGTGATAGCCAATCCTCCAGGCAATTTCATCAGGTGTACAGTTTATAACAGCCACGCTGATTATTTTCACTGCAATGAATTGTGAAATAGGGGCACTAAGGGGATTTTTTTTTTTAAAAGAACAAAACATCTATTATAGCAATAATGACTGCAATGTGGAAAAATGCAAGGTTCTGTCTGCACTTCAGTGGAAAGCAGAAAATAAGGCTTCAACGTCAATAGTTCCCAATGGCATTGAGGTTTCTTAAACAAGTCACCCAATGCCAATATGGGTGGAATAGCAATCAGGAAGGTATTAGGTATGTGGGGAAAAAAGGTACTATGGATTCTGGTTTACAAACAAAAAGACAGTGCTGGAGTAACTCAGCAAGTCAAGCAGCATCACTGGAGAACATGGATAGGTGATGTTTTGGGTCGGATTACAGGAGAGTAGGATTGCAGGACAAAGTGTGGCAGGTAATAGGCGAGCACAAGCGAGGGGCGCTTTTGGTAGGTCGATGGTTGGACGGAGGCCAGAGGTGGAAAAAAACCCAGTAGATGTGAGACAAAAGGATTGAAGACAAAACTGAATTGTGAAGCCAGAGGAAAGTAGGTTGAGGAGGGGAGGATAAATACGTGCAAGCCAAGGGGGAGGGGTTAGAAGAGAAGAAACAGGGATTGGGGGAGAAAGGGGAGGAGGAAGGTTGTTCAAGGTCACCTAAAATTGGAGAATTCAATGTTCCTACCGTTGGGTTGCAAGTATGTTGCCTTTTACTACAAGAGCATTTGAGTTTAAAAAAATTAAGATCATTTAATACAATTATAAACTTGGTATGATCTCAGCTGAAAAAATGTGTGCACCATGTCCCCGTTCCCAGATATAAATATATATACTTGTTATAGAGGGAGTGACCAGACTAGTCACTAGCATGGGAGGAAGTATCATCAGGAACAAGATCAAGGCAGCTAGGCCTTATTCTTCCAAATGCTAAAGAATCAAGGGGCAATCACGCATGAAAACAAACAAAATACTGCAGATGCCGGAAATCTGAGACAAAAACGTGCTGGCAGTAGAAGTGGAAAGAGAATCAGTCACCATTTCAAGTCTGTGGCCCTTTGTCAAAAATGGGAAAGACAGAGGTGCACATAGGTTTTATGCAGGGGAGAACACAGGGTAGTTATGCATGGAACACAGGGAGTGTCTCTTTTCGGAAGCATTGAACGGCTGAATAGGAGATTTATCAGCATGTTAAGATAGTAGTCCAGAGTAAGACACAAAGTGCTGGAGTAAGTCAGTGGGTTAGGCAGCATCTCCGGAGAATAGATAGGTGATGTTTCGGGTTGAACCCTTCTTCAGACCTATTGACCAGAGGGTGGCACGGTGTCACAGCAGTAGAGTTGCTGCCATACAGCGCCAGAGACCCGGGTTCGATCCCGACTACGGGTATTGTCTCTACGGAGTTTGTACGTTCACCCTGTGACCATGTGGGTTTTCTGCGGGAGCTCCGGTTTCCTCCCACACTTCAAAGACGTGCAGGTTTATAGGTTGATGGGCCTCTGTAAATTGTCCCTAGTATGCAGGATAGAACTCGTGTACGGGGTGATCATTGGTCGGCGTGGACTGGCGGTGGCAGGTGCGGCCTGGGTGCAGCAGAGGAAGCTGTGCGAGCCGGCGGTTGTTGCATTAGGTTGCTGCGTCTCACAAGAACGCGACAAGATCCAGCGGTGGGTCTCGGTGCAAAACTTGCTTCAGCTTTTACAGTCACATTAACATGAGAAATACATGTACAGTAAACAATAAATTATCAGTTATACTAGGTAATCAGACCACAACAGATCGGGCTGAAGTATGTATGCAGCCTTATGCAAAGTGCACAGTAGCTCATTGCTGAGGCAGGGTTGTGCAGGATGGTTCAAGAGTCTAATTGTTGATGGAAACAAGCTGTTCTTGAACCTGGAGGACAGTTCTCAGACATCTGTGCCACCCTCCTGATGTAGGCAGTGAGATGAAAGCCTGGCAAGGCTGACGGGGATCTTTCGATTTTAGCTACCTCCGAGGCGTTTCCTGCAGTAAATCCCTTCAATGGTGCAGAGGTTAAAGCAACTCCCCCTCCTTTTTAACCCCGACGATTATATTGCCTGTACCACCTATACACCGAAATATTAAGTAATTGAACAAGTCAGAAATCAATATTGAGCCACAAGGTTCAAGAAACATGGAAGCAGCTAGCACGATGTAAAATTGGACAATCTTATTGAAATTGTACAGTGGAAACTTGTGTCTTTGCTCCCATTTTGTTCTATGCCATTAAAAGCCAATGCATTTCTTCTTGTGACGCAGAATGAAGCCATTCAGCCCCTTAGCTTCATGGTGGAAGCAAATAGAGCGTTCCCGTCAGTCCCGTTTCCACTCATTTCATGGAGTAGCACAGCACTGGCACAAGCCCTTCAGCGCACGACGTCTGTGCCAAACACAATGCCAAGACCAACTCTTATCTGCCTGCACATTATCCATATTCCTCAATTCCCTATCTATCCGTATGCCTACCCAAAAGTCTCTTAAATGCTATTATCATCTCTATCCCAAGCTCCAGGCACTCACCACCCTCTGTGGAAAGACTTGCCCAGTGCATCTTTAATCGCTGCCCCTCGTCCCTTAAATCTATGTCCTGGGAAAAAGGCTTTAACTGCCCAGTCTATCGATTCTTCTCATAATTTGATATACCTTGTATTTCTTCCAGGTCTCCCTGCAACCTCTGGCGTTCCAGAGAAAACAATCCAAGTCTATCCAACCTCTCTCTGTAGCAAATACTCCCTGATCCAGGTTTCATTCTAGCAAATTTCCTCTGCACCCTTTCCAAATCTTCCACGTTCATCCTGCAGCAGGGGTGACCAGAATTGCAGCCAATACTCCAAAATGTGGCCTAAACAAAGTCCTGTAAAGCTGCATCATGCCCCTATACTCAATGCCCCAGTCTATGAAAGCAAGCATATGCCAATCTACTTATGTTGCCACTTTCAGAGAGTTATGGACTTGAACTCCAAAATCCCTCCGTACATCAGTGCTGTTAAGGCCATAGCATTATTTGTATATTTTCCCCTAACACTGGACCTCCCAAAGATGAGCACATCACACTTGCTCAGATTAAACTCCAAATGCAATTCTCTGCCCATTGCTATAGCCGCTCCATATCCCACTGTATACTTTGGCGACCTTCCTCGGCATGTGACGTCAAGATTGCTTGGGTCAAATACAAAGTTACTAACTAACCCGTCTATTTTTACGTCCACGACATTTATATATAAAATCGCAAACAGAGGTCCCAGCATGGATCCCTGCGGAACTCCACTGTTCACAGACCTCTAGTCTGAATACTGTCCTTCCAACACAACCCTACCTGCTATCAGTAAGCCAATTCTGAATCCATACCACCATCACTGTTAATCATAATCTTCTAAACCACCTTTTCACAGGGGGCTTCATCAAGTACCTTACTAAAATCCTCAGACAACATCCACCACCCGTCCATGGATGGCCCATATCCCTCTAAACCTTTCCTATCCATGTATCTGTCCAAATGTCTTTTAATTTGTTATAGTGCTTGCCTCAACTACATCTTCTTGTAGCTCATTCCATATACACACGATCCCTTTGTGCAAAAAAAGTTGCTCCTCCGGTACCTATTAATTTGCTCCCCTCTTACTTTAAACCTATGTCCACTGGTTATTGATTCCCCTAATCTGGGTTTAAAAAAACCTGCATTCACAACATCTATTCCCCTCATGATCTTGCACACTTTTATAAAATCACCCCTCAGCCTTCTGCCTTCCAAGGAATAAAGTCCACCCTGCCTTGCATCTCCCTATATCTCAGACCCTCAAGTCCTGGCAACATATTTGCAAATCTTCTCTCCACCTTTTCTAGCTTTACGACTTCTTTCCTTTAGCAGGGTGACCAAAACTGAACATAATACTCCAAATGCTGTCGCACCAATGTCTTCGACAACTGTAACATGACATCCCATCCTCTATATTCAATACCCTGATTGATGAAAGCCAATGTACCGAAAGCTTTCTAAATCTACCTGCCCCACCACTTAAGGATCTATGCACGTACACTCCTAGATTCCTCTGCTCCAGCACACTCCCCAGAGCCCTGCCATTCACCCTTCAATTGCTCATACTCCAAGATATTGGGTTATCAATAGCCAACCATCCTGTCAAATCAGAATCATTACTTGAGTGCAAGTATATCAAGTGAAAAGGTGACCGTTTCATGGCATATGGAATGAAGCGTTTCAGGTCTATTAAAAAGGGTCTGCAAAGCTCTGCGTAACCTTTGCACTGATCATCTTGCGGTTATGGTAGCACTGAATTCCAAAGTAAATAAATCATTTAATCCTAGTTCAAAATAAGTATCTGAATCATCAAAAAGTGCTTCTGGTAATCAATGTTGCCTCTTTACACATCCCCCCCCACCCCACTAAAACATGACCCCAATCCAGCAACAAAGATATTTAAGACAAACAGCATTCTATACAGGCAATGCTTAGAGATAATTTTCAGTCTTGGCTCCTGGGAAAACCAACAGTCTAATTTGTGGGATTTCAGTAGATTTGAACAACTAAACTTCAAAAACGGACAATGTACATCAACGGATTCACATTTTATAATTATGCTTTGTAATCACTTCCAACATTAGGGTGCCACACAAAAAAGTGTTGTGTTTACCAGTAACCAGCATCAGTTTGCATCCTCCGGGCAGAATTTAGCAGAAGGAGCCTGGTCTCAATATTGCTGTGGATTTTCAGGATCTGAAAGCATAACTTGGCAATATCTTGCAACAAAGCTGATGCCAAGCTAAACAATAAACACTCAGCCAATGGCTTAGCTACTTCAGAGAACCTCCACTTCAGGTCAATAACTTGAAGGCTTTTGACTGGTTTTGCTGTTTTTCCATCAAGTATTTTGCCTTTTAATAAACATTGACAGATGCCTGCAATTAGAGTACAGTTTAAATTAACTTGCAATGACGATTAACTCATGTTTCGTAATTAAAATTGACTCGGTGCGTGAGGATTAACTTGCTTATTTTTTGTCCCTAAACTTTTATAATCAGCTCTGCTGCCCAAAGATCTGCATTAACATCATGTGTTCCCCCAGACGTGTACGTCAAATTCATTTTGGTCTGAAGGTGCAAACGCATACTACAAACTGTACCAGATTAGAGTGCTTCCCAGTGATCTGAGCACTGCAACTTGCAAAAGGAAATCTAGCACTCTTATTTCAACATCAACATTTTTCCATTACTCAAGCAAAAATATTTTGATAATTTCTTTATGTCTGAATCTAACCAAGTAGAATCTACACTGTGGTTGCACATAGTGATGCAGTAATTGGGTCTTATTGCCAATCATAACACCCATAAAAGCACTGTAAAAGGGAATGTAAAAATAACAGTTAAATAATCAATGCCAGAAGCAGCATTTCAAAATATTTTGATTAACCCCCTGCAGTTTATGCAAGTTTGCCTTAAATTTGAGATTATGTTTAAGTGCTCAGACCAGTTCAAATGCAACTTAACTTCGCAACTTAAGTTGCTTTTCAAAATATCAAAAATCTTGCATGCAACAAAGCATTTTTAATTTTTCTAGCTTCCAAAAAAGATTGTTGCTGTATTGGCTTCAGCAATAAAATATTGGCACTGGTGGCTTTTGAGTGGTAAAGCATAAATATTGTGATTCAAAGATAATGGTGATTGTGTGTAATGGCTACAGTGTTCAGCTCAAGAATAATCTGAAAAAATGTATTGGGTACTAGCAAAAAAAGAGTAAAGCCCTACATACAAGTAGCAAATAGATAATAGAAGAAATAATACACACAGCTCACCTACAAATGAGGTCAGTGTTAATCTGGCGCTTGAACATGTGCAGCTCTTTCCCATGGCCATCTGCTTGGTTTAAACAATCTCAAATTTTCCCACGACACATTCACAGAGGAAAAACCGGTTAGCTCGAAATGCAAGTACAACTCAAAAAATAAATTAGAATAATCAAAAAGGCGAACATAGCTGCAGAAAGTACTTGCCTTTAACTGAAACATATTGAAAGAACTATACATAAATGGTGCTTAGCAGACCGTTTTCTGGATACGCACCAATAATGGGTACTGTGTTATAAGAAAGATGTTGCCAAGCTGGAAAAGGTACAGGGAAATATTCAAGAACGAACTGCAGATGCCGGTTGAAACCAAAGATAAGACACAAAAGGCTGGAGTAACTCAGCAGGGCAGGCAGCATCTCTGGAGAGAAGGAATGGATCACCCCTTCCTTGTCTCCAGAGATGCTGCCTGTCCCGCTCAGTTACTCCAGCTTTTTGTGTCTATCAAGGGTGCAGGGAAAATTTACAAGGATGTTGCCAGGACTCAAGGACCAGGATAAGGCGTGATCTTATTGGTGCACAAAATCATGGGAGGAATTGATCGGGTTTAAACATAGGTTTCAGGTGAGGGGGGAATGATTTAATAGGATTCTGAGAGGTACATTTTTCACACATAGAGTGGTGGGTGTATGGAACCAGCTGCCGGAGGAGGTAGTTTAGGCAGGGACCATCGCAACATTTAATAAACATTTAGACAGGCACATCGTAAGGACAGGTTAAAGGGATTATGGGCCAAATGCAGGCAGATGGGACTAGTGTATGTGGGGCATTTTGGTCGGTGTGGGCAAGTTGGGCCAAAGGGCCCGTTTCCATGCTGTAAGTCTCTATGACCCCAACATATTTTCTACCTTCGACTCAGTGCTTGCACTGTTGTAAGAGTGAGCTGAAAATGACTAAAAACTATTACGCACTGACGAGAAGAAACCATTTCCCTGAAGGTGAGGCAGAGCACTCAGTTGGCAAAGATGCAGCTTTGGCACTGGAGGAGGGCAAGACAAATATGTACCCTTGCCAAAACAGAAAATGATTTTAACACTATAGGAGCAACTCCCAACCTTCAGCCAATGACTCGCTGGAAAAGGCAACAACATCTTTAATTCAGTTCAGGTGTAGAGTGAAATGCTTTTGTTGCGTGTTAACCAGCGACAATCGAGTCACTCACACTGCACAGATACACAAGGGAATAACGTTTAGTGCAAGGTAAAGCCAGTAAAGTCCAAAATAAGGTATTCCGAGGGACCCCGATGAGGGAGGTAGCAGTGCAGGACTGCTTTTCGGTTGTGGTAGGATGGTTCAGTTGCCTGAACTGAAGAGGCTGTCCCTGAATGTAATGTCTTTAAAGTAAGCTGCCTTTCAAATCACAATTTTATTTTTAAACTATTGAGTAAAATTCTAGCTCTCCTCAATGAACAAAACCCAGGGAATGCCTTCAGTAGAAGAGTTGCAATGATTTAAAACGGCATGTCTACCACTACTGTCTCAAGGGCAAAAAGAATGCTCTCCGTTCCACACCCCCATTTTGTAAGATAACAAGTATTAGTCAGCACCAAATTCCATTTGCACTAGATCACTGGAACTATGATACCAGTACCAGCGATCACTATGACAGCTGCCCCTCCCTAGTTAAAGAGTTTAGGATTGTTTGGATCATCACTGAAATAACAATTCATTTCCATTCATGGGAAAATACACATTGGCAAAATGTTTGTTCCTCCATGAATCACAGGGCTTTAGAGACAAGGATGTACTTATGGGTCGATGACTGAGTTGCTGATGAAGGAACAGAACAGCCCCAGAGCAAAGGCATTTTAATCGAGTTTGAGACAAGCCTACTAGATAGGCCCTGGAATAAAAGAACCCAAAGACACAGATTAAAAAATAGATAATGCAGAGTGCAAGTAGTCTGGTTAATACAAGAATAGTCAGAGATGGGGATCAAATCAAGAATGTGGGTGGTGGAGGAAGGGGGCCTTCAACAATTAAGACTATAAAATGGATTTGCTTACCTGAAAAAAGACCTTGACTCAAAAAACATGCAATGGAGAAAACAGCTCAAGACGTTGGAAGGCATAGAATCAAACAGGGGTGGCACAGTGGTAGATTTGCTGCCTTACGGTGCCAGAGACCCGGGTTCGATCCTGACTACGGGTGCTGTCTGCACGGAGTTTGCGAGTTCTCTCCGTGACCGTGTGGAATTTCTCCCAGATCTTCGAATTCCTCCAACACTTCAAAGGCGTACAGATTTGTAGGTTGATTGGCTTGGTATAACAATGTAAATTGTCCCTGGTGTGTGTAGGATAGTGCTAATGTGCGGGGATCGCAGGTCGGCGCGGGCTCGGTGGGCCGAAGGACCCGTTTCTGCGCTGTACCTCTAAACTAAACAAATCAGCACAAAGGCAGAAGTCAGACATGCATCTCAGAGCATTGAGTGGTGAACAATGTTAGACAGCAATGTTTGGCAGGAAGACAAAATTGATAGAGGTGCTCCAATTTAAAAAGACTTTCTGCCTGCCATCTTCACAACGTGAAAATTCCTGAACACAGCTTGATCAGACCAAAGACCAGTCAGAGTACAGGTGGGAGATTGAAAATCTGATTAGAGTAGTACCAGAACAATGATCTTGCTCTCACTGTTAGTCAAGCTGCCTGTGGACTACAATGTGCCCATGAAGCAGTCTTTATGGACAGGTAGGTGGTGGAGAGAGTCAACAGCTTCAGGTTCCTGGATGAGCACATCGTTGAAGATCTCTCCTTGGCCCAGCACATTGATGCAATCCTAAAGACTGCCCATTAATGCTTCAACCCTCTGAGAAGATTGAGATTTGGTATGTTGACAAATACTCTATCAAACTTCTACGGGTGCATGATAAATGATATACTGTCTCGTTGTTTGTGAGGCAACTCGAACTAAGAATGAAGGAGGCTGCAGCAAGCGATAGACATTGCTGGGTCCCTCATCTATATTGAGCTTTGCACCATTGACGGGATCTACTGCAGGCGGGTACCGACCCAAATAAAAGTAGTTAATCCATACCACCCTGGCCATGTTCTCATCTCACTGCTACCATCAGAATGTGATAGCGGAGCCCGAAAACCAGTTGACCTCCAGATTCAAGAACAGCTTCTTCCCAGCAGCTTCGGTCTCTTGATCCACACTGCCCAATACTAACCACAACCTTACCTCAACAACCATCTACTATGGACTTTGTTTGGCACTACATTCTTTGGTTTTGGTCTGGTTACCCGTTGTTACTGTGTATTTATTTGTTGTGTTATTGTGTTAATGGCCGATAACCATGTAGTAAGCAAGGATTTCATTGCTCTGTTCATGATACACATGACAATTAAACACTTTTTACTTTGAAGCTTGCCATTGATCACACGTCAGTATATTCCTCCATTCGCTACATGAGCACTTACCAGTACATTTCCTCACTAAACATTGGTCCCTTGACTACCCATATGTCATGCTCTTCCCTCTCCTAAGCCAAGCAAGATTTATCGTCAAGTACCAAGCAGGTAGCGAATACCTGTTGTCCGGAACAAACAAAAACTTGTCATGGATATCACGTTCAAGTTCATTCCATTCAATAACAGCTGGTCAAATACAAATACAAATACAAATACAAATATATGTGTATATATGTGTATATGTGTATGGCGGCACGGTAGCGCAGCGGTAGAGTTGCTGCTTTACAGCGAATGCAGCGCCGGAGACTCAGGTTCGATCCTGACTACGGGTGCTGTACTGTAAGGAGTTTGTACGTTCTCCCCGTGACCTGCGTGGGTTTTCTCCGAGATCTTCGGTTTCCTCCCACACTCCAAAGACGTACAGGTATGTAGGTTAATTGGCTGGGTAAATGTAAAAAATTGTCCCTAGTGGGTGTAGGATAGTGTTAATGTACGGGGATCACTGGGCGGCACGGACTTGGAGGGCCGAAAAGGCCTGTTTCCGGCTGTATATATATGATAAATATGATACTGGGACATAGAAGCGTGACATAGACACCCAAAAATTAATTGTTGTAAAAACCAATGCAAACACATTTATTTACAAATTTGACAACCGTCTGACTCTATCAAAAAGAAAGACGATAGTTCCACAACCGCAAGTAGTTTTTTCAGGTAATTTAAAATTTACCACACAAGTGTTAACGTACGTAACATGGTGTCTCAATGGCATTTGATTGCAATGGTAGAACTTATTTTTTCTAATTCATTAAAGTGTAGTTATACGTCCTATCCGTGCGGTCCACAATGAAATTGGACAGTAAACCAATTTATTTACCAACAGTTTGACAGCGTGGGAATTTTCGCGATGTTTTTGGCCTCCGCCATTACATGTAAAGTGAGCTCCAAACCCAGATATTCAACCCAGAAACCAGATATGCATCTCCTTACATTTTCAAAGAATACCCACACACTTTTCACAAAAATCCACGTAACCACTTTAAAATTATTATTTTTTAATACAGCTATTAGTAAACTGGAAGTAAATCCGGTTTATTCCTTGTTACAGTGAAGCTTGGTTTTAAGTAACCCATACAAGATGTTATAGTTCAAAACTCTCAAGTACTTACCGACTTGTCAGTGATTTCAGCGAAAATTAGGACGCCGGAGAAGCATTGACAGCGTGGGAATTTTCGCGATGTTTCAGAAGACGCTGTAATCTCGACCTGACTCGGCTAGTATTTCCCCCAAAATACATTTAAAATACAAACAAAATCTTACCTTTCAAAATGCAGACAAGATGGTGTCCGATGGGCTGCGTAAATGCTTTCATTAGGAAGATAGCGCTGGACAATTGAACATCTCCTGTATTTAACCAGCAGACGTTCCGAAGACACGAAGGGTTATCAGGCTGCAGCACCGTCAGCAGAAAACTGACAAACTACACTTACCCGCGGGTTCTCTCATGACAGCAATGTAAATGTTTTTATAAGTTGACAGATCCACCAGACATGAAAACAGCGGGTTAATGATGCCTGCTTATGTACGTAACGATTTGGACACGGAGAACAAAGTAAGCACAGTATGTCTCGTTTGCTTTAAAGTATGTTGAGTTAAGAATTTTTGGACATATATTTTTTTACTTGGCTTGAGCATCATAGTAACAAATGAATATCGATCTGAAAAATATTCATTTTTCATGATTTCCAACGGCATCTTACGTACGTAACTCTCAGGACACGATGAGTTATGTACATGAGCATGATATTTTTGACTCTCCCAAATGAATATGTGCAACTAATTTCTCCAACCAAAGTCGGGTTTGGAAAGGCATATCAAAGGTCCTCAAAAAAAATTTGTCTAGACAAATGTAGGCCATTATGATACGTATATATTTTCACATAAGTTATGATGTGTAAAAAATGTCAAATTTTCGTGTCCAATTATGGGTCAAAATCAAAAACAAATTTTAATTTTACAACAGTTGAAGAAAGTCTGGAACCATAAGTTTATATTATGTATTACATGGTTATATGAAGTACCACACACAAGCAAAACTTTCCCATCAAGTAAACAGAATACACTTTTGCATACAAATGAAAATAACATTAAAAAATCTCTCCAGTATCATATTTTTATACATATGCAATATGAATGAGACAAAGTCTAAGGAGCAAACATTCATGGTGAAATTCTTTGATTTGCATCCACAAAATTACTCAGATTGGTATTCCTCAGCTGCAGTTGTTCAATAAGTGGCCTTTTAGCACCTTTACTTTTTTCCTCTCCACAGACAGGCCCAACAATGTGCACCATTCACCACAATGTGCACCATTCTCCTGCTTGGAGATCAGGCTTGATCATCAACTTGCATTATTTGAAGTTGTTCTGTAAAACATAGCCCAGTTCAACTCAAAGAAAGAATGCCCACCAGCACTGCACATAAACAATATTTAATCTTCATAAGTTTTAGGAGCAGAATTAGGCCATTCGGCCCATCAATTCTACTACGCCATTCAATCATGGCTGATATATCTCTCCCTCCCAACCCCATTCTCCTGCCTTCTCCCCATAAACCCCAGCACCCATACTAATCAAGAATCTATCGTTTCACTTTAAAAATATCCATCGACTTGGCCTCCACAGCCGTCTCTGGCAATGAATTCCACATATTCACCACCTTCTGACTAAAGAAGTTTCCATTGGAATGTTAAAAGTATTCATTATTTTAATCCGATTTGTCACGCTGTACAATCATTGGGACAAAGATTTTGTTCAAATTCAGTAGCTGGAATATCATGATAAAGCAACGTGTTCAAATTTCTTCAATGGCAATTAGCTTGCAAACAAAAAAGGGTCTTTATCCTTATCTATTAAGTGGACCGAAATAAATCTCCACATGCTTGAGTTAATTTTAATTTCTACTTATCCTTTTTCCATCTTTTATCTACAATGATGCAACAGCGCAAATATGCTGTGCACATAATAAGATCATAGGTTCTAGGAACAGAATTCAGCTAGTCGGCCCATCAAGTGTACACCATTCAATCATGACTGATCTATCTTTCCCTCTAAACCCCATTCTTGTGCCTTCGTCCCATAACAGCCGACACCCGTATTAATCAAGAATCTGGCAATCTCCACCTTAAAAATATCCAGTAACAGCCTTCTTTGGCATAATCTTGTGTAAATGAAAACCCAGTCAGCACATAATTTGCATTGGAAGAAATAATGCCATTAAGGATTGCACCAGATACAAACACTGAATTTTAAGAGTTTCTCAACTACCTTCTGATAACAGAATCACGTGGAATTTAAAAAAAGACTTGCTGAAACCTGTCGAAAACTTTGTTCTGCAAATTATTGATGCAAAAAAAATGCAGACAAAATAAAATTTACAATTTATTGTGCATTACTCATTATTTTAACGTATCAATTCTACTCTCAGCTTAAAGCAAATTGAACAGCAAAAACACCAAGTATTTTTTATTCTTAAAAAGTCCACCTAGACCAGCAAGGTAACTAAATATTGAAGAACACAAAATTCACTCCGTGCAATCCAACTTCTGCCAAGTTGTTGACAGTGTGGTCACAATAAACAATGCCAGTGAGATAGGTGGCACACGTACAGCAAAGCTTAGAATATATTGAAAGAATCCAAAGTGCAGTCATCAAAGCACATGACAAAAAGGGCAGCATTTTGTGACAAAAGCATCTTATTTCACATTCCAGGTGAAAAATACCAACATCTTGTGTGGGTGTAATATTAAGATATTTTCGTTTAGTTTAGAGATACGGCGCGAAAACAGCTTTTTGGCCCAGCAAGTCCACACCAACCAGTGACCCCAGTGCACCTAGGCCAGTAAGATACACACTTGGGATCCTACACACGAGGGATAATTTTTCCAAAGCCAATTAACCTACAAACCTGTACATCTTTGGAGTGTGGGAGGAAACTCACGCTGTTACAAGGAGAACGTACAAACTCCGTACAGACAGCATCGGTAGTCAGGATTGAACCCAGGTCTCTGGTGCTGTAAGGCAGCAACTCCACTTCTGTACCAGCGTGCAGAACCTTTCAGGATTAACTTTAAGGATATATTGGAACATCGATGTTGACGAGGCTGGCAGAGGAGGGAAGACAGCTTTTAAGACGAGAAATACAATGAACAAAAATTGGAAGGAGAAACAGCATGACGTCAACTTAGCAGAAATTAGCTCGCAGAGGAAGCAAATGGGGAAACGTCAAACCCAAGATTAATAGTGCACAAGTTAGCTCATCACAGAGTCTTGGGATACCCAGTGAACAGAGTTCACCAACAAACTTCTGTTAAAATATTCACAAACTACTGAGTGAAAGGTTTCTTTTGTATTGGGACAAAAACTAAAACACATTACTTGCCAATAATTTATTCCAAGAATAAGTAGACAGAGCAAAAAGAAAACTTGGCCATATTCAACCTTACAAAATTATACAGTAATTGGGTCAACAGAAGACAGCTACTTAAAATGCTTGAGAAACTGCAAGTCCTCTCCAATGCCAACAGATGCTAAGTCGTGTGAAAATCAGCGATGATGGCAATTTAATGTGATTATACTAAACAGAATAAATCCCATAGTTAACTGATAAATGAATACCCTTGGAAAACAGAATTTGTTTGATGAAACTTGCAAATTTGAAAGAAAGAGGGCAAGTGCTGGAACTACGCAGCATATCAGGCAGCGTCTGTGGGAAGATCCTTCATTGGAACCGGACAAGGAAAGAAATAGTGTCAGAAAGAACTGTAGATGCTGGTTTAAATCAAGGTACAGGCAGCATCTTTAGAGAGAAGGAATGGGTGACGTTTCGGGTCGAAGCCCTTCTTCAGAAAGAAATATGTTAGTTTTAATTTCAGAGAGAATGAAAAAAGGAATAGATAGGACAGAAGCTTAATAACCAAATAAGTTATTTTGAAACACAAATGTTTGCCTTACCAAGTCAACTATTGCATATATATGTATCATTAATGGCATTAAAATCCTCAGAGAATTCACAAATCCTTTTCAAAATAAAACTTGCATATCCATGTTGATGGAACTTCAGTTTGGGAATCTAATTCAAAACAATTTGTTCAGTACAACGATTCGAGATTCGAGCGCATAACCTTGGAATTAGCATGCGTTAAAGAGAAATTACTGGTCAGCAATTTCTTTTTAAAGTTTAGTTTAGAGATACAGCGAGAAAACTGGCCTTTTGGTCCACTGAGTCCATACCGACCAGCGATCCCCACACATTAACACTCTCCTTCACACGCTGGGGATAATTTTACATTTATACCAAGCCAATTAATCTGTACGTCTTTGGAGTGTGGGAGAAAACCAAAGATCTCGGAGAAAACCCTCGCAGGTCACAGGGAGAACATACAGACTGCATATAGACAGCACCTGTAGACGGGATCGAACCCGGGTCTCTGGCGCTGCAAGGCTACCGCTAGCCACCGTCAGTGTTTCTGTCGGTGTTCATTTAAAGCCACACCAATCCTTTTAGCGTAACACACTAGTTGTGGAAAGAAAAAGTAAAGATAGGTACTTGTTTTGGAAACATTTATAAAACAGCTGCAAAGAATATAGATGGATTTCAATAATTGGCGCATTATAAAACATTTATGGCATACAGAAGTCGCTGGTGAAGCCAGCACCAAATTATAACAGATGAGAGCACCATTAAAAGTGTTCCTACATGTCTTGTTAAATGGCACAAGTCCAAAATGTCACAATTGTCTATTCGCTTCTGTCTGATTATCATTTCCAGGCTTTTTTTCTCCTCCATTTCAAACTTCAATATTTTGTTCAGTCATTTCATAGACTGTCTGCAATGAAAGAACCCACTTTTCATGTGTTCAGAAATGTGCTAGCTTGCCAATTGCCTAGTGTCTTTTTCTACTTACAACTTTGAGCTCAACAATAGTAAATTCCACCTCCAACAGCCAGATTCAATGCAACATAAATGGTTGCCAAATCAAGATAACTCCAGGTTTTCCCATTTGAAGAAATTTTCACATAAGACATCCAATGTCATGGCAAATAAAAACATTCACATGGCCATTAGGCACAAGCCAAGGATGCAAGGAACGCATTTTTATTTTCTCTTCTTGTCTCAGTCTCAGAATGGACACAAACGACTACAGATGCTGCAATCTGGAGCAAAGAAACAAACTACTGGAAGAACTCGGGGTCAGCTGCTTCCGTGAAGACAAATGGGTCAAGACCCAGGGTCCTTTGCTTCAATCCTACCTGATAGTATCTGAACTACTATCTACCTCATTGGAGACCCTCTGACTATCTTTACACTGGGGATGGTTCGATTGTAATCATGAATTGCCTTTCCAGTAACTGGTTAACACACAAAAAAAAACTTTTTCACTGTATCTGGATACACGTGACATTAAACTAAACTAAACCAAATAATCTCAAGTTGTCTTTGCTCAGATGGTTGGAGGACTGTGGAATTCTGTGGATGCATGGTGGTTGAATATTTGAAACTGGATCAAATTGAATCCAAGCCAAAATCATGCTGGACCAGACTCCCTACCCTGGATCACCACCTGCATGACTGGACCCGATGAGAAGGGCCAAGTGGTTAGTGAGAACCAGACAGTGTGGGCCTCAGGTGGTGTCACCCATGGGCAATTAAGAAGGCAAACATGAGGTGGAGTTTCATCTCCCAAAGCAGTGTGGTTTTCTGAACTTTTGGATCTCTCAAAATGTCATTCAAGGGCATAGAAACATAGAAAATAGGTGCAGGAGGAGGTCATTTCGCCCTTTGAGCCAGCACCGCCATTCATTGTGATCATGGCTGATCATCCACAATCAGTAACCTGTGCCTGCCTTCTCCCCATATCCCTCGATTCCACTTGCCCCTAGAGCTCTATCTAACTCTCTATTAAACTTTTAAATTTATCTAGTGAATTGGCCTCCACTCCAAGTAAGAAAACTTTAAGAATACACAGTTTAAAAACATTAAGGAGAAAATAATCTCACCTGCACAAAACAAAGTGCTGGAGGAACTCAGCAGGTTAGGCAGCATCTGATCATGGGAATGGACAAAGTTTCAAATCCAGACCCTTCTAAAGATTAATCCAAGGGTGGTCCCCGACATGAAATATTGCTTGTCCATGTCTTCCACAGATGCTGCCTGACCAGCTGAGTTCCTCCAACACCATGTTTTGCTCAATATTCCATTGTCTGCAGATCCTGGGTGTCTTAATCTCCCCTGCATTTTGCCTCCTTGTCTACAGGCAGATGACCCCCCACCCCTCCCCCTCCCCCCCATGGACTCAAATCCTACACCAAGCCTGGCAAAGGATTAGCATGACAATTCCTAGACTTCAAATACAACTTGGTTCTGCCACTGGATCCATGGGAATCCACTGAACGAACACATGGACAACCTATAGTCACCAACTTTTGTTTTTCCACATGTGCATTGCCAAATCAAGGTCAAGATTAACCAAAGGTTGAAATGGCTGAACCCCGACAGTTCTTTAAAATCATAAACTCCTGCCTTACACCAGCAATGAGCAAGACAAAGCTGGAATAAAGAATCACCCACGCGCTTTCTAACAGCAGAGCATACTTGAAAAAAGATCTATTAAGCAACTTTCAGACCTCAGGAAAAAGAACTATAAATTTGAAATACACAAAGTATTTTGTTCACCTTTAATGGGTTGCACACAACACCTAAACAGATGACTTGAAATTACATGGTAGGGTTTGCTACACAAGTAACTGAGTTGGATGGAGCCTGCCTTCGCTTAAAAAGTAAGCAAAATTCCCAAATTACAGCTCAAACCCAGGATGCCCTGCTGGATAATAACTTACGGGGAGTCATCACGAATTATTACCTGTTAAAATTACAGAATAGCATGCCATTCTGATATCGTAGTCAGAGCTGACAAAGGCCTATGCAAGCAAACAGACACTGCACAAGTAATATACCCAGTGTCTTTTGTAACAGCGTCTTATTGTAATAATGGTACTTCAAATTCCAATCTGTTGAAATTCAGGAAAGCAACACTGAATTTGAAAGAGCCCGTCTCATTTTTATTAAGATCGAGTTACTTGCTGCATTGTTACTTCATCGCCAACAATTTATTTCATACTTCACACGGAAGCATAACTCTTTAAAGGATCAAATACCAAAGTAGATTCAAGTACATTGGAATCTGTGTCAGATGGAATTCTTTACATTGTGTATTTCAGTGTTGAATTGCCCATGTGGAATTTTCCAGTCAGTTTTGCTGGTGGTTTAACACTCCTCTGGGGAAGTAATTGGGCACGAGAATTCTAGTGCAGATAAAAATGGAGTCAAAGACAATTAAAAGAACCCAGGAGGGGCAAATGAATTGATTTCAAATTATGAATACAAACTACATTGCATTATTTGATCCGTGTGCATTGTGATATTGAAAAGTTCATAAGTGATAGGAGCATGGTGGTCTGCAGCACTGGGGTTCCGCAGGGAACAGTGCTAGCTCCTTTCCTGTTCACCCTGTACACTGCAGACTTCAGGCACAGCTCAGCAAACTGCTATCGACAGAAGTTCTCTGACGACTCTGCCATCGCCGGCCTCATCACAGACAACGATGACAGGGCGTACAGAGAACTGATCAGGGACTTTGTGGACTGGTGCCAGCGGAACCGCCTCCGGATCAACACGGGGAAAACCTGGGATATGGTGGCAGATTTCCGCAGGCGCAGCCATGTCCCCCCGACACCGGTGAACATCCAGGGAATGGACGTCGGGAGAGTGGACTCTTATAAGTACCTGGGTGTTTACCTTAACAATAAACTTGACTGGACCTAAAATATCAATGCACTGTACAAAAAGTGCCAGAGCAGACTTTACCTGCTGAGGAGACTCAGGTCCTTTGGAGTGCAGGGGACACTCCTACGGACCTTCCACAACACTGTGGTGGCATCAGCCATTTTATATGGAGTGGTCTGCTGGAGCAGCAGCATCTCAGCAGCAGAGGGGAAGAGACTTGACAAGCTGATCAGGAAGGCCAGGTCTGTCCTGGGTTGCCCCCTCGACTCAGTACAGACGGTGGGAGAGAGGAGGATGATGGCAAACCTAACATCGCTGCTGGACAACGACTCCCACCCCATGCAGGACACTGTCACTGCACTGAGTAGCTCCTTCAGTGACAGACTCCTTCACCCCAAGTGCGTGAAGGAGAGATATAGGAGGTCCTTCCTTCCCGCTGCTGTGAGACTGCACAACCAGCGCTACTCCTAGCAGACCAGTCAACAGACCATTTAACAGTAACAGTAAAGAAAAAACACAATAAATGATGACAATTATCCTTATCTTTATTTTTATTAATAATGAATGTCGCTTGCTATCCACATTGCTGCTGTAACACTGCAAATTTCCCCAGTGTGGGACAAATAAAGGAATATAGGCGGCACGGTAGCGCAGCGGTAGAGTTGCTGCTTTACAGCGAACGCAGCGCCGGAGACTCAGGTTCGATCCTGACTACGGGTGCTGCACTGTAAGGAGTTTGTACGTTCTCCCCGTGACCTGCGTGGGTTTTCTCCGAGATCTTCGGTTTCCTCCCACACTCCAAAGACGTACAGGTATGTAGGTTAATTGGCTGGGTAAATGTAAAAAATTGTCCCTAGTGGGTGTAGGATAGTGTTAATGTGCGGGGATCGCTGGGCGGCACGGACTTGGAGGGCCGAAAAGGCCTGTTTCCGGCTGTATAGATATGATATGATATGATATGATATTATTATTATTAGAATTAGGCCATTTGGCCCATCAAGTCTACTCTGCCATTCAATCATGGCTGATCTATCTTCCCCTAACTCCATTCTCTTGCCTCCCCCCCCCCCCATAACCCGACACCTTTACTAATCAAGAATCTATCCCTGCCTTAAAAATATCCACAGCGTTCTGTTGCTATGATTTCCAGATTCACCATCATCTGACTAAATAAATTCCACCTCATCTCCTTCGTAAAGGAACATCCTTTTATTCTGAGGCTATGACCTCTGGTCCCAGACTCTCCCACCAGTGAAAACATCCTCTTCACATCCACTCTATCCAGGCCTTTCACTATTTGACCCGATAGTGTTGACCCTAGTGGAATCAACTTCACTTTCAGTACTGTAACCTTGTTATTATCCAGCCCAGCAAGAGACTGAAAAGACTATCTGTGTAACAGCAGAACAAAAAAACCTGGAAAAGAGAAAGAAACAGCCCCTGGAAGCACTAAAGGGTGGTGGAGAATCATTTCTAATAAAACAATTCATGACCTTGTCTAAGAAGTGGCAATCATGCCAGAGGATATCAGATGTGCCACAATTGTGACCGTCCTTGTCATGAAAGGACACAAATCTGATTACAGCTAGAACAGACTGTTCTTCAGCCATCTCGCACATGCAGTCATTGTCATCACCCCCCACCCTCCCAGTGGAAATAGAGCTCCCATTTAGTGTGGACTATCTTCTCCCGCAACTCCCTCCCTCCCCTACATACACTCGCCCCCGTCAAAAATGATACAATGGACACAATATTTTACTTGAATTGTTGCTCAAAAAGCAGCACCAAGCTTTTCCCAACCTCGCCAAAAGCCTTTTGCTCTGTCAGACTAGATGAATTATACATAAACCTTCTCATTTATTTATATTTTCATTCTGTGGGATATAGGGTTCACCAGCTGAGCTATAATTTAACTGCCCATCCCCAAGTGCCCTTGAGAAGGTGGTTGTGAGCTACCTTCTTGATCCACTGTTCTTCAAGGTGTGTGTGAGGAAGGGGATTCCAGGATTTTGGACCAGCTACTGCTGAGGACCAACAATATGCTTCCTGGTCAGGATGGCGTGTGGTTTGGAGGACAACGTACAGGTGGTGTTGTTCCACTTGCTTTGGTGCCCTTGACCTTCTGGCTTGTAGAGGCTGTGGGTTTGAAAAGTGCTGACTAAGGAGTCTTGGCGAATTGCTGCAGTGCAAATCGATGCTTCTGTGTATCAGCGTTGGAGTGACTAAATAATTGTGGATGGGGTACCTATGAAGTGAGGTTGTTGTGTCATGTATTGTGTCGAGCATCTTAGCTGTTGTTAAACCTGCACTCAGAGCCAAGTGGAGAGTATTCCATCACAATCCTGACTCGAGCAATTAATACAATTACACCAGCCCAAGGCAAAAGACAGACACCGATGAAGTCCATACATTTTTGACATAGTCCTTAACTACATTAATGCGGTTGATCTTAGTCTGATATTTTTCACAGTTGAAGTGTGAAACTATGTATAGGAATTGTGTACAGTGTTTCTGTGACATTGCTTTTTAACAGCATTTTATTTCCAACAGTAGAAATGATGCACAATTGAAAATACTTCTGTGCTGGGAATACAAATTGACAGAAAACACACAAAATATTAAGATCAACATGTTCAATACATTGAAAACTACAGAAAACCTTACAGCATTTAAAAATGAACATCACCAGGTCAGGGTGAAGGATTTTTTTTTTAGAGCTTAGGAATTAAATTACGTCACTAAAAATTAAAATTTGAACGCCAAAATAAAGTTCCCACTTTTGTTTTGAAATTAGTGCTTAAAAGATGTCAGTCATGTTTAAATTTAAAAAAGATGGGCCCTGCATTGAGTCAAGGGCTGAACATTCCGTTACTGTGCATTTAATTTTTTTGATCACATTGCATTCCAGGATTTACGATCCTTAAAAAAAAGGTTAAATAATGGAAAATTATCAGTTTGTGCAACGTCAGCCAAGGAGCAGATTGTGCAGTTAAATGCCAAAGCACTTCTGCAAACGATGCCACGCTCCTCATTAGCAATGGAAAAAGCACCACCCTGTTTTCAACTGTCTTGAAAAGGACTGGTTGCATATCCTCTTTACAATTTAACATGGAAAACCAATTCTGTCACTACAAGCTGAAAAGGACATAAGAATTTTAAAAAAACAGACAGCCTCTTTGAAAGACTCATTCCATTTAGATCTATTTTGTGGAGAGGACTTTACGACTTTATTCCTTCCTTCCAGGTCTTCAATTTTCCCTGTCCTCATTACCACATTTGACAGTAAATTGGGCCTTTCTCAGAACTTCTGTTTTATTTCAAAGTCCTTTTGATTGACCTATATCCCCTACCATCCGCCATTCACAATTGAACAATTACATCAGGCAAAAACAATATAGTGACAATGACACAAAGTGTTGGAGTAACTCAGCAGGTCAATCGGCTTCTCTGGAGAATGCAGATAGGTGACGTTTCAGGTTCGAACCCTTCATCAGACTATCAGGCTTGTATGGGGGGGGGGGGGGGGGGGAGAAAGCTGGAAGAGAGGTGGGGGCAGGGGAAAGTCTACATAGTGATAGGTGGATAGAGGTTGGGAGGGGGGCGGGGGTGGAGAAGATTGATTGACTGGCACATGGCTGAACGGCCAAGATGGAAAGATCAAAAAAGTGTGACATAAAGAGAGAAGAATGGAAAATGTGTGAAATGGGAAAACAGAAGTTGTAAAATAAGTGGGAGGAGATAACGGGTGGGGAGAAGGGAGAAATGGGTGTGCACCTAGGTGGGGCACATGGAAGATAGAAGAGAAAAGGGAGGCGGCTAAATTAAATAGGGCGTGGGGATTTTTGTAGGTGAGTTACCCAAAATTAGTGAATTCTAATGTTCATACCATAGGTTGTAAGCTACACGAGCAGAATAAGAGGTGCTGTCCTCCACTTCGCGCATGGCCTCACTCTGCCTAAAATTGATCCCATCCCCCCCCACCGCTCTTCCAGCTTTCTTCCCCCACCCTCACTACAGTCAGTCTGAAGAAGGGTTCCACCCCTAAATGACAATTAGCCATGTTCTCCAGAGATGCTGCCTGACCTGTTGAATTATTCCACCACTGTTTTCTTTGGGAACCCAGCATCTGTGATTCTTTGTACTTACATAGTAAAACTGACACTGTTCCAATTCCAGCCTTGTGATCATCCTGTTATGTCACTGGTATAGATTCAGCCGTCAAAAGCTCCAAAAAGCAGATTTCGCCAAGGAAAAAAAAGTTGAGAGGTATCTTTCAAGCTTCCTCTCATAGTGATCAAAATCATGAAGTAGCACACATACCCCAGTTTGCATCAATAGGGCCGAAGTAGAGATGGTTAAAAGCTTCAAATCCCTATGTGTAAATATCACCAGTAACTTACCCTGGGCCACTCATATTGAAGCAAAGACCAAGAAAGCACGCCAATGCCTCTACTTCCTTACAAGGTTTAGGAAGTTCAGCATATCCCCAACTACTCTCACAAATTTCTACAGATGCGCCGTAGAAAGCATTTTATTGAGGTATATCACAGCATGGTTTGGGAACAGCTCCATCCAAGACCGTAAGAAACGACAGCGCATTGTGGACGCAGCTCAGACCATCACACAAACCAACCTCCCTTCCATTGACTCCATTTACACCTCATGCTGCCTCAGCAAAGCCACCAGCATAATCAAGGACCTTGCACCCCGACCAGTCCCTCTATTGCCCTCTCCCATCAGACAAGAGGTATAGAAGTGTGAAAATGCACACGTCCAGATTTAGGAACAGTTTCTTCCCAGCTGTTATCAGGCAACGGAACCATCCTACCAACAACAGTCCCTCATTGGAGGCCCTCGGACGATCTTTGATCAGACTTTACCATGTATGGGGTATGTTGTTCCCTTTATCATGTATCTGTACACTGTGGATGGATTGATTGTAATCATGTATTGTCTTTCCGCTGACTGATTAGCACGAAACAAAAGCTTTACACCGTACCTCAGTATGTGACAATAAACTAAATTCAAACTCCTAATTGTGTACCAGAATCGCTGCTACAATGGCTTGGTATCACATTGCTCTGAAGCAGTTTTGGAGTAGTCAGACTACATTGAAGTGGCATCAGTAACAGCTGCTAACCAGTCTCGTGATGTAATTTGAAATAAAAGCAAAACTTCATGCATGCTCGGAGCTTGAAGGGACAAATTCCAGATGGTTTAATGGTTCACTTCTGTTTTAGTTATTGTTCTTTCGCAAGCCAGTTTCATCTTGCATTGCAACGACATTCATCCAGTTCCACTTCATCACCTTTCCATCTGTTGGCTATCATCTGCAGATCAGCAATGGATGTGCAGCCAAAATCCTCTTCAAACACCAATAAGCAAAGCCAGAGTTTTGATCCTCAAATAAAAGCTCTGCTTTCTAGAACATCCCATGCCTCTCCCCAGGCTACTTAAGTCAAAACAGGCTGTGGTTTAAATCAGCAATGATTTGCAATGTTCCCAAGTTGAACTCCATGCATTAGTGTTCCCCTTCACTGGGGCAGCATGGTGACAAAACGGTAGAGTTGCTGCCTTCCAGTGCCAGAGACCCAGGCTAGATTCTAACCATGGGTGCTGTCTATACAGAATTTGTACATTCTCCGTGACCGGGCGTGTTTTCTCTAGAAGCTCTGGTTTCCTCCCTCACTCCAAAGATGTGCAGGTTTTGTAGGTTAATTAATTTCTGTAAACAGCCCCTAATGCATAGGATGGGAAACTGGGATAACTTGGAACTAGTGCACAGACAATTGTTGGTCGGCACAAACCCAGTGGGTTGAAGGGCCGTTTCCACGCTGTATTGCTAAACTAAACAAAAAGTCTACACCCCTTCACAAACATAACCCATTTCCATTCAGATGGATTGGTTGCTCAACTATTAACCTGTTGGTAAAATCCTTTCACCATACTATTCCAATGGTCTAGTAGCCTCACATCTACTGCCCCTCATATTACTGCTCTGGTTTCAGATCACTCCAAACTGTATTCATGCATCAACCTCATGTTCACTAGAAGTTCACTTTAAAAAATACAGTTTAGTTGGTTCTTATCTCGTGCCCTCAAACCTCATTAGAAACTCCGAGAAACATTCCCGAGTTTGTAGCCATGAATTCAGCTATCTGGCACCCAATTCAACCTTGAGCAAACGTCGGACCACAGCAAAAATGTAAAGCAACAGGGAAAACTCCAAGGGTCAGGCACCATCCATGGTGGGAAATGGACAAGTGACATTTCTAATTGGGACCTTTCATCTACACTGAAAGAGCAGAGGAGAAGTAGCCAGTGAAGAGGTGGGGTTAGAGCTAGTGCAGATCTGGGGTTGACTGGCAGACAAGTCAGATGGCGAGGGGGAGGAGGAGGTGGAGATAGTAACAGAGGCTGGGAGATATGATGTGGAGAGCAAGATCCAACATCCGCGGCCTTTTGTTCTCCACTTATCATCTCCCAGTATCTGTTGCTATCTCTGCCTTATCCACCCCTTCCCCTACCTAACCATCAGCCGCCAACCAACCCTTCCTCACCTGGATCAACCTCTCCCCTACTAGCTTTTGTCCCACCCCTCCCCCACCTCCATAAAACTGGCTCTCCCTCTCTATTCCTTCAGACCAGATGAAGGGCCAACTGCCCATCTTCCCCCACAGATGCTGCCTGGTCCACTGGGTGGCGTAAGCAATGGCTGCCTCGCCAACAATCTGTCTGCCCCTTCCTTCTGTTGTTTTAATAGTACGAGTTAAATATATATTTAGAGTTCTTTAGCTTGGTTTATATGGGGGGTTGTTGGGGGAAACTTTTTTAATCTCTTACCTCAACGGAGATGCTATTCTTTTCCATATCGTATCTCTGTCCGCACTGCAGCCCAACACTGAAGAGTTGGCGGCCTCTTGCTGGAGATCGATTTGGGAGCTCCAGCAGCAGGAGCCTGCGGACTTTAACATTGTGGCGCTAGCGGTCCCTGGTTAGAGACCGACTTCGGGAGCTCCAAGCCGCAGGAGCTTCAACCGCCCCAACGCGGAGGCTTCAATCTTGGATGGTTTCAATGGATGGTTTGACTGCCCTGACCGCGGGAGAATAAACAGGGGAGAAGATTGGACTTTATTGCCATCCTTCACAGTGAGGAATGCGGGGAATCTGCTGTGGTGGATGTTTATGTTAACTTTTATGTAGGTGTGTTTATTGCTTTTTTTAGTATGTTTTTTGGACCTTACATGGGGGTGGTTGGGGGAAACTTTTTTAATGTCTTACCTCAACAGCGATGCTATTCTTTTCCATATCGTATCTCCGCCCACACTGCAGCCCAACACTGAAGACACGTGACAATAAAAGACCTTTGAAACCTTTGATCCCTCATGTTCCTCCAGTCACACTCCTTTTCGCTCTCGAGATTCCAGCATTTGCAGTCCCTTGGGCCTCCATTTTACTGACCCGCAAACCACATTTCTTTAGCCAAGTTTGCATTACCTGTTCAGACCCACAATGCATCGACAGTAGAGTTGCTGTCTTACAGTGCCAGAGACCAGGGTTTGATCCTGACTACGAGTGCTTGTCTGTACAGAGTTTGTACATTCTCCCCGTGACCTGCGTGGGTTTTCTCCGGAATCTCCGGTTTCCTCCCACACTCTAAAGACGCACAGGTTTGTAGGTTTATTGGCTGGGTATATTTGTAAATTGTCCCAACTGTGTGTAGGATAGTGGAAGTGTGCAGGGTCGCTGGTCAGTGTGGACTCGATGGGCTGAAGGGCCTGTTTCCACGCTGTATCTCTGAACTAAACATCACGTTGGCGCCTGTTGACTATATTTCTCAATATCAAGATGCATGGATATTGAGCCTTTCAGGGATAACTGGAAACCACCAACAACTTTGAATTATGGTGCACCCAGAAGCGACTCAAGCAGCCCATTTTATTTAAAAAAGTGCCGTATGTTTGGTTGATCTTGTGCCAGCACTACAAAAAGAGTTTATCTCACCTGCCTTACACCCATTGCATTACTATGCAAACTGCCCATTTCCTGCAAAATGCCTGGTAAAGCAACTTAAAGCCAAATAGGCTTCGGCTTTCATTCAGGGGAGCACTCAGCTTCATAGAATTATAGTATAGAAACAGGCCCTTCAGCCCAACCCATCCATGTTGACCAAGATGTCTATCCAAGCTAGTCCCATTTGCCTGCATTTAGCTGATATCCCTCTAAACCTGTCCTAACAATGTACCAGCCCAAAAGAAGTGTGTTTTTTTTAACATTGTAATTGTACACACCTCTACACACCCTCTGGAAGCTCATTCTACATACCCACAACTCCATGTGAAAACATGCTCCTTAGATCCCCTTTTAAATCTTAGAGAAACCAGGAACTACAGATGCTGGTTTACAGACATAAGTCATCAAAGATAGACACAAAGTGTTGGATTTTCTCACTGGGTCAGGCAGCATTTCTGGAGAACATGGACAAGTGACGTTTCAAGTCTGGAACCGAAATGCTACCTAACCTGCTGAGTTATTCCAGTACTTTGTACCCCATTTACATCTTTCTCCTTTCACCCATGCTCTAGATTTAGAACTCCACTACCCTGGGAAATAGACTGCGACTAAATACCATCTCCATGCTCCTCACAAGGAAATCTCCAAGGTCACCCCTCAGCCTCCTTCACTCCAAGGGAAAGATTCCCAGCCTATCCAACCTCCCCTTAACTCAAATGCAGTTCAATCAACATTTTGTAGAACTAATAGGGTCACAGATGGGGTGGCGGATGTATGGAACAAGCTGCCAGAGGAGGTAGTTGAGGCACCATTTAAGAAACAGTTGGGCAGGTACATGGATAGGAAAGGTTTGGAGTGATATGGACCAAATGCTAGCAGGTGGGACTAGTGTAGTTGAGACATGTTGGCCGGTGTGGGCAAGTTGGGCCAAAGGGCCTGTTTCCACACCATCACTCTATGACTAATACAAAGCAAAAGATCTTTAAACCATGGTTCTAAAATTATAGCTAAACTAGACCAAGTGGACCCGTTTGGGCCCACAACTCATTGGGTTGCCATTGTGATGTGGGGAAAATCACACTTGTTTTCTTTAAAATAAATGGCTTTTTTTAATTGAATAAATCTCAATGAAAAATCGCAATTTTTCTTTAAAATTGTGTTTTTTCTGCATTGGTCTAGAACCCTCCCCTCACTCCATCCCCTCAACCCCCCTTCTTCCCCACCCACTCCCCCCTTTCCCCTCCCAACCCCCAGTCACCCACCCCACCCCCCTTATCTCCCCTCCCCTCCATTCTTAGGGGCTCTCCGGCGGCGCCACCATTCCCGCCCGTCGGGTTTCCATTGTGACGTTGAACATGGAGGTATTACTGCGCACGGGCGGCTGACGGGCACAGCAAGTGGAAAAGGGATTTATTAAAGTTTAAAATGTGAATAACAAAACATAACAATTTGAACGTTAATAGGATTTCTTGATGCAGGAATTTTCAACATCAGCATCATTTCCCCTTTTCACAACAAGAAAGCGTTGTCAAAAATCCCCACAACAAAAGGCAAGAATGCCGCCAAAAGGCTCATCGTTCTTTTTGCATAGATCTCGAAGAGTTCTGTCCACTGCTTCAAAGCTCTCCCTCCTAATCATCGGGCACTCATCCCAAACAATCAGTCTCATACTTCTGATCAAATGAAGCATGTTGGAGTTCTTCTCAATGTTGCACATTGTATTATTGGTCACTTCGATGGGTATCTTGAATCGAGAATGTGCAGTTCTTCCACCAGGCAACAATGTGGCTGCTATACTAGAGGATGCTACAGCAAAAGCAACATCAACTTGACCTCGAACTTTGGAGAGGATCAAATTGGTGAGAATTGTTTTGCCCATTCCTGCTGGTGTATCAATGAAAAACATTGAAGGAACATTCCTTTCCAAGCAGCTGCACACATGGTCATACACTGCTCTTTGCTCAGCATTCAGCAGAGGATCTTTCTCTTCAATAAATCACTGTTGTTCAGGTCTATTGTACTGCAATTCACTCAGCAATTCTGGATTGTCTCCATCAAGGTTCATCCTTCCATGTCTTGGTAGTGGCACATGAAAGTATCCCAGTGTCTTCTTGTAATTCACAAGCTTGTCTTGAATGTACAACAGAGATTGATCATGATGCCTCTCATCAACCATGAAATTTGGATCATCGATTGTTCTCCGTTCTCTTTGACGGTAATTTTCAGATATTGAATTCTTGAAGGGATCCCATAATTGTCGAGAAGTGTTGATCTCAGCAATCGTCAACAAAACAACAAATCTCTCATTGCTTTGGGGAGTCTTGTCCGCTCAGCATCTTCCATCATCTGTTGCCAATGGTCGTCAGTTTACAACAAACCTCTTTCTATGCAGACATCTTTGAAGGAAGGAAGAATATGTCCATCATGCGTCCTCGATGAATCGAAGGATACTGGCCCTTTTACGTGATGGAGAAGCAGTCTCAAGTAGTAGAGGTCACATCTTGGAGAAACGGTATAAACTCGTCCCAGAACGTTGGCTTCAAAAATACCTGGAAGATCTTCCACTATCTTCCCAACCTTCCTTCTTTGCCATTCCTTATTGATCCATGTGTAAAATCGGGGTACATCAGCGTAGTACAGTGTTATTGCAAATTGATCTTGAGAACACAATTCCATGAATTCAGTTAAAGTTGTTCTCGTGATATCCTTATTTCTCGCCAGCCGACCAGCATCGACTCTGATGACGACTTGTTGTTCTTGTGGTAGATGTACCTGGAGTCGAATGACAGCGGGGCGTCTCTCATGAGTTGGAAATCCAAGGATTGATCCCACTGCTTCCGACGGACCAATGTATCTGCCAGTAAACACTGTGCAATTTCGTCACCCCATGGAGATGCCCCGCTTTTAGAGCGGCAGCGGGAGCAGCGGCGGCCATGATGGAGGCGCCCCGGGTTTACAGTGGCAGCGGGAGCAGAGGCAGCGGTGTGATGGCTCAGCGGGAACTGGAAAGCGGAGCGGCGGCCATAATGGAGACGCCCCGGGTTTGGAGCGGGAAGAAGAAGCAGCGATGGATCGGGGAGCAGAGGCGGCGGTGATGGCCGGGGGGGGGGGGGGGGCTCTGGGGCAGATCGGCGGCCATGACGGAGACGCCCGGGGTTTGGAACGGCGGCGGTGACACTCCCCCCACTTGGGCCGCGGAACCAAACGGGCGTCTGGGGGGAAGTGGGAGCTGAACGAAAATGATGACCCTCCCCCCAACTGTCACCCGGCAGCCATCTTACGTAAGTGTAGGCGCTGGTCTTGCGGCCATTTTACGCGAGGACCGGCCCCAACAGTGCATGCGCTGGTTTTTTAAAACTTTAAAATGTGAATAACATAACACCAATATTAATATAATATTAATATTTACCAACTTGAAAAATATACACCAATTTCAATAAAACTACCATTTTTACCATTAAAGCGATGACGGTGAATAAGGTGGGCCTAAAAATGTTGCACTATCATGTACAGTTTTGGCTAAAGTTCAGTCACAAACAAACAAACAAGAGTTTTAGTATATAGATTACAACCCAGTTTATCGACATATGCACACATATGGTGAAGCGCAGATACAATGAAAATGTTGCGTACAGCAGCATCACAGGCACAGACAAACACAACCTAAATTACAAATAAATTCGACAAGACAATGAAAAGAGAATGAAAAGAAAAAATTTCTGAGTGCAGTTTCTGATGGCGGGACCATAAAGATTGCATTTTCGCATAATAATTGGGACAGTGAAAAATGTCCTCATCATTAAATCCCACCCTTTGATCCAACCTATCAGTCATAAGGTCAGAAGTGATTGGAGTAGAATTAGGCTATTTGGCCCATCAAGCCTACTCCACCATTTATGGCTGATCTATCTCTCCCTCCTAAGCCAATTCTCCTACCTTCTCCCCATAACCTCTCACACCTGTCCTAACGGTGAATCTATCTATCTCTGCCTTTAAAATATCCACTGACGGCCTCCACAGCCTTCTGTGGCAAAGAATTCCACAGATCACCACCCTCTGACTAAAGAAACTTCTCCTCATCTCCTTCTTAAAAACAACGTCCTTTAATTCTGAGGCTATGATCTCTAGTCCTGGACTCTCCCACTAGTAGAAACATCCTCTCCACATCCACTCTATCCAAGCTTTTCACTATTTTGTATGTTTCAATGAGGTCCCCCCTCATTCTTCTAAACTCCAGCGAGTACAGGCCGAATGACGTCAAACACTCATCGTAGGTTAACCCACTCATTCCTGGGATCATTCATGTAAACCTCCTCTGGACCCTCCCCAGAGCCAGCACATCCTTCCTCAGATATGGTGCCCAAAATTGCTCACAATATTCCAAATGCAGTCTTATAGAGCCTCAGCCACATAGTCCACCTAGATCTTACTTGCTTCTCCCCAAATCAGGGACATTTTGTTTTCCCCTCAATTCCCCAGCAATTCACCAAGTGCTCACTGGTCTTGATCTATTTCATTGACAAGACTATTCAAGACTATTCAAAACATTTTTTTCAATTAACTGGTTTAGACATAGAAGAAGCCACGGTAGCGGCTCGGTAGCGCAGCGGTAGAGTTGCTGCTTTACAGCGAATGCAGCGCCGGAGACTCAGGTTCGATCCTGACTACGGGTGCTGCACTGTAAGGAGTTTGTACGTTCTCCCCGTGACCTGCGTGGGTTTTCTCCGAGATCTTCGGTTTCCTCCCACACTCCAAAGACGTACAGGTATGTAGGTTAATTGGCTGGGTAAATGTAAAAATTGTCCCTAGTGGGTGTAGGATAGTGTTAATGTACGGGGATCACTGGGCGGCACGGACTTGGAGAGCCGAAAAGGCCTGTTTCCGGCTGTATATATATGATATATGATAAAATACCACATCAAATTGTAGAGCTGGAAAAGATTTCTACATTGTGCTCAATTATTATTAACTGATAACAATTTATTATTTAATCTCCAAAGTCTGTAAAATAAAAGACAAGTCCTGCCTCTGCTGATCACATTATTCCCGTCAATGCTGCAATATAAAGACAAACAATGGCCAAGTTTACGAGTCATTGGGGTTAGGGGTTCGACCAAAGATCAATTTTAACCTGCGAGAATATTTCCAATCAAAAATAATGGTACCATTAAATATTCAACATATTTACAACATGGTCACCAAATCATTTGGAATCCCCATAGCTTCTGGTGTGGTGGAAAATTTGCCTTTGTCCACCATGAGCACAAAGAGATCATTAAAATTCCTACCTCTGACTGTTTTTAATGTATTATTTTTGAATAGATTACTTGCTGCACTTCTTGCTGCAGAAATGGTGTTAGATTTCAGCTAGTAAAGCCAAGTATATTTGACAGATTTGCACCAGACTAACCTTGTTTGCATTTCTTGTTTTTGATTAGAGTTTGTCATAAACTGCAAATAAACTCCATAGAAAGAAAACTAGTTATTAATTTCTCGAGAGTCTCAAAAGATGCTGCTGACTAAGGGATGGTTCAAATAATTACCACAGTAGCAACCAACCTAGATCAAAGCAGAGGCCCAATTACCGAATACACCCTCATGCAGCAAAACAGGCTCATTTCAGAAACAATTCACAATAAGTTTTTTTTTTTTAAAACTCCATTAATTGTTAAAATCGAAACAAATACCAGATA
The DNA here is from genome assembly GCF_053455715.1 of Rhinoraja longicauda. Classification (NCBI taxonomy): domain Eukaryota; kingdom Metazoa; phylum Chordata; class Chondrichthyes; order Rajiformes; family Arhynchobatidae; genus Rhinoraja; species Rhinoraja longicauda. Next base: position 66,914,253 of record NC_135957.1, on the reverse strand, counting down.
GCCAGCAATGCTGGAGAACCAAAGAACAGGAAACAGCTGCCAAGATCACAAACAAGTATAATCGTTAACACACATAAACAAAAAACTGCCCCATGATATTTTTACATATGCTTGGATGAAGCAAATTGATGTGAGCAGATATCTTCATTTGAGCTGCAATTAAACTTAAACCTTTGTTGTGGTCAAAATTATTTCCAGAAACTAATATGCATCTTTGGATTAATACTTCTATACATCTTTTCCAGATTGACTGTACTGAGAAAGTAAGCCAATTCAAAAATGTAGCAAGGAGACTGCAGCAGTGTAAATTTCCTGACCATTGCTTTTTGTTTAAGTAAAGACAGATTTGCAATCAAAAATGTTGATTTTGACTTCCATTTTTGGTGGTGGAAGTCATGGGTTTGGGAGTGCCAGAGAGGCCAGGGTGAGCAATTGCAATGCCTTTCAAGAGTCAACAGTGTTAATTGTCATAAGCACTAAAAAACACTATTTGGGACCAAAACAATAAAATACTTACTTGCTGCAGTTTTTCAACATGGCAAATAAATGCAGTTATATGAGGTAAAGCGATCCTTTATAGTGCATGCCAAAGTACATAGTACAACATGAGGAGTAAAAAGTCAACAGTTGTTGGGTGAAGGAGTGGGACTGCGGATAGCGCTGTGCAGGGTAGTTCAAGAGCATTATGGCTATGACGACAAGGCAGTTCTTGAACCTGGAAGTAATGGTTCTCAGACTACTCTACCTACTTTCCAATGGGATCAGTGGGAAGAGAGCATGGCCAGGGTGGTACGGGTCTCCAATGATATTAGCTGCCTTCTTGAGGCAGGGCTTTTTATAGATCCCATTGCCAATATCAGTGATGGAATGGTCAACTACCACCACCACCATGCGACCAGTCAGTACACGGTCCACAGTACACCTGTAGAAGTTCAACTGAGTATTTGTCAACATACCAAATCTCCGCAAACTTCTGAGGAAGTAGAGGCATTGGTGAGCTTTCTTTGTAATCGCATCAGTGTACTGGAGCTGGAACAGATCAGAGATGTTCACACCCAAGAACTGGAAGCTGCTGACTCGCTCCACCACAACCCCATCGATGAAGTGCAGTTGCATAAATGCAGTTACCCAAGGTAAAGCGATCCTTTATAGTGCATGCCAAAGTACATACAAAGTACATACATTACTGCAAGTGCACCTGGGTGTCCTTGTATACCAGTCACTGAAAGTAAGCATGCAGGTACAGCAGGCAGTGAAGAAAGCTAATGGCATGTTGGCCTTCATAAAGAGATGATTTGAGTAAAGAGGTCCTTCTGCTGTTGTATACTGGGCCCTGGTGAGACCACATCTGGAGTATCATGTGCACTTTTGGTCTCCTAATTTGAGGAAGGACGTCCTTGCTATTGAGGCAGTGCAGTGAAGATTCACGAGGTTAATCCCCGGGATGGCGGGACTGTCATATGAGGAAAGATTGGAAAGATTGGGCTTGTATTCACTGGAGATTAGAAGGATGAGAAGGGATCTTATAGAGACGTATAAAATGATGAAAGGACTGGACAAGCTAGATGCAGGAAAAATGTTCCCAATGTTGGGGGAGTCCAGAACCAGGGCCCAGTCTAAGAATAAAGGGGAGGCCATTTAAAACTGAGGTGAGAACAAACTTTTTCACCCAGAGTTGTGAATTTGTGGAATTCTCTGCCACAGAAGGCAGTGGAGGCCAATTCACTGGATGAATGTAAAAGAGAGTTAGATAGAGCTCTAGAGGTTAGTGGAATCAAGGGATATGGGGAGAAGGCAGGCACGGGCCTTGTGGATGATCAGCGATGATCATAATGAATGGCGGTGTTAGCTCAAAGGACCAAATGGCCTCCTCCTGCACCTATTTTCTATATTTCTATGAAGGCACCTCGCGGCTTCTCCCATCTGAAAAGGATCAGCTCCTTTGTCTTACTAAACACGAGAGTAAGACTTGTTCTGCACCAGATTATTGATTTCCCCACTACATTCTGATTGGTCTCTACCCGTCATTCATCCAACAGTGATAAGGTTACATAGAAAATAGGTGCAGGAGTAGGCCATTCGGCCCTTCGAGCCAGCACCGCCACTCAATATGATCATGGCTGATCATCCAAAATCAGTATCCCGTTCCTGCTTTTTCCCCCATATCCCTTGATTCTGCTATTTTTAGCTGTGTATATGTGGGGGGTGATGGGGGGTTGGGGGAAACCTTTTTTCTAAATCTCCTCCTCAACAGAGATGCGACCTTTACCGTGTCGCATCTCCGTTCGCGTTACGGCCTAACCGTGGAGTCGGCGGCCTCCAGCTGGGATCGACCTTGAAGGCTCTGGTCGCAGGGCCTGGACTTACCATCTCGGAGGCTTCGGCCGTGGGCCCTGAGGACCGCAACATCGGGAGCTCGCAGGTCCCTGGTTGGTGACCGGCTTTCGGGAGCTCCAGCCGTAGCAGCTTCGACCGCCCCGAATCGCGAGGCTCGATCGACCCGCTCGCAGGACCTTCATCGCCCTGCGTGGCTCGGCCGTGGCACTTTCCATCGCCCGGTGGGGGTTTCAAAAGTCGGGAGCCTCGATCGCCTCGAGGCAGCAGTTTGACTGCCTGACCACGGGAGAAGAATGAGGAGGAGATAAGACTTTTCTTTGCCTTCCATCACAGTGAGGGTGTGCCTGGAGCAATCACTGTGATGGTTGTCTGTGTTAAATTGTAATTGTGTGTCTTGTGTTCTTTATTGTTTACTGTCAACCATTTATTGTTTATTGTCAACTATTTACGCCGGACCCTGACGTGAGAGGACGCTGGCGCTGTTTGTTCGCCGCTTCTCCGTCTGGATAAATCTTTTGCTTGTTTTTATGTCTTGTTTGCTCTGTAAAGCGTCTTTGAGTTTCCTGAAAAGCGCTATATAAATTAAATGTATTATTATTATTATTATTATTATTATTATTATTATTACAAGTGTAAATTGTCCCTAGTGTGTGTAGGATAGTGTTAGTGTGTGGGGATCACTGGTCAGTGCAGAATCGGTGGGCCTGTTTCCGCGTGCATCTCTAAACTAGACTAAGTTGGTATTCATTGCAGTTATAGTGCATAAATGTTGGAAGACTGAACACTCAATGCTAGTACACTGGCTGCCAATCAAGCAGCTAGTTGTGCCCTGAGTAACACTTCATGTTGCTGGAGCTGCACTCATCCACTCATGAATTTTTTTATTATTTTATTTTTTTCGATGCATCAACATTTTTGTCAAATTTAATGCCAGTGTCTTCACTGTGTTCAAAGGCTGCAGAAGTAAACCTAAAGAAAAGTAACATTTCAGCTCTTGGGTTTTTAACAAGAACAGGGAAATAGAAAACTCTAGATGGCAAAGAAGGGTTGTGGAAACAAAGGGAATATCAGATGGGAAAGATCAGATGATCTCATGTGGCAATTAAGATCAGATTTAGCTTCGATGTCAGTGGTAAAGCTGTGGCACATACCCAACATATCAGTCGATTCAAATGAAAGCCAAGCCAGAGATAGTGGCGGGAAGATGTGACTAATTCAATGGTCCTTTATGGTCACGTGTACCGAGGTACAGTGAAATTTGATTTACCATACAGTCATACAAAAAAAGCAACATAGAACATAGAAATTGGTGCAGGAGGCCTTTTGGCCGTTCGAGCCAGCACCGCCATTCATTGTGATCACGGCTGATCATCCACAACAAGATACATAACTGCATAAAGATTAAACAGAGACTTAAACAAACACCACAGCGGCATGTGAGAATCCCCAGGGCACACAGCATAAGCAGAGACCCACAGCCATCAGTTCAATGTCCAGGCCACACACACACACGCTCCTTCACCGTGATGTGACCAGAGTTGTACCGACCACTGTCACTGTCTCTGCAGTCCCTGTCCGCCCAAAGTCAGAAAGCCGCCCGCACTCGCACTAGACTATGGGATGTCCTCATGGAGGTCACTGCACTCACAGCACGCCCTCCGAGTCCTCATCAGTGCAGGCAGCACGTCCATCTTGTTTTTCGGCGATCTCACGTTCCCACTGTGATGGAAGACAAACAGCGTATACTTTCTTTCCTCCCGTGGTCGAAGCCTCCGCGATCGGGGCGGTCGAAGTCGATCCCTAACAAAGGGACTGCCAGCTCTACGATGTTAAGACCACAGTGCAGACGGATTTACGGTACGGGAAAAAGTCACATGTCCGTCGAGGGAAGAGTTAAAAAAAGTTCCCCTCAATCCCCCCCCACATAATACAAAAACTAAAGATACACTACAACATACAAGTAAAAACAGACTCAAAACAACAAAAGAAGAAAGGGACAAGACAGGCTGTTGGCGAGGCTGCCAAATATGGCGCGGCTGCCAAATATGGCGCCACCCGGTCGTATTAATTCTGACAAACAGAGACCGAATGTTGAAGAATTCTATAATCAAATCTTATGATGCCAACTTAAACTGATCTCCTCTGCCTGTACATGATCCATATCCCTCCATAAATATGTGTCTATCCAAGTCTTAGATGCCACCATCTTAACTTCCACTACCACCTGGCAGTGTGTGTCACCAGGCACCCACCACTCTGTTGGGAGGGGGTGAGTTGGGGGGGGGACTTGCCCTGCACATCTCCCTTAAACACTATCCCTCACTTAAAGCCAATCCCTATAGTCTTTGACATTTTTAACTGTGGGGGGGGGGGAAGAGAGAGAAAGTGCACGACTTACAGGACAACCAGCGTCTAACCTGTTGGTGTTCATTATATCAGTCACTTGTGCACTGCGAGTCCTATTCTGCTGATAAAGGAGACAAATTAGCCCAGTGCTTGCTGGCGTGAACTGCTTCGGTTGCTGAGGAGTTGCGAGTGGAATTGAACATTGCACAATGAACAGGCTTTCCATAACTGCCCTTGCCAAATAGGAAAATCAATAAAACAGCTGTGGAGGGCAGAGCCTGGGAAACTGCTCCGAAGAACCTCTGTCGTGATGCTCTGGGGCCAAGATGATTGACCTCCCGACAATCTCTAACCTTTTTACAAGATGACTCAAAGCATTTTATATTGAGTATCCAATTTAAAAGGGCACCAGTAGCTACATGTATACTGTCTGAGTGGAGTGCAGTCACTCTGTAAATCAGCTTTCTGCCCACGTTTAGGCTACGACCATGATGCAGAGTGGTTACGGCCAACGCAGGCAGTTATTTGTGTTGTATAGCTTAATAACACAGTTAATGATGACTTCCATCACATTGATGAATAAGATTAGAATAATTGGGCACAAATTAGCCAAAGTGGATTAGTCTTGCGATTGGCGAGAAGGACACAACTATGCAAAATTTCCAAATCAGGTATACGCCTATGTTGGAACTGCACGCGCACAGCTTGGCTTGAGGCACAGCTCATACTGAAGTGCAGACTTTCAATGGGGTAGCTGGGATGTTGTCAAATCCCACAATGTCACATATAGGCCATGATGTCAGCTACCTCTTGACTTCACTTGGAGTGAATCCAATTGGCTGGAGGTCAGATTATGTGACAGTTACTTTAGGAAGACACTGGATTGGAACATCTATTTGGCACCAAGGCTGAACAGGGCTGTGAATGTTCCAGCCTTGTCTTTCACTCTTACAAGGAAGAGACTCAATTTTGCACTGCTCATTGACCCCGAGTAGATTCTTTGGCTTGAAATGAATAGCAGAGTAAGAAATATGCAAGGCCACAACGTGCTGCTCCTAGTCCAGCACTTCACAGCTGCCAGACCTCCTCTCTCTCTTTCCTGTAGTCCAGTCAAAAACAAGGGATGGGAAGCAGGTAACTTGCCCATCAGTTCTGGAGTCAGCCAATCTCCCTTGTCTTGCTGGTGTGGCACAGCGGTAGAGCTTCTGCCTGACAGCGCCAGAGACCTGGGTTCGATCCCGACTGTGGGTGCTGTCTGCAGTGAGTTTGTAAGTTCTCCCTGTGACCTCGTGGGTTTTCTCTGGGTGCACCAGTTTCCTCCCACACTCCAAAAACATACAAGTTTGTAGATTAATTGGCTTTGGTATAATTGTAAATAGTCCCTAGTATCTAGGATAGTGCTAGTGTATAAGGTGATCTCTCGTCAGAGCAGACCCGTTGGGCCAAAGGGCCCGTTTCCGCACTGTATCTCTAAAGTGTGCTACACAGAACCCTTTGCTGCATCCATCAGAGGAGACATGAGCATAAGAGGGATGGCATTGCCAGGCAATGGGGGCACTCGGATCAAAGCTTCCCTGTCCCCGTCTTCTCCTCAGATCCACAATCAGACTTGAGACCTGATGGCCAAATTACTCGCTTCCCATCCAATGTTTGGATGCCCTACAGACATCCATGTAGTTACTGATTTCCCTTCCCCAAAGCCTTCCCTGTCAAAGGCCTTCGGATGTTGCAAGCAGACCAAAAGTGCCCATTCCTCTGTCCTGCACATAGGCAATGATATCCCTGAGCAGCAGCAGGCTGCCAGAGACAATTCTGCCAAGTACAGCACAGGTTTGGTCTGGATGGTTTGCCCGAGCATGAGCAGACTTGACCTAGCTGGCAATGGCCTTAGACAGGATCGTATAGTCCACATTTAGTAGCAAGATGGGTCTCCAATTCCTGATGTAAATTCTTTCCCCCCTTAGACGAGGGTGACAATGCTTGTCCTCGTTGAGTCTGGCGTGCTTGCAGCCAAGAGCATTGCCTTGTATTCGTCCAGCAGGTCGGGGCCCACCTAGTCCCAGAGCAGAGTACAACTTGGCTGGAAACCATTGATTCAAGGAGTGTTATTAGCGTCAAAGGAACAGATGAAGCCAGGCAGTCAGTGGATGGTCCAGAGAGTCTGGACAATTCTCCTGCTTCCTGCCCTCCAACACCTTAATGATAGAGGACAGGAAGTTCTCTCGATCTTGGATTTGCATTTTATCAATTTGGTGCACTTTACAGACTTATGCACTGACAAAAATTTCAGACGATTTTTAATTATATTCACATGGTTGAGCCCCACTGCCTTTTGCTTTGCAGCTTAATGCCCTTTGTCATTTATGTTCCTTCTGCCTGCCTACCCTTCAGTATCTTGTTATTGTTCATTCCCCACCTCCCTCTGCACTCCCTGATTAACATGCATTTCTCCAATTCAGATTTAAAATGTTATGATTCAAATGATTTTCCTCTGAGGCTGTTGGGCTGCTTAGTATTTACTATTTTTAATTCAATTATCCAGCATCACATTTAAATTAATAGTCCCCATAGACAATAGGTGCAGGAGTAGGCCATTCAGCCCTTCGAGCCAGCACCGCCATTCAATGTGATCATGGCTGATCATTCTCAATCAGTACCCCGTTCCTGCCTTCTCCCCATACCCCCTGACTCCGCTATCCTTAAGAGCTCTATCTATCTCTCTCTTGAATGCATTCAGAGAATTGGCCTCCACTGCCTTCTGAGGCAGAGTATTCCACAGATTCACAACTCTGACTGAAAAAGTTTTTCCCCAGATTATACTTGACATAATAAACCACTTTTTGTTTTTAATTGTCAAGCATTGTAATTGCCTTTACCTATACCAGCTCTCTCCCCACCCCCCTCTATTGCTGAACTACTTGAATTTTAATGATGTAGTCTTCCATTATATCACCAGGTTGGTGGACACACAATAGCCACCACCTTCCATCTTCCTTCTCCTACCACTGACTTCACAATTTGCAGATCTTCTATCCTTATCTCATCACTGGCCTTTTCATCACTTATCTTTTCATCACTGCCCTTTTTCCAACCATTTGCCTATCAACCCCCCCCCCCCCTCCCTTACCTGTATCCACCTATCACTCACCAGACTTTGTCCTGCCGCTCCTGAGCTTTCTCCTCCCACCTTCAGCCTAAAGAAGGGTCTCAACCCAAAATGTCATCCACCCATGTTCTCCACAGATGCTGTCTGAACCGCTGAGGTATTCCAGCACTTTGTGCCGTTTTTTTGTAAACCAGCATTTGCAATTCCTAGTATCTACAACATCCAATGTATTCCATTTAGACAGCTGTTACACAGAGAGAAGAGGTGAGGTTTGTGTTAGTGTTTGAATTTTTAAAAAATCTCAACTTAGAAAGAGTTCCAACACAATGAATTAATCAGAAACAGCATTTCTGTTCTTCTCTCCACAGATCTTGCCCACCTTGCTGAGCATTTCCAGTACTTCATGTTTTTATTTTCATGTTGCCGACAACCACTGAATTTTTACCTTTGATCTATCTCAATGAGGATTAGCACCGGAAGAAGTGATGTCGGAATGAAACTTTAAGATCTTGTCGAGCAAGAAGGAGCTCCATTAGAGATCAACAGATAGCAGGGTTAATGACTTTCATTACGAGCTAAAAATAATGAACGAGGCAGGATATGGTTAGATCTTGGAAAATTGCCCTTTTTTTTGCAGAACTGAAATGAGAGTTGCATAGCCATTAAATGAATAAAGGAAGCAAGGTACCATTATTAGTCACAACACAGGCCCAGTCATGTAAAACAAAATCAGTTTACTGGATGTGGAACAGCATGGGGGCAAGTTCAATGTGAAAGAGGAACATAAGAAAATAACTGCAGATGCTGGTACAGATGCAGATGCTCCCACCCCCGACATCAGTCTGAAGAAGGGTCTCGACCTGAAACGTCACCCATTCCTTCTCTCCCGAGATGCTGCCTGACCTGCTGAGTTACTCCAGCATTTTGTGAATAAATGAAAGAGGAACAGTTCATTGCAACACGCGATGAAAAGAAAAAGGGTTAAAATCAAAATGGAACAATGAAATTCTTACTTGCTGCAGCACAACAGGTTTGTAAACGCTGTACTCAATAGAAAAACAAAAACCCAATATAATGAGTAAAAAAACATAACCCTGGTGCAATCAAGGTAGTTCGTAGTTTAGAATGTAGAAACAAAGAACTGTTGAAGGTCGACACAAAATGCTGGAGTAACCCAATGGGACAGGCAGCATATCTGGAGAGAAGGAATGGGTGACGTTTCAGGTCGAGACCCTTCTTCAGACTGATATCAGGAGAGGGGGCGGGACAAAGATAGAATGAATGTAATCGGAGACAGTAAGACTAGTGGGACTACATTCTATCTTTGTTCTCCAACTCGTCTTACTGACTCCGACTACATTCTATCCTCATCCCACCCCCCTCCGCTGAAATCCAGTTTGAAGGGTCTTGACCCGAAACGTCACCAATTCCTTCTCTCCCGAGACGCTGCCTGACCCGCTGGGTTACTCCAGCATAGTGTATCTACCTTTGATTTAAACCAGCATCTGCAGTTCTTTCCTACACAAAGAACTGTCGACGCTGGTTAATCCACAAAAGGACACAAAGTGCTGAAATAACTGAGTTGGAGTTCGTGGTGTTCAATATCTTGGTTTGTTGGGAACAGACTATTCCTGAACGTTACAATTTTCAGACGCCTGCACCTCCTTCCCAATGGCAGGAGCAAATTGAGAGTGGCTAGGGCGGTGGGTTTTTGATGATGCTGGCTGCCTCTTATCGATCCCTTTGATGGTGTGGAGGGTAGTACCCGTGATGGAATGGGCAATGTTTACCACTTATCGTAATCACCTTCATTCCTGGGCGTTCAAGCCATAACTGAGGATGAGGTGTCTCATTAGAGCAGAACAAAGGTCAGAGACAGATAGGTCAGAGCTGGAGTGGAAAATTAAAGTGTGATTTAACTGGAATTTGAGGGTCAGCCCTGCAGACCCAAACAGGTGCTTTGCAAAGCAGTCACTCAATCTGCGTTGGGTTTCTCCAGTGTGAAAGGGACTGCAGTGGGAGCACAGAATAACACACTGGAATGGAAGAAGTGGAAGCAAAGTGTTGCGGCCACCCAAAAGGGCTATTTAAGTTCTTGAATGGTGGGAAGGGGAAGAGGCAAAAATGGATGTTGCATCATTTTCCATTTGGAAAAGGAAAAGTGCTAATGAAAGATTAAACCAGTGAGTCGCAGGGGAAGCATTCCTTTGGAACGCTGAGGAAGGGAATTGACAGCAAAGACATGACATAAGATTTTGCTTCCACTTGAAATAAAAGATCACCATGCCTTCAGAAGTTAAGTTGGGCCTTAACCTGCAAGTCCTTCACCAAGTTGATATTTTTTCCTCATCTCCTTCAAGACCCCCATTCAAAGCCATCTCCCAACTCATTTTTTTTCAGTTTAATATTGGCTTTCATTTAAAACATTGTGCCATGGTAGATTGTTCCCCCATTTGCTGCAGAGTTTAAAATTCATAGTGTGGTTGTAAAAGGGATAAGTACAAAAAACAACCCCAATTTGACAGACTATCATGGTTAAAAAAAAGTGTAAAGAATGACATTGCCTAGTGATAAATTCTTCAAGTAGTGAGACCACTTCTCCGTACACTTTCAATTCATTTCTTTTCAGAACTGAAAAGTTTCCAAGAAACTCACATTCCCTTGCGTCATCTTACTGCAGTCAACCCTTCAACAACCTCTCAGACATTGGTCAACACCAATTCAACTTGGCTGGACAACACTTGACCAAAGCTGTATTCTTCTCCATCAGGCTCTGGACCAGAAGGAGTTTCCGCAATTATACTTTATTTTCTGCCTTTGCCAGCGAATTTCTTCCAGTAAATGTCGCTCACTTAACGTTCTTTAAACAGATGAAACTCAAAATTTCACGTGGCATAAAAACATCTTGGGCTAATTCAGACACAGCAAGGTTCCCTGCATTCTGTTCTTGTGGCAAACCTCATTTTAGAAAAAAAAGATTCCAAGCTTTCTTGCTAAATGTATGTGCCAAAATAAACTGTATATCCCATGCTGCATACGAACCAGTGTTTCCATCCATGGGATACAAATGGGCAAAATAGATCATCTGCAAGGCTTACATGGCAATTCTCCAAAGACAATCAGGGAAGAAAGACTGTAGATAGGGCAACATCCAGACAAAAATGTATAGTGCCCTCCATAATGTTTTGGGAAAATGACCCATCATTTATTTATTTGCCTCTGTACTGTACAATTTGAACTCTGTACTCCAGAATACCAAAATGTATAAAAATGTATAAAAATGGACTTTAATAAAATCTGACAACGTGCACTTTAACGACGTGATTTTTTCTATTACAAATGTCAAATTGTCCCAAACATTATGGAGGACACTGCTGTGCACTAAGATATATGCAGCATTAACCTTTGCTCAGTTCAATGCAATTGATCTTTTGGCGAGGCTCATACCACAGCTTAAAAGTTAAAAAATTCAATCTCAACATCAAGCATTTAAAATCACTTATTTCCCCTCAAATTAAACAGGCAGTCAGTCCATCCACATGGAACCTGTGATCCGTGCATTATAAATATTCCTATAAGTTATCAATCTTGTCAGGGCCGGATTAAGCTAGTGCAGGACCTGTAGCTAAGGTTGCCAACTTGCTCACTCCCAAATACGGGACAAGGTAACGGTACCACCCCACATGTGACCTCACCCAGCCAGCAGTCACGTGGTCCCGCTCCACCAATGGCAGCCGCCCAGGCCGGGAGGCGGATTGCTACGCAACCTCCGTTAGGCAGCTCCCGGGCCTACGCTGTCCGGAGGTTAGGGTTGCCAACTGTCCCATATTAGCCAGGACATCCCGTATTTTGGGTTCAATTGGCTTGTCCCGTACAGGACCGTCCTTGTCCCAAATTAGGCTCGGGGGGCGCTGTAGGCCCAGACAGCGTAGGTCGGAAAAAAATGGAGATGCTGGTTAAAATCTGCGCCTACCTTCCAGAGGTCGGAACAGTGTAGGCCCAGGCATCGCCTAACGGAGGTTACATAGCAACCCGCCTCCCGGCCCGGGTGGCCGCCATTGGTGAAGCGGGAGCACTTGGCCGCTGGCTGGGTGAGGTCGTGTAGGGCGCGGGGCGGTGACATCCCCTTGCCCCATATTTAGGAGTGCTATAGTTGCCACTCCTACCGGAGGTAGACACAAAATGCTGGAGTAACTCAGCGGGTCAGGCAGCATCTTGGGAGAGAAGGAATGGGTGACATTTCAAGTCGAGACCCTTCCGAAGGGGGACCTCTGCGGGACCTCCATGAAACGGGCAGCGAGGACTTTGCCATGGATGACGAGGGCAACAAAAGTATCCACAAACTGAAGGAGAAGGCGAAGAAGAGGAAGGGGCGAGGATTTGGCTCAGAGGAAGGCGCTCGAACCAGGCTGCAAGAAGACTACGACTCCGTGGAGCAAGACAGCGACCAGCCAGGTCCTCAACGCTCGGAGGAGGGGTGGATCCTGTTTGCGACAGGAGTCCACAAGGAAGCCACCGAGGAGGACATCCACGACAAGTTTGCCGAGTACGGTGAGATCAAGAACCTGCACCTCAACCTGGCGCACCGGCTACCTCAAGGGCTACGCTCTGGCGGAGTACGAGATCCAGGCTACAAGGAGGAGCAGGCGGCCATGGAGGGTTTGAACGGGTCGGAGCTGGCCGGGCAGCCCATCAGCGTGGACTGGGGCTTCGTCAGGGGGCCCCCTGGGAGCAAGAGGAGGAGTGGCCGCAGGAGAAGCCGAAGCTGGCCGGACCGGAAGCGTCACTGAGCCGGGACGGAGTGCGGAGTGACCGGTGGGACGTAGCGGCCGGCACAGCGCCGGGGACCGAGACACGCCCGCAGATCGCCGTGCACAAACTGAGCCGTGCGTCACGGGGGCCGTTTAATCTCAGTCGGGACTGTCATGGGGCTGGGGAGAGGGTGGGGAGGGAAGGGTAAGGTTGGCTTGTGCAAAACAACACTCAGAAATAAAGTATTCTAGTTTTTAAAAAATCTTCAGTCTGAAGAAGCATTTAGTGCAGGGCCCTCGAAAGTGCAGGGCCCTCGAAAATGCGGGGCCCGTAGCATATGCTACTAGGTTAATCTGGCACTAAATCTTGTGCATTGGTGGCATATGGGGCCAATCATTCTAGCCAACCGGGGATAAGGCAGCCAAAATGTTTAAATGCAATAAGAACAGAAAATGCTGAAAATACGCAGGTCAGGTATCATTTGTTGAAAGGGAAACAATTAGCGTCTCAATAAATTAGAACTAGGTAAGAAAGATAATTTAAAGCTCCTGGCAGGAGTCAGGGGAAGGATGGGAAAAAGAATATTCCCACAAGGCCAAGGCCAGAGCAATAAACAGAACAGAGCTGCATAACAGGACCTCCAACCCATTATATTTCGATCAAATACGATGCCACATTCAGCTAATCTCTTCGACTGGTGAGCAGTTTATGACAGACATGTAAAAGCTGTGAAATGATTGGCAGATCACTGTAAGAGAGAAAAAATTGCACATGGATGATATATAACAGAATTGGCAACGGGACTCCCAGAAAGTAGGGTGCTTTTAAAAAAAGTGAGATGGTGAGAATTCAAGGTATGCAGGTACTGTAGCTGTTAGAATGATGGGCTGGGCAGACACAGGGAGCTGCAGACGTTGATTAACAGAAATAAAGACAAAAGGCTGGACTGACTCAGCGGGTCAGGCACTTTCTCTGAAGAACATGGATAAGCTGTTTCAGCATAGACACTGCATCTGACGTGGCAAGTCAAGAAAAGGCAGGTGCGAGCAAGAAAGCCTGGATGACGAGAGAAATTGAGAATCTGGTCAGAAAAGAAAAAAAGGAGGCATAGGCAGTCAGGATCAAGTGCATCCCTGGAGGAGTTTAGGACATTGAAGAGCATTCTCAATGAAAGATCAAAATGAGAACAAAAGCACTGGCAGATAATATTAAGGAAAATTCAAAGACATTTTATGTACAGTAAGGGAAAGAGGGTAACGGTAGCAATGAGTACATAACGTTCTGTACTGGAGAGGACAAAAAGGAGATTAAGAACCTTGCAACTTAGTGTCAACACAACAACCCCTCCCTCAATATCAGCACGACACAGGAGATTGTGATAGACTTCAGAAAGCATTGCAATACGCACACCCACACCATTGAAGGTGCCAAAATAAAAATGGTCGAAAGCTTTAAGTTCCTAGGAATAAATATCACCAGCAATTTGTCCTGGAGCAGCCTCATCAAAGCAATGGCCAAGGAAGTGCATTAATGCCTCTACTTCCTTAGATGGCTTAGGATGTTTGGCATGTCCCAAATAAGCCTCAACATGAAGACTCGGGAGCTTGAACCACTTAACAGAGATGTCTTGAAGATTATAGTCAAGGAGATGCTACACATCCAAATGGACTCGAACGTAAATAAAACTCCCAGGCCTGATAACATGTATCTGAGGCCTGATAACATGTATCCGAGGACACTTGTGGAAAGCTAGTGAAATAATTTCAGGAGCGCTGGCTGAAATATTTCAGCCAGCGCTCCTGAAATTATTTCACTAGCTTCCCACAAGTGAGACATGGGTGAGGTGCTGGATGAATGTTGTGCTTATAGTGGCTAAAGGGGTGCAAGTTAAAGCCTGGGAATTATAGATCAGTGAGCCTAAAACTCATGGTAGACAAGTTATAGTCATAGAGCCATGGAGCGATGCAGTGTGGAAACAGGCCCTTCAGCCCAACTCGCCCACACCGGCCAACAATGTCCCAGCTATACTAGTCCCACTTGCCTGCGCTTGGTCCATATCCCTCCAAACCTGTCCTATCCATGTACCCATCTAATTTATTTCTTAAACGATGGGATAGTCCCAGCCTCAACTACCTCCTCTGGCAGCATGTTCAATACACCCCCTACGCTTTGTGTGAAAAAGGTATCCCTCAGATTCCTATTAAATCTTTTCCCCATCAATCAATTAGACAGCTGCAGCTGTTTCCGAACACTGCTGATCGAGTCCTCACAAAGACCAAGAAAGTGGATCACATCAGTCCAATTCTGAGGTCTTTACACTGGCTTCCAGTCTGTCAAAGAATTCATTTCAAAATAGTAGTGATGGTTTATAAAGCACTGAATGGTTTAGGGCCAAAGTGCATTTCTGATCTTTGCTACATTATGAACCATCCAGGCCTCTCAGGTCGTCTGGGACTTGTATGCTTTCTGTCTGTCCCCATAGTCAGAACTAAACTTGGAGAAGCAGCGTTTGGTTTTTATACGCACCACCTATATGGAACAAACTCCCAGAAAACTGCAGGTCTGCTGCAACTCTCAGTTCTTTTAAATCGAGGCTGAAGACTTTTCTGTTGACGCTGCCTTTTATTAAATCAAATAATTATTCATTTCTTACAGTGCACTGTAACTTTTATTCTTGTATTTTATACCCATCATTATATTTTAGCTTGCTTTTATTTTCTATTCACATTAATGACTGTTTTTAAATTGCTTTTCACTACTCTTTAATGTTTTATGTAAAGCACTTTGAATTGCCTTGTTGCTGAAATGTGCTACATAAATAAACTTGCCTTGCCTTTCCACGACCTTCACCTTGAACGTATGTCCTCTGGTCCTCGATTCCCCAACTCTGGGCAAAGGACTGTGCATCTACCCGATCTATTCCTCTCATGATTTTGTACTCCTCCATAAGATCTCCCCTCATCCTCCTAAACTCCATGGAATAGAGACCCAGCCTACTCAACCTTTCCCTATAGCTCACACCCTCTAGTCCAAAGGCAACCTTTGCCCTTTGAACGTTATAAAAAAAAGGAATTTTCCTATGTACGTCTCACATTGTTTTATGATCAAATGCAAAATGGGTGCACCAAAAAAAAAAATCAGATAAAGGCAATTTAATATAACAATCCCTGCTGCTGAAAATGTTACACATTAAAATGATGTAACAGTATAACAGCTCAACAGGACCAGAATAGCATTTGTCAGACCACATTTGGTGCTTTGGTTAGCTAAACAAGAAAATATGCATTTCTGAAATTGCATGTTCAGCAATACTTTAGCAGACAAAAGAGAAACAGCTTTGGTAGCAATGTGCTTAAAAATAGACAACTGAACTGTGCTTTAAACATTTTGCGTTAATAAATTACACAAAAGCCAAGCACACATTCAAAGTCTATACTTGAGAAAAGTCACAAGTGCAGTGCTTAAATACTAATTTCATTGAAGGAACAAATGGGGAAATCAGAACAAGTCCCGTATTTTTTTAAAGCAAAGTTCATATGTAACACAAGTAGTATAAGAAAATAACTGCAGATGCTGGTACAAATCGATTTATTCACAAAATGCTGGAGTAACTCAGCAGGTCAGGCAGCATCTCGGGAGAGAATGTCACCCATTCCTTCTCTCCCGAGATGCTGCCTGACCTGCTGAGTTACTCCAGCATTTTGTGAATAATTCATATGTAACACAGCATCTTCTTATTTTATCCACTGCATCCATTCACTGCTGTTCAGTTTGCAACTGTTCTGAGCTAATGGCCAGGATCAGACCGTGATGTTTTATTAATCGCTGGATTGCAATGTATTCCACATGAAACCACATCTGACTGGAACCACAGCAGAGCACAATGTGGTATACATAATTTAAAATCATTTGTTTAATACTCAATTGAAAGGGTTTGCCAAGGAAATGAAGTTAGTGTAACATTTCTCATTGTGAAAGTGTTTTCAAATATAGGCCCAAAATCATTACTTGTACGTACTATAATTTTACATACTATCCAGGCAGATCATACCATACACAAATAAAACATGTAACCCAAAGGAGAAAATTGAGTGCAAAAACTTTTAAGAATGCAAAGCCGATTCACAAGATGTCGATACAAGATTGTTTTCCATGCGGGTGAACAAAAGTGGACAAGCACTTAAAACCAAGAAGAACAATTTCTTTCCTTGGAAGGAAGAGAACCTTTGGAATTCTCTATGCCACAAGGCAGTGGATGCGAGGTGATGAAGCATCTTCAAGGCAGAGAAAGATTTATTTTTGGTCTAGGGAAGGGAAGGGAACAAGAAATAAGAAAGTAGAAAGATATCAAACACCATATCTTAATCTATGTCGAGCAAAACACAAAGTGCTGAAGAAACTTAGCAGGCCAGGCAGCATCTGTGGCGTGAAATGGGCAAGCGACATTTCGGATCGGGACCCCCCTTCTCCATTTCCCTTCCCACATGCTGCCCGACCCGCTGAGTTCCGCCAGCACATTGTGTTTCGTTTAAGATTCCAACATCTGCAATCCCTTACTTTATGTTGAACTGGCTCTCACAGGTATTTGGAAATCAAGAACGTATAAATCAGAGCAAATTAAAATTTGGCAGGAATTCCACTGTTGAGCCTTCACAGAACCCATCATATCATATCATATCATATATATACACAGCCGGAAACAGGCCTTTTCGGCCCTCCAAGTCCGTGCCGCCCAGTGATCCCCGTACATTAACACTATCCTACACCCACTAGGGACAATTTTTACATTTACCCAGCCAATTAACCTACATACCATGCAAATTCCCAAAGATCAGTCTTCCAAAACAAAATGCAATTGTTGGAATCAAAAACCATGTTCATCTACGTCCCACAAAACAAGGCAATTCATTATTGATTTCACCTATAGATAACAAAAAGCCAACTTTTAACAAGCAAAGTCAAATGAAAATAAATGGAGGCAGCTGAGCAAAGGTCAAGAAAATATTTTGTGGAGCTCAAAATCCCACACATGTTGTGGGGGATAAAAAGGAGGTACAAATGCTTCAGGGAACTGCAGTTTTGGGCTAGAGTGACTACATCCAATTGCTCGTACTTGCAAAACCTGGCTAGATAATTCTCAGAGAGAATGGAGCATAGAATATCAGAGGCTCCATGCAATGCAAACTCAAGTGAGCAAAAATCACGTTAGCACGGCAGGATCATAACCAACACCCTAAATCCAGGCTTCAAGCAAACCATTGAAAGAGCACAGCACATGTACAATAAACACGTATTGACAAGCTGATCACATCCAGAGTTGGATTGAAGCCATGATAATGGCATACTCTTAGAGCGCAATACTGCGATGAGGCATAAACCTGGCTAACTCTTCAGAGAGATGTTTAGAACTTTAACTTATAGTTAACTTAAAAAGTTAAAGAAATACATTTTCTAATTATAACTCAGTGTTTTCGAGAACCTGCTGCATTCAAACTGGCTGCTGCTTTTCCAACTTTATATTTCAAAGATTTCACTAGTTGCAACCATATCAAAACATCCTGAAAGGGATGTGAAACATGCTGTGGAATTAAATCTCTTGAAACCAAGAGGAAAGAAGAGGTACTTTTTTTTTTTTAAACAGGCGTGGTATGAAAGGTATTTGTGACACCTGTCTTTCGTAGACTGCTTGCAGCCAAGAGAAACAATTAAGAAAATATGATTTCACATGCTAGGCGGTTAGAAAGAAATGATCAAATGGAAAGCAATGCTTAAAAAATGGTTACCAATTGTGGCAGAGCAATAAATCAATCTGGAAAGCACTAGACTAGTCAGAATGATTTCAAATGGGGCTTGTGGTGAACTAAGAGTACAAGATGAATTATTAGAAGGTGGTTAGGTCAAAGCCTTATTATGCTTAGTGTCAGCAAGTTTTAACGTGGTTGTGTCAACTACCAGGGTCTGATGTCACTTTGTCTCAGTTGTGGGAGTGGTGGAGAGTTTACAGGAAGAGCTAGTAATCTGTGACCCTCCCAAAAACTAGTCACACAAATACAATGCATTCAGAAAGTATTCAGACCCCTTCACCTTTTCCACATTTTGTTACGTTACAGCCTTAAATGGATTCAATTCATTTTTTAAAATCATCAATCTACACACATAGTAAAAAAGCAAAAACAGGTGTTTAGAAATTTTTGCAAAGTAATTAAAAAGAAATAAACTGAAATATCACATTTACATAAGTATTCAGACCCTTTATTCAGTATTTTGTTGAGGCACATTTGGCAGCGATTACAGCCTCAAATCTTCTCGAGTATGACGCTACAAGCTTGGCACACCTGTATTTCGGAAATTTCTCCCATTCTTCTCTGCAGATCCTCTCAAGCTCTGTCAGGTTGGATGGGGAGCGTCGATGCACAACTATTTTCAGGTCCCTCCAGAGATTTTTGATCGGGTTTACATCCGGGACACTCAAGGACATTTACAGACATGTCACAAAGCCACTCCTGTGTTGTCTTGGCTGTGTGCTTAGGGTCGTTGTCCTGTTGGAAGGTCAACCTCCGCCTCAGTCTGAGGTCCAGAACGCTCTGGAGCAGGTTTTCATCAAGGATCTCTCTGTACTTTGCTCCTTTCATCTTTCCCTCGATCCTGACTAGTCTCCCAGTTCCTGCTGCTGAAAAACATCCCCACAGAATGGTGCTGCCACCACCATGCTTCACCATAGGTATGGTATTGGCCAGGTGATGAGCGGTGCCTGGTTTCCTCCGGACGTGACGCTTGGCATTCAGGCCAAAAAGGTCGTTCTTGGTTTAATCAAACCAGAGAATCTTGTTTCTCATGGTCTGAGAGTCCTTTAGGTACCTTTGGGCAATCTCCAAGCGGGCTGTCATGTGCCTTTTACTGAAGTGTGGCTTCCAGCTGGCCACTCTACCACAAGGCCTGATTGGTGGAATGCTGCATTTGTGAGCGGAGCACCAAGGCACATTCCTTGTATATCATATCATATCATATATATCATATATATACAGCCGGAAACAGGCCTTTTCGGCCCTCCAAGTCCGTGCCGCCCAGCGATCCCCGTACATTAACACTATCCTACACCCACTAGGGACAATTTTTACATTTACCCAGCCAATTAACCTACATACCTGTACGTCTTTGGAGTGTGGGAGGAAACCAAAGATCTCGGAGAAAACCCACGCAGGTCACGGGGAGAACGTACAAACTCCTTACAGTGCAGCACCCGTAGTCAGGATCGAACCTGAGTCTCCGGCGCTGCATTCGCTGTAAAGCAGCAACTCTACCGCTGCAGTAACTCAGCAGGTCAGGCAGCATCTCGGGAGAGAAGGAGTGGGTGACGTTTCGGGTCGAGACCCTTCTTCAGACAGATGTCAAGGGGGCGGGACAAAGGAAGGATATAGGTGGAGACAGGAAGATAGAGGGAGATCTGGGAAGGAGGAGGGGAAGGGAGGGACAGAGGAGCTATCTGAAGTTGGAGAAGTCGACATTCATACCACCGGGCTGCAAACTGCCCAGGCGAAATATGAGGTGCTGTTCCTCCAATTTCCGGCGGGCCTCACTCTGGCACTGGAGGAGGCACATGACAGAAAGGTCAGACTGGGAATGGGAGGGGGAGTTAAAGTGCTTGGCCACCGGGAGATCAGTTTTGTTAATGCAGACCGAGCGCAGGTGTTCAGCGAAGCGATCGCCGAGCCTGCGCTTGGTTTCGCCGATATAAATAAGTTGACATCTAGAGCAGCGGATGCAATAGATGAGGTTGGAGGAGGTGCAGGTGAACCTCTGTCTCACCTGGAAAGACTGTTTGGGTCCTTGGATGGAGTTGAGGGGGGAGGTAAAGGGACAGGTGTTGCATCTCGTGCGGTTGCAAGGGAAAGTGCCCGGGGTTGGGGTGGTTTGGGTAGGACCACCCCAACCACCGGGCACTTTCAGGTGAGTTACTCCAGCATTTTGTGAATAAATCGATTTGTACCAGCATCTGCAGTTATTTTCTTATATTCCTTGTATATGCATACTTGGCCAATAAACTCATTCATTCATTCATTCATTCATTCATTCATTCAAGTCATTGCCTGCAGCACCAGTGACTGTGCATCATTATTACGAGTGCTTTGGCCTTAGTGCTTCATTCCCAAAGTGGAAGGGAAGAAAATAAAGTGATTTAGCAGGACTATATTCAGAACCAAAATTCATTGGAGCCATTGTAAAATTGTAAATGAATTTCATTTGAAGGCTGAAGTCTTTTTTTATTTCCAAAGAGTACTTTGTATTATTTTCTCCTGAGCACTGATAACTAATAAAACCAACCAGCTATCCCAGAAGGAATTTTGCAAATAGATTTTGCAAATTGCTCCATTAATTGTATAAAGAAACAAAGCGAAGGTGTGTCAAGAATTTTTTTTAGTGGCTCAAAACTGCAACATAAACTGTAGCCAGGATCACACTTTATGTTACACAAACCGTTGTGCAAAATTTACGTTGTTTCTTCACATGGCCAAGCTAAAAATCATTCTTCATGGGTTATTTTAGACTCGCCTGTTCTTCCCTCAGCTGTACAGTATAACAGGTTTTTTTGTTGGAAGAAATATAACGGTACAAGAACACATGCTTGTAAAACACCAGGAAGCTGAATAATAATCCACAAATCACTGGCGCTACAGGCATTGACTTGTATTTGTGCGACTAGCTTTTGGAAGGAACACAAAGTTCCAGGCTCTGCCTGTAAACTTCCCACCTCTCCTACGTCTGAGACATCTGGATCGATTGGCCAGGTGGGCGGAGGAATGGTTGATGGAGTTTAATACTGAGAAGTGTGAGGTGTTGTAATTTGGGACATCAAATAAGGGCAGGATCTACACAGTACATGGTAGGCCTCTGGATAGTGTTGTAGAGCAGAGAGATCTAGGAGTACATGTGCATGGTTCCTTGAAGGTCGGGTCGCAGGTAGATAAGGTGGTCAAAAAGGCTTTTGGCACTTTGGCCTTCATCAGTCAGATTATTGAGTGTAGAAGCTGGGAGGTCATGTTGCAGTTGTATAAGATGTTGGTGAGACCGAATTTAGAATATCATATTCAGTTCTGGGCACGATGTTGTAGGAAAGATATTGCCAAGCTTGAAAGGGTTCAGAAAAGATTTATGAGGATGTTGTAAGGACTAGAGGGTGTGAGCTATAGGGAGAGGTTGAGTAGGCTGGGTTTCTATTTCATAGAACGCAGGATGAAGAGGGGTGATCTTATAGAGGTTCACAAAATCATGAGAGGAATAGATCGGGTAGATGCACAGAGTCTTATGCCCAGCGTAGGGGAATCAAGGACCAGAGGACATAGGTTCAAGGTGAAGGGGAAAAGATTTAATAGGAATCCAAGGGGTAACTTTTTCCGCACAAAGGGTGGTGGGTGTATGGACCAAGCAGCCAGAGGAGGTAGTTGAGGCTAGGACTATCCCTCCATTTAAAAAACAGTTAGATAGGTACATGGATAGGACAGGTTTGGAGAGATATGGACCAGGCAGGCACGCGGGACTAGTGTAGCAGGGACAAGTTGGGCCGAAGGGCCTGTTTCCACACTGTAACACTTTATGACTATGACAAAGGGCATCAGATCCAGGTAATTGACAC
The DNA here is from genome assembly GCF_053455715.1 of Rhinoraja longicauda. Classification (NCBI taxonomy): domain Eukaryota; kingdom Metazoa; phylum Chordata; class Chondrichthyes; order Rajiformes; family Arhynchobatidae; genus Rhinoraja; species Rhinoraja longicauda. The sequence continues at coordinate 66,892,081 of NC_135957.1, read as the reverse complement.
AATCATTTCAAAACGTGCTAACACTAAGCACAAAGATTTGACCATTCTGCCTTCTGCTAATAATTCATCTTGTACTCTTAGTTCACCAGACAAGTCCCGTTTAAAATAATTCTGACAAGTCCAACGTTCACCAGTTTGGTTTACTGCCCTGCAACAATTGTTACATTGCTTCCCATTTTATCATTTATTTCTGTTTGTATTGCATGGGCTTGGTCGACAGATAGGTAAGATGCGACCGCAAACTCTATTCATCCAATCACTGTTTAGTAGGGCATGCAACGTCATTCGCATCTGATATTTAAAATACTATTTATTAGGTCAAGCAAATGACTGCTAATGAAGGGTATCAACCCTAAACATCACCCATTCCTTCCATCCAGAGATGCCGACTGTCCCGCCGAGTTACTCCAACTTTATGTGTCTAAATTCTCATTATATATATTTATTTATTTTTACACACACTGAGCTATCCCTGATTAAATGGAGCAACTAGCAAGGAGACCGCCGTCATACCAATAAATCTCAAACACAAAACACCACATTACAAAAGTCAAAATTCTACAGATTAACTTCAAAGACAAATTTCTCCCTTCCCCCCCTCCTCCCTCCCCCCACCTCTTTAAGGAGCATCCATACTTTTTTTGGAAGTTGGTCCATTAGCCACTTTTAGAACTTAACAGCATTTCAATTAAAAGAGTATTTACCCCAAAGCGCTTGAAAATTATTGTAAGAAAAAAAGAACTGCAGATTCTGGCCTATACCAAAGGGAGACCTAGGTTTCTACTGTTTGGAGCAAAAGAGGAGATAGATACGAATAAAATCATAACTGGTTTACACTGGGTAAACAAAAACATTGTTCCCATTGGCAGATGGCTCAAAAACCACACAGATTAAAAAGGATTTTCAGTAATAGACAAAAGAGATACAAGAAGAGTGCGAGGGAAAGCTTTGATTGAGAAGTTATTCTTTCCAAAAGTAATGGAAGTTAGAGTCAATTAGGTCTCTCCAAATGGAAATGAAGAGTAATGAGGATACTTGATGGGATTTTCTATTCAATATAAAGCAAAAGAGAATCATTCTACAACAGATAGAGCCAACGTCCTTTTTCCTGTGCTGCTATGATTTTTTTTGGCCCAATGATTCATACAGTTGTAACACAAAGTAGTAAATTGAGCCAAAAGAAAAACCAAATGAGCACACAATTATACAAAAATCAAATTTTAAGTGTTCAAAATTTTTTTTAAAAAGGGGAGAATGCTCTGAAAGTTACCTTCAAAAAAGGCTGGTTCTAATTAAGATAATGGTCACAAATTAAAAGGGACACCATAAATAGGGGTGGGTACCTGAAAAGGGTGAAAGATCCCCAAATGATTTAATAGAATGAGATCAATGAACTAGAAAGGCACTTTGAAATGAACATCAGTAGTAAACAATGTTCCACAACAATTTTCTCCAAACTTAAAAAGCATGTTAAACAAGAAGTTTACAGATGCCCAAGGAAAACCCTTTAAGAAAAACATGCACCTCCACATCTTTGAAATAAATTAAGGCTTTGTGCTTATTTTTCTGACTTGCTAAACAGCAATTAGAGTAGATAGGGAGAAGAAAATGTACTTGTATTATTGCCTTCAGTACAGGAGTATTCTTGTATTTAATGTAGTACTAGCTGCTGTGGACCCGTTGGGTCAAAACATCTCCTGCATTGGTCTAGCACCCTCCCCTATCCCTATCCCACTCCCCCACTCCCCTCACCCACCTTCCCTCACCCACTCCATCCCCCCACAACCCACCTCCTCCTCTCAACCCACTCCATCCCCCCTCAACCCCCCTTATCCCCCCTCCCCTACCCACTAATTCCATCCCCCCTTATCGCCCCCTCCTCCCCCTTTCCCCTCTTATCCCCCCCCCTCACCCACTCCATCCCCCTCAACCACCCTTATCCCCCCTTCCTCCCCTCACCACCCCCCCCCCCCCCGTCCAATTTTAGGGGCTCTCCGGTGGCGCCGCCATTCCCGCCCCGCGGTTCCCCTCTTCATTGGGGGGGGGCGGGAACCTCACCCCCCCCCCCTCTTCCGCTCCACTTCCTTATCCCTCATTGGCCGCACTCCTGTCACTCGTGCGGGTCCTGCCCCCCAACTGCACTGTGAAAAAATCACCTCATAACTGTTAAATCTTTACCCTCTCATCTTAAACATTTGCCCTTCAGGCTCCTCCTCTCTAGGAAATGACTGACCATTCATTTTATCTACACCCCTCTAGATTTAAATATACTTCTATAAAAGGTCACTCCTCAAATTCAATTGTCAAGCATCTAATTGTTATGTGTACCGAAACAGAACAATGAAATTTGTACTTGCAGCAGCTTAACAGGTCAGTAAACACTTTACTCCATAGATAACATCTTAAAAAGTTCAATAAGTATAAAACAATAGTAATGCAAAACAAAACCCAGAAGTCCCTAGTGCAACCAAGACTGTTTGTAGTTTAGTTGGTATGTGTAGTGTTCAACAGGCCAATGGTTATTGGGAAGAAGCTATTCCTGAACCTAGAGGTCAGTTTTCATACCCCTAAACCTTCTTCCCGGTGGCATGCATGAAATGAGAGCGTGGCCAGGGTGGTGTGGTTCCTTGATGATGCCGGCTGCCTTTGAGGCAATACCTCCCAGAGATCCCTTTGATGTTGGGGAGGTCAGTACTCGTGGAGGACCGGGCAGTGTCGTCCATTAAAATGAGCCCCAGCCTCTCCTTGTAACTCAAGCCCTCCAATCCCAGTTACATCGTAATGAATCTTGTATGCACCCTTTGCAGCTTAATGACACCTTTCCCAAAGTTGGAAAACCAGAACTGCGCACAGTATTCAGAGTGTGATCTCACCAACATGATCTTCCAACTCAATGCCCTGACCAATGAAGACAAACATGCCAAACACCTTCTTTACATCTCATCTATCAGTGTCACCACTTTAACAGAACTATTTTCCTGCATCCCCAAGTCTCCCTGTTCTACAACATTCTCCAGGGCCCTAACATTTACTGTGCTAATCCTGCTTGGGTTTAACTTACCAAAATGCAACTCCTCACACTTGTCAGAGTCCATTTGTAGTTTCTTGGCCCAGTTCACCTAGATCTTATTATTTTTCATAAGCTGTATCACTGTACACTAATGTTGGTGCCTTCTGCAAACTTACTAACCCCGTTAGCAACAATCATCCAAACTGGTAATACAGATAAACACTGAACTAACCACATATCCCTGCAGCACACCACCAGTCACAGACTTCCCAACTGTATAACAACACTCCACTACCACGTAGACCCCTTCCATTAAGCCAACTTTGTATCCAATTGGCTAGCTCACCCTGGATCCCATCTGATCTAACTTTCCTGGCTAGCCTACCATGCAGTCCTTGTCAAAAACCTTGCTAAGGTCCATATAGAATTGCTCTGCCATTGTCAATTCTCCCAGTCAAAAACAATAGATAATCCCAAGCCATGTTTACTATCACTTAGACTTTTGCTTTTCCAAATACCGTCCCACATAAGCCCATTCAGATTTTAACACATAGCTTTTTACTTATTTGACAAATGTTCTAATGGACAGGAATGTTTGTTGATTGATTTATGGACTTCAGTACACATAATGCTGGAGGCAAAGGATCTTTGATGTACAAGGTGGAAGAGTTTATTCATTTTCAAAGAATTTGTAGGGTGCAAGATCCAGAAGTAAGAAATAAAGATGTCAACAATAAAAAACAAAATACTGAGGGAGGGGACAGAACAGGCAAAGAACCAGGTGGCAGTGGTTCCAAGGGATTTGCATCACAAAACCATCTCCTTTGAGCTAGAAGAGAAAAATCAGAAGGCACCAGACCATTTTTCACACATTTGCCAGTATTCCAAGAAACGGTTAAAACACATGTTTTCAGTTTGTTCTAAAATGAAACAATGAGACGAAGTGAAAAAACCGAAACCAAAAAAAGTTGCAAATATTGCGATGGAAATCTGAAACAAAAACAGAAAATGCTGCAATCACTCAACAGGTCAGCTGTGTCTGTGGAAGAGAAAGAGTCAACGTTTCAGGTCAGAGACCCTTTCGGCGTACAAGTTTCAGATGCCCATAATTTACAATTCACAAAGCTTCCAAACACAAAGTGAATGTAGAATCCACACCCAATCCTGAAGGAACGCATTTGAAAATAAAGATCAAATCAAAAAACTTGGAATTGCTCCTACTTTAAAAATTCTCGCCTCCAGGAAGAGAATAGATTTCTCATTTAGATGATCCAATGGATGGATAACATTTCAAACAAATCACTGCAATACTTTTTTGAAATCTGGAAATTTGCAATACAGCGATGAGATTGGTTTCGAAATTAAAGCTCTGGCCAGACCAAAGCTTACCCTGTTACATTTAAAGGGTGTGGAGATTACAGAATGACTGATAAGTTATTTCTTAAAAGTAGTACGTTTAAACTACACCAAAAGCCAGCATTTGTTAAAAATTGCCACGAGTCACGAAACTGAACATTTGCTTCTGACCTCAAATCAGCAAACCACCAAGATTAACTAATGCCTGCCCATTGCAAAGTGAAACATGCGCTGTTTTAATTTGTATAATATGCATATATAATATCAGTGAATTTAAATGGTTTTGCAATCTGGTTACTCTCGGTGGGACATTAAACAATAAAGGTTTCAGTTGTTCTTGGCTGCAATGGCACACACACACACACACACACAGTCCAAGCTTCAGGTCGGGCTTCGGAGAGGGAGTGGCTCTCGTTCCCAACACAGAGGTCGCCCACCAGTGCAGTGCGGGTCTGCAGCAACACTACTTGGAGCTCAGCCTCAGAGGAGGGGGAATTCCTGCTCCTCGTTAAAAGCAAAACATAACGTGCAGTGCATTGTCTTTCACCAGCACATCGAAGTTGCAAAACAAAAAAAAAAAGGGAGGAGGAGGGGGTGAGGATTGTATAGCGATCAGCCCAGCCTACAGGGACAAGCCCAAACAAATCTCCTTGCCCAAACAGAGCGCTTCTCCATTTAAAGCCACAGGGACAAAGGCAACGGCAGCTGAACAGGGGAATCTGCTCACCAGCGGCAGCCTGAACCCTTGCAGAGTCTGCAACACAAGCCTTGCAACAACCCTGCCTTTTACCTTGTTGAGGTGCGGGTTTCTGGTAATCTCATAGCCCCTTCTCCTGGTGTACACCAGACTTTTGGATTCGCCCTTCATCTTCTGCAGTTCCCAGTTGGGGGCACCTTCTCCTATTCCACTCTTCGCCATCTCTCTTCAAAGCCGGTTCCGGTGGAAAATGAAACCAGTGCCAAGGAAACCCGACCCGGCCAATGGTCTAATGAAATCTCAAGGCCCTTTGCAGCACCAACAGTGACACGTGTATCTATATTTAGCTGCACAATCTCATTGGAAAGGAAGGGGTGGATTGTAGCGAATATGTGAACCTGTCACAACCTTTGTTAGAACATAATGAAGCAATCAATGATGAGCGAAACCAACCCCTCCCCCCCCCCCCCAGGTATGATGATTGCTTTGCTGCATAGTCTAGGTAATTATAGGTTATGTCCATGCAATGCTACGTTTGATGTATTCTGAACAGTGTGCAGTTAAATGGGTGCCTTGATGTCCATGTTTAAATCAGCCTTAGAAACTTCACTTTCCCCTGCAACCGCACGAGATGCAACACCTGTTCCTTTACCTCCCCCCTCAACTCTATCCAAGGACCCAAACAGTCTTTCCAGGTGAGACAAAGGTTCACCTGCACCTCCTCCAACCTCATCTATTGCATCCGCTGCTCTAGATGCCAACTTATTTACATCTGCGAAACCAAGCGCAGGCTCGCCGATCGCTTCGCTGAACACCTGCGCTCGGTCCGCATTAACAAAACTGATCTCCCGGTGGCCGAGCACTTTAACTCCCCCTCCCATTCCCAGTCTGACTTTTCTGTCATGGGCCTCCTCCAGTGCCACAGTGAGGCCCACCAGAAATTGGAGGAACAGCACCTCATATTTCGCCTGGGCAGTTTGCAGCCCGGTGGTATGAACGTCGACTTCTCCAACTTTAGATAGCTCCTGTGTCCCTCCCTTCCCCTCCTCCTTCCCAGATCTCCCTCTATCTTCCTGTCTCCACCTATATCCTTCCTTTGTCCCGCCCCCCTGACATCAGTCTGAAGAAGGGTCTCGACCCGAAACGTCACCCATTCCTTCTCTCCCGAGATGCTGCCTGACCTGCTGAGTTACTCCAGCATTTTGTGAATAAATCGATTTGTACCAGCATCTGCAGTTATTTTCTTAAAAACTTCACAGATGGGGAGGAGGGAGGGGGGGAAATAGTGCTCAGTCATTCCTGCCATTGGGTCCAGGCTGGATTGTGCACTGAACCGGCCTGGATGAGGAAGGGGTGAGGTCTGCAGCATCAAAGAGCAGCAACTAGTGCCAATCCGTATTGTTCTACACTGACCTCTACTGGAAATGTATGCATATGTTTGACAATCAGGTGAATGCCAGATCAAACTCTACAGAACAATGAATGAGTGAATACTTTATTGTCACATGTGACAAGTTACAGTGCAATTCTTTGCTTGTATACCCACGGTATTGCAAATAGTGGCCACATAAAGGGCACTGACAACGTTACAAAGTATGCGCAGTATCCGTGCCAGGTCCCCCATTGTTCTCCCCCCCCCCCACTCCCCCCCCCCCCCCCCCCCCATCACAGCGGTCCCGCCACGCCAGGTCCCCGTTGCTTTTCCCCCTCCCTCACAGTGGTCCTCCTTTGTTCAGTCTGAAGAAGGGTCTCGACCCGAGACGTCACCCATTCCTTCTCTCCTGAGATGCTGCCTGACCTGCTGAGTTACTCCAGCATTTTGTGAATAGGTCCTCCTTTGTTCCTTCCCTCGGCAGCGGCGTCGTCAAGCTACGTGGTCTGTCTCATCCGCCAGTCGGTGCCATCGTCGATCGCCGCACATGACCTCTCCTCAAAGAGGGACCATTGAGGACTTCTTTGTCATTTGTCGGCACCTCTTTGCAAACTTTGTGTATGGAATGCAAAACAAACAAACAAGTGATAATAAAGTATCAGTCAATCAGTCATGCTCCCTTGTTTGCTCAACAGCTGTCTGGGTGCACACTATACTAATCACTATACGTGTGAAAGGCTCATGTTTTTGGAAGTATATCCCAGCAAAGGGTTAACAGATTAGAGGGTTATTTCTCTTGAACATAAAATCACCGAAATACATCATGTAGAAAAATTGAGTAGGAAGATTTAAATACTTGGAAAAGAGCTTGCCTGAGTGCCTACCCTTTTAAGTTAATGTTCCAAAAAACAGACATGATGTGTTAGGTGAATGTAATTTTGTCTGATTACCTCCTAGTTGAAGTATCCAGATCCATTATAGAAAGAGGATACAAGAATAAAGACTGTCCTAATATTGTCAGGAATTATGGAAATATCAATTGAAACGTATGTGCTTGTAGCTGTGGGTACATGCATCGATTTGATTATCTTTAATGGAAGTGAGCTTGTGGTCGGAACTGCACATTGTATTCCACGTAGAGTCCGATCATACCAGATCAACTTCAAGTCCATTCTTAAAAGTTATTTGAAGACACGAGAGGCTGCAGATGCTGGAATCTTGAACAAAAAGCAGGGTCCGGGAGGAACTCAGTGGACTTGGCAACGTCTGTGGAGGCAATGGACAACCATTTTTCAGGTTGAAACCCTTCTTTAGACTGAAGGAAGTGCCCAAATGCTGCCTGACCTATTGAGCTCCACCAGCATTTTGTTTTATGCCTAAAACTTATTTATTCAGCCTTTGTTTTCATGGTGCCTTAACACAACATTTAGAGTGGGAGAAAGCATGAGTTTCTCTTTTATTTTAGTTTACTTATGGTCTCTTCTGCTTTGCTTTACATCCAAAATAAATAGCTCAGAGTTTTTAAAATCTTGCATCTTAATTCTGCTTTCTCCAATAAAACAAGTGGAATTGTTGATTTATTTGCATAAATTATCAAAGAGGTTTATTGCCCTGCATTTTGCAAATAACATATTTTGAAAATTGCAAACATAAGCAATCCCGCAAGCTTGGAAATTCCCACCTAAGCTTCTCAACCTGCCAACAATTATTTTCTCCTTTAAGAGTCAGAGGGTGGTGAATCTGTATAATTCATTGCCACAAAAGGCTGTAGAGGCCATCAATGGATATATTAAAGGCAGAGAAAGATAGATTCTTGATTGGTAAGGATATCAGGGGTTATGAGGAGAAGGCAGGAGAATGGGTTTAAGAGGCGAAGGTAGATCAGCCATCATTGAACGGTGGAGTAGATTTGATGGGCCGAATGGCCTAATTCTGCTCCTATCACTTTTGAACATGAATTTATTAATCTAAGGTGTGCATTTTTACTGCAATTTATCTGCGATATATTTATATCCAAACCCACAAACTATAACAGCTAGACAGACAAGAACATCACCAAGTTTCACTCCCAGACACACATCATGCTGCCTTTGAATAATATAGCTGTTCCTTCACCACCTCAGAGTCGAAATCCTGGGACTCCTTCCATAACAGCATTGTGGGTAGACACAAACATCAAGGACTGCAGCATTTCAAGAAACCAGTTCATCTTCTCAAGTGCAATCTAGGGATGGGCAATGGAATGCTGGCTCAGCTTGCAAAGCCTGCGTTCATTGAATTGATTTTTTTTAAATTATGTTAGCTGTAATGAAAGTAACAAGTTAATCAAAAATTCCATGCAATTAATCACACTGAATAATTGCTGCTTAGTTGTTAATATCTTCTTCACACACTTCATTGTGAAGCTATCATCACTTGTTGTTCAAGCAATTGTAAAGTGTTCTACTTACCGTTTCACACAAAGGGTGGTGGGTGTATGGAACGAGCAGCCAGAGGAGGTAGTTAAGGCAGTCAGAAGAGTTCCAACCCAAAACATCACCGATCCATGTTCTCCAGGGATGCTGTCTGACTCACTGATTTACTCCAGCATTTTGTATAATTTCTTGAGAAGTTGCATGTAAATTGGTGTGTCAATTTAAACTTTGACCAAGATAAGCTCTGAACAAAATAAATATCTCGTGAGGCAAAATTTGATTGCTGAAACTGTTATATTTATGTGCAAGCAGATAAGGGTTGGGCTTGACAAAAGGACTGGGCTAAAATAACTGCAGATGCTGGTATAAATCAAAGGTATTTATTCACAAAATGCTGGAGTAACTCAGCAGGTCAGGCAGCATCTCAGGAGAGAAGGAATGGGTGACGTTTTGGGCCGATACCCTTCTTCAGACTGATGTCAGGGGGGCGGGACAAAGGAAGGATATAGGTGGAGACAGGAAGATAGAGGGAGAACTGGGAAGGGGGAGGGGAAGAGAGGGACAGAGGAACTATCTAAAGTTGGAGAAGTCAATGTTCATACCGCTGGGCTGCAATCTGCCCAAGCGAAAAATGAGGTGCTGTTCCTCCAATTTCCGGTGGGCCTCACTGTATATGGCACTGGAGGAGGCCCATGACAGAAAGGTCAGACTGGGAGTGGGAGGGGGAGTTGAAGTGCTCGGTCACTGGGAAATCAGGTTGGTTAAGGCGGACTGAGCGAAGGTGTTGAGTGAAACGATCATCGAGCCTGCGTTTGGTTTCGCCGATGTAAAGTAGTTGACATCTAGAGCAGCGGATACAATAGATGAGGTTGGAGGAGGTGCAGGTGAACCTCTGTCTCACCTGGAAAGACTGTTTGGGTCCTTGGATGGAGTTGAGGGGGGAGGTAAAGGGATAGGTGTTGCATCTCCTGCGGTTGCAGGGGAAAGTGCCCGGGGATGGGGTGGTTTGGGTAGGAAGGGACGAGTGGACCAGGGAGTTACGGAGGGAACGGTCTCTGCGGAACTGCATCCAAGGACCCAAACAGTCTTTCCAGGTGAGACAGAGGTTCACCTGCACCTCCTCCAACCTCATCTATTGTATCCGCTGTTCTAGATGTCAACTTCTTTTCATTGGCGAAACCAAACACAGGCTCAACGATCGATCCACTCAACACCTTCGCTCAGTCCGCCTTAACCAACCTGATCTCCCGGTGACTGAGCACTTCAACTCCCCCTCCCACTCCCAGTCTGACCTTTCTGTCATGGGCCTCCTCCAGTGCCATAGTGAGGCCCACCGGAAATTGGAGGAACAGCACCTCATATTTCGCTTAAGCAGCTTGCAGCTCAGCAGTATGAACATTGACTTCTCCAACTTTAGATAATTCCTCTGTCCCTTTCTTCCCCTCCCCCTTCCCAGTTCTCCCTCTATCTTCCTGTCTCCACCGATATCCTTCCTTTGTCCCGCCCCCCTGACATCAGTCTGAAGAAGGGTCTCGGCCCGAAATGTCACCCATTCCTTCTCTCCTGAGATGCTGCCTGACCTGCTGAGTTACTCCAGCATTTTGTGAATAAATACCTTCGAGCTAAAAGGACTGTTCTTCTGCCATATTGTTCTGTGTTCTATGTTCTATGTCTCCTCTCATTAATCCAAACTCCAGCAGATACAAGGCTAAGCTATCAAAATTTTTCTCCTTAAAACATGGGCCCAATTTGGGATGTTAGCCTGGTAAACATCCTCTGTTCTGTTTCTAATGCATTTATAGCCTTCCTTCAGTTAAAATAACCAAACCTTTATTGCTCATGGTACTCCAGATGTGGTCTCATCAATGTTCCTGCTTCATTGAAGCATTACCTCTGTACTTTTGTGTTCAAAACCACGAGCAATAAACAACACCATTCTGTTAGTTGCTATAATTATTTGCTCTTCTTAAATACGAGTGTTTAATTACAACCCAAATTCTGCTCAGCAATTTCTCACCATTTAGATAATAAGGTTTTTAAATGTTTTTTTAATTTTTCTTGCCAAATGACCAATTTCACATTTTCCCATTTGCCAAATCTTTATGTCCATAAGTTATAAGAGCAGAATTAGGCCATTCGGCCCATCATCAACTCCACCATTCAATGATGGATGATCTATCTTTTCCTCTCAGCCCAATTCTTCTGCCTTCTCCCCATAACTCCCGACACCCTCACTAATCAAATCAAATCTTTGCCTACATACTTAACTTAACTATCTGACTTCGTAGCCTCGTTGTGTCCTCTTCACAACTTGCCTTCCTACTTCCCTTCCTACTCCTAAGTCAGCAACCATGTCTTCTGTGCTTTCATACAACTCATCGTACTGTATATAAATTGTAAAGAAAAGTTGAAGCCACGGTACTGATCCCCAAGGTACACTACTCTGTTTATAACTTGTCAACCAGGAAAGAACTCCTTCATGCTTGGTCTCTTTTAAAGTAAGGGAGTCATGGAAATTAATGCAGATCCCTAAACAAAAGTGGTAGAAATTTAGACAAGAGAGAGTCTAACATTGCAACACCTTTTGTTTCGGATCTTGCTGTTTGGATCTCGCCACCATGAAACTGTCTCCCTTCTCCAAATTCCAGTTTCATCCGCTGGTCTCTGCTCTGGTGAACAGGCTATTTCCCCTCCTCCTCCTCCTCCTCCTCCATGACAATGCTTCTTTGTAGGACCGTTGTACAGAATTGACATGCTTGATACTTCAACAAGGCTGGTTTCACCAAACTGACCTGTTCAGGCAACAGCAGTGTTGCTTCAAAAGATCAAAGGTCCCCTTAATAATTACTTAGCTGTATCCATGAATATTGTTCTTTGCTCGTTTCGAGGTGAAAGCTGCAGTGGCAGACATAACACCCTCTCCAGCACCTGACAGCAACACCTTCACTGTGCAGGAGTATGATGTTAAGCGCGTGCTCAGAGCAGTGAATCCCAGGAAAGCTGCAGGCCCCGATGGTGTGACGGGTAGAGTGCTGAGGGAATGTGCAGACCAATTATCTGAGGTCTTCACAAAAATCTTCAACCTGTCCCTTTTAAAATCCACCATCCCTCCCTGCCTGAAGTCCGCCACAATCATCCCACTGCCGAAAAAGTCTGTCATCAGCGGCCTTAACGACTACCGTCCGGTAGCACTCACACCGGTCATCACAAAGTGCTTCGAGAGACTGGTCCTGCAGCACATCAAAGCCAGCCTCCCACCCACCTTCGACCCATACCAGTTTGCCTACAGAGCAAATAGGTCTACAGGGGATGCCATCGACACTGCTCTTCACACTGCACTGACCCACCTTGAACACCAGGGGAGCTATGTGAGGATGCTCTTCCTCGACTTCAGCTCTGCCTTTAACACGGTCATCCCGAGCAGACTGGTCACCAAACTTTCTGACCTTGGATTTTCCCAAACCATCTGCCAATGGATCAAGGACTTCCTGACCAACCGCCCCCAGACCGTCAAAATAGGCCCTCACCTCTCCTCCACCATTACACTGAGCACCGGCTCACCACAGGGCTGTGTGTTGAGCCCCATCCTTTACTCCCTCTACACTCACGACTGCGCCCCCACCCATCCCACCAACACCATCATCAAGTTCGCGGATGACACGACTGTGGTTGGACTCATCTCAGGAGGAGATGAGACAGCCTACAGGGATGAAATCCAAAGGCTGGCAGCATGGTGTTCAGTGAACAATCTTGTCCTGAACTCCTCCAAAACAAAGGAACTTATAATTGACTTTAGGAAAACCAGTGTAGAATACGACCCACTCTACATCAATGGGGTCTGTGTGGAAAGGGTACCCGCTTTCAGGTTCCTGGGTACGCACATCGCAGAGGATCTTACCTGGTCTACCAACACCATCACCACAGTGAAGAAGGCACAGCAGAGACTCCACTTCCTGAGGATCCTCAGGAAAACCAACCTGCAGGAGAAGCTCATGATGTCCTTCTATCGCTGCTCCATCGAGAGTGTGCTGGCATACTGTATAACCACATGGTATGCCAGCTGCTCAGAAAAGGACAGGAAGGCCCTTCAGAGGGTCATCACGACGGCCCAGAAGATCATCGGCTGCTCACTGCCCTCCCTGGAGCACCTGTGCAGCCTACGCTGCCTCAGTAGAGCAGGCAAAATAATAAAAGATCCATCCCACCCCGGCCACCGTCTGTTTGTTCATCTGCCCTCTGGTCGACGTTTCAGGTCGATCAAATCCCGAACAAACAGACTTAAGAACAGTTTTTACCCCAGGGCCATACGAGAACTGAACACTACCTTCTGCACTAGGCAACACTGTTAAAAAAATCTTTTGTACTTAATATAATTGTATTTATTTGTTTTTGCATTTATTGCATATATGTTTTTACGCACCGTCAGGACTGGCTATTTTTTAATTTCGTTGTACTCGTTGCAATGACAATAAATGAATATTATTATTATTAGTGTCTTAGATGGCCACAGCCACTTTGCGACTTGAAACTTTTATATAAATTATTTGTGGGACGAAGAGTGCATTAACATGTTGATGATTACGGCAGCTGTACGGAAAGAAATGGTTAATTAGCATAATTATGGCATTTAGTTGAGAATGTTAGTGAAATCCATTCCATTGATATGGACATTGATGATGTTTAGTTTGTGTACATTGCTGGCAAGGTCAGCATTTATTATCCTTTGCTAATTGCTCTCCTGAAGGTGGCAGTGAACTACATTAAAGAACTGCTAATTTCCTGCCAGTAAAGGAGCTACCTCAGTGTTGTTGGGTAGGGTTCCAGAACTTAAAAAGAGTAATAATGAAGGAATGTCAGTACACTTGCAAGTCAAGATTGTGGTGTTATTGCAATGTGCCTTTAAGACTACACAGGTCTATTGGTAGGGGGTCATCAGAGGGTGACAGGGAGGAGCCCGGCGGGAGCAGATGTGCGGTTGAATAAACACTCGCGTAAAAACACAGTCGGACTCACTGTATCTTTTTAAAGAACACAACATGGTGTCAGAAGTCCTGTAGGGTGCGTGAAGTGTACTTTGAGTCGAACAACTATCGTTTGGAGCTCGTTGACGGCAAAAGAGAAAGAAGAGTGCGACATGCAAGACGACAACGCACAGAGAGCCCCGGTAGGACCAAATGCTACATTTAGCATCCAGCCTCCGGAGCTGTCCGAACGTATGCAGCTTGACGCAGAATTGACGCTCGAAAAGGCCGTCAATATGGCGAGGCAGAGTGAGGAGGTGAAACGGCAACAATCTTCTCTGCGAGGTGACACCAGGACAGAGACAAGTGATGCTAAATCTGTGGACAGAGTGTATAAGAACAGTAGTAAAGGTGCCAAAAACAAACCTCACCAGGCTTATGGCCACCAACTCAAAACACACAGCGCCCAACACAGCAGGGGGAAAAGTGGACAGTGCCATAAATGTGGCAGCTCTCCGTCCCATCCAAGGCAGGATTGCCCGGCAAAGGATGCGAAATGCCATTTATGTGGGAGAAAGGGACACTACAAGCGTGTGTGTAGATCACCCAGAACCGTGCAGGAAGTTGAAGAGGACGAGGATGTTATGTTCCTAGGCAGCGTCACAGCCGATGGAGAGCCATGGATGGTAAACATCGACATAAATGATAAAAACGTGTCATTCAAAATTGACACCGGCCCCGATGTTACAGTCCTACCCCACACCGTGTTTAAAGAGATCTATAGAGACAGCGATCCACCTACCCTCCGTAAAGCAACCAAGCCACTGCTGGGACCCGGGAGGAGTCCACTAGAAGTTGTGGGCGTCGCTGGGCTGTTCCTGGTGAAAGGAGAGAAAAGGGTCACAGGCACTGGATGCTCTCCCTCCACGGATTCAGCGTTTCCGGATGCGCCTCATGCGCTATTCTTACTCCATTTCTCATGTGCCAGGAAAGTGTTTGTGGACAGCTGATACGCTGTCGCGTGCTCCTGTGAAAATGGGGGAAACGCCTGATGAAAAGGAGTTGTTTGAGAATACAAACATCTATGTGGACATGATAATAGAGAACCTGCCGGCAAGCACTGCCTACCTGGATGAGTTGAGAGCGGAGCTAAAAAGGGACAGTGTGTGCGCACGCGTAAATCAGCTGTGTCAGGAAGGATGGCCAACGAATAGCAACAGTGAACCGGCACTCAGGCTGTACTGGGCAGAACAAGCATTGCTCACGGTAAATGACGGACTGTTACTCAAAGGGGACAGATTAGTCATACCCTCAACTATGAGGAACGACGTGCTGACCAGACTACATGAAGGTCACCAGGGAGTGGTGAAGTGTAGAGAGCGTGCACGATGGTCAGTGTGGTGGCCTGGACTAAGTCAGCAGCTGAACGAATTGGTCCTCAACTGCCGGACATGCAGCAAAGAGAGACAGAACCACACAGAGCCGCTGATGCCATCACAATACCCAGGCCGACCATGGCAAAAGCTGGGAGCTGACTTGTTCATGCTGGGAAGCAAGAACTACCTGCTGGTAGTGGATTATGCATCGAGATACGTGGAAATCACTCCACTCAGCCCCACCAAGTCGACAGATGTAATCCACCACCTCAAATCAATGTTTGCACGTCACGGCATTCCGGAGACATTGGTCACAGACAATGGGCCTCAGTTTGCCGGAACCGCCTTTGCTGCGTTTGCAAAGTCATATGGTTTCCGCCATGTCACAAGCAGCCCGAGATATCCTCAGAGTAACGGGGAGGCCGAACGTGCAGTCAAGACAGTGAAGGGTCTCCTGAAGAAAGCGGCGGATCCCTACCTCGCTTTACTTGCATATAGAGCGACCCCACTGCAAAACGGGTACAGCCCAGCCCAACTCCTTATGGGGAGAAGGCTTCGCACTACGGTACCAACACTTCCAGCCCTGCTGAATCCTGCTCTTTCCCGACAATGAAGTGGTTGCGTGGAAGGAAAAGGAGAAGAGAATCAGAGATGCACAACGGTACAACCTGCGGCATCATGCATGGAGTCTCGACAGGCTCTTTCCCGGACAAGAAGTGTGGGTCACGGATCAAGGCGAAGCTGGAGCTGTGATCGGCAGCCACACCGCCCCCCGCTCTTACATCGTGGAGGGACCTCACGGGACGGTCAGGCGAAACCGTCGCCATCTAATTCCCATGAAACCCTTGCCGGACCAGAGTGGGGGTGGTATGAAAGAGCAACTCCCGGGTTGCATTCCAGAGCAGAGCTCAGCAGAACCACCAAAAGGGAACATTCCAGAGCAGAGCTCAGCAGAGCCACCAAAAGAGAACATTCCAGAACTGCCATCCACTCCCAGAAGCAGGTTTGGAAGAAGAGTGGTGAGACCAGATAGGTTGAACTATAAGTGGAAAAAAAAAGAGAGTTTCTAAAGAAAAATGTTTTTCTAATTTAGTGAAAAGGGTAAAATCTTTTTCACTAAGACAATGTGTTTACATTGTGTTGAATTAATTTAGTTCAGATAGGAACAGACCTTCCAGCTAAAGAGGCAGAATAATCCTCTAAGGTCTGGTGAATCAACCGCAGTCTACCGATTGATTCTAGAAAGGGGAGATGTGGTGTTATTGCAATGTGCCTTTAAGACTACACAGGTCTATTGGTAGGGGGTCATCAGAGGGCGACAGGGAGGAGCCCGGGGAGCAGATGTGCGGTTGAATAAACACTCGCGTAAAAACACAGTCGGACTCACTGTATCTTTTTAAAGAACACAACAAAGATGACAAATTAGAGGACTATCAGGTTGTATCACAGCTTGGTTTGGAACAGCTCTACCCAAGACCGCACCTAATTGCAGAGAATTTTAGATCTACCCCAGACCATCACAGAGATCTGACTTCCCACCATTGACTCCATCTACATTACATGTTGCCTCAAAAAGCAACCAACATAATCAAAGGTTTGTTCCACCCTGGTCGTTCCTTCTTTTCCCAGCTCCCGTCCTGAAGCTTGAAAGTGCACACCACCAGACTCAGGAACAGTTTCTTCCCCTCTGTTATCGGGCTTCTAAACGGTCCTTCCTTGACCTAGGGTACTGTCTAATTCACTTCCACCCCATTGTGGACATTGGACTTTGTCTATAGAATTAATTTGCTACAATACTAACAAGTGTTTTCTGCACTCTATACTGTACTTAAGTTTGGCTTGATTGTATTTTTGCATGGTATATCTGATCTGTTTGGATAGCGTGCAAAGCAAAGCTTTTCACTGTACCTCGGTGCACGTGATAATAATCAGCCTAAACCTAAATCAACAGTTCAACAACAGTTCAACAGAGCTTTATTTGTCATTCGGTACCAAGGTACCGAACGAAATTACATAGCAGTCATACACAAAAAAAAAACACAAGACACATGACCCCAGCACAAACGTCCATCACAGTGACTTCAAACACCCCCTCACTGTGATGGAGGCAACAAAACTTCCACTCTCTTCCCCATGCCCACGGACAGACAGCTCGTCCCCGACCGACCCGCACAGTCCCCGCAAGGGGATGGAAGTCCCCACGGCCGAGCCGCACCGGGCGCTGAAACATCCCGCGGCCGAGCCGGGCGACGGAAGGCCCCGCAGCCGAGCCGTGCGCAGCTAAGTCCCGCGGCCGAGCCGCGCCGTGCGATGCTAGGCCCCGCGGCCGAGCAGCACCGGGCACCGCTAAGTCCAGCGGCCGAGCTGCACCAGCGATGTTAGGCCCCGCGGCCAAGCCGCGCCGTGCGATGTTAGGCCCCGCGGCCGAGCCGCACCGGGCACTGTTAAGTCCAGCGGCCGAGCCACACCAGCGATGTTAGGCCCCGCGGCCGAGCCGCGCCGGGCGATTTTAAGTCCAGCGGCCGAGCCGCACCGGGCGATGTTAGGCCCCGCGGCCAAGCCGCGCCGGGCGATGTTAAGTCCAGCGGCCGAGCCGCACCAGCGATGAAAAGTCCCGCGGCCGAGCAGCGCCGGGCGATGTAAAGTCTCGCGGCCGAGCCGCGCCGGGCGATGTAAAGTCTCGTGGCCGAGCCGCGCCGGGCGATGTAAAGTCCCGCGGCCGAGCCGCACCGGGCGATGTTAGGCCCCGCGGCCGAGCCGCACCGGACGATGTCAAGTCCAGCGGCCGAGCCGCACCGGACGATGTTAAGTCCAGCGGCCGAGCCGCACAGGGCGATGGAAGGCCCCACGGCCGAGCCGCACCCCGCGCCGTGAGGAAGAGACCTAAAAGAGAAAGGTTTCCCCCACCCCACCCCACCCCACCCACACCACCACCCCCCACACATACACAACCAAAAAAAAACAAAAACCATCCCAACACCGACACACAACAAAAAAAAAGGAAAAAAGACGAACAGACTGCTAGCGAGCCACGAGCCACTTCCGCCAAGAATGACCACTGCCTTTACATTCTAGGTGGTAAAGATTTGTGAGACTGCTTCTGAAAAAGCATGTGAGTTAAGAACAAGCACATATGAGGTAGGAGTAGGTGTAGTCTTGTCTCTTCTATCATCCAAGGCAAGGCAAGGCAAGTTTATTTATATAGCACATTTCAGCAACAAGGCAATTCAAAGTGCTTTACATAAAACATTAAAGAACAGTTAAAAGCAGTCATTAAAGAGAATAGAAAATAAAAACAAGCTAAAATAGAATGACAGGTTTAAAATACAAGAATAAAAGTTACAGTGCAGTGTAAGAAATGAATAATTATTTGATTTAATAAAAGGCAGCATCAAACAGAAAAGTCTTCAGCCTCGAATTAAAAGAACTGAGAGTTGCAGCGGGCCTGCAGTTTTCTGGGAGTTTGTTCCATATATGTGGTGCACAAAAACTAAACGCTGCTTCTCCGTGTTTAGTTCTGACTCTGGGGACAGAAAGCAGACTTGTCCCTGAGAGGTCTGGATGGTTCATAATGTAGCAGGTCAGAAATGTATTTTGGCCGTAAATCATACAATGCTTTATTAACCAACAATAGTAAGACCACTCTTGGCTTGACCCCACTTTCCTATTCACTCCCCTTGCTCCTTAGCTCACTTGTTTTCCAAATCTCTTTCAAACTCTTCCTTTAATATAATTAGTGTCAGTCATCTCTCCGGGATAGAAAATTCCAATGATTTACAACCCTCTGAGAAAAGCAATTTCTCCTCATCTCCAACGTAACTAATTCTGAAGAAGGGTCCCGATCTAAAATGTCGCCCATCCTTTTTCCTCCAGGGATGCTACCTGACCCACTGAGTTACTCCAGCACTTTGTGTTTATCTTCGGTATAAACCAGCATCTGCAGTTCCTTTCTACATACTGTCAAGGTTATACTCCTTCTTGGCAAGCATTGCTTGGCATATATGGTGGGGCAGCTGCCTCACGTGCCGAAGATCCAGGTTCAATCCAGACCTCTGGTACTGTCTGTGTGGAGTTTGCATGTTTTCCCTGTGACCACTTGAGTTTCCTCCGGGTGCTCAGGTTTCCTCCCACATCCCCGAAGGTCAATTAACCTCTGTAATTGACCTCTGTAAATATGCGTAGCCAAAAGTGGGATAAGATAGAACTAGTCTGAACGGGTGATTGATGGTCAGCGTAGAACTGATGGTCCAAAGGGCACGTTT
Source organism: Rhinoraja longicauda (assembly GCF_053455715.1). Classification (NCBI taxonomy): domain Eukaryota; kingdom Metazoa; phylum Chordata; class Chondrichthyes; order Rajiformes; family Arhynchobatidae; genus Rhinoraja; species Rhinoraja longicauda. Next base: position 66,872,633 of record NC_135957.1, on the reverse strand, counting down.
CCATGCTGCATCTTTCAATCATTCAAATGTTGCATGTTACTTCTCAGCCGTCGGCTGCATGATCCTTCTTCATGGAGGCATGGGCACCTTTACTTTCCGAAGAATACAAACAGAATTTTATTACTCCACATTTACCAGTGCCTATTGGTTGACCTGAATAGAAGTGAAGGTCAAAGATGAAGCCACCAAAAAATGGTTGAGCCCAGGCCAGCGTTGCAAATCTTGGCTGCAGAGACACTGCTGCTGCTGAAATGATTGACCTTAAATGGTTGCAACTGTATTCCATGGCCCAGTCATACCTTGCCTTACAGAGCTGACTGCATTAATCAACAAAGTACCCATGGTAAAACTATAAAATGCAGGAATTATTCAGCAGGATAAATGAAGAAAATGAGGTCAATGAATATTTTGGGGAAGGGATGCTTTTTGAAATCCCCGGGATTGTACAAAAAACAACATTTATAAAGAGATAAAATAGAATTAATGGGGGAAACACACAAAAAAGTAGATAAATAGCAGTGAAAATGGGAACTAATTAAATAGCAGAAATTATATTAGCATGAGAGGGCAAGGCAAAATATTCGCAATGTAAAAGAAAGGTGAACAATATGGGGGATACTGAGAACATCAGTACTACGAAAATGATTACATATGAATAAAAATGTTTGATGTTTACAGGTACACATACGGCCCGCAATTTGAAGCAAACAAATTCCTGGAGTGATATTAAATTAAAAGAGGGATTGTTCCGTGAATATATTTCATCAAAAGATGCAGGCATTAATGCGTTAAAAAGCAACCATCTCCCTTTATGATAATTTGCATTTAACTTTTCCCTGAACCACATCATATCTGTCTTCTTTCTTCTCAATCTATAATCAGTGCTTTTCTTCTGAGTGAAAACATTTTGAGTTACAACGCCTTGACTGGGAGGATATCAGTGCCACACCAAGGGTATCAATATGCCAGAAATGTGCTGTTATTTGTGGTCTGTATTGACTTCCAGATCAAGAACTTCACTGTCGTCAAATCAACTTTCTTTTCCCCGATACAAGTAAATCCAAAGGACAAAATCACTTTGTTGAGACAAGTTGCTCAAATGCTGATATCATTGCAAGTTTGAAAATGCTGTCACATTACAGTAATCAGAGTAATTCCTTTCCCTGTCAGAACAAGTTTACCTTTGGAGTTAAACCTGGTGTTTTTCAAACTTTTGATTTGTTTGACTGACATGCAGGTATTTACAATCTTTGTGCTCAGCAGTACATCTGCATCCACGCCTGGGTAAGTATTGACGTTCCCGTGCTACTGCTGTGCATGTCCACATCAGCTAAACCATCATTTGCTGCATGTTGCAACGCAACGTCTGTCTGGAATTATTTGACATAATTTTGTGGTATCTTGAAGGCTCATCTTGAAAACCTATCTTGAAGGCTCATATGAGTTTCTGAACCATTTTTGGTGTGTGGATCCATTCATTTGTAACTTTATGTTCCTTTCCTACCTTTTTTTCGACCCTCATTTTATATCAGCCTCAGTTATCAAAATGTAGTTTCTGATGCATAAATTCAAACTCATTCCAGAGAAATTCAGATTGCTATTTCAGCTCATTATCACTGTATATTTTCTAAGACACCATCTACCCTCCGAGGTCGAAAAAAAACAGCAACAAAAATCTCAGGGAACCACTCCCTATATTTTTCACCTGATCAACGAACAAAAAAAAAATCTGATTATTTTAATATTCCATTTTTAATTGGGGGCCATTGTTGTGCATGGTTATGCTTTCATACAGTGTTTACATTAAGTTGGTCTGGCCAAAGAAATGGATGTAAAGGTCTTCAACTGAATGCAAATGTTGTCTTCTTCTTGGGATCCAGTGAGGATGTCAAACATACAGAATCAAAGATTAATTCAACTTAGAAACAGGCCTTTTAGATGAACGTCAAAAGCCCCATCTGTTAGCCCCATTTGCCCACATTGGGCCCATATCCCTGTAGACCTTTCCTATCCATGTATCTGTCGAATTGTCTTTTAAATGTTGTTATACAATCTGCCTCAACTACCTCCTCCTTCCATGTATCTAACACCCTCCGAGTGTAAATGTTGCCCCTCAGGTTCTTATTAAATCTTGCCCCTCTCACTTTAAACATACGTTCTCTTGTTTTTGATTCCCCTACCCTGTATAAAAGACTCTGGGCCTTCACCCTATCTATTCCCCTCATGATTTTATACAATTATATAAGATCATCCATCCCTCAGCCTCCTGCGCTCCAAGGAATAAAGTCCTAACCTGCCTAACCTCTCCCTATCGCTCAGCCCCTTGAGTCCGAGCAACATCCTCGTATATCCTCCCTGCACTCCTTCCAACCTAATGATGTCCCCATGTTAACTCAATGCTTCACCCATACATTTTGTGGCAACTCTCAGCTAAAGAACATCTGCAGACCCTTGGCCTCAACTTGTACACAATGTTCAGGAAAGCCATATCATGTTTTCTCAACATAGCAAGCAGGCAATTGGAGACATGTAGAAAAGGGAAGAGATATAGGTAAATACACTCCTCCAAGAAAGGTCATAGCGGAAATAATAAGAGATGCAGAACCAACTATAGGCAAGAGTGAAACCCATTCTGAGAAAAAATACAATTAAACAAACAATATCAAGGAAAATGGAGGGAGAAAACAGAGCTGGAATTTGCAGATGAACATGCTTTTTAACAGCTCATAAAGTCATAATAATTGCTGAACAACATCTCCATTCGGAGTCTAATTTCCTCAGACTGTGAGAGCATGTGATAAATTTATTACCAGGGCTGAGATTATTCTACTGAAGAAAATGGTCCCCCTCATCCAGGAATTGCTTTTTTAAATTTCAAAATAGACTTTATTCAAATAAATAAATATATACAATGCAGGAACCGTGCAAAAAATTCATCCGGCATTCTCGGAGGCTATGCACACATTCAATACTGTTTACCCAGATCACAATTTTACCCCACACCCTTGCCACTCATGTGGCCCACTGGCGTGAAATCCCTTCCCTTATATTGAGGGGCATCTCCACCACACCCTGCCCCCCAATGTCCAGCAGTGGAAGGACCCTGGACTGTTGCCCTCCCCCACAGAACCTTGGCATTGGCTGCACTGAGCTTCAGTGCGTCCCTCAAGAATCAAGAGTGTTTTATTGTCATGTGTCTCAGATAGAACAATGAAATTCTTACTTGCTGCAGCACAACAGAATGTGTAAACTCAGCACGTACTCCTGCAGTCTGTAGCGTGCCAGTCAGCGACATGCAATTGTTGGCTCAGAGGTTTTGCCTCCTCTACCTGCTTTTAGATAGTGATCACCGGATCTCATGCGTTTGGCTTTGCTGCTGAGTTTTCAGCTCCTGGGCAATCAGCAGTCTCCGCACCTACAGCTGTCTGCTGTGTGATCAGCTGGCTTTTGCATTCTTTGCACTCCTCCCTCCCAGTTGCACCTCCGAGCTGCTTTAGAAAATGTAGTCCCTGTTGTGTTTCCAGTGTTTGGCTCTGTGTGAAAAGAAGGAAATTCCCGCAGTTTCCGCTTAAAGACAAAATAGAAGACAATTGGGAATGAACTAGGAGGACAAAATGTTTGATGTAAAGCAGGCAGTAACTGTCATTGGGTCCATAAGCAAGAGTACTCAGGTTACATTTCACTGTAAATGTAATGCAAGCATAATGGTAGCATCTGATGGTAAACACTTTTACTTGACTTGATAAGGCGATCCTTTAATACTTACTGTCTGATGATGCTTATCTACTTCATTTCCATTATCATATTAAATAGTTTACTGAAAACTGGGGCACTCACGGTTTATTATGTAAATAAAGATTAACTGCTTTAATGCAAAGATTTCCTAATATGGGCTATCAGCGGGAGCTACAATTGTATCACGAACATCAAACAAAACTTAACCAACCTACTTACGCACGGATGGATAGAGTAAATGTGGAGAGGATATTTCCACAAAAGGGAGAATCTAGGACCAGAGGGCATAGACAATAGACAATAGACAATAGACAATAGGTGCAGGAGTAGGCCATTCAGCCCTTCGAGCCAGCACCGCCATTCAATGCGATCATGGCTGATCACTCTCAATCAGTACCCCGTTCCTGCCTTCTCCCCATACCCCCTCACTCCGCTATCCTTAAGAGCTCTATCCAGCTCTCTCTTGAAAGCATCCAACGAACTGGCCTCCACTGCCTTCTGAGGCAGAGAATTCCACACCTTCACCACTCTGACTGAAAAAGTTCTTCCTCATCTCCGTTCTAAATGGCCTACCCCTTATTCTTAAACTGTGGCCCCTTGTTCTGGACTCCCCCAACATTGGGAACATGTTTCCTGCCTCTAATGTGTCCAATCCCCTAATTATCTTATATGTTTCAATAAGATCCCCCCTCATCCTTCTAAATTCCAGTGTATACAAGCCTAATTGCTCCAGCCTTTCAACATACGACAGTCCCGCCATTCCGGGAATCAACCTAGTGAACCTACGCTGCACGCCCTCAGGCATAGCCTCAGAATAAAAAGATGGTACCTTTGGAAAGGAGTTGAGGAGGAATTTCTTTAGTCAGAGGGTGGTGAATCCGTGGAACTCTGCCACAGACGGTGCCAAGTCAATCGATATTTAAAGGTGGAGATTGACAGATTCTTGATTAATAAGGGTGTCAGGGATTATGGGGAGAAGGCAGGAGAATGGGGTTGGGAGGGGAAGATAGGTCAGCCATGATTGAACGACGGAGTAGACTTGATGGGCCGAATGGCCTAATTCCCGCTCCTAGAACCTATGAATTTATGACGTTATGAATTTATGCCTTTCAGTCAGAATAGCTCCTCCTATTTTTCGGAGTCCTCCTTGTTCATCCCCAATGGCTTCATGGAACAAGGCAGAAGGCAATTGTGGAAGGGAGGTCTGGGACTGGTGGTGTGTCTCAGGGATCGGTGCCAAGACCATTACTGTTTGTGGTTTATATCAATGATGTGGATTAGAATGTACAAGGCGTGATTAGTAAGTATGCAGATGACATCCAAAGAGGTGTATGGAATGAGTTGCCAGAGAAGGTAGTTGAGGCAGGTACTATAACAGCATCTAAAAGACACTTGGACAGATACATGGATAGGAAAGGTTTAAAGGGATATGGGCCAATTGCAGGTAAATGGGACTAGCTTAGATGTTTCATCTTAATCAGCGTGGATGAGTTGGGCCAAAGAGTCTATTGACGCAAAATGTGTTGATAATATATACGTTGTTTCTTATTTTGCAAATTAGAAGAAACATTCAGAAATCAATATGAATCAATAAAACTATTCACATCTTTTACATTGGGCTGTAGAGGATAATACACATGTATTCAATGCATACACTGTACTAACGGCACGTATACCATGAACAAATTAGTAGGATCATGCGATTCATTAAAATCAAATTAAATGTTAGATATTTGAAGGATGCGGAGGCCAAAATCAATGGATATTTTTAAGGCAGAGATGGATAGATTCTTGGTTAGAATGGGTGTCAGGGATTATGGAGAGAAGGCAGGAGAATGGGGTTGGGGGGAGAGATAGCTCAACCATGATTGAATGGTGGAGTAGACTTGTTGGGCTGGATGGCCTAATTCTGCTCCTACCACTGATGAACTGGCCCCATAGCAGAAGCATCCACGTCACGGGGCTGGAAACTGGAAGTATTCTGAGCTAATTCTGCTACCACCATCGTCTACTGTACAGGTGAGACTCCCACTGATTGTCGCTGGAAGCTTGTGCCCTTTTCAGGATGGACGATGACAGTGCTGTAACATTTGAATGATGGACACGAAAGAAGACTTATGAACTTATGAACTTATGAAATTAGGTCTTAAAGATGCATAGGTTGGTAGGTTAAATAGCCATTCTAAATTACTTCTGGTGTTTGACAACTGGGTAGAATCTGGGAAAAACCAGGAACTGCAGATGCTGGTTTACAAAAAAAGACATATAGTGCTGGAGTAACTCATTGGGTCAGGCAACATAATGGGAACACAGGGAGGATGGGATATAGGGAAAATTTAGTGGATCATGGAATTGTTCTGTGATGGACATGGACTTGTTCAACTAAATGGCCTCTTTCTATGTCATCAGAAAATATGGAAAACAGAAAATGCTGGAAAAAGTCAGCAGGTCAGGCAGCATCTGCGGAAAGAGAAACAGAATTATTTTTTCAGCTCAAAGACCCTTAACAGAACTGGATGCAGACTCTTCTATCTGAAACGTTAACCATGTTTCACTTTCCACAGATGCTGCCTGATTTGCAGAGTGCTTCCTGGATTTTCTGTTTTTATATTAGTTTCATTAATCATACATGGCTTTTAAAACTTTCAGTAACTGTCACTTTCTACAGATTTTGACTTTGATCCAATATTTTCCTTCCAGAGTTCACAGTTATGACAGCCCATAACATTCTGCCTGTTTTTCTCCCAATGTTTCTACCTGGAAAGGGGAAGCCACGTGAACCAATTTCCAATCCGTCCCCCTTAACTATGTGAGGCTGAGCAGCAACAAATAATATCAGAAGAAACAATTCTGTAAAAATGTAGGATTAATTGGAATGAGCAAAAATTGATTGTAGCAAAGTAAATCCCATTGAAGATTGGTGTTCTGAGCAAACAGAGAACTCCATTTGCCCGGCACAGCAGCCATTATGACTAATAAATCAAAATGCCAATGCTCTCTGCTGGGTTCAGAGTGATGCAGGTCACCAGCTTAAAGATGTGGCCGACAACAGACCCCTGGTATTATTTACTCTGATTAAGCTTTGGAGTAAAACTTTCAATTGCTTGATCTCAGAACTGTCTCAGGCTACAAAGCAGGAGATTTATAACAGCATGCATATAACCCGAACAGGAATACCCCACTGATTTCAGACAGAAATAAAAACATCATGTGTTGGAGAATAATTTAATAAACTCATTACATGGCACAGAGCAACATTAATGTTATATGTTTGCTGAAACCTACATTGTGAATGAATAGTTCCAAAAGTAATGTTATCTCTGTGGGATTTAAAGCTTGTAGATTCTAGGTTCTCAAAATCCCATATTAGTTTTGAGATAAAGCATGTAAACAGGCTCTTTGGTCTACCAAGTCCATGCCGACCATGCCGATCACATGTTCACATTAGTTTTATGTCATCCCACTTTCCCATCCTCTTCCTGAACACTAGGGGCACTGTACAGAGGGCAACTTAAACAGAAACCCACGCATCTTTAGGATGTGGGAGGAAATTGAAGTACCTAGTGGAAGCCCATGCAGTCACAGAGAGTGCGTGCAAACTCCACGCAGACAGCGCCCAAGGTTGGTATCCTATCTGGGCCTCTGGCGCCGTCAGGCAGCCGCTCTACCAGCTGTATCACTGTGCCATCCAGCAGAATATCTGCAGAATTGTTTGCCTTTATAGGGGATGATTCCTGAATATGCATACACAAAAATGGCAGAGGACAACGACATTTATTATCATGAAATACAGTTAGAGGTTGCAGTGCTTTTAGAACTGAGACATCACTGAGCGTAAGATTCCAAAAAAAGGAACAAGAATGTATTTTTAGTTTTAGTTTAGTTTATTTTAGAGATACAGCGTGGAAACAGGCCCTTCGGCTCACCGGGTCCGCACCGACCAGCAATCCCCATACATTAACACAACATTTGAATGATGGACACGAAAGAAGAACATTATCCTACACACACTAGGGACAATTTTTATATTTACCAAGCTAATTTACCTACAGTAGACACAAAATGCTGGAGTAACTCAGTGGGTCAGGCAGCATCTCAGGAGAGAAGGAATGGGTGACGTTTCGGGTCAAGACTCCTCTTTAGAGCAGGTCAGGACGGAACATCCCCAGTCTGAAGAAGGGTTCCGAACCGAAACGTCATGTACTCCTTTTCTCCAGAGATGCTACCCGACCCGTCGAATTACTCCAGCATTTTGTGTCTACCTTATTGCTCTGTGATAGCTTGATATATAATACACTAAATAAGATGTACACATAGCAATTGTTGGGGCCAGTGTAAAAGTGCCTCTACATTTTGTGTTATTGTCAGCCAAACAGTGCTCCTGCTTCTCTCACTATTCAGCAAGGCCAAAATACACCCTTCATATGTGCAAGAAAGCTTTGATCATGATCCAGGGCCTCACTGCAGATGGGGCAACATTTAAAATGGGATCTCTTCAATTTCTCGTACACCTTGTTTTTCCATAAAAAAAATATACAATATTTGGCCCAACTGAGTAGAGGACAGACAAAATAAATATGTGAAGCAAATTTCACATAGCTGTTCCTGATTTAAAATATTTAATTTCCCACCACCCTGCTATTTGGTGTCATTAAATTCCACTTTGCCAATAATACTTTCAGACCTAGGCTTCAGTAAGTGGAGTATACCATAGAATTTCAAAGATCATCTGAGTTTAACCAGGGCAAGAGTTTTATTTTTGAGATTTAGTCAAATATGTGTTGAAATCTGTTATCAGATTATTTTACACGTTTTCTTTTTTTTATCAATATACCTGTACTGCAAGCACTAGCATTTTTTTGGTAAAATAGACTGTTCTACACAGCGCTCTTTCTGAATCAAACGATGAAAGTCATTTTGCCATGCTTTTCCCAACATGTGCATTTCCACAACAGTGTGTGTGAACGTGTGTATCTGTATGAGGCAGTGCAATAGTACATTGTGGTCAGAGGGAATCACATATGACAGAGCCAAAGAAGATTAATGAAACTAGGATATCATGTTCCAACCACCTAAACAAGCAAACGCAGTAAAAGGTACTGCTGTAAAAACAAAAGAAAGTGGTCCATGTAAAGACGAGACTAAGTTTAGCGATTAGGGTTGGGTTGGGTTGGGTGACTTAAATCAAACTAAAATGTTAAGAGCAGTAATAATTTTGAGCATCCATTGATCTGTCCTGTTTGATCATTGAATGGGTTTGCCCAACCAAAACCATCTGCCGCCCTACTCCAGCTGTGTCCTTATTCCTAAAATATTTTTTATAGAGTCAATGAATAGACCAGATTTCTATATGTATTTTTCAAACTATTAATTATTCATTTGACTGCAAAATCTAAAGTTAGAGAAATATTCTGCTCTTTTGAATGGAGACCAGCCATAATTGGAAGTGATCAAAAAGTACAGGGATAGACATGCCACGTCGAAAAAAAATCAGTATATACTTCTTCCATGCGAATCCCAAAGTTTCCTGGCACTTTCCGAAGGTTTTGTGACATGTGTCAGGAAGCCCTGAAGTTCTGGGCACCATACTATAGGAAAGATGTTGTCAAGTTGGAACGGGTACAGGGAAGATTTACGAGGATGTTGCCAGGACTAGCAGGTCTGAGGTATCCTCCTGCGGTCTATTCCTTGGAGCGCAGGAGGATATGGGGCGAACTTATAGAGGTGTACAAAATTACAAGAGGAATAGATCTGGTAGATGCACAGAGCCTGTTGCCCAGAGCAGGGGGATCAAGGACCAGAGGACATAGGTTTAAGGTGAAGAGGAAAAGATTTGATTGGAATCTGAGGGGCAACCTCCTCACACAAAGGGTGATGGGTGTATGGAACAAGCTGCCAGTGGAGGTAGTTGAGGCAGGGACAATCGCAACGTTTAAGAAACAGTTGGACAGCTACATGGATAAGACAGGTTTGGAGTGATTACCTCACCCATTCCTTCTCTCCCAAGATGCTGCCTGACCTGCTGAGTTACTCCAGCATTTTGTGAATAAAAACTTTCGATTTGTACCAGCATCTGCAGTTATCTTCTTATACTACAGGTTTGGAGTGATATGGGCCAAGGGCAGGCAGGTGGGACTAGTGTAGTTGGGACATGTTGGCCGGTGTGGGCGTTGAGCCAAAGGGCCCGTTTCTATGCTGTATTTAATTTATGACTCTTTCTATGAAGCTAAGTCTCAGATCAATGTATTAATGTGACTGTCAGTCTAGTGTTGTGCAATAGGTTATACATTCAGATTTTATGATTCTGATGTGTTCATATCTAGTGACAAACTCATAACTTTCTCAAGTTATTGCACCAATATAAACAAGAATAATATCAGTAGATGAACATCCAATGAAGTATCACGTGGCTTTTTTCATTAGTTTGCCAAAATGTCTTTTAAATGTCATTATAATATCTGCCTCGACTACCTCCTCTGGCAGCTCGTTCCGCATTTAGGACGGTACAGTTGCGCAGCAGTAGAGTTGCTCTCCGACAGCACCAGAGACCTAGGTTTGATCTTGACTACTGGTGGTGTCTGTACAGAGTTTGTACGTTCTCCCCGTGACCTGCATGGATTTTCTCCAGGATCTCTGGTTTCCTCCCACACTCCAAAGACATACAGGTTTGCAGGTTAATTGGCTTGGTGTCATTATAAATTGTCCCTAGTGTGTGTATTGTAAGTGTGCAAGGATCAATAGTTGACGCGGACTCGGTGGGCCGAAGGGCCTGTTTCTATGCTGTATCTTCAAACTAAACTAAGTTAAACTAATACTCAACACCATCTGTGTGAAAAGTTATCCTTCAGGTTCCTATTAAATCCTTCCCCTCTTACCTTGCACTTATGTCCTCTGGTTCATGATTCCCTGACTCTGGGTTAAAAAAACTGTGTATCTACCCTATCTATGATCTTATAGTTTAGTTCAGAGATACAGCGCAGAAACAGGCCCTTCGGCCCATCGAGTCTGCACCGACCAGCGATCCCCGCACATTAACACTATCCTACTACTAGGGACAATTTACACATACACCAAGCCAATTAACCTACATACCTGTAGGTCTTTAGAGTGTGGGAGGAAACCGAAGATCTCGGAGATCACGGGGAGAACGTACAAACTCCGTACAGACTGCACCTGTAATCGGGATCGAACCCGGGTCTCCGGCGCTACAAGCGCTGTAAGGCAGCAACTCTACCGCTGCGCCACCGTGCCGCTCAGTCTCTATAAGATCACCCGTTATCCTCCTGGGCTCCAAGGAATACAGTCCTAGCTTGCTCAACCTCTCCCGATAGCTCAGGAACTCAAGTCCTGGCAATATCTTCATAAATGTTCTCTGCACTCCTTCCAGTTTAACAACATCTTTCCTATAGCAGGGTGGCCAAACCCGATCACAATACTCCAAATGTGGCCTCACCAATGTCTTGTACAACTGTAACATAACATCTCAAATTCTATACTCAATGCTCTAACTAAGGTCAATGTACCATAAGCCTTCTTCACCACGGTCTTCCTGTGGATACCTTCCAGTGCTGTCTGTGTGGAGTTAGTGCGTTTCCCCTGTGTCTTTGTGGCTTTTCTCTAGCTGCTTCGGTTTCCACAGATCAAGTGGGTTCATAGATTAATTGGTCTTTCGAAGTGTGTCAGTAATTGGTAGAATCTTGGGGTGTGTGTTCTCAGAATGTGAAGAGAATAAAATGGTTTAAAGTAAGATTATTGTAAAAATAGGTGCTTGATAGTCGGCACAAACTCAGTCGGCTTAAGATCTTGTATCTGGGTTGTATCTCTATGACAGCATTGACAAAATCATTGCTCGTTAACATATCCATGGCATCATTAAAAGAAGCTCTTTCTATTTCCAGCACCATCGCTTAAAACAAAACACAGTGCTGGAACAACGCAGCAGATTAGGCAGCTTCTGGGAAGGGAATGAATAGGCAACCTAGAAGAAGGGTCCCTCCCCAGATGCTGTCTGAACGTTTGAGTTCTTCGAATACTATATATTTTGCTCAAGATTCCAGCATCTGCAGTCGTTTGTGTCTTCACCTTGATCTAAAACACTCAACTGCACTATTGCAGCACATACTGCTCACTAACCTAAATAAACATACTGAAAGGAAGCATGCAGGTACAGCAGGCAGTGAAGAAAGCCAATGGAATGTTGGCCTTCATAACAAGAGGAGTTGAGTATAGGAGCAAAGAGGTCCTTCTGCAGTTGTACAGGGCCCTAGTGAGACCGCACCTGGAGTACTGTGTGCAGTTTTGGTCTCCAAATTTGAGGAAGGATATTCTTGCTATTGAGGGCGTGCAGCGTAGGTTTACGAGGTTAATTCCTGGAATGGCGGGACTGTCATATGTTGAAAGACTGGAGCGACTAGGCTTGTACACACTGGAATTTAGAAGGATGAGAGGAGATCTTATCGAAACGTATAAGATTATTAAGGGGTTGGACACGTTAGAGGCAGGAAACATGTCCCCAATGTTGGGGGAGTCCAGAACAAGGGGCCACAGTTTAAGATTAAGGGGTAGGCCATTTAGAACTGAAATGAGGAAAAACTTTTTCAGTCAGAGTTGTGAATCTGTGGAATTCTCTGCCTCAGAAGGCAGTGGAGGCCAATTCTCTGAATGCATTCAAGAGAGAGCTAGATAGAGCTCTTAAGGATAGCGGAGTCAGGGGGTATGGGGAGAAGGCAGGAACGGGGTACTGATTGAGAATGATCAGCCATGATCACATTGAATGGCGGTGCTGGCTCGAAGGGCCGAATAGCCTCCTCCTGCACCTATTGTCTATTGTCTATTGTCTAAACCTGATATCATTCAAAATTCTGCTACTTATGTCCTTTCTCATTGCACAGCATTTTCAACTTGTTGTATTTTCCTTCCGCCTTCTTGCCCATTAATTTGGGCTTCCCAGCATTACCAAATCTAACTCATTCAATACCTAAGGCCCTAAATTCCATAATTCATTCCATTAACTCTTCTGCTTTATTGCCTCTCCTTCTTTATTTAAGTTCCTGATTTATAACCACCTCTTTGTCTGAACATGTCATCAATCATCCTAATAATGTTATATGTGGCTCTGCATTCAACTTTGGTTTTTATAACTCACTTTAGAATGTGTAGGAAAGAACTGCAGATGCTGGTTTAAATCAAAGCTAGACACAAAATGCTGGAGTAACTCAGCGGGACAGGCAGGACAGAAGGAATGGGTGACGTTTTGGGTCTAGTCTGAAGAAGGGTCTCGACCCGAAACGTCACCCATTCCTTCACTCTAGAGATGCTGCCTGAGTTACTCTAGCATTTTGTATTTTTCCCACTTAAGAATGTTTGGTTGTCAGTGTTAAAGGACTGCATAAATGTTAGTTGTAATTCCATTTATCAACATTATAAAAAATTATGTTGTCACTAAACTAATCAGTTCACTGACTGATCCTTCTTAGTCTTGACTCAGTCTCTTCCTTAATGAACTAATTAAAATATACACAGAACTGGCTTTAAGTATTCTCAACCAAATTCATAATGAAAGCACATGAAAATCCTGAAGCAAAGTGTTCATCCAGGAAGAATTAACAGGAAACATTTTTCATCCAGTGGAATTCTATTTTTGCTTCTGATTTGCAGTGGTCTGTCTGACTGAAATGGGCATTCACTGATTAGGACTGCTATCTGCTCTGCACTTTTGACCAAGTCTCAACTCCTTACTGTTATCTGTGTCATGGTCGATCAGGCAGGAGTCCGACTGCAGAGGAACACAACCCCAGCCATATAGACTCTGTCTTGCAGCAGAACGGTGATAAGCAATGCCAGTAACCTTCAAAGAAGAATGTATCACCCATTACATTTACTGGGATATTTTCTTCCTTATTTTTGAAACAGCATTTTTTTCCTTTTGGCCTATCAAGGCCATGGGTGTTGAACAAGTTTTTAATGGTTTTATCACTCACTATCAACATTAGGAAATTGATGGGGTGCAAATGGTGACCAGGAGGTTATCTATGGGCGGCATGGTGGCGCAATAGTAGAGTTGCTGCCTTACAGCGCCAGAGACCCGGGTTTGATCCTGACTACGAGTGCAAGAAAATAACTGCAGATGCTGGTACAAATCGAAGGTATTTATTCACAAAATGCTGGAGTAACTCAGCAGGTCAGGCAGCATCTCAGGAGAGAAGGAATGGGTGACGTTTCGGGTCAAGACCTTTCTTCAGACTTCTGTACGGAGTTTGTACGTTTTCCCTGTGACCGCGTGGGACTTTCCTGGGTGCTCCGGTTTCCTCCCACATTCCAAAGACATGCAGGTTTGTAGGTTAATTGGCTTTGGTAAAAAAGTGTAAATTGTCCCTAGTGTATAAAATAGTGCTAAAATGTAGAGGGATCGCTGGTCGGCGCAGACTCGGTGGGCCGAAGGGCCTGTTTCCACGCTGTATCTCTAAAACTAAAACTAAAACAGTGGAGTAGCGGTAGAGTTGCTGCCTCACAGCGCCGGAGACCCAGGTTCGATCCTGACTACGGGTGCTGTCTGTACGGAGTTTGTACATTCTCCCTGTGACAGCGTGGGTTTTCTCCGGGTGCTCTGGTTTCCTCCCACACTCCAAAGACGTGCACGTTTGTAGATGAATTGGCTTCTGTAAATTGTCCCAGTGTGTAGAATAGAACTAGTGTATGGGTGATCGTTGGTCTGCATGGGCTTGGTGGGCCGACGGAGGCCTGTTGCCATGCTGTATCCCTAAAACAATGAATGGTCTGATTTTTTGTCGGCTGCCATATAAAGGTGTCATACCTTTTATCATAGTCTCCATGAGTGATCAAAGCCTTGGCACATATGTTCCTTAGGCTGATTGATCCTCTTTTGCCTACTGTAGTTTGTAGCAGCAATAACCACGTTTCCAATGGTGAATCCTCAATTATCCACTTCTCCCTTCTTCCTCCAGAGGGCATTTATTGGATGTCTCATTGACCACATTTCTGACCTTGCATGCAAACGAACAAGTGGCACAAAGACTTCAGACTAAATTAACGAGCCCATTATCGGATATCCGTGCTACACACCAAACCCAAACACCTGCTGGATATAATGCTGGACAAATTAAAATATAAAAAGCTCAGAAAGTTGATAAATGAATGATTTGGCACTTAGAGCTGCCAAGTGATTAAACATATTATTATGATTAATTGTAGGATTAAAACAAAATCACGAGTTAATCACCAACCCAAATGTGAACATGGAATTTAAATGCACCCTGGAGCACATGACAATGGACTAATCTGAATCTGAACACGAACTGCACAGTTAACCAAGAGAATCGTTACAATTTCAAATGTTTCCTACATTTAAAAACATCCATTTCTATTACCACACAAAGCACAAGGTATGCTTTGTTCACTTGATTTTATTTTGATTACAAATATCTCAGCAAGATTTTGAGAGCTGTTAAGTAATTGCCGTTAACGTGCATGGTTGCACATGCAAAATTAACGTATTATTCTCTTGAAACTGTTGGTTGTACAAATTTCAGATAATAATCAGCACATCCAGGGCTACCACAATATACTCAATGTATGATAGTGTTTGTAAGCTGAAGCAAACGCAACAGTTTTTGGAGTGAAGGACTCGGACAACTGTGCCCTGAGGCATGTTGACAGAATAATAGAACCAAACAGTGTGGTGAAAGGCCCTTCAGCCCACCACATTCATTCTAGCCACCAAGTATATTTTAATTCCATTTCCTTGCATTAGCCTGTAACCTGTGCAATGACAATTCATTTGATCATCAAAATACTTCTTAAATGTATGTACTTCAACCCAACCCTCTGGATTCAACCATCCTCTGGGCGAAAATAAATTCTTCCTCAAAGGGCATAGATTTAAGGAAATCTCCTACCCTATACCTTAAATGTAAGCTATCTGGTTATATACACTTCCGCCAAGTTTCCACTGTCTACCCTATCTACGCACGTTTACTTTTGTACATCTCGGTCTGCTCACCCCCTCATCCTTCCAAAGAAAACTATCCAATCTTTCACAAAACTGAATCGCTCTATCTCAGTCAACGTCCTGGTGAATCTATTCTACACTCTCTCCAGTTCAATAACATCCTTCCTACAGTGTGATAGCCAGACATGGACACCCTATTCCAGCTATGGTCAACCTAATGTGTAATATACAAGATGTGTAAGAAGGAACTGCAGATGCTGGTTTAAACCGAAGATAGACACAAATAGCTGGAGTAACTCAGCGGGGACAGGCAGCATCTCTGGAGAGAAGGAATGGGTGACGTTTCGGGTCGGGACCCTTCCCATTCCTTCTCTCCAGAGATGCTGCCTGTCCCCGCTGAGTTACTCCAGCTTTTTGTGTCTATCTAATGTGTAATATAATTGAACAATCACCTGCTTGCTCATGTATTCTATACTGCAGCCAATGATGGCAGATGTTAAGTATGCTTTTTTAACCACCACATCTACCCCTACTGTTGTCGTCAATGATCTTTAGGGAGGTACACCAAGGTTCCTCTGTTCCTCAGAATGGTAGTGTCCTACCATTCACTGTGTATATCCTATCCTTATTAGTTTTCATATTTCATCTGCAATTCCTCTGGCCAATTAATCAGCATTGTTCAGCAGCCTAGAAATACCCTCCTCGTTATCCACAATATCACCAATCTTCATTTCCTTTGATTCATTTTCTTTGCAAACTTACCAATCACACAGCCAGATCATTTATGTATATAACAAGCAACAACCTCGAGACAACCTCTGCAGTACACCATTGGTTACAAGCTCCCTTCGAGAGTCATATATTCATACAGTGTGGAAACAGGCCCATCAGCCCAACTTGTCCACACCGACCAATATGTCCCATCTACACTTGTGTCACCTGCCTGAATTTGGACCATATCCCTTTAAACTTATTCGATCCATGTACCTGTCTAAATGTTTCTTAAACTCTGTGATAATACCTGCAGCTCATTCCATACACCCACCACCCTTTGTGGAAAAATGGTAACCCTCAGGATCCTATTAAATCTTTCCCCCTCACCTTAAACCTATGTCTTCTGGTTTTCGATTCCCCTGCTCCGGGCAAGAGACTCTGTGCCTTTACCCGATCTATTGCTCTCACGATTTTGTACACTTCTATAAGATCACTCCTCATCCTCCTGCGCTGTGAGGAATAAAGTCCTAGCCTGCTCAACCTCTGCCTGTAGCTCAGGCCCTCGAGTCCCTGCAACATCCTCGTAAATCTTCTCTGCACACTTTCCAGCTTGACAATATCAATCTAATCAATCCGTTGTTGAGAACAACACTCTCATTAAATAGAAACTCTCTTCCATCACTCTCCGCCTCGCATCTCCAAGCCAATTCTGGATCCAATTGCCCTGGATACTATAGGTTCTTCCGTTTTGGACACATTATCGGAAACTCCACTGAAATCAATGAAAAGTACACCATCTTCATTGATACAGTTCAGCACCTTCCTGAAAAATATAGTCACTTTAGTCAGACAGGGCCCTCCTGCCTTTAACAAAACCATGCAAATCTTCCCTGATCAATCCCTGCTTCTCCACATGCAGATACATTCTGTCCCTCGGAAATTATTAACACAATAACTTCGCAACTACTGGTGTTCCAATCTCTCACTATTCAATCTTTCAATATTTTCCACTGGTCCCCTGTAGATTTATCAATTTACCTTCAGTGACAGCGGCACGGTAGCACAGCGGTAGAGTTGCTGCTTTACAGCGAATGCAGCGCCGGAGACTCAGGTTCGATCCTGACTACGGGTGCTGCACTGTAAGGAGTTTGTACGTTCTCCCCGTGACCTGCGTGGGTTTTCTCCGAGATCTTCGGTTTCCTCCCACACTCCAAAGACGTACAGGTATGTAGGTTAATTGGCTGGGTAAATGTTAAAAATTGTCCCTAGTGGGTGTAGGATAGTGTTAATGTACGGGGATCGCTGGGCGGCACGGACTTGGTGGGCCGAAAAGGCCTGTTTCCGGCTGTATATATATGATATGATATGATATGATATGACTATTCCCTATCTCTTCCCAACCTTCACCGGTCTATAAACTACTGGATTTGCTCTCCAGTCATCTGGCACCTCAGTTGTGGTCAGAGAAGCTTTGAAAATTTGAGTAAACAAAGCCTTATAATGCAGTACAAAATCATGAGAGGAATAGATCAGGTAGATACACAGAGTCTCTTGTCCAGACTAGGGGAATCGAGAACCGGAGGACATATGTTTAAGGTGAGGGGGGAAAGATTTAATAGGAACCTGAGGGGTAACTTTTTCACACAAAGTGTGGTGGGTGTATGGACCGAGCTGCCAGAAAAGGTAGTTGAAGCAGGTACAATTGCAAAGTTTAAGAAATGTTTAAACAGGTATAGTGCCCTCCATAATGTTTGGGACAAAGACCCATCATTTATTTATTTGCCTCCACAATTTGAGATTTGCAATAGAAAACATCACATGTGGTTAAAGTGCACATTGTCAGATTTTAATAAAGGCCATTTTTATACATTTTGGTTTCACCATGTAGAAATTACAGCAGTGTTGAAACATAGTCCCCCCATTTCAGGGCATCATAATGTTTGGGACACAGCAATGTCATGTAAATGAAAGTAGTCATGTTTAGTATTTTGTTGCATATCCTTTGCATGCAGTGACTGCTTGAAGTCTGCGATTCATGGACATCACCAGTTGCTGGGTGTCTTCTCTGGCAAGGCCTGTATTGCAGCCATTTTTAGGTTATGCTTGTTTTGGGAGCTAGTACCCTTTAGATTTCTCTTCAGCTTATAAAAGGCATGCTCAATTGGATTCAGATCGGGTGATTGACTTGGCCACTCAAGAATTGACCATTTTTTAGCTTTGAAAATCTCCTTTGTTGCTTTAGCAGTATGTTTGGGATCATTGTCTTGCTGTGGAATGAACCGCCGGTCAATGAATTTTGAGGCCTTTGTTTGAACTTGAGGAGATAGGATGTGTCTATACACTTCAGAATTCATTATACTACCATCAGCAGTTGTATCATCAATAAAGATAAGTGAGCCAGTACCTTCAGTAGCCATACATGTCCAGGCCAAAACACCCCCACCACCGACAATGTGCACGTTAACTACATGTGATTTTATTCTATTACAAATCTCAAATTGTGGAGTACATAGGTAAATAAATAAATGATGGGTCTTTGGCCCAAACATTATGGAGGGCATGGTATATGGACAGGACAGGTTTAGAGGGAGATGGGGCAAATGCAGGCAGGTGGGACTAGTGTGGATGGACAATTTTAGTCGGCATTGGGAAGTTGATCCGAAGGGCCTGTTTTCATGCTTTATGACTCTATAATGCAGTAATGTCTTCTCTGCCTCCTGTAGCAGCCTGAGATAAATTGCATCAGGTGCAGGGAATTTATGCATTCTTAGGCCTGCTAAGACATCTAATACCTTTTTTCTCTTCAAAGGTGATTTGTTCTAGAGCTCCCTCCCTGAATTCTCCATCTGCAATGTTCATTTTCATTGTGAATACAGATGAGAAGTACTCATTTAGCACCTCACCTACATCCTCTGGCACAATGTATGGAAAGCCACATTAATCCACGATCAGCTGCTTTCCTTTCCTGATTACTTTCTAGTCCTTTATGTAACTTAAAACATGCTTTGAGATTTTCTTTAATCTTGTCAGCCTGTCAAGATTTTCCTTAATCTTGTCATGCCTTCTCTTCACCCTCCTGGTTATTTTGCAGATTATTGTTGATTATATTTTGGCTGATTGTTGTGCACTCTTGCACATTCTCTACGCCCGTAGGGCCACGCTTATTTTCAGCTCCCTAACCTGCCATAAGCTCACATTCTTTTCTTCATCCAACTCTCGATATCCCTTGTGTAGGAAAGAACTGCAGATGCTGGTTTAAATTGAAGATAGACACAAAATGCTGGAGTAACAAAGGGGGCAGGCAGCATTCCTGGAGAGAAGGAATAGATGACGTTTCAGGTGAAGACCTTATCCCTTTACATCCAAAGTTCCTTGGAATTATTGGCCTCGACCTTCACTATTACAAACATGTTGGTCCTGATCTTTCATCCTTCAATGATCCCCACTGATCCCCCGTAGATTTCCCTTTAAGTAGCTACTCCCTGTCTACTCTTGCCATGAAAAGTCACAAAGTGCTGGAGTAATTCAACGAGTCAAGCAGCATTTTTGGAGAACATGGATAGGTCATAAGGTCATAAGTGATAGCAGAATTAGGCCATCTGGCCCATCAAGTCTAAGTAAAAAGTCTACTATGCCATTCAATCGGGGCTGATCCATCTCTCCCTCCTAACCCCATTCTCCTCTCCATAAGAAGGCAGGAGTAATTTCCAGTCGGAAAACAGAAGGGTTCTGACTCAAAACAACACCTGTCTATGTTCTCCAGAGATGTTGCTTGACCAATTGAGATACCTCAACACTTTGCGTCTTTTTTTGCAAACCAACATCTGCAATTCATTGTGCCTACTCTCGCCAGATGTTGATTTACCATATTCATATCATATCATATATATACAGCCGGAAACAGGCCTTTTCGGCCCTCCAAGTCCGTGCCGCCCAGCGATCCCCGTACATTAACACTATCCTACACCCACTAAGGACAAATTTTACATTTACCCAGCCAATTAACCTACATACTTGTACGTCTTTGGAGTGTGGGAGGAAACCGAAGATCTCGGAGAAAACCCACGCAGGTCACGGGGAGAACGTACAAACTCCTTACAGTGCAGCACCCGTAGTCAGGATCGAACCTGAGTCTCCGGCGCTGCATTCGCTGTAAAGCAGCAACTCTACCGCTGCGCTACCGTGCCGCCCAAATTGAAATATTGAAATCAACCTTCCTCCAATTCAGGACCTCAATTTCCAGTCTATCCTTGTACATCTCCATAAGTAGCCTGAGCGTTTACAGAATTACGTTCACCAACTCTGAAATCTCACTTGCAATCCCCCCACTCGGCCGACCACATTCCGAAGATGAGATCCAACATCACAGCTTCTTCCCTATGACTATCTATGAATTGATTCAAAAGCTCCCCCCCCTCTAAGCTTTTCACATTAAGTAGATGCCAGCATCTTTGAATCTTCAATTTCTTCTTGTGCAAATCCTGTTGAAACCTTCTTTCGGTGTTAATCTCTGCGGCATTATACTTGCTCAATGAACTGCAGTAGCTAACCTGCCTCATCAACCCCCATCCAGCCGACCTCCCAGAACTACCACACTGAGTTGTCACCGAGAATGAAATAAAAACTGAAAACTTTGTTTTCTTCTCATTCTTTCCTATTAGTTTTCTTTTGCCTTCTGTGATATTCCTTCCTTCATTAAGGGCACTAGTCCTTTAAATACCATTCCGATCTTGCTGATAGGAAAGTCGTGTTAGAGGACGACTGGGAGTGTTGACACTGGAGGATATTTTCACGTGATTCAAAGATCTGTCCTGATGATTTTCCAGTGATAAGATATGGCCTTATCCAGTTCCAAGAAGTAAGACGAAATGTGTAGGAAGAAACTGCAGCTGCTGGTTTACACCAAAGATGGAAACAAAATGCTGGAGTAACTCAGCGGGACAGGAGTGAAGGAATGGGCGAACATTTCTGGTCAAGAGAAGGGTCTCGCACCGAAACGTCACCCATCCTTTTTCTCCAGAGATGCTGCCTGACCCGCTGAGTTACTCCAGCACTTTGTGACTATTCAAGAAGTTAGAGTTCTCTTTCCCACACCTGGACATAACTCGAAAAATGTGTTACCATTGGAAAAATTCTTACCAATGTCATAGACACATAGAAACATAGAAAATAGGTGCAGGAGTAGGCCATTCGGCCCTTCGAGCCTGCATCGCCATTCAATATGATCATGGTTGATCATCCAGCTCAGTAACCTGTACCTGCCTTCTCCCCATACCCCCTGATTCCTTTAGCCACAAGGGCCACATCTAACTCCCTCTTAAATATAGCCAATGAACTGACCTCAACTACCTTCTGTGGTAGAGAATTCCACAGACTCACCACTCTCTGTGTGAAGAAATGTTTTCTCATCTCGGTCCTAAAAGACTTCCCCCTTATCCTTAAGCTGTGACCCCTGGTTCTGGACTTCCCCAACATCGGGAACAATCTTCCCGCATCTAGCCTCTCCAACCCCTTAAGAATTTTATATGTTTCAATAAGATCCCCCCTCAGTCTTCTAAATTCCAGCGAGTATAAGCCTAGTCTATCCAGTCTTTCTTCATATGAAAGTCCTGCCATCCCAGGGATCAATCTGGTGAACCTTCTCTGTACTCCCTCTAAGGCTAGAATGTCTTTCCGCGAACGTCAACTTTCAAGTTCATATTTATCCATGTCTGACTCAGCTTTGCCCTGCCTTCACATCCCTATCTCCATCGCAGGAGGTGAGCTAATGACTTATATCCTTTACAAGCTCGCAGACTTGACCAAATCGCTCTAGAGGCTATCTTATTGAATTGAATTGAATACATTTTATTAGCCAAGTATGGCTAATATCCGCTGTCATTCCAGCAAGTTTGTGTTTTGCTCAAATTCCTTGTGCCTCTCTAAATCCTACTCTGTTTTGTTCCCCTTGTTTCTGTTAATCATTTTGTGTTTACTTTTCATTTAATGGAAAATCCTGTGTTGTTTATCATAAATCACAGCTGACTCGAGGGTCAGAGCACTGTCGTTGCACTTCCCATGGTCGGCGTGTGCGTGCCTTAACTGTTACTCCGCTGCACTCTAATCTGCAAAGTGCCCGAGGGTTTTCTGGATGGTTACAGGTTTACAGACGCTATAATTCCTTTCGGTTTATGATTCGCTCTACTGGCGTAGTTTTGTACCAAGAATTCTCGCAATTAACCTTTTCGTTCGGAGGTCATCGCTCATATTCGTTCGCACAGAGCACTTGCTCAGCGGGAAGCGTTGCTGCATTTTTGCGGTGGGCTTTATGGAACTTCTTACAGAGAAATTCAATTCACTGAAGTTCGAAGTCTGAAGAAGGGTTTTGACCCATTCTTTCTCTCCAGAGATGCTGCCTGTCCTGCTGAGTTACTGTAGCATTTTGTGTCGATCGTCATTCATTTAACCTCCCGATTTGCCTCGTTGTCACCTTCTCCTTAGCTAACAATGAACCATTCTACATTTTCCTTGATCAATGTCCCCTTTGATCTGTGTTTTCACACCTTACCCTTCCCTATCTCTCTGTCTCCCTCTCCCCTAACTCTCCGTCTGCAGAAGGGTCTCGACCCGAAACATCACCCATTCCTTCTCTCTAGAAATGCTGTCTGACCTGCTGAGTTACTCCAGCATTTTGTGAATAAATCGATTTGTACCAGCATCTGCAGTTATTTTCTTATGTTAGTGTAGTAACCATTTTTTTCCACACCAGCTGACGGCATGGTCAGACATACTAATATATTTTCCAGGAAGACATGAAGATGGGCACAGTAGAGACAAGGAATTGCAGATGCTGCAATCTTCAACAAGAAAAACACACTAAGTGCTGGAGTGACTATGTGGGTGGAGCAGCTTCTCTGGAGATCTTGGACAGCGGATGTTTCGGGTCTGAAGAAAGGTCCCGACCTGAAATGTCGCCTATCCATGCTCTCTGGAGATGTGTGGGTGGGAAGGAACTGCACCGAAGATAGACGCCGAATCCTGGAGTAACTCAGCGGGTCAGGCAGCATCTCTGGAGAGAAGGAAGAGATGACATTTCGGGTGGAGACTCTTCTTCAGACTCACCAGAGATGCTGCCTGACACGATGAGTAACTCCAACATTTTGTGCTTACAGCTGAAAATAGACACATGTTTATTCACAAAGTGCTGGAGTAACTCAGCAGATCGGGCAGCATCTCAGGAGAGAAGGAATGGGTGACGTTTCGGGTCGAGACCCTTCTTCAGTCTGAACGTCACCCATTCCTTCTTCAGTCTGAAGAAGGGTCTCGACCCGAAACGTCACCCATTCCTTCTCTCCTGAGATGCTGCCTGACCTGCTGAGTTACTCCAGCATTTTGTGAATAAACACCTTCGATTTGTACCAGCATCTGCAGTTATTTTCTTATAATAGACATATGTTGGTACCTAGTTTACAATACAATGACTGCATGCAAAGACTGATACGGTAGCGGTGCGCTCGTTTTGTTCCCTAAACCACAGCAAAGGCATGATCGTGTTGTGATTATATTTCGCCTGTGCACCCAGACATAGCCGGTTGCAGGTTCGTCTGGTCTTTGAGACAGTCCTTCACACTCGAAATCAATCACTCCCTCCCACAACTGCACGTTGGTGCAGCTCAAAGACACTGGTATCTTCGGTGCAGCGATTGCAAACTCTCTCCAGCAATACCAGACAGATACGTCTAGTGGGACAGGGGGGGAGGGAGAGGGGGAGGGGGGTGGAGGAGGAAATTCTTGGTGATTCATATCAGATTTTTGTTTCCAGTCATGTCCGTATCGCGGAACAAAAACGTGGAAACGGGTTTGTAAA
Source organism: Rhinoraja longicauda (assembly GCF_053455715.1). Lineage (NCBI taxonomy): Eukaryota > Metazoa > Chordata > Chondrichthyes > Rajiformes > Arhynchobatidae > Rhinoraja > Rhinoraja longicauda. The sequence continues at coordinate 66,848,370 of NC_135957.1, read as the reverse complement.
CAGTAGGTTGGAAACAAAACAGTGCCTTTGCTGCCAAAACCAGAGAAACCGCTGCGGAGGCAGGCGAACGTGAGTCCAATTTGGACACACCCCTTGGGCTGGAAAGAAACGAGAAGGCTTGGACTTTTCTTCACTCCTTCTTTGCACAGGCATCAAGTGGGCTGTGCAGACGGAGCTGGGACAGTGTCCAATGTGAGAAGCCGGGGGGGGGGGATCTGTGCGTTTACTGGGGCAACCAGCCCCCTCATGAAACGCGAAGGACCCGGGACACTACCTTGGGAGAGAGGTTCGTACGGCATCGGATGGTAACAGGTAAGGAGAGATTATCCCCAGTCACAGACAGGTTCCAGTCAGTCTGGGTCCACGGGGAGCGGGGTGGGGGTAGGGGAGGGCAGATCCTGCACAGACCAGGAGTCTCTTTGTTGGAGAGACAAGCCAACGAGTTGGGTTCAGGGACTGAGTCCTGGGGAAACAGGTGAACCTGCACAGACCAGGAGTCTCTTTGTTGGAGAGACAAGCCAACGAGCTGGGTTCAGGGACAGAGTCCTGGGGAAACAGGTGAACCTGCACAGACCAGAGGTCTCTTTGTTGGAGAGACAAGCCAACGAGCTGGGTTCAGGGACAGAGTCCTGGGGAAACAGGTGAACCTGCACAGACCAGGAGTCTCTTTGTTGGAGAGACAAGCCAACGAGCTGGGTTCATGGACAGAGTCCTGGGAAACAGGTGGCTCGCCCAACTCTTCCGCGGCGAACTGGGGAACCACAATCACAGTTTTTCACATAAAAGAACACACGAATCGAAACGTATAAGATTATTAAGGGGTTGGACACGTTAGAGGCAGGAAACATGTTCCCAATGTTGGGGGAGTCCAGAACAAGGGGCCACAGTTTAAGAATAAGAGGTAGGTCATTTAGAACTGAGATGAGGAAAAACTTTTTCAGTTAGAGAATTGTGAACCTGTGGAATTCTCTGCCTCAGAGGGCAGTGGAGGCCAATTCTCTGAATGCATTCAAGAGAGAGCTAGATAGAGCTCTTAAGGATAGCGGAGTCAGGGGGTATGGGGAGAAGGCAGGGACGGGGTACTGATTGAGAATGATCAGCCATGATCACATTCAATGGCGGTGCTGGCTCGAAGGGCCGAATGGCCTCCTCCTGCACCTATTGTCCATTGATAACTCGTTCAATCTTCATGTACAATTTAATCAAATCCCTTACAATGGGTCAAACCCCGACGGTTTCCAGCGACTTCTTCGACCTACAGGGTTTTTTTTAACTCAAGAACTATAACTCGCGAGTTCCACAATACACCGTCGCTACGCGATTTTTGTTTTCCAATTCTGATCAAAAAACAATCTATTAAAACATTGCTTTAATTTTCTTAAGTTGGTTATTTATTGGAAGCGGAAGGTATTTTAAAGCATATTGATTTTTGTTTAAAATCCCCTTATTTCATATTCATTGAGTTACCCAGGAAATATAAGAAAAAAAACTGCAGATGCTGGTACAGATCGAAGGTATTTATTCACAAAATGCTGGAGTAACTCAGCAGGTCAGGCAGCATCTCAGGAGAGAAGGAATGGGTGAGGTTTCGGGTCCAGACCCCTATCTCTCTCTCTATCTCTCCTTCTTGCCCTTTGTCCGGTGCCTTGTCGGACCGACAGCATTTCCTGGCCGAAGATAGACACAAAATGCTGGAGTCACTCAGAGGGATCAGGCAGCATCTCTGGATGGAGGGAATGGGTGAGGTTTCGGGTCGAGACCCTTTCTTCCTGGCTGTCTGCGAACCTCCGCGAACTGAGTTACTCAGACTGAATGAACACAAGCCTTTGAAGGCACCACATTTCCCCAGGGTGTCTTAACGCCGCCAAGCGAAGACGTGATTTGTTTCCATCATCTCCCACATAAACACTGCTCCTCAGGATTCCCTGGTTTAATGTTAATTTGTCGATGTATTCCGGCTCCCAGTAGAGTTGGGGAGTTCCGTTTGCTTCTTGCAATTTTCACTTTCAAAGGTGGATGCACCTCGGTCCTGAATTTATATTTCCATTACTTTTGTTGTATCAACATATGACCCATTGAGCACTGGCTAGTCAAATTGAGCCATTGTTGTATCAACATATGGGCCATTGAGCACTGGCGAGTTAATATTATGTGTGTGTGTGGGTGGGGGGGTTCAGGGACTGTTGGGAATTCATTTAATCAGTTTGAAATCCAATTCTAGATACCTTAAAGTTACCAAAGCCAAATTATAACATGTTAATGTTCAGTTTAGTGTTTTGTCACGAGTACCGAGGTGCAGTGAAAAGTTTTTGTTGTGTGCTAACTAACCAGTCATGGGAAATGCTGTACACGATCACAACCGAGCCACCCGCAGTGTACAGATACGTGGCGGAGATTAGAGACTGGAATACAAGAGAGGCAACAAACTAACTCAGAGGGCAAGGCGATCCAGCTGGTAGCGCCGCTGCAGAAATAAAAACCAAACGGCTGGATGAACTCAACAAGTCAGAGAGCCCAGTTGGTGGGAAATGGACAGCCGACGTTTCGGGTCATGGAGTGATACAGTGTGGAAACAGGCCCTTCGGTCCAACATGTCCCAGCTACACTAGTCCCACCTGCCTGCGTTTGGTCCATATCCCTCCAAACCTGTCCTATCCATGTACCTGTGGGGGTCGGGATCTTTCATCAGACTGGTGGGGATGGGGTTCTGGGGGGGGGGGGGGGGGGGTGGGGATGGGCGGAGACAGTACAGTACTTTGACAACGTTCACCCTCAAGAGTGTTTATTCACAAAATGCTGGAGTAACTCAGCAGATCAGGCAGCATCTCGGGAGAGAAGGAATGGGTGACGTTTCGGGTCGAGACCCTTCTTCAGTCTGAATGCATTCAGAAACGTCACCCATCCCTTCTCTCCCGAGATGCTGCCTGACCTGCTGAGTTACTCCAGCATTTTGTGAATAAATACCTTCGATTGGTACCAGCATCTGCAGTTATTTTCTTATACACCCTCAAGAGTGCATCAAATCAATCTATCATATTCTGGCCACTACATCCGAGGGGATCAATGAGATATCTTATAGATCCATCCTCATTACTCACGGCCAAATCTAAAACAGCCTGTTCCCATGTAAAGTTCCTTTACATGCTGCTTTACAAGCGACTTCTGACTCCAGCGACTCTTATCAACTTCTGAAGATGCACTGCAGAAAGCATATTGGGATTAACTCAGTCTGAAGAAGAAACTCGACCCGAAACGTCACCTTTCCTTATCATTAAGTGTGTAGGGTGGAACTGCAGATGCTGGTTTACACCGAAGGTAGACACAAAATGTTGGAGTAACTCAGCGGGTCAGACAGCATCTCTGGAGAGAAGGAATAGGTGACGTTTCGGGTCGAGACCCTTCTTCAGACTGACAACCGTCTCTGATTTGTTCTGTACCTTTTGATAACTCTAGTTGCCCTTTCCCCTGACTCTCAGTCTGAAGAAAGGTCTCACCCTGAAACGTCACCCATTCCTTCTCTCCTGAGATGCTGCCTGACCTGCTGAGTTACTCCAGCATTTTGTGAATAAATACCTTCGATTTGTACCAGCATCTGCAGTTATCTTCGGATACTGTTGTATGTTGGCTCACATTCCCCACTGCAACCTGAGATTCAGATGAAGTCGTGGGGGAATCTGCAGTGCTTGTAGATTAATTAAAGAGCGTTGTGAAAGTCAATGCTGAAAATCTGTTCCACCCAATTCCACGTGGATAATGTGCAAAAACTGTGTCGCAAATAACATTATGAAATAATGATATATAGATCTAAAAGTGGAACATGGGTCACTTATAAGCGAATTGAACGGTAAGTATGTACAAAAAGTGCCCTATATCAGGGCAACCGTCTCACCGTTAAATAGTGAACACACCAGTTAAGTATTACATGTTGATGAAACAACGTTCAATGTAAAAACTTTGTGTTTTGTTGTAATGAAGAACTTCTGGTTGCTCCCCTGTCATGTTCTGCCACCTAGTGGTGGGTCAACAATACTACGGCAGTACTCTCATCCCTCATCCTTCATATACACTTTATCCACCCCTCTTTCCTCTTCCCTGTCCCCTTCTACCTACACCTGTTCCATGGCTTGACATTTCACACCTCTTCTTCCCTCCTTATCTGATCCCCTTTTGTCTCCTTTTCACCTCGAGTTTTTGTCACTTGATCTATACATCTGCCAATCAAGCCTTCAACTCCTCACCTGTATCCACCCATCACTTGCCCCAATCTTTCTTTTCCAGCTGCCGCCTCGGTTTGAAGGAGGGTCCCAACCCAAAACATCACCTACCCATTCTCTCCCCAGATGTGGCCAGATCTGTTGAGTTCCTCCAGCACTTTGTGCCTCCAGCACTTTGTGTTTTGCACAAGATTCCAGCATCTGCAGCTCTTTGTAGCTTGCTCATTTTACTTATTAGTAATCAGGGGAAATGATTGGTTAATTTCAAAGGTCAAGAAACAGAAAGATAAACGTTATATTTCGAAAGGTCTATTACATTGCAGTTGTATTTTGCTTACTTTTATTTGTACTGTAACAACACTAGTGCAAGATTACATAGAAACATCGAAAATGGGTTCAGGAGTAGGCCATTCGACGCTTCGAGCCAGAACCAACATTCAATATGATCATGGCTGATCATCCAAATTCAGTATCCCGTTCCTGCTCTCTCCCCATATCTCTTGATTCCGTTAGCCCTAAGAGCTAAATCTAACACATCCAGTGAATGGGCCTCCACTGCCTTCTGTGGCAGAGAATTCCACAGATTCACAACTCTCTGGGTGAAAAGGTTTTTCCTCATCTCAGTCCTAAATGGCCTACCCCTTATTCTTAAACTGTGACCTAGGTTCTCGATTCCCTCTTACCTGGGAGAAACTTTGAAAACTTTTTTTAAAAATGGTGTAGCACTCTGCAGGACAGCCACATCCTCTGCATCCAGCACAGCAGTTATGATACTCAGATGCTGCTGCAATGAAGAGCAAATGGCACGGACTTTACCCAGCCAGATTTGGAAGTTGATCAATTGTTATATAACCTGTCCAGCTGGCTGAAGCATAGATATTGGCTTGGATCTCGGAGCACTGTCATGTTCTTCTTCAACTACCATTCTGCACCAGTCTATCAACTAAACTCTCGCAACATTCAAGAAACATTTAGACACAAAATGCTGGAGTAACTCAGTGGGACAGGCAGCATCTCTAGATAGAGGAATGGGTGACATTTTGGGTCGAGACCCTTCAGAATTGTAATGCAGTCTGAAGGAGGCCCTTCTTGTGGCGATCTTTGGTGTAAACCAGCATCTACAATCTGAAAGAAGGGTCTTGACCTGAAACATCACCCATTCCTTTTATCCAGAGATGCTGCCTGTCCCACTGAGTTAATCCAGCATTTTGTGCCTATCTTCAGTTTAAACCAGAATCTACAGTTCCTTCCTACACATTTAGACAGGTACATGGACAGTACAGGTTTCGAGGGATATGGGCCAAACGCAGGTAGGTGGGACGAGTGTAGACGGGACATGTTGGCCAGTGTAGGCAAGTGGGCCAGAGGACCTGTTTCCACACTGGAAGACAATGGCTCTATGACTCTATAAACCCTTTGCATCCATGTGACAGAATGCCCGTGCTTGAAGAAGGGTCTCGACCCAAAACATCACCCATTCCTTCTCTCCAGAGATGCTGCCTGTCCCGCTGAGATACTCCAGCATTTTGTGTCTATCTTCAATGTCAACCAGCATCTGCAGTTCGTTCCTACATTTCTAATGTGCCCTCCGTCCTATCGCTGACCTTCTTCAGAATATTAACATAGCCTTCCCACTGAGTACCGATGAGAGTTCTCATTTGGAACCTTGGTTATATATATACCCTGGCTCTCCCCACACAATATAATTTATAACATTTGTTTGGATTTTCCATAATCCAATTTGCCTCTTTACTTCTGTCTTAAATTCGCTGCCATATCCTGTACAAACCGCAAAGGAATCATCTGATACAAATTTCCTATACCTAACATATGCTTCCTTCAGCTGTCCAGCTGAGATTCTGTTAAACCTTGATGATCAGCTGCTCGAGTTGCTTAATTCCAAGAAGCCTGGATGTGCTGATGTTGCCTTATAATAACGTTTTTTTTTCTTTTCCCCACACTTTAAGGCTCCATGGTTATTGTGCTGAGCAGGCAGCAAGTAATCCACTCCCACATTCTCTTTGTTTCCAAGTTAGTTCCATGACAATATTTTCATTAAAAAGTGTAAAATTATGTTATAGACTATTTAGAAGTTCTGTTTTTACCTATTTCTCCAGGTAGTAATTCAAAAATTCTTCAAGCTCCTGGAGTAATTCAGAAGATAATGAACATTTTTATTAAAACATCTTAGCATTTTGCTTTACGATCACAGAATGGGGACAGCATAGAAGGAGGTAATTCAGCTCCTCAGGTCTGTACTGGTTGAATGCAAGGGCAATCCAGTCATCCAATACACATCCTCTCCCCCATAAACCTGCAGTTTCTTTCTGAACACCACAATGGAACCTGCCTCCACTACTAATCCGAGTAACCCTTATTGGGATGCATCACAGCTTGGTTTGGGAACAGCTCCATCCAAGACCGCAAGAAATTGCAGAGAATTGTGGATGCAGCCCACACCATCACACAAACCAACCTCCCTTCCATTGACTCCAGCTACATTTCACATTGTGTTGGCAAGGCCACCAGCATAATCAAGGTCGAGTCTCCCCCCAGTCACTCCCTCTTCTCCCCTCTTCCATCGGGCAAGAGGTACAGAAATTAAAAAACGCACACCCTCAGATTCAGGGACAGTTTCTTCCCAGCCTTCATCAGAGAAGTGAACCATCCTATCAACAACTAGAGAATGGTCTTGATCTACCATCTACTCATTGGAGACACTCGGACTATCTTTATTTGGACTTTACTAGACTTTATCTTGTACTATACATTACTCTCTTTATCCTTTACCTGTACACTGCGGACGGCTCGCTAATCATGTATAGTCTTTCTGCTGACTGCATAGAATGCAACAAAAAGCTTTTCACTGTACATTGGCACACGTGATAATAAACTAAACTAGACTAGCCGTGCCGATCAGCCCTGTAGGAAGTGTATTCAGGTCACTTTTCATTCTATTGTCTTAATTCTATATCTCTTTATTCGGGACCCTGCTACCAAAGTGAATAATTTGCTTTATGGTTTTACCCCCATTTGTGGCCAACCGCTCCAGTGTCAGAGGAGCATAATAGACTGATGGGATGCATGATAGAAATTTATATAATTATGAGAAGTTCTGAAATTTATATAAGTATGAGAAGACAGCCAGAATTTTCTCCCCCTTGGTGGACATGTCAAACTCTACAGGGCAGAGCTTTAGTTTGAAAGGGCCAAAGTTTAGTGAAGGTGTGTGGGGCAAGTTTTTCTTTTACACAGAGTGATGGGGTGCCTGGAACATGTTGGCAATGGTGGTGTTGGAAGCAGATACAATAGTGGAATTTGGGAGGCTTTTGGATGGTCATATGAATATGCAGGTAATGGATGGATATGGAGCTCATGCAGGCAGAAGAGATCAGTTTAAGGAAGTATCATGTTCAGCACAGTCATCATGGACCAAAGGACCTGTTCCTGTCTACGTTCCGTGAATAATATGAGGTGATAATATTATCCATTTCCATTCTAAAGAAACCTGTTTTGTATTACCCTAAAAATATGAACCATTTCAAGAGGATGGAAACAATCTTTTAGCTCAAAGTAGGTGGAATGTTTAAAAGTACAGTGCAAACGAGAACTTATTTGCTTTATATGTTAATTATAAAGCCACTAGTTTCACGTTGTAATTTTCCCTATCATGGTCTTTGAAATTTGCCACTGAAGACAACATGGAGCAACTTCAAAGGCATACAACCCCTTATTAAATGCAGTCAAATCCAAATCCACAGATCGCAGAAAACAATGATCGAACACCTGGTGTGTTTCTAAATAAGCAAATGTTGAGTTGAATCGGTTTATTGTACTCATTACAGTTTTAAATGCAAATTGGAGTACATAGAACCGCAATAATATTCTGTTGCATGCATTGATTTCAACAGCATGTTAAAATTGCCAAAATAGCTGTTGGTGATCTGCTTGCCTTTCATCTCCAGCCAATATAATGTGACTATCTGGTTCTGTTCAGTGCGTTACGCAGGCATAAATCCTGTCAGTGACATCAATCTATCATACCAAGATGTCCAAGTATCAAGGATGTATTCAAGAGGGAGTTAGATATAGCTCTTAGGGTTAACGGAATCAAGAGATATGCAAAAAGCAGGAACAGGGTACTGATTCTGGATGATCAGCCATGCTCATATTGAATGGTGGTGCTGGCTCGAAGGGCCGAATGGCCGACTCCACCTAGGAAAACTAGCTCTGTGATTTTATGCAAGTATGTAGGTTGTTGGATGGCTCACATTTTCAACAGTTGTTAAAGGCAATTGGTGGAATCATTTCTATTGATCCCCACGAGAGATGAGAGGAGACATTGTTCTCTAACCTGACCCGAAACGTTACCTTTCCATGTTCTCCAGAGATGCTGCCTGATCCACCGAATTACTCCAGCACTTTGTTGCATAACATGCACTATGGTAATAATTATATTTGGAAATGACATAATACTTCTTGACAATATAATGCTAAATAAAATATTAGTATTATTTTAACTGCAGGGGATGATGCAGCCATAAACAAATAAGTAGGAGCTTAGATTTATACCGCAATTCTTATGATCTCAGGTCAAAGAAGTATTTTTGATATGTGGTCGCAATGTGGTCGCCCCCACTTTAGTCGTTGTACTAGTTTCACTGTCGTGCTGCTGCGTTTCTCTGTTTGTATCACTCGTTATCACCTCCACAGCCACCAATGGACCAAATATACAGTAAACAATATATTGCATCTTCCTCTTCAGTGGACTTGGATCTGCTCTCACTGTCACTGAGGACATCAGTAATGGTGTGCACCCTCTTGGCGCACTGCTTTTCCTGAAGAGCTTCCTGCTGCCCTAGTGTGGAAGAAGCCAAATGTAGAGGTGGATCATGGTGAAGCTCCGTGGAGACAGAACAGCATTGGGTGGTTTCCATCTGTGCCTACAAAGCAGCTGCTGCCTAAAGCATTAAGTTCCATGTAACAGTTGTTTCATTCCTTCTTCACCCTGCTCCCATCCGGCAGAAGATACAGAAGCTCGAAAGCACTTGGCTCAAGAACAGCTTCTTCCCCAATGGTAACAGGCTCCAGAACGGTCCTTCCATAAGCTAGGGTATTGTCCAATTCACCTCGACCCCATTGAGTGCATTGGACTTTGTCTATGGAACTGATGCGCTACAATGCAAAATAAAAATTCTGCACTCTGTATCTTCCCCTTTGCTCAAGCATCAGCCCATTGGGACAGGGGAGAAGAAAAAAAAACTGGCACCTGAGTGGTTATTGATTATGTTGGCTGCTTGAGGCAGAGTACAGTATAGAATATTTAATTCAATAACTTCAAATAGCCCTTGCATCCCCTCTCCCTCCTCCACTTTAGTCATTGTACTAGTTTCACTGTCGTGCTGCTGAGTTTCTCTGTTTGTATCACTCATTATCACCTTCTCCACAGCCACCAATGGACCATTGTGGGCTCCACATTTCATTGATCATCGTAGCTGACTTTGATCTGTCTTTTTGCATATCTTTCATTCATTTATTTAATGTACATTTTCATATCTTGTGTTTCCCTCTCTCCTGACTCTCAGTCTGAAGAAGTTTCTCAACCCAAAATGTCACCTGTACCTTTTCTCCAGAGATGCTGCCTGACCCACTGAGCTACTCCAGCTTTTTGTGTCTATCTTCTTTATAATATCGGTGGATTTGGTGGAATGAGTATCGGGGGAGGGTGGTGTATGTAATGGACTGGGCTGCATTCATAAGTCTTTGCAATTTCTTAGTTTTGGTCAGAGCAGTTGCCATACCAAGACTGAAATACCACCCAATGCCATAACCTTGTCATGATAGCATTCCTCTCATGGGTCTCCCCTGAGGCAGTGAAGATGCTTGCAATCCCCATCCAATCTCCAAACATCTGCTGCCTCCAGTGAGGCCATATATCAGATACCCTTCATCTAACGCCTGGGGGAAATCCATTTGGTCAGAGGTAGAACATGTAATATCCACAGACAGCACTGGAGGTCAGGATTGAATCAAAGCCACTGGGTCTATTGACTGCATCACTCTGCCATCCATAAAGCACTGTTGATGCGAATGTAGAAATGTCTTAATGCACCATAAATAGGCCAAATCCATTTCTTGATATAAAATACAGTCAATACTTGAAATCATATTTCAATTAAGATAAACATTCTGGAATTAATCAATTTCTATAAAGGGAACAAGAGCAGCTAGTGACCTTGCGTTTAATGGTGAGATTTCTTTGATGAACTGCCCAGCTCACCTGACAAACATTTTGCAAGATAGCTTACCAGAACTATTGAAGGACCTCTGGGACTTAGTGAATTCTGTAGTAAGATTTTTTAAATTTCATGCACAGATACAGAAAGTAATCAAACAGGATAATGGAATACTGTTTGTTATACCCAGAAGATTAGTTTGCAGCAGAGAAAGTTATTTGCAATTCGATTTTTATGAGCAATTCTGGGCACTTCATGGGAAGGATATAAAACAGGGAGTTTAGTGAAGAATTATCAAAGTGGTGAGTGGATTTAATAGGTTAAATTGTTACAAGATACTGAGTTTGTTCGAATTGTAAGGTTGATTTAATTGCAGTTTTGACATTATTAAAAGGAACTGATAGATTAAGTATCCATCTGTTGGGAAAATCTAAGACAAGGAGGTACAAATTAATAATTAGACTCAGGCCTTTCAGGGTTAAAGTTACCTCAATGTTAAAGAGGTTTTGAACTCTCTCTTGTAAATGCCAATTATACCAATTGATGCAACATCATTTAAAATTTCAGTTTTATAGACTTTTGTTAACCAAAATCAACAAAATATATATTGGGCATGTTAGACAAGAGACAATAGGTGCAGGAGTAGGCCATTCGGACCTTCGAGCCATTCACTGTGATCATGGCTGAATTTCTCACAGAAATACAGAATAAGCTTAAGATATGCTGCTCTTATTCCTATACTTCTCTGCTATCCATTATCAATATAGCTCCCATTGGTGGGGAAAGTACATGATCTGAACCACAGCAGGTGAAAGTTTGAAAATGGTAAAGAAGTCGGTTAAATTTATCCAATTAATTTGCTAGGTGATTTGGATTCTGCTGTTATTTATGGAAAAGGTGGATTACTATTACAATTTCTTCAGAAACTCTGATCTGCAGATAATTCCAAAAACAATAATGTAATTCAGTGATTACACTTTGACAAAGAAATAGAAGCTTGTCAGGAGAGGGCAGCAGTATGTAAATAGATTGGCAGGTCTTTCAGATGGCTCATCATGGTACACCAGTGGGTTACCTAGTTTGCTGTAAAATTCTGATGCTACGTAGTAAATGAATGATCTTCCTTATACAATAGGTTTTAGCCAGACATTTTATGTTATGTTGCATAAGAGAAAATGCGTTGGCTTGTAAGTACTGGATCTGAAGGTATTTTTATATTTACATATAAAGTCTGCACTTACAAACTGGGACTTGAAAATGGCGCAAAAACTGGCGACTATACTATCTCGGTGTACCACTGCTATACACTTGCGTTGTATCTGAGATGCTTATCTAAGATGTATCTAAGTGCTTATGTACAGTGATACTTGTACTGAACTGTATACAAAAGTGAATTTCACAGTACCATTTAACAAATAAAGTACTACTAGACCAAGTGGGCCCGTTGGGCCCAAACCTCTCCTGCATTGGTGCAGCACCCTCACCTCCCCCCTCCCCACTCTCTTCCGCTTTCCCCTCCCCCCTCCCTCCTCCCTCCCCCCCTCTACCCCATCCTCCTCCCCCTCCTCATCTCTCCCTCCCCCTTCTCCCCTCTCTCCCCCCACTCCATCCCCCTCAAAGCCCCCTCCCTCCCTCCCCCTCAATCTCCCCCTCCCTCACTCCCTCCCTCCCCCCAACCCCCCTCCCTCTCCCCATCCCCCTCCCCTCCTCCCTCCCTTGGAGATAGATTTAAACTTTAAAATGTGAATAACTTTAAAAATATAACACCGATTTCAATGAAACTTCTTCCATTAGCACCAAAGGGATGACCGTGAGTAAGTTGGGCCTAAAATTGTCGTGCTATCGTGTACCGTTTTGTCTGTAGTTCGGGAACAAACAAACAAACAAACAAACAAACGAGAGTTTTAGTATATAGATTATACCATTGTACCTTTGTACATTAAATCTTTTCTTTTACTTTCTTCACAGAAAATCTGGTTTCACGATGGGAACTATGCAACTTTTGTTATTACTTTCCATGAACACATTCATACTTGCATTTGGGATTGACAATGAGGAGAATTACACATGGCACTTACAACAAGCACCACAACTGTTGGACAGAAGAACCATAACCATAGAACCTCCAAGATTTGAAGCTAAAACCAAATTGCTGTTTAATTCAACCTGTGGGATTGAGTGTCAAAAGAAACTACCACTGCCAACTGTGTCTGACCTTCAGAATTACCTTTCATATGAAACAGTGTACAGTAATGGGACACGTACAATGACTGAGGTGAACATCAAAGAATCTGACCTGAAAAACGAATTTGAGTTCGCTAAAAGCGAAGGCCCTTCCAGGAGGAGGAGGAGAAGGAGGCAGGTCTTTGGGTTGGACAGTAGGTTTAGCATCAGTGACAAGCATTTCATAACTAGCTACCCCTTTAATACCGCAGTGAAAATCTCCACAGGATGTACTGGGATTTTGGTGTCTCGAAAACACGTGCTGACAGCAGCTCACTGCATCCATGATGGTAAAGACTATGTAAAAGGTGCCAAAAGGCTCCGGGTCGGATTTTTGAAGATGAGAACCAAGGGAGGTGGAAAAAGGAGAGGATCAAAAAGGAATAAACGATCAGCAAAGGGCAAGCCATCATTTCAGTGGTCGAGAGTAGTGCGCACCCAAGTACCGAAGGGCTGGTTCAAAGGCGTGGCGAATGATATTGCTGTGGATTATGATTATGCTATTCTGGAATTAAAAAGACCTCAGAAGCACAAGTTTATGGAGATAGGGATTAGCCCTCCGGTGCAGAACATGCCAAGCAATCGGGTTCATTTCTCAGGCTTCGATAATGACATGCCCGGGAATTTGGTTTATCGTTTCTGCACTGTGTCTGATGAATCCAGTGATTTGTTGTATCAGCACTGCGATGCCCAGCCAGGCGCGAGTGGCTCAGGTATTTACATTCGTCTTAAGGAACCAGAGCAACGAGCTTGGAAACGCAAGATCATCGGAGTCTTTTCTGGCCATCAGTGGGTGGATGTCAGTGGCGCACAACAGGATTACAATGTGGCCGTGCGCATTACTCCACTTAAATATGCACAGATTTGTTTCTGGATACATGGGAACTATGCTGATTGCAGAGATGGTTGACGGAATTCAAAACTGCTGCTACTTGCTTTTGCATCTGTGTACTCCCTGTGCAGGCATCGGTCAATTTGCCGACTGAGTGGATGATGGTATCACGTTGAGGCTCATTGAAAAAATATGTGCAATTTCATCTCGACTAAAATAATCTGTTCAGGGTGCTCTAATTTAAGAATATAAATTGTAAAATTAACAGGAGCCTTTCAGAGCAAATTCGGGTAGCATTGCTGTCAAAATATCTAGCTGTTCAATATTTAATTTACTTTAACTAGTAATCTGCAAGATTAAAATATTCAAGGTCAATTACTAACCTCAATAAATAATTCTTAAATGATGTAAAAGTTTCACGCATTAAAATAGGGATTTTTTCTTTTCTTTTCTTATGTTATTTTTAAAAGTATTGACAAATACATTGATGCAATCTCCAGAAACCTATTTTTTGCCTTTGAAACAAAAACACTATTTTTCATCTAGATTTTAAGCAATTTCACATGTTAAAGTACAACAGTTCTGATCAGAAAATATAGAGATGTTAATGTGTCATTTGTATCGAATTTAAAGTGGTCAAATTTGTAACCTGAGGGAAGATGATTCTTACCTTTTACCATCATTGTATTGATAATGCATTGTACAGTTTGGAGTTGAAGATTCATAATGGATGTTCTTCATTACTTATTTCCAGTGAAAGGAAATGCGGATTTGCCAATTTTTTGATGACTTCAACAGAAATCCGACACTTTGCAAATGAACTGCCAAAATGGAACTCTCCAAACCGCTAGCATTAATAAATTAGTGACAAAAGTTTAGTAAAGTTAAAGAGAAAACCGCAACCTGTTGCTTTGGTAAAAGAAATTGAATTCACGCAACAAATGCCCAATATAATCATCAAGGTGTAATCAAATCGATGGTGTGAATGAAAAAGTAAATGGTGATTCGTCAGATAAGTGCGTGCAAATTTCAACCATCAGTTCGTTCTTTCCATGACCCCCTCTGTACCCTGTCTATTCAGAGTTAGTGATAGGTCAAAAAATACAAATAGAATCACATCACTCCAGTACCGTGGGAAAATTATGCTTCAATGGGAGCAATCTTTTTTTATGGTAAAGCTGAACAACCTTTTTAAAAATGTGTTTGTTAGAAGCTTATATTTTTCAATTGCGTCTAACCATCTGAGTAGATTAGAAACTAATGCTCAAAGTATCAACCCAATCATTTGTTTGTTAACAGCACACAATTCTTATTTATATGGAGAATAATTATGAGATGTGTAGGTTTGCTTTAATAAATAATTTAAATAAAATGATTGTGTTTCAGAATCGATATCTAAGGCAGAGGGATAATGACCGAAACACTTCATGGCAAACTTAATTCTTTAAAATGCGTTAGAGTAATTTCCTAAGCAAAAAATTCAAATAATATTTACTACTCCCATTACAGTAAAATAACCAGAAGTGCAATTATATTGAGTGAAGCACAGAACAATGTAGGTGAAATGTTTTAGGAAAATTCTACAACTTTAAATACACTGGTGCTATACTGTCTATTTCACTCAATGCCTTTGCATGTTAAGTGACTTTCTTATATTATAACTGCAAAGATAGAATAGAAACAAAATATTTAGCTAAGTGTAAAATGGCTCACCCTGGGTAGTCAGATCTTTCACTCTTTAAAGCAACAGCAACAACGAATATCTAAGCAATTAAATATTTAAATGACGATGATCATTCACAAGATTCAAGATTCAAGATATCTTTATTTGTCATCTGAAAAACAAGTTTTTTGGACGAAATTTAGTCACCCACAGTCCAACAATAGAAGCAATAAAATAAGCAAATTACACAACCCCAACCAACACACACAAAAAAAAGAAACATCCATCACAGTGAATCTCCTCCAGTCCCCTCCTCACTGTGATGGAAGGCCAGAATGTCTTTTCCCTTCCCCTGCCGTCTTCTCCCGCGGCCAGGTTGGTGTCGATGCCACGTTCCAGGCCGTGCCGGACGGTGAAAGGTCCGCGGCGGGCCGACCCAAGCCCCGCGATCTGGAGCGGGTGAACACGCTGTCGCTGCCGTTGTTGTTGCCGCTGTTGCGGCACGTCGGGGCGGTCATGGCTCCCGACATTGAAGCCCCCGCCGAGCAGAGAAAAATCCCGCGGCCTATTTCAGGCCGCGCCGGACGATGAAATGTTCACGGTGGGCCGACCCAAGCCCCACGATCCGGGGCGGGCGAATAGAAAAGATCATAAGTTCTAAGAGCAGAATTATGTCATTCGGCCCATCAAATCTACTCCACCATTCAATCACAGCTGATCTATCTTTCCCTCCCAACCCCATTCTCCTGCCTTCTCCCCATAACCCCTGGCACATACTAATCAAGAATATGTCAATCTTGGCCTTAAAAATATCCATTGACTTGGCTTCCACAGCCGTCTGCGGCAAAGAATTCCACAGATTCACCACCCTCTGACTAAATAACTTTCTCCTAATCTTTCTAAACATGCATCATTTTATTTTGAGGCTGTGACCTCTGGTTCTAGACTCTCCCATGAGTGGAGACATCCTTTACACATCTACTCTATCCAAGCCTTTCACTATTCGGTAGGTTTCAATGAGGTCCCCCCTCATTCTTCTAAATTCCAGTGAGTACAGGCCCAGTGTTGTCAAACGCTCATCATATGCTAACCCCATCATTCCTGGGATCATTCTTGTAAATGATCATTCTCTGCGATCATTCTCTTATTCATAGGCCACTGACTCATTCACAAACGTGTAATTTAAAGGACTAAAATTTGTTAAATATCCAATAAAATCACATGTGTTTTTATTGATTTGTAATGTAAAAATAGGATGCCTTTACCTAACGTAATTAAGAATCAAAAACATCCTTTAGAAAAAAATGATCTAGGCTGGGTAAGGGCCATTGATGGCCATCAAAGAAAGTTCAGATCTGGAGAAAAATGGAGTCCCAGTCATTTAGTTATTTTTTGCTTTAAAAAAGTATAGGTTGCTTTGCATATTTTCTTTTAAATGTCATTTGAAAAAAAATAAAATGCATGGTTGGAAAATGACATTTTTCATAGATTCACTATGTTGGTGTAATATTGTAAGACATGATCTATGAATCTCACTGTATATTGAGCAGCAAAATACAGATCTTCTCTGTTACCTGGTGTGTTCTTCTTATTACTGGAAATGGTTACACGTTATATGTACATATCATTAACGATCATCCTTTGAGCTCAGCCATGCATTCAATTATTTAGAAGTAGAGATATTAACAAATTCAATATTTATTAAATAACATTGCAAGAAAAACTGGATATTACAATGATTACTTCCTTTAATTCAAACAGAAAGTGATGAACAGGTTAGGCAGCATTTGTGAAGGGAGAAACATAATTAACAATTCAAACCAATTTCCTTTTATTAGAGCAGTCCCAATCTGTCTCAAGCTGGAAAGTCAAGTTATCTGAAATTGTTGAATACAGAATTAAATCCTGCGGATTGCAATGTGCCGGTACAGAAGGTGAGATGCTGTTCCCTGAGTTTCCATTGGAATAATAAAGAAATCAAACCTTGAGAACTGAAAAGAGGAATGAGATGGAAAATTAATAGGGTAGACAACTGGAAACTGAGGGTCACACTTACAAATTGGACAAAGGTGTTCTGCAAAATGGTTACCTTCAATCTGTGTTTGGTTCTCCAATAAAGATCGTAGACAACTAACTTTAAAAAAAAGATTGGAAGAGATATCAGCAGCTTCATCTGGAAAGATTGTTTGAGACCCAGAACGGTGATAAAGGACTAAGCAAAATAATAGGCTTCGCACAGGATCGTGCAATGAGAAGTGGATATGGAAGAGTGAGATGGGAGTGCATGAAGGTTATGGCCTCTTTGGAATGCTGAAAAGCAAGGAGAGGGGCAATGTAGATACAAGATACTGCAGATACTGGAATCGTGACAAAACACAAAATGCTGGAAGAACATAGCAGGCCAGGCAGCATCTGTGGAGGGAAGGGACAGGCAATATTTCAAATTGGGACTTGATTCAGATCGATTGTAGTGGGGGCGGGGTGAAGCTGGAAGAGAGAGGTGGGGGCAGGACAAAGCCTGGAAAGTGAAGTGGATACAGGTGAGGGGGGATTGATTGGCAAATGGGAGAAACAAGTGACAAAGGCTAGAGGTGAAAAGGAGACAAAAGGGTCTTGAAATATATGATGATATCTAAAAAAGGGTCCAGAGTGAGAAGCGGAGGTGTGACATGTAAAGTCAGAGGGAGAAATATAGATGGAAAGGAACAGGGTGTTGCAGTTAGGGGGGGGGGGGGGGGGGGACACGGATAAAATGGAAATTAGGAACTTGGGGATGGGAGATGCATGTACAAAGGAGGTGAAATGAGCAGGGTTACTTGGTGGAGTGGGGGCATAGTGGGAGAAATGGGTGTGCACAGGGATGGGCGAGGCACAGGAAAGAAAGGAGTGGGAGACTTAAAATGTTCGTGCCATCATATTGAATGTGACCCAAGTTAAGAAATATCTATTGCATGAAGGCTGGCAGGATGAAAGGCGAGAACAAAAGGAACAATTAACATAAATTCTATATTACTATTTTCTAGAATTCATGCAATCACATAACACAGTACCAGACATTGGCTATGAAATACGACAAATAAATCTGCTAACCTTAGGTGACTGGTAGGTGGTTTCTCAACTGGAGATATTCAATATTGTAACATATATCTGTTGCAAGATAATAACCAGAAGGAATTATTACTTGCCATCCTATTCTAGAATTAATTTAAATCAATACCGATTGCTTAATTTGTTTATTAAGTGTTCTTGAAGTAATTTTTCAGGGGTGTTGTATACCATAAATAGTGTTGTACTCTTTAAAATTACTCACAAGCATATTAAGTGGAAGTTGTGTTCATTCAAGGCATTGCATATAATTCAATCGTGTTTTATTTTTATTTTGAAATATGAAAATCACTTAATCCATGCACCTTTATTAGGTTTTATTCTATATTCTGTTTGGGCTCAAAGAATTACCTGGACATGTTTTCAAGTTCGTAGATTACTCATCTATCAAATGGCAGACTACCTGTTGTTCTTCATGAGTAACACACTGCTTGGAAGAAGATGCTGTTTATGGTAACAGACGGAACAGTGATATTCCATTGCAATTACCATTATCTAGAATCAAACATATCTTTGCTGAATAACTGGAGGCTTTCTGCACCTTTTGGTAGTTTCATGTTTCACGCTCTTAATTCACAGAATATATTTCTTTGTAATGTCCTTCAAATATTTTCATTCTCAATCTCCTTGTGATTCCAAATGTTCTTAGGAATTTCCCTACTAAAACACATCTCAAACACACTATTGTTTAAGAGTGAGACTCTTTTCAAGCCTTACACTTTCTTTAGATGTGTTCCCCCTTCTGTCCTTCTGTTTACAGTGTCCAGGCAGAATTCAAGCTTTATCAAGAATTTATATTTTCACAAGATACAATAAAGATGACTGTACATTAAATGGTTGTTAAAATGTAGGGATGGCTAGAAATGGGGGTATCTGGCAGAACAAAGCAGAGGGTTAGAGTGTGGAAGGTGGAGATGGTGCACAAAGCTGGAACATGAGAAGGTTGGGCATGAAATAATCAGAGGCACCGAGAAGACTGAAATCCAGGAGCAAACAATTGCAATGAAATCTCTGACCTGGATTGTGCTCGGATTACAGTCTGTAATCACTTGAATAGTTGCTAGAACATGGTGGGCGTTGTGAAACCAGTGAGGGTCTGCACACGCTTGGTGTTCAGCGGGTCATGGGTGTTCTTGTACATAAATCGCTGAAAGTAAATTTCCAGGTATAGCAAGCCTTTAGGAAGGCAAACAGTGGAATGACCTTTATAACAGGAAGATCTGAATGCAAAAGGAAACACCTCATACTACAGTTGAACAGGCCCTGGCTGGACCTTACCTGGAATATTATGCATAATTCTAGTCTCAAGAGTAGAATGACTACCTTGTGGCGGCTCCCAAGGGTCGGGCCATACCTCTACCGACCCCTCGGCATGGGAATGGACCAGTCCAGGGGGGCGGTCCTTTGCTACGGATATAAGGACGAGGTTTTGGGCGCAAAGTCATTCCAGCAGACTTGACCGGTCTGATAATTGTGTAATAAAACCGAACGTCCCGAAATACCCGGCTCCTCGCCTTTATTTCGGGCCTCTTTCGACGTGCCACAACCTCTATTAAAATCCATGCACCATGGATTAATCAAAACCTGAACTCTCCTCTTAATCCAGCTTCCATACAAGAGCATCATTAACATTATGGGGGAAATCCACACAAACCAAAATTAGTGTGTGCCCTTGTCCATGTTAGGCTTGGTCAGAGAGTATAAAGGTAATGTAGGAACCATTGGTGTAAATAAGAATCAGTCTGACCTGTGTTTCCACTTCCAGGTAACTATCTTCTCAAACTCCAAGGTCCCTCTGTTCATCAACAATCCTCAATGCCCTCGCATTTACTGTAAATATACTACCTTATTTGACACCACTCACCTTGAAATTGTCTGGATTAAATACCTTCTGCCGATGCTCAACCTAACTTTCCATTAGATAGACACAAAAAGCTGAAGTAACTCAGTGGGACAGGCAGCACCTCTGGAGAGAAGAAATGGGTGATGTCTTGGGTCGTGACCCTTCTTCAGACTGTTGAAGTTTAAACCAGAGGGTTTAAACCAGCATCTGCAGTTCCTTCATACACATATCGACTATTCACTTTCTATTAGATCTATATGCTGAAATGGCCTTAGGCAACCGAGCTAACATCAACCTTGCTAAACGCCAACTTTCATGTCATTCATAAACAAAATTAATTGTACCTCCAACATTCACATCCAAGTCATTAATATATAGAGTTTAGAACATAGAACAGTACAAGAACAGGCCCTTTTGGGCCACAATGTCTGTGCTGAACTTGAAGCCAAGATCATCATTCCCTGTATATCTATGTGAATTTATACAGTGCCCAGACGGCACTCAGATGTTGTTTGCGGTAATTAAAAGGAGCAAGACATCCAGAGGAACTACTAAAGACTCCATTTTGTATTTCCCCTTCCCATTCCCACACTGACCTTTTCTGTCCTGGGCCTCCTCCATTGCCAGAGTAAGGCCACACGCAAATTGGAACAGCACCTCATATTTCACTTGGGCAGCTTACAACCCAACAGTATCATCACTGAATTCTCTAATTGTAGGTAACTTCTACAAACACTCCCCTCCACCGTCCCCTTCCTCTTCCCGCCCTTCCTCCACTAAATGTTGGTTAACCAGTTCCACAGTTTACAACAATGTACCCCCTCTTAGGATCACTAGACAAGAACCAGCCTATACAGTTGTTACAGTGTACTATGTTTACATATTCTGTTGTGCTGCTGCAAGTAAGGATTTCATTGCTCTACCTGGGACATCTATCTATATACTAAAACTCTTATTTGTTTTGTTTGTTCCTGAACTACAGCCAAAACGGTACACGATAGCATGACAATTTTAGGCCCACCTTACTCACCGTCGTCCGGGGGTGGAGGAAGTTTCATTGAAATTGGTATATATTTTAAAAGTTATTTTCATTTAAAAAGTTTAAAAACCGCGCATGTACAGTTGGGACCCCATTGATCTGGTACTTATGTAAGATGGCCACCGCATCGGTGCCTGCGCAGTTGGGGCCCGTTGATGCATGAAGGGGAAAAGGCGGCAGCAGCAGCAGCGTTGGTGAGGCCGGGCATTCGTGGAGGTGGAGGCCGAGGCCTGGGCCTGGCGCTGGGCCTGTCCTCGGCTCCCCCGCCCACCCCTCCTCTGACCGGCCAGCTCAGTGCCTCCCCCTCGCCGCCGAGAGTCCAGCGGCTCAGCAACAGTGGGAGAGCCGCCGCCATCTACGACTGAACATTCCCACACTGGGATGGGACAGGACTCTCCCCCCCCCCCCCCCCCCCATTCCACCAATGGCAGCCACCCGGGCCAGGAGGCGGGTTGCTATGGCAGCTGTGAGTTGCTCCCGGGAGGGAGGGGGGAGGGGAGGGAGGGGAGGAAGGTTGGGGGGTGGGGGGGGGAGGGAGGTTGGGGGGTGGGGGAGGGGAGGGAGGAATGGGAAGGGGAGGGAAGGAGGAGGGGAGGGTGGGGGGAGGGGAGGGTGGGGGGAGGAGAGGGGAGGGGGGAGAGGGGTGGGGGGAGGAGAGGGGTGGAGGGAGGAGAGGGGGAGAGGAGAGAGGGTGAGAGAGGTGGGGGAGAAGAGGGTGCTGCACCAATGCAGGAGGCATCCCTAGGGGACAGGGGAAGAAGAGGGGAAGGGGGAGAGGAGGAGGGGGTAGGGAGGGGGGAGTGGGAGGAGAGGGTGCTGCACCAAAGCAGGAGTGATTTGGGCCCAACGGGTCCACTTAGTCTAGTATATGACAATAAAACACTCTCAACTCTTGCTTTAATATGCAAAATTATGGAGAGTATTGGAAAACTCTGAGATTGGTCGCAGAGCAAAGTTGTCAAGGTGACAACTGCTTTAAAACTGGGACTGGTAAAAGACAAGAAAGAAAGGAACAAATTGAATCAGAAAGATAGAGCCACATCTATGGAGGAGAAAAATAAGGGATTTCCTGAATTTGGTAAATTCAGTATATTCCAAAGGCTGTAGCTTATCCCGGTGATAGACGAGATGCTGTTCCCAAGCTTATACTGGGGGTTGAGGACATTGAGAACAGAGTGGGATGTTGAATTGGCTAGATAATTGGATGGACCTGGCCCTGTCCATCATGCCCACCTGCCTCTTCTCCCTCCCCCCCCCTCTATCCTATCTGCAGTTCACGCTGCCTTGGGAAATCAGACAACATAATCAAGGACCACCTACACCCCAGCCATTCCCATTTCTCTCCTTTCCGTCAGGCAGAAGATACAAAAGCTTGAAACCACATACTATCAGATGCAGGAACGGCTTCTTACCCACTGTTATCAGACGATTGAATGGTCTTTTCATAAGCTATGATTAGTCTCAATCTCCTGACCTAAATCATTGCCGCCCTTGCAGTTTTCTGTTACCTGCCCTTTCTCCATTGCCGTAATACTGCTCTGCACTACTTTTTTTTCCCGTTTGCACTACCTATTGCATTTTTGAATAGTTTGATTTTCTCACGTTTGATCTGATTTGACTGGATAACACATTCAGCCATGATCACATTGAATGGCGGTGCTGGCTCGAAGGGCCGAATGGCCTCCTCCTGCACCTATTGTCTATTGTCTATTGTCTAAAACAATATTTGCGATATCAGTGACAATAATAAACGGGTCCTTTTCGGAATGGCAGGCAGTGACTAGTGGGGTACCGCAAGGCTCAGTGCTGGGACCCCAGTTATTTACAGTGTATATTAATGATTTGGACGAGGGAATTGAATGCAACATCTCTAAGTTTACAGATGACACGAAGCTGGGTGGTAGTGTTAGCTGTGAGGAGGATGCTAGGAGGCTGCAGAGTGACTTGGATAGATTAGGCGAGTGGGCAAATGCATGGCCGATGCAATATAATGTGGATAAATGTGAGGTTATCCACTTTGGCGGCAAGAACAGGAAAGCAGAGTATTACCTGAATGGTGACCGATTGGGAGAAGGGGAGATGCAACGTGACCTGGGTGTCATGGTGCACCAGTCATTGAAAGCAAGCATGCAGGTGCAGCAGGCAGTGAAGAAAGCGAATGGTATGTTGGCATTCATAGCAAGAGGATTTGAGTTTAGGAGCAGGGAGGTTCTGCTGCAGTTGTACAGGGCCTTGGTGAGACCGCACCTGGAGTATTGTGTGCAGTTTTGGTCTCCTAACCTGAGGAAAGACGTTCTTGCCTTAGAGGGAGTACAGAGAAGGTTCACCAGATTGATCCCTGGGATGGCGGGACTTACATATGAGGAAAGACTGGATAGACTGGGCTTGTACTCGCTGGAATTTAGAAGACTGAGGGGGGATCTTATAGAAACATATAAAATTCTTAAGGGGTTGGAGAGGCTAGATGCAGGAAGATTGTTCCCGATGTTGGGGGAGTCCAGAACCAGGGGTCACAGCTTAAGGATAAGGGGGAAGTCTTTTAGGACTGAGATGAGAAAACATTTCTTCACACAGAGAGTGGTGAGTCTGTGGAATTCTCTGCCACAGAAGGTAGTTGAGGCCAGTTCATTGGCTATATTTAAGAGGGAGTTAGATGTGGCCCTTTTTGCTAAAGGGATCAGGGGGTATGGGGAGAAGGCAGGTACAGGCTACTGAGCTGGATGATCAGCCATGATCATATTGAATGGCGGTGCAGGCTCGAAGGGCCGAATGGCCTACTCCTGCACCTATTTTCTATGTTTCTATGTTTCTATGACACTAATACCAATGAAAGTGACAGGTGACTGGAAGTTCAAGTTATCCATTGTGGACTGTAGGGTTATGTTCTGCAAAGTGTTCAACCAAACCACGTAAGACTTCTCCAAAGTAGGGTGGCCGACCGTATGAGCACCACGTACAAGACCCTAACATGATGAAGTTAAAGTAAATGACTATTTCACCTGGAAAGACAGCTTGGATACTTAGATGATGGGAAAGGGCGATATGCCAGGTATGTAGCTCCAGCAGATGCAGAGGAGAGAACCAAAGTCCACGAGAAAGGAAGAGCAGAACAGGAGACAGATGAAACAGTGCCTTCTGAATGCCGAAAAGGGAAGAGACAAGGGTTGGGAACGTGACCAGGAACGGGTGGCAAAGGTGCTGGGAGATATCAGAAGAATTCTTAACAGCGAGGAGCCGAATGGTGGAAGAGGAGAAGGGGTAGGAAGAGGAGTGAGGGAGGTAGAGGATGTGCAGGATGAAGGTGGATCAAAGTGAATGTTCATCTTTGCGCCATCTGGCGGAGGAAGAGAGAATGTTATTGTGGTGTTGCAGGGGTGGCAGGGTTAGATTTAAACACAGTTTTGTAAGGTGTCGAAAGAATGGGATCTGGAGTTCATGTATAGAAAAAAAAAATCTGATTGGGAGTGTGCATGAGCCTTCGGGGTGCAAGTTGCCCGATTCAAGATCAAGTGAGTGGGCCCGGCTCAGGGACAGACGCAGAGCGCAGCACTGCAGTCCCTGAACAGCAGCCGAGCTCAGATTGCTGTGTGCTTTTACTTTAAGTTGTGCGCAGGTGACTGTGCACTCTGTTGTGATATTGCAGGGACTACTTTGTTGTATCACAAGGACTACTTTGTTTGCCTGTGTAGTAATGTCTATATAAGAGAATGAGGTGATTAGGTGGCCATTCTGGTTCCAGATGGCCACGGAATAAACAGCCTGGATTTAAGCTCCAGCATTATAACCTTTTAAACACGTGTACTTGTGGTCTAGAGCCCTAGAGGGAAAAAAAAAGGTTTCTAGCTCTGTGAGGGATGCTAGGAGTGCAACTCAACAGGGCCAATATATGTGGGTATAATTACCTGATCGGCCTGGATTTAAGCTCCAGCATTATAACCTTTTAAACACGTGTACTTGTGGTCCGTCCAGTGTCTCAACCAAGGTATAACAGATACCGGACCACGAAGTACAACACTTCTTCCTTTTGGTTCTTTGGATAAATTAACATGTTGAGTGGGAACAACCACCTGCATTATTGTTGTTATGAATTATTTTTACATGACCTCCATTGGTCCGGTAAGACGGATAACCCAGTAAGGCTCTGGAACCAAGGGTGCTGGAAAATCGGTGGTGGACCTGTACTAATCCTGTTGCTGTACTTTACTATAACATTTGGATCTCCGTGAGCATTCTCACATGATAGTTTGTCTCTCGACTTCTCAGTTCAAAGAGCCTTGACTCTTCTAACCAATTGCAATCATTTATTTAAGAAAACTGGAAGAGTAAAAGCATTTCCTTGCCAATTTTCTTGAGATGTGTTAAAAAGTAACATTGCAAATGCAACGAAAAACCCTACCGAATAATGAAAGGCCTAGATAGAGTGGATATGGAGAGGAGGTTTCCTGTAGTAGGAGGGTCTAGGATCGGAGGCACAGCCTCAGAATACCTTCTGAAGCACGTCCTTATGAAGGACGTACCTTCAGACTGGAGATGGAGTAATTTCTTAAACCAGACAATGGTGAATCCGTGGAATTCATTGGCACAGACGGCAATGGAGGTCTTCATTCGGTATTTAAAAAAAGATTGATAGGTTCTTGGTTAGTAACGCTGTCAAAGGTTACAGGTAGAAGGCTAGAGAATGGGGTTGAGAAGGAAAAAAAATCAACCATGAATGAATGGCGAAGCAGACTCGATGGGCCGAATGGCCTAATTCTGCCCCTCTGCCTTATCATCTTATGGTAATGATTTGTAGTCGTTTGACAACAATAAATAATATGTGATATAATGATGGCTTCCGATATCTCTGGAACGAATACTCAATCCATCTTAAACTAAAGAGTTATTACAACTTAGTTATTCAGAAACTTCCTATTTGCAATGTTACCTTTAGTTCATGAACAACTCCAGGATTTACATGTGTACGAAGGAAATGCAGATGATTTTTTAAACCAAAGATAGACATAAAATGCTGGAGCAACACAGCAGGCCAGGCAGCATCTCTGGAGAGAAGGAATGGGTGATGTTTTGGGTCGACCAGAGATGCTGCCTGTCCCACTGAGTTACTACTGTATTTTGTGTCTATCCAAGATTTTCATGTTTGTTTATATACACTGATCAATAAACTTTGCCTTGAAACAGTCAAAGCAGAAATTTGTAAGTTGTTCATATAAAAAAAATGTTTACTGCAAAAGGATAGATGTTCTATCACTTCTTCATTTGATAAGGGACTTTCTATTTAATCCAAAACAACATGAGTGTATAATTTTAAGATCACTGCCACCATTTAATTTTTAAGACCCTTCCCTTCAAAGTTTCAAATTAAAATATGGAGCCAACATTTTAGCATGTACTTAAGAACCTTAAAAGCAATTCCTTCACGTGGAAAAATAGATTACGGTTCTCAAATCCACATTAACCTGTTCAAAACTGATGAATCAAAGAATAGATCACTTGATCATTTGTAAAATGCAGATATGAAATAGGGTGAAGGAAGCATCCAAACCAGGATTGTAATAAAGAGTGATGATGCTGCCTCTTCACAGTAGCTTGCCAATTCCAAATGTGTGTGTGCTGCTGCTGAAACAGCTTATTTGGTGACCTTGTGCATTATTCGTTCCTTTAAAACCAACAGAAGCATGGATCTAAAGAGATGTGATGCTTCCAGAAAACAGTCTGAACTTTCAGAAAGATGACTCAACCATTGTGTGAACAGATGGTCCCACAAGAAGACACGGCAAAGTGATATTGGAGCAAATATTCAATCCACAAATCAGTTTGGGTTTCATTTAATCTGAAAAATTCCTACATGGTTTGTTATAAATAGAATATGAGTAAGACTCATGAGCTATGGTGGGATGTGGGCAGGGTGTCAATTTATTAAGCTGCACCACCAGTTAAGTTTCTCACCTGCAAGCAGTGCAAACGGAAATTCATTACATTTCTTAACCTTTCAGTTTATCTTTCAGTTGTTACCTTCACACTCTAATGTAACAGAAGAGTTTGAGTTTAGTTTATTGTCAGGTGTACAGTGAAAAGCTTTTGTTGCGTGCTAACCAGTCAGCGGAAAGACAACACACGATTTCAATCGAGCCATCCAGTGTGCGTATACAGAATATTGGCAATAACATGAATAACGTTCAGTGTAAGATAAGCCAGCAAAGTCCGATCAAAGATAGTCTGAGGGTCTCCAATGAGATAACATAGAAACATAGAAAATAGATGCAGGAGTAGGCCATTCGGCCCTTCGAGCCTGCACCGCCATTCAATATGATCATGGCTGATCATCCAGCTCAGTAACCTGTACCTGCCTTCTCTCCATACCCCCTGATCCCTTTAGCCACAAGGGCCACATCTAACTCCCTCTTAAATATAGCCAATGAACTGGCCTCAACTACCTTCTGTGGCAGAGAATTCCACAGACTCACCACTCTCTGTGTGAAGAAATGTTTTCTCATCTCGGTCCTAAAAGACTTCCCCCTTATCCTTAAGCTGTGACCCCTGGTTCTGGACTTCCCCAACATCGGGAACAATCTTCCCGCATCTAGCCTCTCCAACCCCTTAAGAATTTTATATGTTTCAATAAGACCCCCCCTCAGTCTTCTAAATTCCAGCGATTTTTAAGCCTAGTCTATCCAGTCTTTCTTCATATGAAAGTCCTGCCATCCCAGGGATCAATCTTGTGAACATTCTCTGTACTCCCTCTAAGGCTAGAATGTCTTTCCTCAGATTAGGAGACCAAAACTGTACACAATACTCCAGGTCAGGACCAGGTCAGGACCCCCATAACTCTGTTGGCGAGTTATTCAGTCTCCTTTGTGATAAAAATCTTACTTAATTTTGCCCATAACCAAGCAATATTATTTCAGTCTTGGATGGACTAGTTTTCTACCACACCTGCTGCTGTCTCACTGGAAAGAAAGTAAATTAGGGCAGCTTAAACTGTTGAATTGTTGCTTTTTTGAAGACAGCGCCAATTTGTTTTTTTCTAATACCAAACTTCCATTATGGCATCATTGCATACTTTGACTACATTTGTGACAAAATAATATGCCAAGAATTGTCAAGACCGCTACTAAACTGATCGTTATTTTGTGTGTGCACACTGAAGTGTGTGATCGCACATACACCATGCTGACGGGTGTGTGTGCGTTCGTGGTTGTCCTCCGCTGATTTGTAGTTTTTATGGTAATTGCCAACAATATACTCTCTATACTTGCTGAATGAGGTATTATGGTACTAAAGTGCCTCTGGAGTGTAAATCATGAGAAATTGCTGTACATTTCTGAATGTAGACAGCTCAAACCAATCATACATTGCTTTCTACTTTGTAGCCTTTTGGCCACCCCAGCTACTTGAGTGATTTCAAGCACCAGCCCTGCATTTCAAGCACCAGCCCTGCATTTAAAGCACCAGCCCTGCATTTAAAGAGAAACCTATATAAAAAATGAGGGAGAGGACAGAAGTTTATTTGTATTTGGTTTCTTTACTATTGATTCGACTCGCAGATTAACTTTTTGGGAATCCTGCACCAGCACTCCCCAGTCCCTTTGCACCTCCGATTTCTGGATTCTTTCCCCATTTAGAAAATAATCTACGCCTTCATTCCTACTACCAAAATGAATGACTTCACACTTTGCACCACTATATTCCATCTGCCACTTCTCTGCCCACTCTCCCAACCTGTCCAATTCCTTCTGCAGAGTCCCTGCTTTCTCTACACTACCTACCTCTCCCTCCACCTATTTTCGTATCATCCGCAAACTTGGCCACTTGGATCCGCAATCCTCTCATCCAAATCATTAATATACATCGTGAAGAGCAGTGGCCCCAGCACCGAGCCGTGCGGAACTCTGCTCGTCACTGTTAGCCCACCAGAAAAAGTCCCCTTTATTGCCACTCTTTGCCTTCTGCCATCAGTTGAGTTGCAGATCAGGGCTCAATTGGTTTATTCTAAATGGTGTAATTTATTGTAATTCATGATCTCAAATGCATCGTGTAAGAAAATGCTTTAACCAAATATGGCAGATTTTCACTATTTCTATGAAACATTAGAAAGAGTGAGAATAGCTTCCATCTCCATAGTATCTCCTATGGCTTTCAGAATTCCAAAATGTTTTTCAGTAAATTAAGTAGATGGCACCATGAACACTGCTGTAATAGAAGATACATCAACTAACTTTGTACACAAGACAACAAAAACCAATAAGATAAATAATCAGATAATCAGTTTGACTTGGCCAAGGAATAAATGTTTAATGTCAGAAGATCATTAGAATTGCCTCGCTTGATGTCATAAAATATTTTACAACATTTGAAACGGCAAACACGGCCGATCAGTTAGTTTCATCCAAGTTCGCATTAAAGTCAACGAACAATGCACTCAGTATTCATTGAGATATCAGTCTCTGAACCACCACAATTTTTAAAGACAATCACAACCAACACCTTTTCAAATAAATAGTTTATTTTGCAACAGTGCTTTAGCAGCCAAACTTCGTTCACAAAGTATCATGCCAAATAATCGCCTCAATGTCAGTATCCCAGTGTCAAATGCATACGGTGCCAACAGAAATACAGAAAAGCTTTTATGAGGCAGCAATGCTATTTTTTAAAGGAAAATTCTTGCAGCAATCGCACAAAAATAAAAGATAGTCAAAAAGCAATCAATGTCATTGATAAATGAACATGCAGTTCAATAATATGCTTCTGTTGTATTGGCATCAAAAGCGGAAGTTCATTTGTTTTTAAAACCAACATTTTGGAAGCTTTTGTGATCAAGAGATTTGGTTGGGTAGCATAGTGATGCAATTAACAATATTATCATTACATTGCATATTTGAAATATTTAAAAAAACTCTGCCTTGATGGTTCATATTGGCAATTCTGACCATTGCCTTTGTAGCCATTTTAGGGGACAAAATGTGCAGAAGCCTTAAGCACCACACCAACGGGTTCAGCAACAGCTGCTTTCTTATAGGTTCTTGAACAAACCAGTAACCTGTCTCAGCAACTGAATATTAGACCTTCCTTTGCACTTCTATGGATTTTTTTTCGAATTGCATTTTGCATATTTTTATGAAACAGTCTTTTGGACATTATGCAATTTATTTTTGTGTCTGTTTGACTCTATGTGTCAGTGATGCTGCTGCAAGCAAGATTTTCATTGCACCTGTATCCCACTGTATCTGTGCATATAATATACTCAACTTGGTTTTAATTAAGCAAAGCTAATATTTATTATTCCATCTGGGCTGAATGCAGCATATCCAGAAATACTCACAAAAACAAGCTCTTTTTGCCATATGCTCTACAATGGACTGTTTTTTAATACACAAATGTGTTTTGCACTAATATCTTTTTTATTTAGGGTTCTTTTTTACTGCCTTGCAGAATGTGTGTAATTTACCTACAAGTTACATATAATTTAGTATAAGAAGATAACTGCAGATGCTGGTACAAATCAAAGGTTTTTATTCACAAATTGCTGGAGTAACTCAGCAGGTCAGGCAGCATCTCAGGAGAGAAGGAATGGGTATAATTTATGCATAATTTATGTAGGAAAGTACTGCAGATGCTGGTTTCAATCGAAGGTCGGCACAAAATGCTGGAGTAACTCAGCGGGACAGGCAGCATCTGTGGAGGAGTTACATATAATTTATATTTTTGTGTGGCGTCTGATTCTCTAAGCCGGTGAAGCTTCTGCAAGCAAGATTTTCCTCTTACCTGCACCTCAGCATACTTTATAAGAGCAGAACTAGGCCATTCGGCCCATCAAGTCTACTCCACCATTCAATCATGCCTGATCTATCTTTCTCTCAAACCTGTTCTCCTGCCTTCTCCCCATAACCCCATGTTGGGCATAACCCCAACACCCTTACTAATCAATAATCTGTCAATCGCCACCTTAAAAATATCCATTCTCC
The DNA here is from genome assembly GCF_053455715.1 of Rhinoraja longicauda. NCBI lineage: Eukaryota > Metazoa > Chordata > Chondrichthyes > Rajiformes > Arhynchobatidae > Rhinoraja > Rhinoraja longicauda. The sequence goes on along the minus strand of NC_135957.1, from coordinate 66,817,253 downwards.
TGGCCTTCACAGCTGCCTGTGGCAAAGAATTCCACAAATTCACCATCCTGTGGCTAAAGAAATTCTTCCTCATCTCCTTTCTACAGGTACTATCTTTTCACCAGAAGTATCCAAATTAAATAAACAAATCTATCTTTTTATTCTGAAGCTATGCCCGCTGGTCTTAGACTCTCCCACTAGTGGAACCATACCCTCAACAACCACTCTACCAGGCCTTTCACTAGTCAATGAGGTCCCCCCCTCATTCTTCAAAACTGCAGCGAGTACAGGCCCAGTGCCGTCAAATGCTCATCATGTGTTAACCCAATCAATCCTGGGATTATTCTCGTAACCTCCTCTGGACCCTCTCCAATGCCAGCACATCCTTGCTCAGATATGGGGACCAAAACTGCTCACAATTCGCTATGGGGCTCAAAATTGTTCACAATACATATGCTTGTACATATGACAAACTCAATTTAATATGCAATTAGTGGAGGAAGACAGTGGGATGATGTGCATCTGCTACCTTATTTCATACAGATGAACCTCATGCTGATTTGTTCACCTGTAGGCTTTGGACTCTCCCACAAACATCCCAGATCTTCATGGAAGATTATCTTCATTCAAAAAAAAATTGCATTGTAGCCTGTTTAAATGTTGCAACATAATGTTGATTTTATCGTACTCAAAATGAATGCTGATCCCATGTGTTACATCCACAGAACAAATAAAATTAAGCTAACCTCATTGTTATCTTGATTCTGGAACGTGGTTCTCAACCCTCGGTATGGATAGTGCTATAATTTTTTTCTGAAGGTTTCTATTAATGTAGACTATTTGGGTTACAGCAACTTTAGGGAAATACGAATCAGAACATACAAGATGTTCTCTTGTGATAAAATAGGCAAACAAACTATATGTTTAAACTTTAAGCTTTATTTCCCAAAGAAAATTGCTTTCAATTTTTTCTCGACTTGCAAAAACACCAAGTATAATGTGATTATATAATCTATTCTATAACAATCTTAGGGCATTCATCAATCCTTATTGATTGGTACATTTCTTGAGCGATAGGATGCTGAAATTGGACTTCCCTAAACACACAAAGGATGGATTTGTTTGTTATTTTTATAGGTAGTCTGCTTGAACACCACATGTTTTTAAGGTAGTCTGGTTGAACACCACATTTTTGGAGATTTTCCCTTAAAAGGGAGAGATTATTTCACACAACATGGTACAGTGGTAATTGTTTAGGATTTTAGATTAGAAGCAGAGCAATGTTTAAATAAACTGCACTAAATATACTGGAGACAACAGTCCACTAAATAGGAGATTAATTTACAAGATCAAAGAACTTCTGGTGAGAGAGGCCTTAAGCTGCAACAGTGTTTTGACATTAGTATTACTCGCTCTACAGCTGCAACAGAAGTCAGTAGTTACAATTAAAAAAATGGAAGCCAAGATAATCTCCATTTGTTTGCGAATTCTTCCACTCATCTCCTGGACCCTTGCAGGATCCTTGTTGATACAGAGCTCATTTTAGCTTTCAACAAGTCCTTCAGTAGCGTATCGACCAGTGCAACGAGAAAGATGAGGAGCCAAATACTACACAGTGCTCAATTTGAATAATACTTCCACAGGCAAACACCTCAGAAAATGCTGGTTTATATGCAAATTGTTACCAGAATCTTGATTATAAGCTAATATTTTTAAAGAACAGTCATGACATCCTTTGTGCAATGAAATTATATATATTTGCACTTTCAAGAATACAAATATATTACTCAAAGCTCATGAAATCTCATCTTTGTGCAGTAGGAATGTGGATCCGATGTAACCCATGTGAAATTGTATTTCAAATTGCTTGGAAATTACATTTTTTAAACAGCTTGAGCATTCACATTTAAGTTATTCACCAGACAATTATTTCAGCAAAACAAACTTTACCAAATTTACTTTGTTCAACGCATTTATTGCATCTCAATGGGAATACATGCACTGGATCAAAGAGAGAAAATCAAACAAATTTAAATAAAAAGAGTAATATTTTAAATATATGTATTTTCCCCACATTAATGCCAGATACAGTTACTTGGAATGGTATACTATATAGATATTGACAGATCTAAAGAGACATAAATGAAACACTTTCAAACTGCATAGCATTTTTACAAAATAACTGTCATGCCTGAGAACACTAATTCCACTGATCAACCGTGACCTCCTTATTTGGTGGCTACATCTTTTGCCAAGCAGTTTGCGCAAACAGTTTGACTTTTCCCTGGGATCCACACAGTACATAAAATTTATTTAAAAGGTGCAGGTGTGTAGAAGAGATTATGGGTAATGTTTGGGATTACTCATTTACATACAAAAATTTAAAGACAACAGTTTAATGACAAAAATACATCCAAAAAAACCCTCAAATATCTGTTGATGAAAAAGAAGATATGAAAGCTGGTGATGGCAGGAAAAAAAGTGCATTTAAACAGTTGTGATCCCTTACTGAAAGACATCCGAGAACATCAATCCATTATTGCCTTTTCTAAAATAAACATTCCCACTGTCTGATATTTTACTACTGGTCCATTAAACAAAGAATACATAATGCAACTTAAAAGAAATTAAATATAACAATTTTACATACTGATAAGATATAAATATGACATTTAGATAACATTTTCTGTCTTGGTATGCAGCATATTTTTGCCAAGTAACACTTTTATGCCAAGATCAGTGCAGACCATGGAAGTTTAACATCAAATTTTATATTACTTTTAAATGAATTATAAATAATTTGAAAATAATGCACAAATGCTTCTTTAAAAAACTGTTTGATTGTATGTTCAATTCAATTTTTGCAGTTGTGAATTGTTTCAAACAAAACGTCAGACTTGGAAGATTTGAGGGGTGTAAGCACATTAATTTATATGCAAATTGCTACCAGAATCATGACTATAAGCTAATAGGTATACAGAATGGACATGACATCCTAAGCTCCGCAATGAAATTATATACATTTGCACTTTCAAGAATACAAATACATTACTTCAAGTGGCTCATACACAACAGCTGCAAATCTGCAACCCAAGTTATCATTAGGTACAGAGAAGCACTAAAAGGCATCAGGAACATACACCCATCTTTCAAGTTGCAAAACACAATCCAAAATGGACAATTTCAGATAAATTAGGGCATAACATCAAAAAGTACATTCCTAAGGGTTACTTGCACAGTTGTGCTACACCTTTTACGATATGAAAGTCTGAATAAGCATTGAAACATGACTGGTGATTTGCTTGGAGTAGTGAATATCAATTGTTGTCATCTTCAGCATTCCCATCATTGCATGAACTGCAGCTGCAAAGCAAACAATATTAAAATTTGTGAATCACTATTTCAAGTGAAATTTGTTTTCATGAGTTTTGACCCAGGTCTGGAGCAAGAATCCACAGTGTCGGATTAGTATTTCCCACATTTCATGTACTCTGAATGCAAAAACAGCTCCATTATGAATAATTTGATTGCATCACTATGATATGTGCTACTTAAAATTCACCAAATACTATGAACATTTCTATCGAAGTTCAGAGAATAAAAATAATATACACTTTTCTTCAGGTTTGCTATGGTTTAGTTGTCAAATTTAGAGACGAAATATAAAGCATCTTTTACAAATGCAATGTCCTAAAGTGCTTCAGAGCCAAAACGGCACTCAAGAATTGTATCATAGGGAAATAGAATATCCAATTTTGTTAAGGCAAGATCCACCATTTTGACAGGGAATGGTATTTGAGGGATAAATGATGGCCAGAAATATTGAGCGAACTAATGCTTTTTATTTGAGAGCTAGATTCTTTTATACCCAACTGAATAAACTGTGAATCAAATATCTTGCATGATATCCGCGGCACGGTGGCGCAGCGGTAGAGTTGCTGCCTTACAGCGAATGCAGCGCCGGAGACTCAGGTTCGATCCTGACTACGGGTGTTGTACTGTAAGGAGTTTGTACGTTCTCCCCGTGACCTGCGTGGGTTTTCTCCGAGATCTTCGGTTTCCTCCCACGCTCCAAAGACGTACAGGTATGTAGGTTAATTGACTGGGTAAATGTTAAAAAAAAAAAATGTCCCTAGTGTGTGTAGGATAGTGTTAATGTGCGGGGATCACTGGGCGCACTTGGTGGGCCGAAAAGGCCTGTTTCCGCGCTGTATACGAAAAATAATAATATGAAAGCTGACACTTCCAAAAGTGCAAAAACTTCTGCCTTGATTATATAGTCATCCTTAAGTAGAGCTTCATTAAGCTTCAGAGGCTAAAATGTTATCACGATGTCAAGGCTAAACAAAGGTATTAGATATTTTAGATAAAAGCATGCAAGATAATAGAGCGCAATTTGTCAAAACAATTATTCTGTCTTCCATCATTTGCGTGCAAAAGGTACTGTATGAACAGATGTCGTTGAACTTGAAAATTCAGAAGTTGCTTTGAGTTTAGTCACCGTTTTTAAAATAAAACTTAAGATTTCACTATCTGACTCACTGAATGTTTTAAAGTTGCAGTACCTGCACAGTAGATACAAACATAACTTGTCACAAAGATAAATTTTACTAACGTCAGGCCAGATTTTCTCATTGATATGGCTACTAACTACGATCAAGCAATATCTCTGGCCGCCAAGTATAAAAATTCCTTCATTTTTTGATTGGACATTTTAAGATAATTTCTACCCCTTCTTTTCCCTTATCCTTTTTTTGATCTGCTAATCCAATATTTCCCAATTACTCTCTTTATCTTATTTGTTACTGAGTAAATGTACATACATTTTAATGAAATCACGAGACAAAGAATCACTGATCTGACTGGATGGCAGTGCAGGCTCAAGAAGCTGATACTTTACTCATTCATGTATGCTTTTTTATAGTCACACTTTCTTTTCAGTCCTTACACTTGTAATTTTGCAGCCTTACAATCCAACAGCTAAGGAGATGCCCGATGCTTGCCTGATTCACTCAGGAACCCAGATGCCCACTTTCTCTTGCTAAGATATTGGCAGCTTGTGTTGGCAACAACATACCAAACACAAAAATGTAACTTAAGTGTGCATGTATGCTATTCGCTATTCTCCAAAAGGAAATTCTAATTCAATATTTTCAATAATCCTTTGGGTTAATTTAAGAATTAAGGTTTAAGGCACTTACATGTTTCAATAAGGTTTATACATTCTGAGCAATGCATTCGTTTTCAGCTTCTGACATTCTTACTAAATCCCTGTCCAACATTTTCTCATTACCAATTCATCTTACTGAGCTGTCTTTTTGAAGCAATCTGTCAAATTTAAACGTGGGATTTCTGCGACTAAAGCAAACTCTCCCGGATTAATTTAAACCTTTTTTTTCATCTGTTATCTGTTACATTTCTGTAGCTTGCCTTGCAGTTTACATGTCAAGTATGTATATCTTTGTAAGAGACTCAAAGGAAAATGTACAGTTTCCATTCAAAAGACTAAGGAAATACCAGATTCAGTTCTCCAGTTTACATTATGTGGATCTCAAAAGTAACTCCACACATGTAGGTACAGAAAGTTATTTGATCATTGCAAATGCAGTGTTGGGAAATCAGCAGGAGCAAACCAGGCTTGACTAAAACATTCTCAGCAGAATTGCTTCTTTATGCCCAGTGCCTCAGATCAAATACAATTATTCTTGCTAGACCACGAAACCACTAGCACTTCAGTGAACATACTCAAATGATGATGCAAGGGGGATGGAGTAATTGGAGAGAAATTAAAAGTAAATAACTGCACATTTTGAAATAATGATCCAATATTCAACAAAGCTTAAACTTCAAATACTTTATTACAATCTGTTTTACATAATTCCATGGACTTACCACTCCTTTATGCCATTCTTCATTACGTTAGAAAATGCCATCAGTAGGAAAATACACAATTTTTAAAAAAACCACTCAAGCTCACACATTCTAACTTTTAGCACACAAAATGATATCCAGATAGAACCTGGAGTGTACCTTTGTTTACAAGAAATCCTTGATGTTTAGATCTGCTAGAGGATCCTTTGTTGCAGGTTTCTTGGGGCTCTGAGTAGCAGGCGTTGGACTTGGGGAAAGCTAACAAAGCAGAGACCAAAGAAGGCAGAAAAAGCAGCAATACAGTGAGGCTGAGAGATTAGAAAGGGTATTATACTTCACATGCATAGTCTGCTCAAACATGATAATATACTACATGCATTTTTGTTTTAAACACATATTCTTGAAGACAAGAAATTTGAAAGAGCTAGCAGTATTAAGCACAGACGTTGCTAAGAAACAGCAGCCACTATATATTTCTCACAAATAGTCCCCAGGTATACAATAGGAATTGGACCTATATGCAGACAATCAGATCTTGAGATTGTGTCTGAAATCTGGGATAAAATCATATCTCACACTTTCATGGTGTGCTTAATCAATTTATTAGCAAGTTGTTTTATCCTAATTAATGCTAACATACAATTATTAGACACAAGGAACTGCAGCCTTTTCCCCATCATATTGTCTTTTAGTACTACATTTTGCAACATTTTTTGCAGAGATTGCTCCTTAATAGGCAAAAAAACAGGTTCTGAATACAAGCGACAATCTCAAAGTTATAAATAAAAATGTTTGCACTTTAGTGGAAAGCCTTCCTTTGTTCCCACATCAGGTATTTATAAACGAAAGTAGGAAAAAATATTTAGGGTCAGAATGTCATAGAGTCATACAGCACGGAAACAGGCCCTTCAGTCCAACTTGTTTATGGCAACCAAGACACCCCATCTACATTCATCCCACCTGCCTGCATTTGGCCCACAACCCTCTAAACCTTTCCTATCCATGGACCTGTCCAAACGTCTTTTAAATGTTGTCATAGTACCTGCCTCACCTACCTTCTCTGGATCTTATCTGAATCTCTCGCATATTTCATCCCCTGCTCTAACAAATAGCCATGGTGACCACACCCTGTTATAAAGCTATTCTGTACACTATCCTTGAAAACCATACAGAGTAATTGCACTACACAAAACTCTTCAATAATTTAAGAGTGACTGCACAAAAGGATCAATTACAATTGTTACAGATTATAGTGATGTGAGCTAAATAAGATATTTAAAAAAAATGTCTAATTAAACAATACAACTACTTCTCTTCTGTTCGAAGTGAATTTAATAGATTAAAAAGATCTTCAGTGATTGCACTAGCATTTCATATCTCTTTAGCTAATTTAGTGGATGGAAGCAAGCAAAATATCTCAAGGTGAATGTTAGTATATTCTACGTTGAAATATGACTGTGCGCCTTGTTACAAGTAATGAAAGAGATCAGTTAAAATTAGATGAGCAACTTTAGGGTAGTGACAACAACATGATAACATTTAAGGTGGAAATGGAAACCACTAACCAAAGACTCCTACAGAACTGCAAAGGTTCAGCCTAATTGCACACTTAAATGCCTGGAATGGAGCTTTAATTACTAATTCAGGTCAAAATGAAAGCACAAAAATGGTTATTTGATCTGTCGTAGAACATTTCACGTTCCGAGTCTTGGGCTACATGAGATCTATTGAAAATTTAATGCATATCCAGTACCATCACCTTGGCATATGGGATTGAAAAATAATCGGAAGTTCAACTTCCTTGAGTTTCTTGCATACAAAGGTCCAAAATGTATTTTGCCTACAACCAAGTTTGGGGTAAATGCTTTACCTGTTTATTCAGTAACAAAAGAGGCAGGATTATCTTGCTCTGGGTTTAGGATGAAAACAATACCAGCAGTGATCCACTTAACTCTCTGGCAACACAACAAATCATATTTATAACACCAAAGTCTCTACTTTCTGTGCTACCAAGCTAGCAGATATCCAAAAAAACTTTTCTATCTTGGATAGAAACAATGCCTTTGTTGATCAACATTTTGATAAAAGCTTACCGGTGGTGGTCCAGCACCAAATGCTGGTCTCATCATGGGCTGAGGATACATCATTGGCTGCGGAGGCATCATGGGTACATTTGCACTTGCAGGTGGCTTAGATGGAAAGAATGTTACATATTTAATTTAGATAGGATTTAGCGAATAACTATGTTGTTGTAATCAATTTTTTCCCCGGGCAGTATTTGATAATAACAAAATAAATTAAGTCAGGAAACTACATACTGAAATAAAGTAAATTTTAGACCACAAACAATTAAACAGACGCCATGAAGTTTCTTCTACTTACCGTCCCAAATCCCCCAGGTACTGGCTGAGCATTAGGTGCAGGCCCAACTGGTGGGGCAACTCCCTATGAAAAATATATTGGTGCAGGTGTGAATATATTGGTATCGGTATTTTGATTTAACAAGCTTGTGTTGAAAAAAAAAAGATTATTTTATTTTACAAGTTATTACAAAGATAATCTCTGGCATTGTCTCTTACTTTGAGATTTGCATAAGATTATTATAGCATGGAACAAATGAATCCCTTGATGATCCAGTCAAAACAAACAACTCCCAGCTCATATCCATGCAGGTTCCTTAAATGCCTTAGTGAATAAATAATGTTCTAACTTGCTTTCAATTTGGTTTCTAACAGTTTCTTTTCCAGACATGACATTATAACCAAGTTGAAAAGGGAAAAGTGTGTTCCATTGATATGATGATGCATTTTTAAAGTATGGAATTTCTTACACCAAAGAAAAGCCAAGAAATGTAGTAATTCAAGAAAATGTGCTAACTTGGAGAGGACTCATGTCATTTTATTTTGATCTATCAGGGCACCTTGTGAAAGATGTGAGCAGTTCAAAAGATATTAATTAAAATGCTTTCATTTTCAGTGAAGGTAAGCAAGAGTATTTTTGGTGTCCAATGCACCACTGAAACCAAACAGTGCTAAATCATTCAAAGGCAGGGTATTAGAACAACCATTGCTGAATGCCACAGGTTTAAGTCCATTGAAAACAATTACAGTACGAGCAAATCCTCAGTTTCATTAACAATGATACTGTCCACTTCCTCCTGGAAGTCCAAGCTAAAGATTATTGGTTAGAGTCAAAAACCCAGAACAGTTCAAAGAGCAACAAATCCCATCTCTTACATTGACCATTACTTCATGCTGCCACGACAGGGCTACCAGCATAATCATGGACGAGTCTCACTCCAGTAACTCCCACTTTGCCCCTCTCCCATCAGGCAAGAGGCACAGAAGTATGAAAATGCACAGCTCCAGGTTCAGGGCAGTTTCTACCCAGCTATTTTCAGGCAACTGAATCATCCTATCAACAATTAGAGTGGTCCTGAGCTAAAATCTACCTCATTGGAGACCCTCAAACTATCTTTAATCAGACTCTACTAGACTTTATCTTGCACTAAATATTATTTCCTTTATTTATCATGCATCTGTACACTGTTTAGGGCTCAATTGTAATCATGTATAGTCTTTCCGCTGGCTGGTTAGCACGCAACAAAAGCTTTTCACCGTACATTGGTACTCGTGATAATAAACAAAACTAACCAACTAATTAACAACCAGGAATTGTAAAATTCAGGTATTGAACCATGACAACCTGACATCGCCAACATTCTTCCTACTCAGCAAAAGGTCACACAACAAACTGGTAATGTTAATGTGATGCCTACTCATATCATATCATATCATATATATACAGCCGGAAACAGGTCTTTTCGGCCCTCCAAGTCCGTGCCGCCCAGCGATCCCCGTACATTAACACTATCCTACACCCACTAGGGACAATTTTTACATTTACCCAGCCAATTAACCTACATACCTGTACGTCTTTGGAGTGTGGGAGGAAACCGAAGATCTCGGAGAAAACCCACGCAGGCCACGGGGAGAACGTACAAACTCCTTACAGTGCAGCACCCGTAGTCAGGATCGAACCTGAGTCTCCGGAGCTGCATTCGCTGTAAAGCAGCAACTCTACCGCTGCGCTACCGTGCCGCAGAGACATACATATGCAGGAAACATTCCTGGTAAATAATGGATAGGCTTCCTAAAATGTCTCAGACCAAAGAATAAGACATCACCTACCATTGCATGCTTGCATCTACTCCTCATATTTCATTTCCCTCTTCACAGATCTACTTTGAAATTCACGCAGATTTAAACAAATTCTACACCTTTCATTTCAGGAAATTCGTATTTCTACAACAGTATTTTTCAGGTTTAACAAGGAAGAATCTAATTTAGATTTACATTAGTTGATTATATTATACACTAAGGTGCAATGAAAATTCTAGTTCAAAGCTCAAGAGTAAACAGTAATTACAATAAATACACTATTAAAATAACAGCAAATGCAAGAACAGCAGAATGTTGCAAAGACTGTTGTGTATACCCTGGTACACATAAATACTAAAGTGCAAGAATGAAATAGCCAAATGGTGCAAAGTTAAGATTAAGAGTACGTAGTAGCAGTACTGGGAAGAGTATGATTGGTTCACGGGTCTGAATGCCAAGGGTACAAAGCTGTTGTCAAGTCTGGGCGCCCGGGGTTTCAAGCTCATGTATCTTCTCTCAGAAGTTAAAGTAGAGAAAATTGAGCATCCAGGGTGACAGGCTTTTGGATGCAACAAACCATGATGATGGACTGGATGGAAGGAAGTGACGAGCTTGTGATGGATTGGGCTGGAAGCAAAGAGTAGGAGTAAACGGGTCCTTTTCAGAATGGCAGGCAGTGGCGAGTGGAGTGCCACAAGGCTCGGTGTTGGGGCCGCAACTGTTTACCATATATATTAATGATTTGGATGAAGGAATTAAAAGTAACACTAGCAGGTTTGCAGATGACACAAAGCTAGGTGGCAGTGTGAACTGCGAAGAGGATGTTAGGAGGTTGCAGGGTGACCTGGACAAGTTGAATGAGTGGGCAGATGCATGGCAGATGCAGTATAATGTAGATAAATGTGAGGTTATCCATTTTGGCGGCAAAAACAAGGAGGGAGATTATTATCTCAATGGCGTCAGGTTAGGTAAAGGGGAAGTGCAGCGAGACCTGGGTGTTCTTGTACACCAGTCACTGAAAGTTGGCGTGCAGGTACAGCAGGCAGTGAAGAAAGCTAATGGCATGTTGGCCTTCATAACGAGAGGATAGGAGTAAAGAGGTTCTACTGCAGTTGTATAGGGCCCTGGTAAGACCACATCTGGAGTATTGTGTACAGTTTTGGTCTCCTAATTTGAGGAAGGACATCCTTGTAATTGAGGCAGTGCAGCCTAGGTTCACGAGATTGATCCCTGGGATGGGGGGACTGTCATATGAGGAAAGACTGAAAAGACTAGGCTTGTATTCACTGGAGTTTAGAAGGATGAGAGGGGATCTTATAGAAACATATAAAATTATAAAAGGACTGGACAAGCTAGATGCAGGAAAAATGTTCCCAATGTTGGGCGAGTCCAGAACCAGGGGCCACGGAATAAAGGAGAGGCCATTTAAAACTGAGGTGAGAAGGAACATTTTCATCCAGTTGTGAATTTGTGGAATTCTCTGCCACAGAGGGCAGTGGAGGCCAAATCACTGAATGAATTTAAGAGAGAGTTAGATAGAGCTCTGGGGGCTAGTGGAATCAAGGGATATAGGGAAAAGTTGGGCACAGGTTACTGATTGTGGATGATCAGCCATGATCGCAATGAATGGCGGTGCTGGCTCGAAGGACCGAATGGCCTCCTACTGCACCTATTTTCTATGTTTCTATGTTTCTGTTTCTACTTTGCTCAGGATCTGAAAAGATTTGTCATATCCAAGAGAATTACCTCAGATGCCTCAGATGCATCTCAGCCTGGTATGACAACTGCTCTTTTCATGACCATCGGAACCTGGAAAGAATGGTAAATGCAGCTCAGTCCATCACAGGCTCTTCACTTCCTTTCACCCAGTACACCTTCACAGTGCGATCAATTACAAAAGCTGGACGTATCGTCAAGGATGCCTGCCATCCTGACCATTCCCAATTCTCTCTTCCACCATCTGACAGAAGATACAGAAGCTTGAAAACTTGGATGTTCAGACTTAAGAACAGCTTCTTCCACACTGTTATCAGCCAGAACCAATCTACCTTTTCACACAACTTTCCCAGAGGTACTGCCATATAATCCTACTCTAAACCTATCCTTAACTGTACATCATTTGATTATTACATTATTATACTTTAATTTTTTTGTGCACCATTTCAAATTGTACTCCAATCTTGCACCATTTTGATCATTTACACTTGTGATTGTACTTATTGTTGTATTGCCTTCGCTGCACTCTCTCAATAGCAAAGATGTCCTTCCTCAAATTAGGAGGCCAAAACTGCACATAATACCTCAGATGTGGTTTAACCAGGGCCCTGCACAACTGCAGAAGAATCTCGTTGCTCCTAAACTCAAATTCTCTCTTTATGAAGGCCAACATGCCATTAGCTTTCTTCACTGGCTGCTGTACTTGCATGTTTACTTTCAGTGCATGTTTACTTTCATTACTTAATTAATGAACAATACAATTCTTGTTAAATTGCAGAGTACTGCATATCTCCTGGACCAGGCAAGTAAACACTCTATTAACAGAGATGCTGCAAAACTCAAGCACATACAGTGCCCTCCATAATGTTTGGGACAAAGACCCATCATTTATTTATTTGCCTCTGTACTCCACAATTTGAGATTTGTAATATAAAAAAAAAAATCACATGTAGTTAAAGTGCACAATGTCAGACTTTAATAAAGGTCATTTTTATACATTCTGGTTTCACCATGTAGAAATTACAGCAGCTTATACATAGTCCCCCCCATTTCAGGGCACTATAATGTTTGGGACACAGTAATGTCATGTAAATGAAAGTCGTCATGTTTAGCAATTTGTTGCATATCCTTTGCACGCAATGACTGCTTGAAGTCTGCGATTCATGGACATCACCAGTCACTGGGTGCCTTCTCTGGTGATGCTCTGCCAGGCCTGTATTGCAGCCATCTTTAGCTTATGCCTGTTTTGGGGGCTGGTCCCCTTCAGTTTTCTCTTCAGCATATAAAAGGCATGCTGAATTGGGTTCAGATCGGCTGATTGACTTGGCCACTCAAGTATTGACCATTTTTTAGCTTTGAAAAGCTCCTTTGTTGCTTTAGCAGTATGTTTGAGATCATTGTCTTGCAGTAGAATGAACCCCCGACTAATGAGTTTTGAGGCATTTGTTTGAACTTGAGCAGATAAGATGTGTCTATACACTTCCGAATTCATTATGCTACAACCATCAGCAGTTGTATCATCAATGAAGATAAGTTAGCCAGTATGTTCAGCAGCCATACATGCCCAGACCATAACACCCCCACCAGTGTTTCACAGATGAGGTGATATATTTTGGATCATCTGTCCACAAGACCTTTTTCCAGAACTGTGGTTGCTCTTTTAAGTACTTCTTAGCAAACTGTAATCTGGCGATCCTAATTTTGCAGCTAACCAGTGGTTTGCATCTTGCAGTGTAGCCTCTGTATTTCTGTTCATGAAGTCTTCTGCGGATGGTGGTCATTGACAAATCCACACCTGACTCCTGAAGAGTGTTTCTTGGTCTGTCAGACAGGTGTTTGTGCGTTTTTCTTTATTATAGAGAGAATTCTTCTGTCATTAGTTGTGGAGGTCTTCCTTGGCCTGCCAGTCCTTTTACGATTAGTAAGCTCATCAGTGCTTTTTTTCTTCTTAATGATTTTCCAAACAGTTGATTTTGGTAAGCCTAAGGTTTGGCTAATGTCTCCAACAGTTTTTTCTTGTTTCTCAGTCTCATTTGACTTTTATATTTACTTTCAGTGCATGTTTACTTTAATTACTTCTTTGACTTTCATTGGCACAACTTTGGTCATCATGTTGATAAACAGTAACAAAGTTTCCAAAGGTGATGGACAGACTGGAGGAAAGACTAGATGCTGAGAGCTCTCTTATACCTGCATTGAGGCAATTAAACACACCTGAGCAATTACAAACCCCTGTGAAGCCATGTGTCCCAAATATTATGGTGCCCTAAAATGGGGGGACTAAGTATCAACATAGCTGTAATTTCTACATGGTGAAACCAAAATGTATAAAACTACCCTTTGACAATGTGTACTTTAACCACATGTGATTTTTTTCATTACAAATGTCAAATTGTGGAGTTCAGAGGCAAATAAATAAATGATGGATCTTTGTCCCAAACATTATGGAGGGCACTGTAGTTATAAAAATAATAATAAGCCACCATTCACTTCAATTCACTTCAAGCTTATTGTATCTATCTATTCCAACAATGCAGTGGCCTAAATTAAAATTTGTAATACATTTTCTCTTTTATGGGAGAAGATGTTTATTCCCATATCCCATCAAAATAATATATTTTAGCAGGTTTCTATCAATTTGATGTTTTCTAGCTTGCCTCATAGTCACTTCAGACATTTATGTAGAGCATTTCTTCCAGGACAAAACAGTCGGCCTATGCACGCTGAACAATGAGTAAAAACAGCATCACCCACTCTCTTCTGAAATCAGTATTTTCTGCACCATAATAATCTTCATTTACCATGTCCAAGAGAATAAACTAATTCTGAGAATGGAATAGGGGTGCGATGTTGCTGATTGTGATAAGTTGTGCATTGTCCAGAAACTGGTTATTGAGGAGAAACAGAATTTTAGGCAAGTTTTAGGAAGTATTAGAGCAAGTGGACCCGTTGGGCCCATTCCTCGTAGAGGGGGGACAGGGAAGGGGAGAGGGTGTGACTAAGGAGCCCTGGACCCAAAGCCTCTCCTGTATTGGTGTAGCACCCTCAACCCCCCACTCAATCCCCCTTATCCCCCCCTCCTCCCCCACTAACCCACTCCGTCCCCCCTAGGCACCCCCACTTGCCTCTCCCCTGCCCCCACGCCCACTTGCCCCTCCCCTGCCCCCACCCCTATTCCCCCCAGCCCTGCCTCCACCCCAATTTCCCCCTCCCCACCCCACTCTCCCCCCCACCACAATCTTCCCTCCTCCCCACCCCCTTTCCCTCACTATTCCCTCCTCCCCACCCCACCCTCCTCCCCAGCCCCACTCTTCCCCCACCCACACTCTCTCCTCCCCCCACTCTCTCCTCCCCACCCCCATTCTCACTGTCCCCTTCCACCCCGCCCCCCTTTCCCCCCACCCCCCTTCCTCCACCCCCACTCTTTCCTCCCCCACCCCCTCCCCTTCCCCACCCCCAGTGTCCCCCTTCCTCCCCACCCCACTCTCTGTTGCCCCCATCACCACCCTCCTTTCCCCCACACCCCCTCTCTCCTCCCCCCACCCCCCTCCCCCACCTGCCCCCTTTCCCCCCCACCCACCCCCCCTTTCCCTCCCACGCCTACTCTCTCCTGCCCCACTCCCTTCCCTCCACTCTCCCCTCTTCTCTGACCCCCACTGTCCCCCTTCCCCCCCACCCCCACTTTAAACTTTAAAAGGTCTCTAACTTTAAAAATATACGACCAATTTGAATAAAATTTGTTTTAAACAGTCGGCAAGAGAGTGGTGATTAAGGTGGCGCATAAAATGTGGCGCTATGGTTTACTGTTTTGGCTGTAGGTGCACATTTTCAGATAGATAAAAAAATATATATATATACACACACACAAGATCTGAGTTTTATAGACAGACAGACATATACAAGATCTGAGTTTTAGCAATATATATAGATACCAAGATATAAAAAAAGAAGATATACCATTTGATTGTTGGGTGGAGCACCTGCTGACCAAGCTGTTGTTGGAGCAACCTTTGGTTGCCAATTTGCTCCTCCTGTCAACCTCTTCTCTGAAGCATTCCATTGAAGATCACTCCTGTAATTATAGTAGATTTACAATGAAAATGGGTTGGGTTTGATGATATCTTAATCACATGCAATGATTTACATTTTATTTTAAGATCAAAGACCAATTTAGAACAATATATGGTAGACACATATGGTATCTGAAATACAGCCAAAACGGTACACAATGTTAGGCCTACCTTACTCACCATTGGCCTGCGGTTCAAATGGTTGTTATATTTTAAAAGTTGTTCACTTTCTAAACTTCAAAAATCCCTTTTTAAACTTTAATAAATCCCTTTTCCACTTCCCCTGCCCGTCAGCCAGGCCTGCGCAGTGTTACCTCAGTTTTCAACGTCACAATGGGAGAAGGTCCGTGCGTGTGCAGTTGGGAGCTCGGAGTGGGCGGCACCGGCCCGAGTAACGGGAGTGGCGGCCAATTACACTCCCCGGCTGGCAACGGGTCCAGCCATCGTCAGTTGGGGGATAGTTGCCGGAGAGGTTTACACCCACCAGGGGTTGCCGCGCCCGCAGGTTTGTACAGAGGGTTGCCGGGCCCACAGGAGAGGTTTGGACACAAAGGGTCCACGCCCGGCTAGTATCTTTTTTAAAAAAAGCCTGGCCACTCACACGTCTACACTGAAGTCTTTTCCCCCTTGAGAAATTGTATTTTTAAGGATACAAGTTGCTACTCAGTCAGCTCCAATTGTTCTATTTCGCTCAACTTATCAGAGAATTAATTTTTCACTTATTTAGATAGTAAAGGAAACTGCGGACACGTTACAACTTGCTGGATATTCAGCACCTGCTGTTTCAGGCTCATCAATAAATGAAGATATGGTGTGCATCTCTCCCAACCCTCCCCCTTCTTTTTTTCCCCCAGATTTTTGCCTTCCAGTACCATTTTAAGCTGAATCAGGTCACACATGCAGTAAAGATATCTCCACTTGAATCCCAACCCACCTGTGTTGTAGAATGACTAAAATGAAAATGATCATACTTTACTAGATCAAGGTCCTTGTTTGTTCTCAGTCTGTGCTTCGTCTGCATGTGGGAAGGTTTACTAAATTATTCTTAATTTCATAAGCATGATCCTAGTGGAGTCATTTGATCATTTAAATATCATGGATATTCAGTGACATTTAAAAACACAGCAAAAATGCAAAAGAAAATTTGTCAAAATCTGCAAAACATGCATGGCAAACAGTAAACTAGAACAAAAAAACAATAATCAACTTAATTCCTTCAATTTACATCCAATGTCTTACAACTCCCATTAAAATTAATGTATTTACAGATCTTCTTTTAGCTCCATCCTGCCGCTGGAACCGTTTGTTATTTTACCAGTTCAAATGCCAAGAAATATCAGCAAGGCAGAGCTTTGCTGCAGGTTGTCATGTGAACACTTTGAACACATGTTTGAACAATGAGCAAAACATGGTCTCTTCCACAAACACTGCACCCAATCTGTAGATTTCATCAGTCATTCTTCCTTGCTATCATTGAGAAACCTTGTGAGCATTTTGGGCACCATATCGAAGGATGTGCTGGCTTTGGAGAGGGTCCAGAGGAAGTTTACAAGAATGATCCCAGGAATGAGTAGGTTAACTTATGATGGCCCTGTACTCACTGGAGTTTAGAAGGATGAGGGGGGGGCTCATTGAAACATACAGAATAGTGAAAGGCTTGGATAGAGTGGATGCGGAGAGGACGTTTCCACTGGTGGGAGAGTCTAGGACTAAAGGTCATAGCCTCAGAATTAAAGGACGTTCTTTTAGGAAGATGAGGAGAAATTTCTTTAGTCAGAGGGTGGTGAATTTGTGGAATTGGAATTCTTTGCCATAGAAGGCTGTGGAGACCAAGTCAGTGAATATTTTTAATGCAGACATAGATAGATTAGTAGATTAGTACAGGTGTCAGAGGTTGCAGGAGAATGGGGTTAGGAAGGAGAGATAGATCAGCCATGATTGAATGATGGAGTAAACTTGATGGGCCGACTGGACTAATTCTACTCCTATCACTTATGACCTTATGACTGTATGATCATCTTGGAATGAAGCTGTTAACTTAGTTTTCATTACACCTGTGAATGGCTCAATTGTAATCATGCATTATCTTTCGGCTGACGAGTTAGCAAGCAACAAAAGTTTCTCACTGTACCTCAGTACACATGACAACAAACTAAACTGAAACTGAACTGAAAGTGAAAACACCTTTTTCTGCACAAATCGATTCATCTGTACCTCTCTTTCTCTGTACTGGTGAGAACTCTCAGAACCTTCACTAGCTTGTTAAAAGTCAGCATTTTTCCAGAGCGTGTTATCTCTCTACATAAAACAATGTTCTGAATAGAACTTTACTTACTTCTTTCCTGGAGTCGGAGAAATGCCAAGGTCTAAAATCAGAAAGAAATGTCAATTTAAAAACAAATTAGTCATTACACAATCTTCATTTTATATAATACAATTCAATACAAACATAAATTAATTGCCTTTGGATACAGTAATCTCCATATAGAATTAATTCATCAAGTGGAAGAATATGGTTGTCACTTGTGGTTTCCCAAGTTACAGCACACATCCCTTTGCTATCCCCACAAATTCCCAATTTAAAGATGCTTGGGATGAAAATTACATAACACTGAAAAAGATTAAACTGCCCATCAGATTTGTGTCAGCTGCTTTAAATAATTAATCCCTGATTAATGTTCCCAACATTTAGTCTAATGTTTTCCTATCTCTTTAATTTTTCATCTAGTTCCCTTTTCAAGAGTACTGGTTTAGATTACCAAAACGTCAAGTATTACAAATCACCACCTCACCAAATTTTGGTACAAAAAAGGTTTTCTTTGTATTGTCTGATTCTTATGGCAATCTTAAATCTGTGATAAATGATTATTGATCATGGTTCTGTTTGAAATTTCTCCTTACTTGCACTTTGTGAATTTAACTATTCCTCAAGTTTCCAATTAGCCTTCATTGCTAAAAGGAGAGAAACATGGCTTCTTCAGCATAGAATTGACGAGAGTAGGTGGATCCATTATAACTGGAATCACAAGGGTGCTTATTGTCAAGTTTGGTATGCTTATCTACACCAATTGGAAATGAGCGAGTCCTGTTCTTTTAACCAACGTGCTGAAATAAATGTCTTACAAAAAGTTTTGCATTGAGATAATTAGCCATAATGACATCACATTGTGTTGTTTTAAGTCAAACTTCTGTCTGTAAGGTAGTTGTCGTTATGTGGTAACTTCAGACTTGTCATTTGATCACTACTCAGCTAATGCACTGGAGTAACTGATCTGCTGCGGAATCCCTTCAACAACATTTGTCCTTGAACAAAGGTCTCCTCAACAGACGTAATTAAATAAATAAACTCAATTAAATTTATTTTTATTAAAAACATGCAATTCTGCGGCATGACGACCTGGATCATGCTCGTATTGGGTCTTTGAAATTGTTAATTAGTGAGACTTGTCCCGAAATGGGTGGTTTGACTGAGTTTTAATTAAAAAAACATTTAGATCATAATAACTGCAAGATTTTCCCCAATTCAAAAACTTCATAAGTTCAAGGAGCAGAATTAGTCCATTCGGCCCATCAAGTTTACTCTGCCATTCAATCACGGCTGATCTATCTTTCCCTCTCAAACCCATTCTCCTGCCTTCTCCCCTTACCCTGATATCCTTCTGTCCCTCATATGCTTTTGCTAATCACTTCAAGACTGCGTCCATTGGATAATTTGCTCATGGAAATTTACTTTCTAAATAGACAATTAAAGTAATTCAATAACATTATCAAATCCTCCCTTTATTCAATCCGGAAAATAGTTTCACTTTTCTTCATGTAACCCGAGATCTTTATCCTAGATATTTGTCTCCAAGGTCTTGATGTCCTTAGGAAGCATGGTGGAGTACATGTCAAAAGTGCCAAAGTGAAATTGGTTGAGCGCTTCAAGTTCCTTGGCATAAATATCACTAATGATCTGTCATGGACCAAACATATTGATGCAAAAGCCGGCACACCAATACTTTTACTTGCAGAGGAGACTGAAGAAATTCAGCATGTCTCCAATGACTCCTACAAACTTCTACAGATGCACCATAGAAATCCTACTGTCGGGTTGCATCATTGCTTGGTTTGGGAACAACTCTGCTCAAGACCGCAAAAAATTGCAGAGAGTTGTAGATGTAGCCCAATCCATTACACAGACCAGACTTCATACCATTAACTCCATCTGCACCACGTTGCCCCGGAAAAGCAGCCAACATAATCAAAGACCTCCCACTCCAATCATTCCTTCTCCTCCCCGATTCTGTCCAGCAGAAGGTACAGAAGCTTGAAAGCAAGCTCCACCAGACTCGGGTGCAGCTTCTTCCGTTCTTATCAGGTGTCTGAATGGTCCTTCCAAAAGCTTGGGTACTGTCCAACTGGACAAAATATTCTAGCTCAGAATTTCTCAGATATTTGTACAAGATTGAGCAAAACACTATTGGTTTTGTATTCTACTTTTAAACCTAGGAACCAAGATGCTTTCTAAAAAGGGGCCTAATAATAAATAAGCTAGAGCCTGCTTCCATTCTGTATCTCTATAAAATTCTGCAAGGTTATCAATTTGCTCTGTCCCCTTTTTCTTAGTGTTTATTAATGCTAACATAAACAAATAATTTTTGTATGGCATTCTTCTTTCCAAACTGTATTTCCTGCAAGAAATGTAAATTTTCAAGTGATTTCTCCATTTACCCTCGTCTATTTCAAATGGTCTGCTGCAATCCATCTTATTAACAATTTTTCTTTTTGTGTCATCTGCAAAGTAAGCCCTCCATATCCAAGATCAGGCCATCAATATAATTCAAACAAAATGTGGTGCCTGCACTGACATCTGGGAGACACTATTTTATTTCCTCCCAGTCCTCCCAGTTCATCCTCGCCTAGTCTCTGCTTTTCATAGTTAGATTTCCTATCCCTGTTGTCACTTTTATCCCAATTATAAGAGCTCCTATCTAGCCAAAATCAAACGGCACTTTATCACATTTGTCTGATTGAGTTTTGAAAACCGAATTCTAACCCATCTGTCACTGTTTCACTGTTCTACCTAACAATCCAGCCTGAGTTATTTCGTACTCCACTTAATACACTTACATTCAATCTGATAAAGTCTGGTAAATCAATTTTGGGATTTTCTATCAAGTTGATTTCCTTTCAAATCTCATCTTAGCTGCTTTTGGTCAACCAAAAGCAGTGTAATGAATATTTTTTAAACATTTAACCAAATGGAAGAGCTCAACCATATCCAGTTTCTTGTCATTTCGATACCACTGGTAGTAAAGTTACAGTTGGCTGTAGACAAAATCATGCAACTTTGTACAATTGTAGATATTATTAATATGCTTATTTTAGAAATGATCCAACGATCCAAAACAAAAGCTCTAACAATTTTGCAATCACTTATTTAAAACACTGCAAAACGTACTTCCTACAAGGTTTGCAAGGGAAGAATCGAGGTCACTCCCCAAGCCTTTTGTCAGCTGTTGTGTTCCACTTGTTGTAGGCATTCCTGCAAGTGTTGCTTGATTCTGTGATGCTACTGTTGGCATTAGAAGATCACCTAGTCCATCAAAAACTGACAAAAAGAAATGATTAAAAAACAGGAATGGTGATTGCAACCCCCAACAGTGAAAAATACTTGCTCCCTTGCCTCACCCATTATCCATAAAAACATGCAAGTTCAACCAAACTGTTTATTTAGGATACAAAGTAACCAATATGATCCTGCGCTATAACCTCATCTTAGATTTAGCTAGAAATTAGGCACTGAAATATATTTTCATTGCATACTACATCTAAACACAAGTTAGGGACAACAATCAAAGCATCTCTACTGAAAGACAAATTATGATGACTAATTAGAACTGCGGAAAAAACCTTTAGTGCCATTTGATAATAGTGCAATAATGTAGTCTGGGGTTAATGTAATTTAATTTAAAAAACACCTCGAGAATAGCATTTGTTACTTGTCAGTCAATTAGAAAAGATATGCGCACAGCAACAAGCTTACATATCATTGTACAACTGAAGCCAAGTCACAATTAAGGCTAAAACTCACCAATAATGAAATTGCATCAAACAAGGAGCCAACGTTGATCGCATGAAATGGAAGAGAAATAAAATATGATAGCATAGTTAAGAACTGAAAGCCTTGGCTCAATATTCAACAGCAGTAGGTGCATTTCCATTTACTCTTTACAGCAGAAGCTAGCCATGCAGAATTTAATGCTAGTTATACAACAGTGGTGCCTAACAAATACTGCACAATAAAAAAAGCTTACAATATGTAACTAATGCCATTATAGACTCTGCAAGAGGCCATCCAAACATTGAGCTTTGCATTCAAAGCCACCATTTGACAAGCCACAATTATCACATTATACTTATACAATGATATTAATTGCAAGGATGCAAAGTTGTCAAATTATCTTTTAAATTGTCATGGCTTCAAAAAGATTGATTTAAAAAGATACAGCGATGAAAAGATTAAATACAATGCAATAATGGCCAGTTTCACCAGATCTATTTTTTTTTCTGACCTCAAATATTACATATACAGCCCCCTCCATAATGTTTGGGACAAAGACCCATCATTTATTTATTTGCCTCTGTACTCCACAATTTGAGATTTGTAATAGACAAAAATAACATGTGCTTAAAGTGAACATTATCAGATTTTAATAAAGGCCATTTTTATACATTTTGGTTTCAACATGTTGAAATTACAGCAGTGTTTATACATAGTCCCCCCATTTCAGGGCACCATAATATTTGGGACACAGCAATGTCATGTAAATGAAAGTAGTCATGTTTAGTATTTTGTTGCATATCCTTTGCATGCAATGACGACTTGAAGTCTGCGATTCATGGACATCACCAATTGCTGGGTGTCTTCTCTGATGATGTTCTGCAAGGCTGTATTGCAGCCATCTTTAGCTTATGCTTGTTTTGGGGGCTAGTCCCCTTCAGTTTTCTCTTCAGCATATAAAGGGCATGCTCATTTGAGTTCAGATCGGGTGATTGACTTAGCCACTCAAGAATTAACCATTTTTAACTTTGAAAAACTCCTTTGTTGCTTTAGCAGTATGTTTGGAATCATTGTCTTGCTGTAGAATGAACTGCCAGCCAATGAGTTTTGAGGCATTTGTTTGAACGAGCAGATAGGATGTGTCTATATACTTCAGAGTTTATTATGCTACTACCATCAACAGTTGTAACATCAATGAAGATAAGTGAGTCAGTACCTTCAGCAGCCATACAAGCCCAGGCCATTACACCCCCATCACCGTGTATCACAGATGAGGTGGTTTGCTTTGGATCTTGGGCAGTTCCTTCTCTCCTCCATACTTTGCTCTTCCCATCACTCTGATATGTTAATCTTTGTCTCATCTGTCCACAAGACCTTTTTCCAGAACTGTGGTTGCTCTTTTCAGTACTTGATGGCAAACTGTTACCCGGCCATCCTATTTTTGCCACTAACCAGTGGTTTGCATTTCGCAGTGTCGCCTCTGTATTTATGTTCATGAAGTCTTCTGCGAACAGTGGTCATTGACAAATCCACACCTGACTCCTGAAGAGTGTTTCTGATCCGTCGGACAGGTGTTTGGGGGTTTTCCTTTACAATAAAAGAGAATTCTTCTGACATCAGCTGTGGAGGTCTTCCTTGGCCTGCCAGTCCCTTTGCGATTAGTAAACTCACCAGTGCTCTCTTTCTTCTTAATGATGTTCCAAACAGTTGATTTTGGTAAGCCTAAGGTTTGGCTGATGTCTCTAACAGTTTTATTCTTGTTTCCCAGTCTCATAATGGCTTCTTTGACTAACATTGACACATCTTTGGTCCTCCTGTTGATCAACAGCAATAAATGTTTCCAAAGGTGATGGAAAGACTGGAGGAAAACTAGGTGCCGAGAGCTCTCTTATACCTGCATTGAGGAGGCAATTAAACACACCTGAGCAATGACAAGCACCTGTGAAGCCATGTGTCCCAAACATTATGGTGCCCTGAAATGGGGGGACTATGTAGAAACACAGCTGTAATTTCTACATGGTTAAACCAAAATGTATAAAAATACCCTTTAATAAAATCTGACAATGTGCACTTTAACCACATGTGATCTTTTTAATTATAAATCTCAAATTGTGGAATACAGGCAAATAAATAAATGATGGGTCTATGTCCTAAACATTATGGAAGGCACTGTAATTGCAATCATTTTGAACTAATGTTGAAATTCTGCACTGTGTTGTAAAATACTCCCTTGTGCATATTGAGTTTACCCACTGCCAACTAAAGTTGAAACAGCCAGTGTCTATGGCAAAAGAAACTGTTGACATTCTAGATTGAAGACTGCCAGAACTGCAAAAGAATGGAAACAGACAAAATGCTGGAGTAACTCAGCGGGACAGGCAGCATCTCTGGAGAGAAGGCATGTGTGAAGTTTTGGGTCGAGACCCTTCTACAGACAGAGCGTCAGGGGAGAGGGAGTTACAGAGATAAGGAAGTGGAAGAGATCAAAGGAGATCCAGATCAAGGAAAACCACTGTTAGCTAGGGGAAGGTGACAACAAAGCAGATAGAGATACAATGTAATCAGTGGGACAGTCAGACTGGTCGGAGAACTGGGAAGAGGTAGGGATGGAGAGAGTGGGAAAGCAAGGGTTACTTAAAGTTAGAGGTCAATATTCATACCGGTGGGTAATCTGCAGTGACTTCTCTAACTTCAAGTAACCCTTGCTTTCCTTCTCTCTCCATCCCTCCCCCTTCCCAGTTCTCCGACAAGATCACATTGTATCTCTGTCTGCTTTGTCACCTTCTCTTAGCTAACAATTGTTTATTCTACATTTTCATTGATCTGCACATCTTTTGACACTTCCTTATCTCTGTAACTCCCTCTCTCGACTCTCAGTCTGAAGAAGGGTCTCGACCCAAAACGTCACCCATTCCTTCTATCCAGAGATGCTGTCTGTCCCGTTGAGTTACTCCAGCATTTTGTATCTATCTTCAGTGTAAACCAGCATCTGCTGTCCCTTCCTACAAATAATGGAAACAGCTTAGTTTGAAGTTGCAAATATTGTGGAGGAAGGATGAATGTGACAAAGGTTTTATTACTGATACGGTGAGGCCAAGGTTGTTATGGGGATAAGCTGCAGAGAGTCATACACTTGATAAAAGTCAAGATGGAGACAGAGAACCAAAGCAAAGAATACAAAAGCCATGAATGAGGGAATTTACAAAGAAAACACATTATTATATATTTCTTTGTATTCTCTGTAACTTCCCTGATTAATTTATCAATAAGAGCACTTCATCCACAGCTCTGCTAATCTTAAGGTGTCAAAGAAATACTTTAGTCTTATTCATTCTTCATCTCTTCGTAACTTTAGTTTAGTTTATTGTCACCTGTACCAAGGTACAGTGAAAAGCTTTTATTTTGTGCAAACCAATCAGCGGAAAGACGATACATGATCACAATTGAGGCATCTACAGTGCACAAATTCATGATAAAGGGAATAACGTGAATAACGTTTAGTGCAAGATAAGGTCCAATAAAGTCCGATCAAAGTTAGTCTGAGGGTCGCCAATGAGGTAGATAGTAGCTCAGGACTGCTCTCTAGTTGCTGGTAGGATGGTTCAGTTGCCTGAAAACAGCTGGGAATAAACTGTCCCTGAATTTGGACGTGTGCGTTTTCACACTTCTATACCTTTTGCCCGGTGGGAGAGGGGAGAAGGAGGAATGGCTGGGGTGCAATTCGACCTTATTTTGCTGGTGGCCTTGCCCAGGCAGCACGAGGTGTTGATAGAGTCAATGGAAGGAAGGTTGGTTTGTGTGATGGTCTGGACTGCGTTGAAACTAATTAGTTTTCTTTCTCAGTTTAGACAAAGGATCTTTGGTCCCAAATGTTATCAGTTGTTTTCTAAAGATCCTCCCAGTGAGCGTTGGCCTCTTGTCAGATAGCCAGCATTTGCAGTTTATAAGAAATAAAAATTTCATTCACAGCCAATAAAGTCTTCACTAGAAAGCACAAGAAATGATAATTGAAGGTGCTGAGTGCACCTGGACATATTTAACTACCATTCAAATTCTGAAAGAAGGCAACAGATGTATTCCAGAGGTGAAAGCTCAAGCAATTTTTTTCGAATCTTTTGAACACAATACACTTTACTACTTTTACCTGATGAATCAAGGGTATTACTTGTAGTTGTCATACCAAAGGCTGCTTCAAAATCAGGTTGTAAAATATTATTCGAAACCGGAGGCACTGTTGCAGCTGTTGTTGTCATAAATGCATTTCCAAATCCTTGGAGAAACAAAAAGCACATTAAAAAAAAAAATGCCACACTGCTCACATTTCTTTGGATCGTGGATAAAGTCAAGGGGGCTTTGCCTCCTCTTGGAAATGGTTAAGTAGATTGCAATTCCAGATATTAAAAGCAGTGGCGTGGATATGGAATCATATTATATCAAAACAATTCCACACTGCACTAATCTCTCAACTGCACAGAATCAATATATTTTAAGTTTAGTTTAACAACAGCACGTTTGAGATACAAAACAGTTTACAAAATAATCTTTTGAAGAATAATAAATACAAATTTGTCACACTTTATTACTTTCTACGAGCACCTCCTCCGCCCTCCCCACCACAATTAAAATCGGTTACCAGCCAGCAAGTCCGATGATGCAGATGAACCGGAAAGAGCCTGACTGGCAGGCTGAGACTCGGGAGCACTACTGACAAAGGTATCTGATATTGTAATCCAAAAGTGCAGCACAAAAAAAGTGGGAAAAAAAAGCACCAAACTTAGTCCAACCATCAGAAACATTTACCCACTTCAGTACAAGGGAATAGAGTTCAAATTTCTAATTGTTTAGCAATTAATGCAACATGCTTAGAATCATGACAAACTTTCCTATCTCTCATGCTTTCTTGACACCAGACAATTTTGATGTAAGTAAAGTTACAGGTTAAAATCTTGATGTTGAATGACATTTCAGTTAAAATGCTGTACTATTTGTGCAAGATAATAAATCCTGTATTTAAGCACTTTAGTCGAGTAGTTGCTGAAATAAAATGTAATAGTAATGACTGCAAAAGTGTAGGAAGATTTTGTTTTGTTTTGTTTAATGAGTATTCTAAGCAACACTATGACACTTCACATTTCTTCGTAATGCTGTCACTTCAGTTTTTAAACATCAGTGTCAAGGGGAATACTTATCAATTGCTCAACATGGGAAGGAATCTGAAAAATATACCCACCACCAAACAGATCAAGTACTGCTGAAGACTCTGATTTAGCAGGAGAGGCACTGATTGTGGGTGGTGGTGCTACAAATGCATCAACTGTTGCAGTAAATAAAGGAGAAATAATATAATTAGCAATAGAAGAATGATAAATTTCTTACAAATTCAATGGTTGTTCCCACACCATAACTCAAAAGATAAATCAGATCATTTCAATATAATTGCAGCAACAAGAACAATTTTCAATACAAATTCTCAGTCTCAACTTTCTGCTAATTCCAGAGGAATAACAGCACAAACTAGTCTGTACAATTTAGTGTCAGAGCACAGAAACAAGCCCCTCTTGCTCATACTAACCAAGATGCCTCATCTCAATGGTATTATTTGTCTGCGCTTGGCCCATAGCCCTCTAAACATTACTTATCCATGTACCTTTCCAAATACCTTTTAAATGCTGTTATTGTACCTTCCTTAACTACTTCCTTTAACAGCCCACTCCATACACTACCACCCTCTGTGTAAAAAAGGTCCCCCCCAAGTTCTTACCTTTCCCATCTCGCCTTAAATCTATGCCCTCCAATTGTTGATTCCCAGACCCTGGGAAAAGGACTGTGCATCACCTTATCCCTCTCATGATTTTATTCACAAACAGATCAACCGTCAGCTTCTGGTGCTCCCAGGAATAAGGCCCTAACTTGCCCAACCTCTCGTTCAGCTCAAGCCCTCAAATCTTGTCATCAGTCTCGTAAATCTTCTCTGCACGCTTTTCAGCTTAATGGGATCAATTATTTGGCAGGCTAACCAAAACTGAATACAATACTGCAAATGAGACCTTATGCAACTTCGATATCTATTTCCCTGACTGATAGAGGCCAGCGTGCCAAAAGCCACCTTCACTACCCTATTTACCTGTGACACCACTTTTAAAGAACTCCAACTTGTACTCCTAGATTCCACTGCTCTGCAGAACTCCCCAGGACCCTACTGTTCACTGTGAGAGTCCTGCTTAGGTTTGACTTCCCAAAATGCAACACCTCGTATTTATCTGAATTAAACTCCATCTGCTAATTCTTGGCCCACTTGCCTAACTGATAAAGAACCCACTGTAATTCTTGATAACCATCTTCACTGTCAACTATGCCACCTATTTTAGTGTCACATGCACAAATGTCCATATAGCCCCGGTCCTTGTCAACCTTCTTGGTTACTTCTGAAAAAAACTCAGTTAATTTGTGAGACGGGATTTTCACGTACAAAACAATACTCACTACTCCTAATCAACCTTGTCTTTCCAAATATATGTACATCTTATCTCTAAAAGTCCTCTCAAGTAACTTGCCTACACTGATGTTAGACTTAATGAGTTATAATACCCAGGTTTTTGCAGCCCTTCTTAAATAGGGCACAACATTAGCCACCGTCCAGTCATCTGGCACCTCACGTGTCTAATGATGTTTCAATAGACAATATGTGCAGGAGTAGGCCATTCGGCCCTTCGAGCCAGCACCACCATTCAATGTGATCATGGCTGATCATTCTCAATCAGTACCCCGTTTCTGCCTTCTCCCCATACCCTCTACTATCCTTAGCATTTTGTGAATAAATCGATTTGTACCAGCATCTGCAGTTATTTTCTTGTACCACTATCCTTAAGAGCTCTATCTAGCTCTCTCTTGAATGCATTCAGAGAACTGGCCTCCACTGCCTTCTGAGGCAGAGAATTCCACAGATTTACAACTCTCTGACTGAAAAAGTTTTTCCTCATCTCCGTTCTAAATGGCCTACCACTTATTCTTAAACTGTGGTCCCTGGTTCTGGACTCCTCCAACATTGGGAACATGTTTCCTGCCTCTAACGTGTCCAACCCCTTAATAATCTTATATGTTTCGATAAGATCCCCTCTCATCCTTCTATATTCCAGTGTATCCAAGCCTAGTCACTCCAGTCTTTCAACATATAACAGTCCCGCAATTCCGGGAATTAACCTAGTAAACGTACGCTGCACGCCCTCAATAGCAAGAATAAAAAGAGGAACCGGCATGCTTTGTAACTTTGTCAGCGCCATAGATGGCTGCTATTTGTATACATTGGATATGCAAGCAAAGAATGTCACTGTGCCTAGTCACATGTGACAATAAAGTATTCCATTCCATTCCATCCAAAGCTATCCCATGCCCCTTTGTTGTTCTTCCGATTTCCTTCAGAATGCTCCTCAATTCCCCACAATCATCCAGGGATACACTTGATCCTAGCTGCCTATACCTGCAACATGCTGCCATCTTTTCCCCAACCTAGTCTACAAACTATGAGGATTTCCATTTGTTTTGCTGATTGGCTGGTTCACTGCTTAACTTGCACGAGCCTCTCAGTTTAAAATGAAGATATTTCTTGTGCTATTGGCTCATTTGTAGAGAAATCCCAATATCCCCAGAATATCAAGCTCTGTTAGTTTCTGCATTTTGATTTCCTCTTCCCATTAATATATCTATGCAGGGTTTATGATTTTCAAACATATGCAATGTTTAAATACTGCATCATTCCTTTAGCTTTTAAAATTTAAGACTTTTTATAAAACAGAATAGTTAAGAATGTGAATAAGTTTAAAGATGGTCTTTTAATCTCCACTTTAGATTCTCCACTTAAATCTAAATCTGAAGTTTATTGTACAAAGGTATTCAAAATTTTTGTAATTAAAATAATTACAAGTATGGAAGTTGAAATGAAATCAAAAGATTGGAAACTGCTCAAATAGATTGAGTAGTTAAACTAAATTAAATTTAATTTAATTTAATTAAACTACTCAAACACTCATCTGGGTAGATGATAATTTTTTTGCATTTCAACTTTAAGCCAAAAATGGAAAGCAGCAGCAGCACAAGGTTGCCAGTTTTAAAGAAATTTAAAAAATGGCCTAGGTGTGAAAGGGAAGGCAGTCTGATGCAAAGAACATGTTCAATTTCACGAGTACCCACAGCAGTCAGAGCTGAATGCCCAACCAGGGTCCTGGTTAATTGGAAAGGAAATATCTAGTCCATTACAATTAAAGATCCCATCACAGCATTTAATGGGCAATAAAAGAAACAGCTTGAAAATTATGTCGCATAAAGATACAGAGAAATATTTAGTTTTCAAAATTATCCAAATTTAACTGGTCCAACATAGATCCACTACATCCAATTTTTCAATCACATTTTCTAAGTACAGCTGCTCCCCAAATTTTATTAAAGATTATGAGTTTGTAACAGTCAAAGTAAGCACATGAATAGATGTGGTGGCTCAAGTGAAAATACCAAAGAGATGTGAAGGATCTGAAAGCATAAGATAGAATAGAAAGGGAATAGAATGGCAGAGACTGATGGGTTTAATTGTTTTTTCCCAAATGCACTCGCAGGTGGCCAGCCACCTACATAAATCCATGTTATTTTCCAAGTTCTATTCACTACTTTCAAATTCTTGAAAGCCCAGCTGTCACTTTGACCCATTTCACCTTGTGTTTCCCTGCCATTTCCATTTTGGCTTCTCACAAACTATGCCCTCAACTACCAATTCCAATGCTCTTCCTGCCACTGAAAATGAACCAGATTATTCACATTTTTTTGACCCAGCTACCTCTGCACACATATCCACATCTTCCTGGCAATCTTCAAAACTTTCTGGCACTACCTTCGTGATATTGACCAAAGCCATCCTTGATAGCTGTTGCTGCAACACTCATTTATCATGTTATCAATAGGTTTACTAATTCCAGTATACTCCATTAAGATTTCCCTCTCCTAATCTACCCTCAATTCAACCTTAATGTGTCCTAAACTGCACAAAATCCAGATAACTGCAGCTTGTGAATTCCTGATCTTCATTGGTTAAAATCATTACCATGGCTCCCCATGTCCTTGCCCCCTTTTCATATTTAACACCCACCATTTCATTCAGATTCACTGGGATTCCTGCTCGATCACACCACCATTTCTTCAGCCCCCACAAAGTTATCCAGCTCTCTTACCCACTTTCCAGCTTGAACCCTGCATTTCAAGACTTGTGGTTATCCCTCCTAATAACGATGCAGCTCAGTGACAATTATACTCCTGCAATCAACCTTGGAGATCGAGCTTCATTATAGGCACTTTCTGATCCTGGAACTATCAGTTCTACTTTTGCCTTTCTTTCTTTAGCCGCACCAGCAGTTGACGAGACTTACAAATTTTCCATTCTCTGCCCCATTTCCTTTCACCGATAATTCTGGCCCATAATCTCCACTTTCTTGATGTCATGCCAGACTTGTTTATGTTCAAGGCTACAACTTTCCTCCATGTCTCCTGACATCCAGAATCTTTTGAGGTACTCCCAACATCTCTTCACAAGCAGAAACACCAATTCTCAGACCACCACATCAATTCCACTGGGCTAAATCATAAATGATTACTAAATTTGCCCTGTAACAATGATGCTGGTTTTCGAAGCTTTGTTTGGAATTGTCTGATTAGTCCATCTGGTTCATTGAATTAACATTTTAACATCTCTTGGCAGAACTCCATCTGTCGTGCAAGACTTAAAAATGAACGGCATTGTTCATACAAATGTCACAATCCAATTTAGCTTTCATAGTTGCCATTTTTATGTTGAGAGAGAATAGGAAGACTCACCAGATAACAGATCAGCAGTAAGATTACTTTCTGGCAAAGGGGAAGCCCCACGTGAAGGGGTTGAAAAAGTATCTTTAAAAGGGAAAGTGAAAGCAAGTAAACAATTAAACAACAAACTATTCCCTAAACACATAACTCGTAAATTTAATCGGTTCCAAAAGATTACACAATATTATTTTTTTTTAGATTGGGAATTTCAGGTGGGAAATGGATATTCTCCTGTTTTGTACCTGATGCAAATAGGTCTATACTAGGACCTGCTTCTGGTTTAGGAGTTGTAGATGCATTTGGTTCAGGACCAGAATCAAATAAATCTAAGAATAAAGACAAGATACATTAATGCCCTCTTTCCCCCCCCCATGTAAAGTTGATGTAGTTAAATTGTTTTTTGAAAAAAATATCAAAAACAAAACAATTACTAATGCTAACCACTGACGAGTTAAGCTTTTTAAAAATGTTTATAATTAGTTACTCAATATTAAGATTTATTTAGCTCAATTATCACAGTCATAGTTCACAAATCCCAAGAAAAGAATAAAGTTACCACCAAAAATATCAAGGACAGGTGCAGTGGTGGTGGTGACAGTAGTATCTGTAGTTGTGGTAGTAGCAGTCGCAGTAACAGTAGCAGTCGCAGTAACAGTAACAGTCTCAGTCGTAGTCACACTAGCAGTTGTGCTGGTAATGGCACTGGTAGTTGTACTGGCAGTTGCACTGGTAGTGGTGGGGGTAGTTGTTGGAACGTTGGCCTCAGCAGGCTTCATAGCAAAAAGGTCCAGTTCGGCAGCAGCCTCTGCACTACCTTCAGATGGTGCAAAAGGGTCTTTGAAAATGGACAGAGGTGGGAAGAAAGAGGGTCAGAGGATGGAAAATTAGGGTTTACAATCATGATGCTTGGGTTAACATCTACACATCAGTAGATTGGCTTATTTTTCCACAAAACCATTTATTTTTACATTTTCATTAACCCTAGTCATACTTTTGTATCATTCCAAAAGTTGCATTTATAGAAGGGTTAGTTAACGTAAAGAAAACATTTTATACATTCTCTAAACAGCCAACTAGATGATCCCATTACAAATGCTACCACCATTGCAAATTAGAAAAGTGCACAACAAACTACTATTTAAATAGCTTTGAACACAAATTTTTATAATTTACAAAGGTTCAAAGCAATTCTCATTTTAAAAAAGAAATTACATTTTCAGTTTTAAAATACAAATTTGCTAATGTCTGAAAGATGATTGATGGCAACAGGTTCAGAGGTTATGAGCTAATCAATGTAATAGATGAAAGGATAATTTTAGCAAGATACTGTCCAAGGAACAATTGTATGAATTGAGAGTAGGTCTCCTGTTTACTAACATTTAAGCTTTAGACTTAACTTGGAGGCAAAGGTAATGGTGTAGTGCAGAAGAATTCTTGCTATTGAGGGCGTGCAGCGTAGGTTCACTAGGTTAATTCCCGGAATGGCGGGACTGTCGTATGTTGAAAGGCTGGAGCAATTAGGCTTGTATACACTGGAATTTAGAAGGATGAGGGGGGATCTTATTGAAACATATAAGATAATTAGGGGATTGGACACATTAGAGGCAGGAAACATGTTCCCAATGTTGGGGGAGTCCAGAACCACAGTTTAAGAATAAGGGGTAGGCCATTTAGAACGGAGATGAGGAAGAACTTTTTCAGTCAGAGAGTGGTGAAGGTGTGGAATTCTCTGCCTCAGAAGGCAGTGGAGGCCAGTTCGTTGGATGCTTTCAAGAGAGAGCTGGATAGAGCTCTTGAGGATTGCGGAGTGAGGGGGTATGGGGAGAAGGCAGGAACGGGGTACTGATTGAGAGTGATCAGCCATGATCGCATTGAATGGCGGTGCTGGCTCGAAGGGCTGAATGGCCCTGCACCTATTGTCTATTGACTGCACAAAGTTTACCAGTCCAAAATGTGGCGTTTGCACATCACGGATGGAAACCTTTACACATGGACCTCATCTGATTTCTATCATCCAAATTTGAAGTGCCAAATAGGTACTCTTTCAGTTCAGAAATATGTAACAAAAGAAGCTGGCTTATATGCAAATTTAAGCCATAATTAATGCTGTGTCACTTGCAGCAGGAAGTGACACAGCTGGCGTCCTGGTGCCATTGCAACAACCTGGAGCTCAATGCTCTTACGACAGTGGAATTGATTGTAGACTTTAGGAGAGCTCCCCCTCCCCTCCTCCCACTCACCATCAACAACACCACCGTCACATTTGTGGAGTCATTTAAGTTCCTTGGAACCATCATCTCCAGGGACCTTAAATGGGGGCCCACCATCGACTCCACAGCCAAAAAAGGGCCAACAGAGGATGTGCTTCCTGCGGCAGCTGAGAAAACACAATCTGCCACAGGCAATGATGATCCAGTTTTATACTGCCATCATAGAGTCTGTCCTCACTTTCTCCATCATGGTCTGGCTTGGCTCAGCCACCAAGCACGACATCTGGAGGTTGCAGCGCATCGTTCGATCAGCCGAGAAGGTTATTGGCTGCAACCTCCCCCCCCCCCCCACCTCCCCTCCCAATCGACTAACTGTAGACTGCAAGGGCCAGGAAGCGAGCGGGTAAGGTCATCTCTGACCCCTCTCACCCTAGCCACAAACTATTTGAAGCACTTCCCTCTGGAAGGCGACTCTGGACTGTCAAAGCCGCCACAGCCAGTCATAAAAACAGCTATTTTCCATGAGCAGTAGCTCTACTCAACAGCCAAAAGTCTGTAGCCTCCTTTTGTTCTGGTATTTTAGTTCATTCATCACATTTAAATTATATTTTATTTTTGATTGTCTACTGAATATGGTGTTGTTACTTGCGAGCAAAGCACCAAGGCAAATTCCTTGTATGTATACATACTTGGCTAATAAAATTTATTCAATTCAATTTGGGACAATAACAGAAATGCTGATGGATTAGTTGAAAGCATTAAAATGAAATAATGCAATTTGAA
Source organism: Rhinoraja longicauda (assembly GCF_053455715.1). NCBI lineage: Eukaryota > Metazoa > Chordata > Chondrichthyes > Rajiformes > Arhynchobatidae > Rhinoraja > Rhinoraja longicauda. Next base: position 66,782,575 of record NC_135957.1, on the reverse strand, counting down.
CGAGTAGAGGTTTCTGTGGAAAGGGAAAAAGGAGAAGCCAGCAGCGAACTGTAAAAAGTGGGTTAAAATATACAATGATAGCAGCTGGTTGGAGAATTTGATGGGGTGGGGGGAAGAATCCACCTGGGGTGTTCATGAAAACATTAAAACTATTTTAGGATTATAAATTATAAGTGCACAGGTTCCAATCGCTTGCATATTAATGTGAACATAGGCCTTTTGCTTGCATTGGATAGAAATTAAATAGATTGAATTTAACCATTTTAGACATGATTTCCGAGGGGGATAAAACCTGCCCTAAAGAAGAGCAAGGTGGACACATGGCAAAGGTATCTGCCAAATATTCGTTCATTGATTACATTTTTTTTGAAATAGGAAAAAGTTTGCCAACAGTGAAGAACAAGTACCCATATCTTCTTTTCACAAAGGCCATTAACGATTTAAACATGGTTTCTTTACATCCACCTGAGTTTCTGCTGTCCAAAAGGCCATCATCTTCAGACTTGATTATTCTAAGGTGTTTCCCAGTACCCTGCCATTCCCCCAAAACTTAAATTTAGTCAAAATGATCGCATTAATCCTGCACTTGCTTGCTTATCACATGCATTCCAATCGACTCAATGTGACACCTTCCAATTACTTTCAGGCTACACTCCCAGCCCCTGTAGATCCCATTAACTAACCCCTCCTTGGGTAACCTTGGAGTTATGTTTTTTTTAAATCCATAAATGACCTTTATAAAAAATATTCTGTCATCACTGATGGCAGACTCTTTTTACCGTCTGTAACCTTTGCGAAGTTAAGTTTCCTAAAACTCTGCATATTAAAACGGTTTGTTGCTTTCATGACCATGTCATCTGTTTTGTAGCCAATTTGTAAGTACGATTATTGATTTAACATTGGAAATTATGTCATAAACAGCCTGAAAATTACAGCAACAAAAACCTTGTGATATCTTGAAGACTACCAAGTATGAATTGTGATCCTATTAATTAACTCCCTCCAGTGTTGGATGACAAAATAAAGCATCATCCAAAACACATGGTAAAAAGCTGCTGAACTACAAGTCTTTGCTTGACATTTACATAACGTAACACACAATTTAATAAGGAAATTCCAAGAGTTATGAGTGATTAGACAATAGACAATAGGTGCAGGAGTAGGCCATTCGGCCCTTCGAGCCAGCACCGCCATTCAATGTGATCATGGCTGATCATTCTCAATCAGTACCCCGTTCCTGCTTTCTCCCCATACCCCCTGACTCCGCTATCCTTAAGAGCTCTATCTAGCTCTCTCTTGAATCTATTCAGAGAATTGTCCTCCACTGCCCTCTGAGGCAGAGAATTCCACAGATTCACAACTCTCTGACTAAAAAAGTTTTTCCTCATCTCTGTTCTAAATGGCCTACCCCTTATTCTTAAACTGTGGCCCCTGGTTCTGGACTCCCCCAACATTGGGAACATGTTTCCTGCCTCTAACATGTCCAACCCCTTAATAATCTTATACGTTTCGATAAGATCCCCTCTCATCCTTCTAAATTCCAGTGTATACAAACCTAGTCGCTCCAGTCTTTTAACATATGACAGTCCCGCCATTCCGGGAATTAACCTAGTAAACCTACACTGCACGCCCTCCATAGCAAGAATATCCTTCCTCAAATTTGGAGACCAAAACTGCACACAGTACTCCAGGTGCGGTCTCACTAGGGCCCTGTACAACTGCAGATTAAGCAGCGATTAAGTTTATTTTTCCAAAGAGAAGGCCATTGTTTGCAGCCTCTTTTTAAAATGGTAAAAAGAAATTAATAGTCTTAAATTCACACCAGTTTTATCACTGCAAAAATCGAAAATTTTATATTTGTTGCACAAATTGCAAGACTTTGTGTTGAAGATATAATGACTATTCAGTAATTTCTGGTGCTAAAATTCAAGTATAATTCCTTGATAAATATTATATGGAAATAAAGGGAATGTAAATGTACACACCAATATTCAACACTGTATATATATCACTTAAATATTTATCAACTTAATAGGTGGCAGCAAATTTTAACATTACTGGCTGCTCAATCAGCTTGATGAAACCTCAGCTTGCTGATGCTAACAATTTCTTTTGAACCAGATTTTACACCAGCAAGTTCTCACCAACAATGGCTAAATCAGAATGGAGAGCTTCAAGATCAGCAGTAATCTCCTATGCTCGAACACTAAATGCAAATTCAATGCCTTTGTAAACTGCGCTTTATAAATGCAAGTTAATCTCAGAGAACATTTCTTTAACTGGTTGGGCAAATTGCCAATGAACTTTGCATCCAATAGCCTACCCCAGATTACAATTCTGGTGTTTAAATACCTAAGATGATGAGAATTTGTTTATCTGAGCAATGATTCAACATCGGGACTTGGAAGTAAAATGACAATTCTTAATTCATGCAACATGAGTAATGCAACTGAAAATGTTAGAAAGCAGCAAGTTATTTTCTGGCCTAGAAATCCTCCTTAAAAATGTATATATTCAATAAACAGATAAGGAAATGACAGGTAACTGCCTAGATTTCATTGACTATCAAGTCAAGTTAACTGAAGTAGGGTCCCGACCCAAAATGTCACCTACCCAATGTTCTCCAGAGATGTTGCCTGACCCGCTGAGTTACTCCAGCACTTTGTGTCTTTTTAAGTCAAATTAATTGTCATTACAATTAGACTTAAGTTTGAATGAGGGGCAGAAAACCAGGGAACATTTCCATCTCTAATAATTCAGCAACCTCACAGAAAAGATCAAGTAGTTATATTGTGCAAGGTAACTAGATTTTGCAGGTATCCTAACTAACTATAGAGAGATTCATAATCCTAATCTGCAGTCATGTTAAAACAAGGGATGGCATGGGTAGCGTGGGAAAGAGGGGATGAAAGCAAAGTGCCTTAATTTATATGGGTTCTCAACCTTGAGAACAAGGAACTTCTTGCAGAGGTGGCATAAATAACCATTTATGCCATTCCTGTTTTGTCAACATCATGCCAAAGTGATGCAAAACTAGAAGCTCAAAAATTCAGGGCTACATGCATAACTTAATATACTTTTGACTTTTTACTAAATATGGTGGCATGCCCAAAGATTGTGTTCATTGATAGAAATGTGCACTTCAAATTTGAAAGGAGTTGCTTTCACCTGTTAGAACAAGTTAGTGGATCACTTGCCAAATTGTTTGTATTCAAACTGTACCAAGTTCCCAGTTAGCTGTAAGAGGATGCATGACTGGAAACAAGTGAATGGAGTTTTAGGGATGTGGGAGGGGAAATTGATGTATAGGGAGGGAAGATAGGAGGAATTGGGGGGGAAAAAAAGCAGTCCAGGAAATAATAGCGTCTTGAATATAAAAACATTTCATATTATTCTTAAACCTGTGAAGTGAAATAGTTTTATGAATTTATGTGATAAAAGAACATTGTAGGAACTGCTGAAAACAGTTCAGGGAAGCATCTTTTGATCTAAAGACTAAAGAAAATGTTTTAAGGAAGTACACCACAACATAGCTTTTACTAACTGAAAAAGATGTAGCTAAAATTTTGACAAGTTTTAGAACTTCGCCGTTTAAGAAAAATCCTACACAAGTTTACTGACAACCGCAAGTAAACTAATTAGACCCACCAGTTCCAGCACATGCATCAAGCGCTGCTGCTGCTGCTGCTGCTGTTGTTGCAGGGGCTGCTGCTGCTCCTGCCCCTTCAGATGTTGTTGATTCTTCAGTAGGAGAAGCTGCAAATGCATCTAAGATGCATTACCAACACCATTCACAACAGAAAAAGAAAAGAAAAGCAAAAATAGAAAACAGGGATATGTAGAGCAAGAAACAAGTCACAAGTCTGTAAGCTAAAGGCATATCAAAGACCCCCGATTACAGCACATACACATTAAAAACTAGAGATCTTTTTTAGAAATCACGCAAGAAATCGCCTGGAAAGGTTTGGCATTATCTTTAAGACAATTAGGATAAACAGAAAAAAATACACCATTATGCGTATTTTATGTAATGGATCCTTATGCTTGCTTGTGACATAGATCTGTAGATCAATATAACATTACATCAAAATAACTAACGGGGAATGGAACTATCCTTTCGATGGTGCTCAAACAATTAAGATCCTTGATTGAGCTTGAAATCCAGTAACTTCAAGTAGGTTAATTGATGGAACTAGTAATAATCCAAACATTCCATTTTATATTCGTGCTTACATGAAAAAAAAAGGATGACAATTATTTGCATCTTCACAGTTGCACACATTCAAAAGGTGATAACCAAGTGCCATATTGCCCTAAAGAAGTTCCTAACTCTCAAATTAAAAAAAACAATGAGAATGGATACCAAAATAATCGAGCTGATTTCCTACAACCACCCCAAAATGGAAAGTCCCCTCCATAATGTTTGGGACAAAGACCCATCATTTTTTTATTTGCCTCTGTGGTCCACAATTTGAGATTTGTAATAGAAAAAATGACATGGTTCAAGTGGACATTGTCAGATTTTAATAAAGGCCATTTTTATATACTTTGGTTTCACCATGTAGAAATTATAGCAGTCTTTATACATGATCCCCCCATTTCAGGGCACCATAATGTTTGGGACACAGTAAGGTCATGTAAATGAAAGTAGGCATGTTTAGTATTTTGTTGCATATCCTTTGCCCACAATGACTGCTTGAAGTCTGCGATTCATGGACATCATCAGTTGCTGGGTGTCTTCTCTGGTGATGGTCTGCCAGGCCTGTATTGTAACCATCTTTAGCTTATGCTTGTTTTGGGGGCTAGTCCCCTTCAGTTTTCTCTTCAGTCTTCAGCATATAAAAGGCATGCTCAAATGGGTTCAGACCGGGTGATTGACTGGCCACTCAATAAATGACCATATTTTAGCTATGAAAAACTCCTTTGTTGCTTTCGCAGCATGTTTGGGATTATTGTCTTGCTGTAGAATGAACCGCCGGCCAATGAGTAATGAGGCATTTTTTGAACTTGTGCAGATGGGATGTGTCTATACACTTCAGAATTCATCATGCTACTACCATCAGCAGTTGAATCAGCAATGAAAATAAGTGAGCCAGTACCTTCAGCAGCCATTCATGCCGAGACCATAACACCCCCACCACCGTGTTTCACAGATGAGGTGGTATGTTTTGGATCTTGGGCAGTTCCTTCTCTCCTCCATAATTTGCCCTTGCCATCACTCTGATACAAGTTAATCTTCGTCTCATCTTTCACAGGACCTTTTTCCAGTTGCTCTTTTAAGTACTTGTTGGCAATCTGTAACCTGGCTAACCTATTTTTGCAGCTAACCAGTGGATTGCATCTTGCAGTGAAGCCTCTGTATTTCTATTCATGAAGTCTTCTGAGGACAGTGGTCATTGACAAATCCACACATGACTCCTGAAGAGTGTTTCGGATCTGTCGGACAGATGTTTGGGGATTTTTCTTTATTCTAGAGAGAATTATTCTGTCATCAGCTGTGGAGGTCTTCCTTGGCCTGCCAGTCCCGTTGCAATTAGTAAGCTCACCAGTGCTCTCTTTCTTCTGAATGAAGTTCCAAACAGTTGATTTTGGTAAGCCTAAAGTTTGGCTGATGTTTCTAACAGTTTTATTCTTGTTTCTCAGTGTCATAATGGCTTCTTTGACTTTCATTGGCACAACTTTGGTCCTCATGTTGATAAACAGCAATAAAAGTTTCCAAAGGTGATGGAAAGACTGGAGGAAAGTCTAGGTGCTGATAGCTTTCTTATACGCACATTAAGGAGGCAATTAAACACACCTGAGCAATTACAAACACCTGTGAAGCCATGTGTCCCAAACATTATGGTGCCCTGAAATGGGAGGACTATGTATAAACACAGCTGTAATTTCTACATGGTGAAACCCAAAATGTATAATACCCTTTAATAAAATCTGACACTGTGCACTTTAACCACATGTGATTTTTTTTCTATTACAAATCTCAAATTGTGAAGTACAGAGGCAAATAAATAAATGATGGATCTTTGTCCCAAACATTATGGAGGGCACTGTAGCTACAACAGCTTAGTAGCTCCTCATCCAGCTCATGCATTATTGTCCCTAAAGTTCTCCAAGGTTTATTTCCTGATCTCAATCTCTATTTCACCATAACCTACTGTCCCTCTGAGACATAATTCAAAATACCAGGTTCAATATGACCGTGAGAAATTTTAAGCTCCACCACACCACCAAGTGTTTTGACCATTTTACTCACTAGTTTATTTCACTGATCAAATAAGCAAAATGGTTTTTCACTTAAACATAGGGTAAATCAAATCTATCAACTTCACTCGCTGCTATCAGCTCCACTTTTAGCAGCTGATTGCAATTGATGTTATGACCCCAGTTGAGTTTTCCACCCAGTACTCTCTATCACATCTTTCTCCTCCCAGTTCAAATAATTCAGAAGTTCATTTGCAGTTGGAATCCTCAATCATATCATTGTTATTTTAGGTTTAACTATTTCAATGTTTTCTTGTCTGTTCTGTGCCTATTAGCCTAGACTCACTTCAAACTACGTGGTTCATATTCCAATGTGCAACAGGTTGCACTGACCCACTGCCAACATATTCACTGGCACATATTGGCTCTCAATCTCGTGTCACCTCCAGTGTTCTCATCTATTGTTACAAATCTCTGTGGCATTTCCTCTCTAGCTCTTAGCTCCCCTAGGTCTGCAATAAACCCCAATCATCGCCCCAAAATATGCAATCCAGACATTGGCAAAGGACAAAATCACGACTTAAAGCACGCTATGTACTGGATGGTATACTTTTGTCATGGAGCCCAGTGAGTTTAGCTTTTAAGATTAAGGTTCCCTGCTCTGCTGTCAAGGCCAAAGCAGACCCCTAGCTCAGCAAACCAACATTTCCCACCTCCAAGTCATAGACCCTGATGTTTCACTTTTCCACACATATCCAAAGTTCACCTGTAGGAAAGAACTGCAGATGCTGGTTTAAATCGAAGGTAGAAACAAAATGCTTGACCACGAGTACTATGCTTGTTCTCAACCATTTTCTCACTGATTTACAGATGAACCAACTCTAGCCTTTGTCCACCCATGTGCCAATCAAAACCCCCCACTCACCTGTGTAGAACTATCACTTGCCAAGCATCATCTCCCCCCTCCCCCTCTTTTCCAGTTTCCTCTCCCCACTACAATAGTTGGATAGGTCTCGTCCCGAAACCGCACCTATCCATGTTCTTCAGAGATGCTCTCTGACCCGCTGAGTTGTCCAGCACTGTGTTTATGCATGATTTCAGCATCTTTAGTTCTTGTGTCTATGTGATTGCAAATTACCAAACAAAACCCAATCATCCTCTCTCCAAAGCCGTCAAGCAGCTGCTTTTAAATCCTTGCCCGTTTTCTCCGCAACTATCTGTGTGAACGTCATCAAATCAATACCACCAAGACTACCATTTAAACGAATGTTAACAAGTAATATCAACTTTAGTTCATCAGAATTCAACATCCGTTGAAAAGTCATGTTGTACTGAACCAAGTGATCTAAAAAAACACCACATCAAATCAAAGCTCTGTAGTGTTAGCATATCCGTTTGTAAGTTGTGAAAGATTGAACCACAAAAATTAAAATGTTTCCACCATGAACAATGGCAAAGTGGCAGTTGTAAACAATGACACCTGAAAACCTATTTGGTCGCAAGTGCATGTGGACACAAGTGCAAGTCCCTACAAACATCAACAAAAATCTTCAGCCTATTTTGTGATATTAAAAAAAAGATGAAAATGCATGCAATTAAAGTTTCAGACCACATTGCAACAAGTGCCAAATTCCACGAGGCAAGGCAGACCAAGTATCATAGAGATTAAGGAAACACTTGATCCAACATGGCAGCAAGGAGCTGGTAAAACTGATCACTGGGAATGGAGGCGGAAATCTTTCCTTCGCCTGGAGTTCTCTTGGTAGTGGTTAATTGAATCGAATCTTGTCAGCCCCGAAACGTCACCCATTCCTTCTCTCCCGAGATGCTGCCTGACCTGCTGAGTTACTCCAGCATTTTGTGAATATAACTGCATTTATTGATCGGGCAGCATTCAAAGCTCAAACATCTTCCTTCTGTTAGGATTGGAAGTTCATAGATAGATAGAGTCATAGAGTCCTACAGCACAGAAAGAGGCCCTTCGGCCCATCGTGTCCGAGCCGCCCGTTACCAAACACAGTCTAATTTTAATCCCATTTTCCCGCATTTGGACCGTAGCCCTGAATGTTGTAGCATTTCAAGTGCCCATCCAAATGCCTCTTAAACGTTGTGAGTGTTCCCACCTCCACCACCACCCCAGGCAGTGAGTTCCAGACTCCAACCACCCTCTGGGTGAAAAAGTTCTTTCTCACATCCCCCCGAAACCTCCCTCCCCTTACCCTGTATCTATGTCCCCTCGTTGTTGAACCTTCCACCAGTGGAAGAAGTTCTACGCCATCTACCTTATCTATGCCCCTCATGATCTTGTACACCTCGATCATGTCTCCTCTCAGCCTTCTCTGCTCCAGGGAAAACAACACCAGTCTGCTCAGTCTCTCCTCATAGCCGAGGCCCTTCATCCCTGGCAGCATCCTGGTGAATCTCCTCTGCACCCTCTCCAAAGTTGGGATTGTTTCATTCATAACTTCTCAATTAAGGAATTGGTAGCTAAATTCAACAATACCCAGACAACACTAAAAGCACAATTAAACAAGTGGGAAACATTTGTGCCATACAGATTCCAAATAATAAATAGAGTGTTTAACAACCATTTATTGATAATATTAACATTATTGCAAAATCCTACACCATCAATATTCCGTGTGTGTCACCAATGTACAGTTAACTAATTGAACTACAAATACTGGTTATGTGTATAAAATAAAATCTGGGTCTCCTGCATAGAGTAACTCATGTTCGGATTCCCCCAAATCATTCTACTATTTACAACATAAACTGCAGCAACTTGCTGTTTCTTTGAAAGTACCCCTGACATTCAAGACATCTATCATCCAGAAGAACAAGAGATAAAATGTCCAAGTTTGAGTCATATAAAAGCTTTATTTGGAAACATTATTCTTCCTTCTTTCTGATGGGTCAAAATCCTGGCAAGTGAATTCATCACCAAGACAGCCATAATTTATGGCAGTGGCTGATCGTGACCCACAAAGACAACAGTGGATATGCATAAATGTTGACCTTGCTATGAACACTCATATCTTATGAAAAAACAAGAGAAAAAGACCATTACTTAAACTTGTACCAAGCCTTGAACCATGACTACATTGGGTCCAAACCCACCAATGGCTTTATCTTGAGGCAGTGAACAAATTCAAATCCCTCCATGTCCTTGGTGTTCCTCATCTTTATAACCTGTTTAAATGTTTCAACCATACCCACACACTGACAACTGCATAACTCAATTTCTGGCCAATTGGTTTCTTAAACTCACTGCATTCCATAACTGGCAATCATGGTATCAGCTGGCACTAAGTTTCTGGATTGATACTGTGGTCTCTATCAAGCAAAGATGCATTTAAGAAATCTCAAGAATCATGCTTTCATCACCTTTGGCACTGTGTCAATTTTGATCTCGTTCCATTCAGCATGTTGGGATGTAGTATATCAAGAGTGTTAATTGAATCGATAGAGCCAAATTATGATTAGCGTGGGCTCAAACTATAGCACATAATCCCATGCACATGCATATTCAGTAAAGCACAGAGTATGTTTCATTTGCCACGTGCATGTATGGCATTAATTGGTATGCCATGTATTAGAGTGTAATATTATTGTAATACCATTGACAGAACACGAGAATGTATTACTTTTTCAGCTTACAATTCAATTTGAACCATGGTTTTATTTTTGATGTAGTCAGAGCTTTGCAGATTTAAGAATTAAAATGCAAATACGTTGGTTTTAACCTAGAAGTCAGGACTGCTGTAAAGATTGACAATCCATTTTTATAGCATGTATTTTACTGCATGTATGCATGTATTTTTTCTTCAAAAAGCAGTTCACTGAGCCATCATAAAATGTGACATGTTGAGAAAAAATTGGTCCCACTAGAAACACTGGATTTAAACAAAATCTATACATCAATTTTAACACCTTAACTTGCATTGATTATCATTGGATGGCATTACCAGATACTTAGTCTGTACAAGAATAGAATGAAATGTCATTAAATACAACTATAATCATTCTTTTGGGCAAGCTACTGAACACAATAGGAATCTGGATTTACTTGGGAAAGAATCAACTTCAATTATCAAACTACAACAGAGTTCTAGTTTTATAAATTAACTACTGTTAACCATAAGATCATAAGTGATAGGAGTAGAATTAGCCTATTCGGCTCATCAAGACTACTCCACCATTCAATCATGGCTGATCTATCTCTCCCTCTTAACCCCATTAGAAACATAGAAAATAGGTGCAGGAGGAGGCCATTCAGCCCTTCGAGCCAGCACCGCCATTCATTGTGATCATGTCTGATCATCCACAATCAGTAACCCGTGAGTGCCTTCTCCCCATACCCCATTGATTCCGCTAGTCCCAAGAGCTCTATCTAACTCTCTTTTAAATTCATCCAGTGAATTGGCATCCACTGTCTTCCGTGGCAGAGAATTCCACAAATTCACAATTCTCTGGGTGAAAGGTTTTTTCTCATCTCAGTTTTAAATGGCCTCCTCTTTATTCTGAACCTGTGGCCCCTGGTTCTGGACTCCCCCAACATTGGGAACATTTTTCCTGCATCTAGCTTGTCCAGTCCTTTTATAATTTTCTATGTTTCTATAAGATCCCCTCTCATCCTTCTAAATTCCAGTGAATACAAGCCGTCTTTCCAATCTTTCCTCATTCTCCTGCCTTCTCCCCATACCCTCTGACATCCATACTAATCAAGAATCTATCTATCTCTGCCTGAAATATATCCACTGACTTTGCTTCCACAGCCTTCTGTGGTAAAGAATTCCATAGATTCACCACCCTCTGACTAAAGAAATTCCTCCTCATCTCCTTCCTCAAAGACGTCCTTTAATTCTGAGGCTATAACCTCTAGTCCTAGACTCTCCCACTAGTGGAAACATCCTTTCCACATCCACTCTATCCAAGCCCTTCACTATTCTGTAGGTTTCAATGACATCCCCCCTCATTAGAAACACAGAAACATAGAAAAATAGGTGCAAGAGTAGGCCATTCTGCCCTTCGAGCCAGCACCACCATTCAATATGATCATGGCAGATCATCTAAAATCAGTACCCTGTTCCTGCTTTTCCCCCCCATATCCCTTGATTCTGGACTCCCCCAACACCAGGAACATTTTTCCTGCACCTAGCCTGTCCAATCCTTTAAGAATTCTATATGTTTCCAAAAGATCCCTCTCATCCTTCTAAATTCCAGTGAATACAAGCCCAGTCAACCCATTCTTTCATCATAGTCAGTCCCACCATCCCTGGAATTAACCTGGTGAACCTATTCTGCACTCCCTCAATAGCAATAATGTCCTTCCTCAAATTAGGAGACCAAAATTGTACACAATACTCCAAGTGCGGTCTCACCAGGGCTCTGTACAACTGCAGGACCTCCTTGCTCCTAAACTCAAATCCTCTCGCAATGAAGGCCATTAGCTTTCTTCACTGCCTGCTGTACCTGCATGCTCACTTTCAATGACTGATGTACACCCAGGTCTCGTTGCACCTCCCCTTTTCCTCATCTGACACCATTCAGATAATAATCTGCCTTCCTGTTCTTGCCACCAAAGTGGATAACCTCACATTTATCCACATTATCCTGCATCTGCCATGCATCTGCCCACTCACCCAACTTATCCAAGTCACCCTGCATCCTCATAGCATCCTCCTCGCAGCTCACACTGCCACCCAGCTTTGTGTCATCCACAAACTTGGAGATGTCACCTTTAATTCCCTCATCTAAATCGTTAATATATTGTAAATAACTGGGGTCCCAGCACCAAGCCTTGCGGCACCCCACCAGTCACTGTCTGCCATTCTGAAAAGGACCCGTTAATTCCTACTCTTTACCTCCTGTCTGCCAACTAGTTCTCTACCATGTCAATACCCTACCCCCAATACCTTGTGCTTTAATTTTGCACACTAATGTTGTGCGGGACCTTGTCAAAGGCTTTTTGAAAGTCCAGATACACCACATCCACTGGCTCTCACATCCATTCTACTTGTTACATCCACAAAAAATTCCAGAAGATTAGTCAATCATGATTTCCCCTTCAGAAATCCATGCTGACTTTGACCAATCCTGTCACTGCTTTGCAAATGTGCTGCTATTACTTAGATACAGCCGATTTCTACCTCAGCTACATCTTTAATAATCGACTCAAGCATCTTCCCCCACTACCGATGAAAGGCTCACTGGTCTATAATTCCCTGTTTTCTCTCTCCCTCCTTTCTTAAAATGTGGAGTTACGTTAGCTACCCTCCAGTCCACAGGAACTGATCCAGCGTCTATGGAACATTGGAAAATGATCACCAATGCATCCACGATTTCTAGGTCCACCTCCTCGAGTACTCTGGGATGCAGACCATCAGGCTCTGGGGATTTATCTGCCTTCAGTCCCAGCAGTTTACCTAACACTATTTCATGACTAATTCCTACCTTCAGTTCCTCCCTCCCAGTCTAAACTCCAGCAAAAATAGTCCCAGTGCCGTCAAACGCTTATCATATGTTAACCTACTCATTCCTGGAATCATTCTTGTAAACCTCTTCTGGACCCTGTTCAGAGCCAGCACATCCTTCCACAGATATGGTGCCCAAAATTGCTCACAATATTCCAAATGTGGCCTGACCGGCGCCTTGGAGCCTCAGCATTAATGTTGTGTGCATTTGCTTCACAATCTAACTGCTGTAAGGATCAACACGTATACTAATAATTCTATCATAATTTAAGTTAGAAAATTCAGAGTCAACAAAAATGAATTGGCTATTAATTTTTTTGTACATTCAAAATGATACAGCCGATTTCTACCTCAGCTTCATCTTCCTGAAAACCCTACCTTAATTAGACAAGTTAATAAAAAACTGCCAATATGTTCAGAATACAATCAAAGATCAAGCATTGACAGCTCTACGAAAAGAGAATTTCAGTTTCAGAAAGTCTACATGAAGATATTTCTCAATCATTTTAGATTACATTGCTATACTCCTAGTCTTGAGGAAATATTGTTCATATGTGTACTTCGTTACAGTCCTTAATATTTTATGCAGCATCATTCTTTAAAAGTCTAGACAATAAGATTGGTTTTCCCCAATTTCTTCACATGCAACAATTCCTTTTTCTCTGGAATCATTTTAGTGAAGTTTCATACCACTCTCTCCATGGTAAATGCATTCTATCTTAGAAAACAAGACCAAAAATCAAACTAAGCTCCAGATATCGACTTGCCAACACCAGTATAATTACAGAAAGATCGCTTTACACTCTTATAATCCAGTCTATTAAAATAACAGCTTACATATAAGCAAGCTAATAGGGAGACAAATATTTATGACTCTTTAATAAGTGCCAATTGGAATTATAATAATAATAATAAACATTAATTTTATATAGCGCTTTTCCAAGTGCTCAAAGACACTTTACAAAAACAGTCATGACATAAAAACAAACAGACGAACTGTCCTGACGGAATTAACTTGGACTAAAAGCTTACACAAGCTTGGAAATTCAGAAGGAATCTGTGATTGGGTCTGTATGACCTCAAGGTGCCTGTGTAAGGGAACAAGAACCAACATCACTTATTTCTTTAAAATGTTTACAGGAAGTATACTTGTGAAAATACCTGTTGACATGTCTAGGCTTGGTTGTGCTACCTCACACAATAACCAACAAGATGTGTGTTCACTCCCAGTGAACACGAAGCATCAACTCGGTTTTCTTCTTCATTTGTGCTGCCAGATTAGTTCAGTGCTCTTATTTCACTATTTAGATATTGTATTATGTATTAAAATGGTTAAGCTGTCCCTCTGCCAGTTAGATTTCCCTCAATGCTCTTTCAGTGCACGTATCAAGATCAAGCCATAAACCCATTCCTTCTCTCCAGAGATGCTGCCTGACCCACTGAGTTACTCCAGCATTTTTGTCTACAAGCAATAAACTATACAGGTGCTCCTCAACTTACAATGGGGTTACGTTCCAATAAGCTCATTGTAAACCGAAAATATCGTAAGTCGAAATGCATTTAATACACCTGATCACATGGCCGGAAACGAGCTGCGGCTCGCTGCCGTTGCCCAGCGTTTGCACCATCGTAAAGTCGAAATATCGTAAGTTGAAGCATCATTAGTCGGGGAGCATCTGTAATCTCTTGAAAGAAATCTTCCATTTGGCAATCAATATTTGGATCAAAATGTTGACTGGTATCAAAAACGTATAATTACATTGACTTAATATATTATCACTTTGCATCAAGTAAATTTTAACAAATACCAAGATCAACGCAACCCAATTCTCCAGTTTCCTTGGCCTATCTGTACAAAGGAAGATAATATTCCTGCACGCCTACCTCTCAGCTATAGTCATGCATATACAAAAGGGTGAAAATATTATATCTATCCATTCTTGCAGGCACCAGTTTTGGTGCCAATAGATGCTAGAACACCTAAACTGACCTCCAAAAAGATCCAGATCAGTGGTTGTTGCTGAGGCAGCAGCAGTAGGGGTTGCAGCATCTGCTGTTGTAGGAGAAGCAGTTTTCAAGGAAGCCTCTGCTGCAAATGGGTCAGGTGGTTGTGCCTCAGGGGCATTAGGAAGGGCTGGAGTAGCCAAAGAATCTGCATTGCAAGCATCAAGGAAAGGTGATGGAGAGGGAAGAAAAATATGTAAAACCCTCTCAAAGCCATTGTTGAGAATAATATGCAATGACATTTTGAGATAAATGCTTTTAATTTTTAGATGAGTTTGAAAGCTACAATTAAACTACTCACCTTCACCTAAAAGATCTGTTTTATCCATTGCAAAGATGCAGTGTTTAAAGACAAAAATAAACAGTTCAATAGAGAGTATCTGTAATAACAAAATAATCTCATTGCACATTGAATATCGGGAAGTTCATTTAAAAATGAAATATGCAACCTTTAGAATTACATAGTTTTTTCCCTTAAACTTCTGCTTTTCTGCCAGTTTATGAAGAACAGCTGAATATAAAAATGCCATGTGCCATTTCAAATAGTAAGAATTGAAAGGTTCAACAAATCATCGCTGCAGTTCATCTATTTGAAAGTCTGACTGCAATGGCAATATTTAGCAAAAATGGCAATACATGATATTTCTGCAAGGCTTAAATGACAGGCAAAGTTGCAACATCTCCACCTCAGAAATCAATTCAAACACGGGTTTTCACCAAAATGATGTTCCACATTACTTAACAAAGAAATGTCTGCTTTCTCATGAATTTCAGATATTTTCACATTATAAATTGGAAAATTAGCTTGAAGTAATGCAAATCATATAACACATTTACTTGAAAAACATTAATTGGCATTCCATCTTTTGGCCTTTTTAGAAGCCAACATTTGCTGAGCTTATAGGACTTGATATTACAATCCCTACTATAATTGGCATCTTCTTAATATCTTGAGTGGGGGTAGGGGCAAAGACTTCATTGGGGTCATCAGGTGGCACCCTCCTTCCTTGGTGTTTCGTTGATAGGCCCACGACACCTCCAGAGGACTCAACAGCGACACCTGGCGTCCCAGGTGTGCTCCCCTCCGTTTTTACCCCTCTTGCTGGTCATTTTGCAGCCCAGTTGGAGTCCTTCCTCTTCAGCCACAGCCAGTTGCTGCTTCGCTCGGAAGCCTCTGACAGCGACCTGACGGCTTGCCGGAAGGCTTGTCCTCAAACTCCCATTCCCTTCAGGAGTCTGGTTTTTGACATGGCTACAAACCCTCTACAACCAACCTCTACAGGGAGCACCTGGGTACGCCAGCCGTGTTGTTCTGCCTCGGCTGCTAAGTCTGAATAGCTCATTATAAATTGGAAAAATAGCTTGAAGTAATGCAAATCATATAACACATTTACTTGAAAAACATTAATTGGCATTCCATCTTTTGGCCTTTTTAGAAGCCAAAATATTAACATTTCATATCCTTTCTTAGGAAACATCAACAAATATTGCCAAAACCATCTTGCTTCAGTCACGTGATAGTCGAAATAAGCAGCATTTCCTTGAACATGGTATCAAGCACCATCCAGGAGATTAAACGTGGTGAGGATCAGTATGGCCAGTTATGAAATGCCAAAGAATGAACCTGGTAGTGTAGCTGGTGTGAAATGAATACGTTTGGTTCCTCAAAATACAGTTCTTTGCCACCAGAATCTTTATATTTCTTCTCTTGCTATATAAAATGAGACACTCAATATGGGTGATTGTAATATGGAGCAAGACAGCTCAGACAAAATAAAACAGTAAACCCTCATTATAACAGACCTCGTAGGGGGAGAGGGAGGAGAGAAAGTGCCCGATTTTGCTGATTGTCTGCTACAACAGAGTAAGGGATTTCCAATGGTAGAATATCATTGCACTAGTAGTAGAAATAAGAACTGCAAATGCTGGTTAATACACAAAAAGCCACAAACAGGTCAGGCAGCATCACTGGAGAACATGAAAAGATGATGTTTTGGGTCACGAACCTTCTTCATTCTCTCGGTCTGGAACCAGCCAGGAGAGAGGAGGAACAACAGAGTCACTGGTCACAGCCCGCGGGCAGTCAGAATGCAGGTAAAGGTCAGCGGTGGTGCTTGCAGGCCCGGCCTGGAAGCCGCTGAGGAAACGATGTGTGCTGGCAGTTGATGCAGCCTGGAAGCTGATCTGGCCTGAAAGTAGTCGGTGAGACAATGCAGGCCGCAGGCGGAAGGCGTTGGCAGCCCAGCGTGGCCTGGCGGTAAAAGTCTGGCAGGACTGGTCTGGAAACGACTGGCGTGGTGGAGCGGGTTGGCGGCGGCCTCAGGAGCAGTGATCATTGGCGCCGCATCTCCCGGCACAGCTGCAGGTTTCAGCTTCGCGGCGGTCGGCACAATCTAGTGATGGGTCTCGGCCCGAAACGTCACTTACCCATGCTCTCCAGAATTGCTGCCTGACTTGCTGAGTTACTACAGCACTTTGTCCTTCATTATTGCACAAGTGTTGACTGAAGTAATTGCTTGTTAATTTCCACGGCCAGCGCAGTGTTCTATGTTCTTAAAGAGACAGTGGAGTCTGATTACTGTTGGGACACACCGTCCGCTAGAACAGAAATCCATTATAAAGATGTCCGTACGAATGAGGGTTTACTGTTGTTCCAAAACGAATTTGCTGCTTCTAAATCAAAATGCTCCCTAAGTTGACAAAATCGTCTTGAGGTATTGAGCGCCATAAAGAATTTGTTTTCCTTTTCCCTCCCTCATCCAAAAGGAAAATTGCCAAATGAATCAATTAAAAACCTTGATTCATCATGTTTTCTACTTCATTTCACACAACCTGAAGGTACTCAAATTTGATCCCGTGCACCTATTGAAATAAACACATGGATCAGAAGAAAACATTCACGCAAATGTCTTTTCCAATGGTCAATTTTAACATGACAAAATGAAAATTCTACTCTTAGTTTGCAATAGATTTTTTTTAACTGTATCGAGAACATTTCTAAAAAGTTTGCCCAATAATCCAATGTGAAATTATTCTCCAAACATCAACTACATAACATCAAAAGGAAAGCAGAAACCACAGCATTTGGTATCATCCAGCCTTTGGATTTGACTTCTTGAATTCCATGCACAATTGGTTCAATTTCATCTTTGGTCAAGCGTTAGATATGCTCATTGTACTTTGATAATAAAATTCTATTCTATTTGCCAGAATGCTGCAGAAACCATAGAAGATGAATTGTGGGATATTTTAATCTGTGGATTAGAAATATTTTTATAATAAAATATTCTCACCTCCCCAGGCACTGGCTGGTGGATAAGCTGCTGCTGTTGACGGAACTGCAGATGTATAATCTGGCTGTAGATCAAGAAGATCATTGGACAATTTGGATGCACTGTAATTAAAGTTTGTAATTTAGATTTGCAGCACAGAAAACCAACATGTACATTGCAGAATAAAAATGTTTGAACCTGGACTTTGCAGTACAAGCTACTAACACCCATTATTGTTACAACGTGCAATTTCAAGATTTACAAGCATGGATCATTTAGCACAGAAATGTCAGTTGTTAGTGGCCCAGCTGTCCACCAAGGGATTTAGAGTCTTAAGCATCGTTCAGCCAAACCCATTCATGTTGAGCAAGATGCCCTATCTAAACTTGACCCATATCTACCCGGGTTTGGCCCAAATCCCTCTAAACCTTTCCTATCTGTGTACTGGTCAAAATATTACTTAATCTTGCTATCTTCTTTGAACTTGCAATCACCGTGGATGCAATTGGGGAGGAAATCCATTGAAATAAAGCAAACTTAAGGTTGTTCCATACCAGTCTTGCCGAAAACTTACTGCTTTGTTGTACAAGTTTTTAAATTGCCAACTAAACCGTTCACAAGTCAGCAAATTGCACCTTTTGCTGTAAAATCAACCAGTTCATCGAGTATAGTTTTACAGCATGGAACCAGGTCCTTCAGACCAGCTTGTCAATGCCGATCTGGATGTCCTATCTAAGCTAACCTAATTTCCCAGCATTTGGCTCATAAACCCACTAATCCTTTCCTATCCATGTACCAGTCTATATGTCTTTTAAGAGTTGTTATTGTATCTGCCTCAACTACTTCTCTGTGTCAAAAAGCTGCCCCTCAGTAACACTACTGCCAATGGGCAGGGAAACCCCACTTCAAAAAACGAGGAGCATCCAATAATCAGAGAAAGAATGTTCTACAAAATATATGTTCCCCACAGAAAGAAGTTGGCTACAAGCAACACTGGTCAAAATTTATGTTCAAAATCTTGACTTGCCTTAGTGCAGATAATACCAAGGTAGAACATTTTTCAATACATTTTTCACAGGAAATGAAAATACAATAGACAATAGGTGCAGGAGAAGGCTATTCGGCCCTTCGAGCCAGCACCTCCATTCAATGTGATCATGGCTGATCATTCTCAATCAGTACCCCATTCCTGCCTTCTCCCCATACCCCCTGACTCCGCTATCCTTAAGAGCTCTATCTAGCTCTCTCTTGAATGCATTCAGAGAATTGGCTTCCACTGCCTTCTGAGGTAGAGAATTCCACAGATTCACAACTCTCTGACTGAAAAAGTTTTTCCTCATCACAGTTCTAAATGCCCTACCCCTTATTCTTAAACTGTGGCCCCTTGTTCTGGACTCCCCCAACATTGGGAACATGTTTCCTGCCTCTAACGTGTCCAACCCCTTAATAATCTTATATGTTTCGATAAGATCTCCTGTCATCCTTTTAAATTCCAGTGTATACAAGCCTAGTCGCTCCAGTCTTTCAACATATGATAGTCCGCCATTCCGGGAATTAACCTAGTAAACCTACGCTGCACGCCCTCAATAGCAAGAATATCCTTCTTCAAATTTGGAGACCAAAACTGCACACAGTACTCCAGGTGCGGTCTCACTAGGGCCCTGTACAACTGCAGAAGGATCTCTTTGCTCCTATACTCAACTCCTCTTGTTATGAAGGCCAACATTCCATTGGCTTTCTTCACTGCCTGCTGTACCTGCATGCTTCCTTTCAGTGACTGATGCACTAGGACACCCAGATCTCGTTGTACGTCTCCTGTTCCTAACTTGACACCATTCAGATAATACTCTGCCTTCCTATTCTTACCACCAAAGTGGATAACCTCACACTTATCCACATTAAACTGCATCTGCCATACATCCGCCCACTCACACAACCTGTCCAAGTCACCCTGCAACCTCATATCAACTTCCTCACAGTTCACTCCACCACCCAGCTTTGTATCATCTACAAATCCACCACATCCACCGGCTCTCCCCTGTCAATTTTCCTAGTTACATCCTCAAAGAATTCCAGAAGAATACTCTCCTCAATACATCAGCAAAAGAAAAAAGAAATAGAAATTCTATCAGATTGCATGAAAAAAAAGGTTAATAGCTGCCCAACTATATAGCCTTACTGCCTTGAATTGGAAAAAATAAATGTTGCCTTCTGGTTGTAAGTTTTCCTTCAAAATAACAAAAAGGTGAAAGATGTGAGGTTTAAAACTTTTAGATGCATGGGATCCAGGGAGAGCTCGCCGAATGGGCAGATAATTGGCATCATAGAAGGAAGCAGATGGTGATGCTGGAGGATTGTTTTTCAGACTGGAGGCCTGTGACTAGTGGTGTGCTTCAGGGATCAGTGTTGGGCCCATTGCTTTTGTGGTTTATGTCAAAGATCTAGAAGTGCAGGTACATAGTTCCCCAAAAGTAGTATCACAGGTAGATAGGGCGCTCAAGGAGGCTTTCAGTGCATTGCCTTCATCAGTCATGGCATTGACTGCAGAGGCTGGGATGTTATGTTACAGCTGCACAACACGTGGGCGAGGCCGCATGTGTTCAGTTTTGGTCTCGCTGCTATAGGCAGGATGTCATTCATCTGGAAAGAGTCCAGAGCTAATTTAGAAGAATGTTGACAGGTCTTGAGGGCCTGAGCTATGCAAAGAGGTTGAGCAGGCTAGGACTTTATGGAACATAGGAGTCAGAGAGGTGATCTTCAGTTTAGTTTATTGTCATGTGTACCGAATACAGTGAAAAGCTTTTTGTTTCATGCTGACCAGTCAGCAAAAATACAATACATGATTACAATCGAGCTGTCCAGTGTACTGATACATGACAAAGGGAAGGTAGAAGGGAGACATTTAAACCAGCATCTGCAGTTTTTTTCCTCCACATGATAAAGGGAATAACACTTAGTACAAGATAAAGTCCAGTAAAGTCCGATTAAAAATAGTTTGAGTGTCTTCAATGAGTTGGATATTAGCTCAGGACTGCCCTCTAGTTGTTGGTAGGATGGTTCAGTTGCCTAATAACAGCTGGGAAGAATCTGTCTTTGAATCTGGAGGCATGGATTTTCACACTTCTGTACCTCTTGCGTGATGGGAGAGGGGAGGATAGGGAATGACCGGGGTGAGACTTGTCTTTGATTATGCTGGTGGTCTTGCCGAGGCAGCGTGAAGGGAGGCTGGTTTATGTGATGATCTGGGCTGCATCCACAATTCTCAGCAATTTCTTGTTTTCGTGGATGCAACTGTTCATAAATTATTCTGTGATGCACCTCGATAAAATGCTTTCTATGGCTCATCTCGAGAAGTTGGTGAGAGTTATTGGGGAGATGCCAAACTTCCAAGGATGCAGAGGCATTGGTGTGATTTCTTGGCCATTGCTTCAATATGGCTAGTCCAGGAAAAGTTGCTCTTAGGAAGTTGAAGCTTATAACCATCTCTACTTTGGCGTTGTCAATGTATACCAGGGTTTGTGCCCCGCTTCGCTTCCTGAAGTTGATCACTATCTCCTTTGTCTTGCTGACATTGAGAGGGAGGTTGTTGTCTTGACACCAGGACACGAGTTTCTCAATCTCCTTACTGTACTCTGTCTCGTCATTATTTAATATCAGGCTGCACCAAGTACAACCCTTGAACTTATTGAGGTGTATCAAATAATGAGAGGAATAGGTGTATGCATAGAATTAATAGGAACTTGAGGGGCAATCTTTTCCACAGAGGTTGCTGGGTTTATGAAACGAGCTGCCAGAGAATAGTTGAACAGGTACTATAACAACATTTAAAAGACATTTAGACAGGTACATGGATAGGAAACATTTGGCGGGAATGCAGACAGGTGGGACTAGCATAGATGGTGCATCTTGGTTAGCATGGACATGTTCGGCCTTAGGGCCTGTTTCCAAGCTTTTCAGACAGATTCCCATGAATTGAATACAATGAAAATTAACTCAATTTGTAAACTACCCAATGGCTTGGTATAGGAATCAGGAGAACGTGCGATTATAAGTTGGGCAAACAGCACTAGTAGTCTAAAGTATGGGAAATTAGTTTTTAAAAAGTATAAACGTAAAGCAAAAACGAAAAGAATGGCTGTTAAAGTCAAGGATGATGCGAGAAAGTAGATCGCAATCTCTTTTGGCTGCAATATCAAAACACTATTTTGATACTTTTTACATCCAAGAGATTGTTTTGACATTTTTTAAAGAAGTATTCAAATTACAACTGCTACAGAGTGGTCTGATCTCCTGACCTATGGGTCGTCTACTCAAATCATTCAATAACAAAAGCATTTAGAATGAACTGCAAATAAAGTGAACCTATTATTTAAACTTACTCTTTTCATAATCTTCCTTTCCACCATCTATATATCTATATATATATATATATATATATATTGAAAACTAAAACTCAGATCTTGTATATATATATATATATATATATATATATATATATGTATATATATAATATGTATGTATATATATTTCTGAAATTTAGAAATTTGGTTTTGGACATGTGGACCTACAGCCAAAACGGTAAATCATTGCGCCACAATTTTAGCACCACCTTAACCACCACTGTCCTGGCGACTGCTTATAACAAGTTTTATTTAAATTGGTCTTATATTTATAGTTAGAGAGATTTTAAAGTTTCAAAATTTCACTTCTAATTTCATTTCAAACCCAATTCTTCAAAGTGCTCTGCGTATGACGTCACCATAGGGCACGCACGACCTCTCTCCTCAGTCACCCAAACAAGATGGACGCCGTTAGTGAGGCCGCCGCCCACCTCTCTCCTCTCTCCCCTCTCCCCCACACCCGGGGGACACTCCGAGCAAGAGGGAGATGGACCAATCATCCTTCCCTTCCGTCCCTTCAACCCACGGTGTCCTCGAGTCCCCGCTGCCGCTCGGGCACAGGGCCCCGTACCATCACCGCACACAAGCACCAGTGGGCAGCTTCTTCTCCTCCTCCTTCAGCTGCCGCTTCCACCGACGGTGTCGTCGACGAGGGCCGCTTCCATCGACGGCCCCGTCGCGACTGCAGAAAAAGAGCGGCCGCTCTCCTCCTCCTCACGCTCCGCCGCCTCAAGTAGTCCCAGCTACCGCCGCCGCAGCTGGCTTTGAGTAGTCCCAGCTCCCGCCGCCCTGCCCGTCTCCCACCTCTGCCGCCGCGCTGTCCGCCTCGAGTCATCCCAGACTGAAGAAGGGTCTCGACCCGAAACGTCGCCCATTCCTTCTCTCCTGAGATGCTGCCTGACCTGCTGAGTTACTCCAGCATTTTGCACATATATATTTGATTGTTTGTAAGTACCCATCCATACCCAAAATACAGCCAAAGGGGTACATGATAGCGCAACAATTTTAGGCCCACCTTACTCACCATTGGCCTGCGGTTCAAATGGTTGTTATATTTTAAAAGTTATTCACTTTTTAAACTTTAATAAATCGCTTTTCCACTTGCCCTGCCCGTCAGCCATGTTTGACGTCACAATGGGAACCCAGTGGGTCCACCCGTGCCCAGTTGGGGCCCGTTGATCGAATACAGATGCTCCCCGATTTACGATGCTTCGACTTTGCGTTAGTGCCAATGGCATCTTGCATCATAACGGTAAGATAGCCGCCGAATCCGCACGTGCGCAGTGGGGGGAGGGTTGCCGCACGAAGGGGGGCAGGACCCGCCCGATTTACGGGAGTGGCGGCCAATGAGGGAGGGTGAGGAGAGCTCTCTTGCTGCTGGCCACCGCTATGGCCGCCCGGGGCCGGGGTGAGTGGCTCCCTCTCCCCTTTTCTCTCCCCCTCCCGGCCCCCAGGTAGACTCCCTGGCCGGCAACGGGTTCACGGGTCATCATTTGGGGGAGGGTTGCCGGGCCCACAGGAGAGGTTTGGACATAACGGGGGTTGCCGGGCCCGCAGGAGAGGTTTGCACGGAGGGTTGCCGGGCATGCAGGACAGGTTTGGATCCAACGGTGGTTGCCAGGCCCACAGGAGAGGTTTTAGACCAACGGGTCCACGCCCGTCTAATTTAAGATAAATTTAAACTTTTACCCAGATCTTCAAAAACATTTCAATTCACCTACCAATATCACTTGGGTAGAAAAAGAGGAAGAGCTTCAGAATGAGCACTTTTATCTATGCACAAAAAGTTGGACACATCTGCATGCTTTTTATGATAAACAATTTTACATTGAATAAAATGTCGGGCGACACAGTGGTGCAGCAGTAGAGTTGCTGCCTTACAGTGCCAGTGACCCGGGTTTGATCCTGACTACGGGTACTGTCTGTATGGAGTTTGTTCATTCTCCCCATGACCTGCGTGGGGTTTCTCCAGGATCTCTGGTTTCCTCCCACACTCCAAAGATGTACAGGTTTGTAGGCTAATTGGCTTGGTATAATTATAAATTGTCCCTAGTGTGTGTAGGATAGTGTAAGTGCGCGTGGATCGCTGATCGGCTCGGACTTGGTGGGCCTAAGGGCCTGTTTCCGTGCTGTATCTCTAACCTAAACTAAAACTAAACTAAAAATACACAGCAAAGGAAACTTTGTGCTTAAAAATAACTAACAATCTTCTACCAAAATCTTTCAAGCTCAAGAACGACTTACGTTGTTGGAGCTGCGACACAGGGCGGGGATGAGAAGAGATCAACTACTGCAGCAGTATCAGCCACCTTCGCGGGACTGGAGGTGGGGGATGACCCTGTGTGTTCTGGAGAGCCCTGGAAAGATTTAAACAAATGGCTTTGAACAATTTAGTGCAATTTATTTGCACTTAGAATGTTTTGTTCTAAGCTAAACATTGAAACCAGCCTTATTTGAACTTTCTCAATTTCCTCGTAACACCATTTTAACAGAAGCATTTCCTGGAAAAAAAAGTGATGATATCTGAAATAACCTACCAAACGTTGAAAAAGAGACAAATATTAGAAGCACTCAGAAAAATGAAATCAAAAATTGTTTGGGATACTCAAGGGTGATTTTCAGCTCCTTATTTTTTATTCTATTTCTTGTTCAAGTAAAATGATTACATTTTCATCTATTGCTATTCGGTTAGACCATTATGCAGTTCGACATTTGGCCAATTAAAAATAAAAAATGCAAACAGTGAAGTCTCAAGTAGACTTTTATTTCATTCATTTATAGGATGTAGACATTGCTGGCAAAGCAAAAGCATTTATAACCCATTTTAAGCCATCTTGATCCTCTGTAGCCCCTAGCTTGCACTTTACAAGGCAATTTTAGAGGGCATTTAAAGTCAACCACGTTTCTGCCCATCACAAATGCTAGCAGAATTCCTTCACTTCAGAATTGTTGTTTTAGAAACAAAATATCAGACAATTTAATGCTCACGATTTGTGATAAATTGTTAAATCTGGAATAAAAAAGTAATTTTTTTTCATTATTCATGGTGGAATCTGACCTCATGCCCAATCAGTGGAGCAGATTCAGCCCACAACTGCCTCAAATTACACCATTTGGAAAATTTACTGAAACCGTCGATTTATACCGAAGGGCAATGGGTATAATTTAAGTATATAACAATTTCCAAGTTCCTTATATCCGAGCTCATCCAATTAATTATGACATAGCATCACTTTAGAAGGCCAAGGTCCTTTATAGATTTGCTTGATTTCTTCAGAACTTTAGCAGCATCTCTATAACATCTCTTCTTCAGGTGGTGGTGTGCTTTTTTGGGTACATATTCAATTTCCTGGAATTCATCCTCTTTTCACTTATTTCACGGTACGTGGATAGGACAGGTTTGGAGGGATATGGACCAAGTGCAGGCAGTTGGGACTAGTGTAGCTGGGACATGTTAGCTGCTGTGGGCAAGTTGGGCCGAAGGGCCTGTTTCCACACTGTATCACTCCATGACTCTTATGTCAATTTCAGTGGCACCCTTGTCTAACAACAGAACATTCATTCTGGCAATTGACCAGTGATGTGTGATTTTGCTAATAAAACATTCTAAAATTGCCAGTATTAAGTATTGATATATATTTTTTTTAAATAGCAATAAAGATAGCTTTTAAAAGAGATCCAAACAAAACAATGGATTTCAGCAGATGGAAAAAAGCTAAATTTTCCTCAAATAAACTTGGGTATTCAATGCTGTCAGCTGTTAAATAGTTAAGAGGGGAACACTAGGGATAACGAGGTGGGAAATATTATTTTCATGCTCGATAGAAGATTATCTGCTTTTCAATTTTCATGGATACAAATTATGCATCAAATTGGTTTCATGTAAACACAGGCATAATAAGGCAGCAAAAAATAATTACACTCAAGGCATACATAGAGGATCCTATTCTGTACTTTGGTGGAGGGAATGGTTGCGGGAAAAATTAACAAATATTACCTGCAAAGGTGCTCCAGTGGTCCTAAAAAAAAAAGGATATACAAATGAAAAGAAATCTCCAACACAAAGCTCATAACAGTTATTAACCAGTTAAACCCTGAAAGCATATTTGTCTGTGAGCAAAAGCTCAAGAAAATGGTACATAATTTCTCTGAAGAAATAAGATTTGTAAAGCATGACACAACCCACTTAAGCAGCAAAATGTCACAATGCAATATTAGGCATGTACTTATGACACAGAAACATTCATGAATTCAAAGTAGGTACAAAAAGTAATGACAATCATTGTCTCATTGGTTTGTTTTCCAAGATTACACAAAGTAGAGACATGGTTAGGAAAGGCGAATGCAGATAATTCTGAAATATTGCAATATAATCACTTAAACTAATAAAATGCTCTTATTTCTAAGTAAACGAGCACAATATTTAAGCTGTGGTAGCTAGTATACTGTAACTGCCTTAAATTTTAAATGCTGAAATTTTAAATTATGAAAATCATTAAGTGCGTCAAAAATATATTACACATTTAATTTCCTGAGCACAGAGGCAGTGACCACACACACATGCTCACACCATTGAATATACAATTTGCAACATTTATTTTCAAATTCAGTCATCTTTATCTACATTAAAGTGTGTCAATCCCCAGACCAGATAGCATTTAAATCACATCCTGTTAAAGCACAGGGAATACCACGAGCACTAGCTATCACTGTACAAATGTTTTGGTATGCTGATACCAGTATGGTGTAAAGAACTTTAAGTGGGACCATAGTTTTAAAACCTCTGACTGTTTAGCTATTGGTCAAGTGGAACAACTTGGTACTTTTCTGCATTGAATGCCATTTGCACCCACATAACTAAGCATTTATATCTTGTTGCAGCCTCGAATCATCTTCATCACTATCAGCCACATTGGCAATTTCAGCATATACAACTTGTTAATTATTTAAATCCAAGTCATTACGACACATTCTGGAAGGATCTCCTTGCAACCTTCCAGTCACCTTGTTTATCACTCTACTTTTCCCCAAAAAACTATTTTAGGACCACAGCATGGATCACAAGGAATTTTACTTTCTGCCATGTGAAATTTTGTCAGACATGTTACCATCTGTGTATAGGACATTAAACATACTACCGTAATTAGCACTTATTTCCTCAAAAAATCAGCTGTCATTTGGAAATTTTTTGTTAACAGATCCATTCGAACAATCCTTTATTAATTGTGCCTCTCTGAAAACTGAGGCATGCTGTCCGTCAGATTTTAAATAATTTTGCTATCACTGAAAAGCCAAAGAGAATAAATGACAAAGTAGAATGTTGCAGGAAACAGGTCTTGGAATGCATGTGTGGAAATTCCCAAAGGAAGTGGGACAGGTAGATAAAGTGTTTAGAAGGCTGTCTGGATATTTGCCTTTAAAAATTGTCCGAAAGAGTGGGATACTCACGCTATGTTTACGAAACATTAGTTAGGCAACAATTAGGATACTGCATACTGTTTTGGTTGCCAAGCTGCAGCAAGAACCTGGCAACACACGGGAAGGTGCAGTGAGCTATTGAGAGAAATAACTGAGACAACCCTGCCTGGGAGAAGCTGACATTTTAACTGACATCTGCAAACGGGGAAGACTAGGACTCAAGAAATAGGAGTCATACTTAAATAAGCACATATTCACTTAGGCAACTTGGAATATTCTCCGTGTCAGAGAAAGCGCATCTCATGTTCCAAGCAATCTGAAAATTTACACTTTACTTTTTAATTTTAATCGCTAGACAAAAAGCTTGACAATTCTAGCTTTTGTTAGATTTACATGGAGTAAACAAGCCAAATTAGGATTAGGATGCATCTGCATTGTCAGTTACCTGCCTCCAAACTCAGCAAATAGAGCACATTATAATTAAGGATAGTAACCAATCCTGAAAGGCAATCAGCATTTGGGGTCAATCAAAAGTTAGAAATTAAATCTTAAAGTCTGCATATTGTTTGAATCTATGATTTACATTTAACATTTAGAAAGTTTTGCATCAGCTCTTTTACATCTAGCACCTTCATTTTTGTTCAGTATCAATTAAACTGAAGTCTTCAATTTTTTCAAGAGAATGAAATAAAGTCATTGATGCTTTTTAATAGTTTAGACCTCAGTGTAATATGTTCCCGAGTAAAAGAGACTTACAAAGTGTGTGAACTATGGAAAAATCAGGTCACCAAAAATAGATACTGCTGTCTTCTGCTGTCTTTAATCTCTGGTGTCCCCTTCTCAATAATAGTTAACCATCCTATTGCAAGAACTAATTGTTCCTTCACTGAATTATCTTGGCTCACTAGGCAAAACTATTTTATTCAGATTTTTAATATTTCCCCCTTTTGAAATTGTTGCAATTTCTTCGAAACTAGTCAACATGCAAGAGTAAATTATTTAAACAATCATTCCTTCTGCTTTTTTGCTGTGGAAAAATAGAGTACATTGAAAAAACTGTTGTATGTTGCTCATTGATTTAATGACCACCTTGTCCTCATTAGTGTCAATATCCAAAGTAATTATTTTTGAAGCTCTGCTTTGCAAATCAATGCAACTGTTAAAACTTACCCATCGCTAATATTCCGAGAAAGCAGGAAAAGAAACAAAGTTTTAAAATTCACTTTCAAAAAAGAGCACATTTTCAAATTTAAGAGTAAATAATCACTTCCTGGTGGCATTAATTTAAAGTCGTTCTTTTAGAGTGATAGAGCTGTACAGCACGGAAACAAGCCCTTCAACCCACCTTGTCCATGACGACCAAGTTGACATATGAGGCTAGTCCAATATGACTGCATTTAGTCTATATCCCTCTTCTTATCCATATATCTGTCCAAATGTCTTTTAAAAGTTATATTCTTCCAACAATTACTATTGTATAGGTTGTTCAATTGCTGAAATTTAGTTAATTATACATTCTTAACTATAACAGCTCTTGGCTCACCTCCATTTTAAAATCAATTCGATCTGATAATTTTGGCATTGCAAATCTTGAATTCAAATATATTTTGGCTTTGTAACTAATACCATTTTGTCGACAATGTACTGCTTTCCCTGTATATCTGGCAAATCAAGAAAAGCAGAGCTCCCTGTGTTTAATTAGACATCTATATCTTTTTTTTCCAAAAAAAAAACAGATCCCACTTTATTCGAAATCTAAAATCTGTTCTCATTCAAAACCCAAGTTGTGCGGCTTTGACCCAATCAAAATAAACACCATTATTTTACATGTCCTCCCAGCTAAGCTCTAACCTAATACATTAGATGGGGAAACTATGCAAAACAGGTAAATTGATGCAGACTTTCAATTTTTAACAATACAATTTGACACTTTAACTAGAATACATTGTCTTCACAAGAGATGAACAAAATTCTGACCAACTCTAAAAAACTAAAGTGCTTTTATGTTTTGTTACCCTAACCCACACTACAATTTTTTCAGTGGTCATATTTGCTATTTCCCAAGTCATGTGAGATTATTTGATGGAATTCTCCCTTTCAAATATTTACTTAATTATTTTCAAAATCTTACTGTTTAATCAGCTTCCATCATTCTTTCAAACAATGTCATGTGACATATGTGTTTTTAATTATTTGTTCCTTTAGCAGCTGTTTAAAATTGTTCCATCTGGTTACTGGTCTCATAATTGGAAGCAGTTTCTTTTTTGCTCTCTAAACCTCCATTAAATCTCCTCTGAGGCTTCTCTGTTCCAAGAACAGTGCTAGCTTTGCCCTTTCTCCATCTAATGGAAGTAATCCTTCCAAATAACCTTTTCTGCACCTTCAAAACAATACTTTAAAAATGTGCATAAACCTTGTAACCTTGTAACCTTGTAAAATACATGTTTGTTCTTGCAAATTAACTATATAGAGCAAATGTCAAGGTGCTGCAATGCACCATTTCTTCGCTCAACAATGCCACAAAACCAGAGAAACCAAAATAAATCCACCCAATATACCAATCTATTAAGAGTAGATACATAATCTGAATGGATATTAGCCGATTTTTGGGCTTAGCACAGCCATAATATTCAACTGCATTTATCTTCCTACACAAAATATTTGCCTAACCCTTGTACACGATAATGTCCAATTTTTCTACAAGAACTCTTCAAATACCATCAAATCTTTCTCGATACAATATCACCACTCCCCCAAAATGAACACAATTGAAAAGCTAAATATCCGAGTAAGCACATTCCCTTGAAAAATCTATGATGAGACTTTCAGAGAAACATAATGGAGATTTAGGGCAAATCTCCGATTCCAGATAACAATGACCTTATAAAATCATGAAGCCTGCTTTGAAGCAATAATTTGAAGATGTGCACTTGTGATGCTCAATTATGGTACTACATTGACACTTTAAGTGGACATTCCCTTGTTGCTATAAATTTAAATTTGTAAAGTTTTGTGACAACATAGTGCTAGAGCAGTGATTATATTTGATGTAACAAAGCCAGTTAATTGGGCAATGTTAAACCACAAGGAGCATTTGATAAATATTCGAGTTTTCCGTGTTTTAATACTAAGTTTGAATATTAAAGTGATTTTAGCACAGTGTTGTCACAAAATTTTACAAACTTAAATTTATAGCAACAGGAAAGTACACATAATAAAGCATCACAAGTGTAAATTGACAAGTTCAATACGCCTTTTTATATCATAAAAATGTGATCCAAATAGGTTCAACCTTACCTACTACCGCCAGTTGCATTTTTCTTCCCTTCCAGTGTATTCAAATGCTGCTCAAGTGCTTCCAGAAGACTGCTAGGAGCCTAAAAATGTGACAATACAATACAGCTGTATGTTTGTCAGCAATTCACCAGCCAACTTTAAAAAGCATTCAATTAAACACACAAATTTCCTTCCACAAACACTTGCAAGGAAAACAATAACATACTACAATTGTGCTTTTATGGTCCTTATAAAAGCAACATGACAACTTTAACATTATCTTGTCATGGAAATTTTTCAGCAGAACACAAAGAGGTGTTGATTAGTTATCTCAAAATAGCCTAGAATGTAAAAAAGGTAAAAATTCACATTTTACAGAAGCAATCTCATTTAAGTTCTTGTTTTCTTTAAAAATGAAAAAAACAAGTTAACATACTCAAGCGTAAACACCATGCACAACCTTCTTCTGAAATTAATTTCTCATGAATTTGTTAATGTCAGCATACTTTCAATGTACCAAACATTACATTGATTTATAACCACAGCATTTGACAAATGTATAAGCATTCTATGCACAAGGCATTAATTATGAGTGCATTATATAGACTGATCTTTTTTTTCAGATTTTGATATCGTAAATAGGCCAAATGGTTCTTTGATCCTGCTCCAAAATTCAGTCGGATCAACAGTAATCCTCAATCTTAATTCTACTTTATCAGCCAAATCGTACTTCTTTCCATATCTAGAATTCCATATCTAGCACATCCAATAATCTTTTGATTTTGATCCAAGCTTAAAATCCTATGAGAAGTATAATTCGTAAGATTCACAGCAGAGTTAGGAAATTTCATCTTACAAAAAGGTGGTCAACTTCTTGTGTCCCTCAATAACTTGGTAACACATGGCATCAGGACAATAACCTCTCCCTCAATGTCAGCAAGATAAAGGAGCAAGTTATCAACTTCAGGAAACATGGTGAAGTATATGCCCCAATCGGCATCAATGATGCCAAAGTAAAATCGGTAGAGTGCTTACTCCTCCCACTTCCTCCAAATTCAAGGCGTAACTATGGGCACTCACATGGGCCCTAGTTATGCCTGCCTCTTTGTAGGATACATCGAACAATCCCTGTTCCAGGCATACACTGGCCCTATCCCCAAACTCTACCTCTGCTACATTGACGACTGCATTGGTGCTACCTCTTGTACTCATGCACAACTCACGAACTTCATCAATTTCACCACTAATTTCCATCCTGCTCCGAAATATACTTGGACCATCTCCGACATCTCCCTACCGTTTCTGGATCTCACAATCTCCATCACAGGGGACGGACTAGTGATCGACATCTATTACAAACCTACCGACTCCCATAGCGATCTTGACTACACTTCTTCCCACGTTTCTTGTAAAAACTCTATCCCCTACTCCCAATTCATCTGTCTACGCCGCATCTGCGCCCACAATGAGGTGTTCCATACAAGGGCTTCGGAAATGTCCTCATTCTTTAAGAACTAGGGTTCCCCTCTTCCATTATAGATCAGGTTCTCACTAGGGACTCCTCAATATCCCGCTGTTCCACTCTTGCCCCCCACCCCCTATTTGTAGCAAGGATAGAGTCTCCCTTGACCTCACCTTCCACCACATCAGCCGTCGTATACAACAAATTATCCTCCAACATTTCCGCCACTTCCAACTGGATCCCACTACTGGCCACATCTTCCCATCTCCACCTTTTCCGCTTTCCACAAGACCGTTCCCTCAATAACTCCCTGGTCCACTCGTCCCTTCCCACCCAAACCACCTTTTCCCTGGTACTTTTCCCTGCAACCGCAGGAGATGCAACACCTGTCCCTTTACCTCCCCCCTCGACACCATCCAAGGACCCAAACAGTCTTTCCAGGTGAGGCAGAGATTCACCTGCACTTCCTCGAAACCTCATCTATTGTATCCGCTGTTCCAGATGTCAACTTCTCTACATCGGCGAGACCAAGCCTGTAGTCTCGGTCCCAGTGGTTCAGCACTTCAAATCCCCATCCCATTCTCAATCTGACCTTTCTGTCCTGGGCCTCCTCCATTGTCAAAGTGAGGCCTAGCGCAAATTGGAGGAACAGCACCTCATATTTCGCTGGGGTAGTGTACCCCAGCGGTATGAACATTGACTTCTACCGTCAGATAGTCTCTGCTTTCCCTCTCTATCCCCTCCCCCTTCCCAGTTCTCCCACAAGTCTTCCTGTCTCCGACTACATCCTATCTTTGTCCCACCCCTCTCCTGACATCAGTCTGAAGAAGGGTCTTGACCCGAAACGACACCCATTCCTTCTCTTCAGAGATGCTGCCTGACCCGCTCAGTTACTCTGGCATTTTGTGTCTACCTTTAAGTTCCATAATGTTAATATTTGTGATGATCTGTAATGGACTAGCCACATTGATGGGACAGATAAGGTGGCACAATGCCTCAATTTCCTGAGGAGACTCAAAAATATTTGGCACGTCTCCAATGATCCTTACAAACTTTTGCTGATAAAAAGCATAGTGTGGGGTTGCATGACAACTTGGTTTGGGAACAGCTCTGCCAAGACTTCAAGAAAGTGCAGAGTGTAGTAGATGTAGAGCAGACCTCCCACCATTGACAATTCATGCTGCCTCTGAAAAGCAGGTAGTAAAATCAAAGATTTGTCCTCCCAGTCATTCCTTCTCCTCCCTGATCCCGCCCAGCATAAGGCACAAAAGCTTGGTACAGGTAGGGCACATTTCTGGTCAGGACCCTTCAGGTCGGTTCCTGGGAAAAGGGTCCTGACCCAAAATTTTATCAATCTATGCTAAGATTACCATGTTACTCCAGCATTGTCTTTTTTTTGTAAACTGCCATCTGCTGTTCCTTGTTTCTACATCTCTCTCTTGACATAATACTGCCTTACCAACTAGGTATTTTCAACACTAATTCATCACAGACTCAATGTTTAAATGAGGCCTTCTCTCAATATCATATTAAATGTGCTTTCCAGATACAAGAATCACCTCATCCCAGTAACTTATTTTATACAACTATTCTGTTCAGCCTCTCGGGCAAATATGTCCTTCTGTACGCATGGAGCACAAGCATTTCAAATGTGTATTCAAAAATCTGTACAACCGCAACAATATTTCTGTCTCCAATTGCAATCCCCTTGTAAAAAAAAGGCAACATACTATTTATCTTCACTTTGTTGAATGAGATAACAGGAACTGCTAGTTTATAATGTGGGCCAATCGCAAAATTTATTTTCAAAAGGCAGTGAACTGACATGCTTTCAGAGCAATTTCGGCTTCATTGATCCTTTGACCCTTTATGGTCACATCCTAACTGCAAATCAAATGAGAATTTACAAGCTATGAATATGTTTAGGACTCCTGAGCATTTAAAAAAAAGATTGTTCATGTTACACTGGCTATTTAAAGAACAAAAGGACAGAAACAGCCATTTGAAGAGACAAATTAAACCCAGAAATTATGCTAGACAAAATGAAGATGGAGAAGCAGAAAATGTTGATATTATGGGCTATTTCTTTTTTGCTATCCTTTTTCAGAGCAGTGGAGTGAGACAATTGTTGACAGAACTTCAATCTGCTTCCTAATACTCATATGCTTCAGATCAAGATGAAAACACTGCTGAACATCATGCTTGTTTGAAATCAGTATTAAATCTCAATTATTGAGCCGATGGCATCCCACAAGGAAAAACAATTCCAACGATTTACTGTAATAATATGGAACTGCAGATGCTGGTTTATATCAAAGACAGATACAATATGCTGGAGTAACTCAGCGGGTAACTGCTACAGCCTGACCGCGGGAGAAGACGGCAGGGAAGAGAAAAGACATTCTGGCCTTCCATCACAGTGAGGGGGTGACTGGAGGAGACTCGCTGTGATGGATGTTTCTTTTTGTTTGATTGTGTGTGTTATTGTTTATTTTTATTGCTCTTGTTGTTGGACTGTGGGTAATCTTTCATTTCACTGCACATTTATGTGTATGTGACAAATAAACTTGACTTGACTTGGGTCAAGAAGGGTCCTGAACCAAAAAGTCACTTATCCAGAGATGTTGCCCGGCTTGCTGAGTTACTCCAGCATTTTGCATCTTTCCGCAAACTAACTACTCTTTTGAAAGAAAAAAAACTTAATTTAGACTTAAATGCTTTAAGATTTATTCTGAGCAGCATCGTTAGTTTTACAATCCAGCAAAGGGATACATCCTCACTGTGTTTATTCTGTCAAGTCTTGAGAATTTTGTACATTTCATCTTGTATTCATCCAAACAAGAGTAAAAAGAGAACCGGCTGACTCAGTCTCACATGGTAGACTGCCCTCCCGTGATCTAGACTGCCGAATCATTGCTACACACCCATAATTGCAAGTGTATCTTTTTTTAAAGACACCATAAATAGTATGCAATACTCCTCTATCAATATCCTACATAATTGATCCCTGACCAATTTGATGTAAAAAATTGTTGGCTTTCAGGAATTCCATATCCAGCCAAGATCATCTTTAACTAAAGACACATTCTAATCGTTATCTTTTTTGATGTGATTAGAGCAGCAGGCTTGATTCCTGAAGTTTTTAGTGCTCCCTGATAATTCATTATTAAATGGTAAAAATGCACCATCACCTCGCAGTTTCAGAAAGCTTTAATCAAGTTTAATCACAGATGTTTCAAGCAAAAAAATTGACTATGGTTAGACATATCAGCTATCATATTGAGTTTTTAAAAACCCTGCATTTTTCAGCATGTGGACATCTGAATAAGGCCAGCATTTACTTCCTATCCCCAACTGCCCTTGAACCTAAAGGCTTGTCAGCCATCGCAGAGTCAACCACTGATATGGTTAATATAATAATATATTCCTTTATTCGTCCCACACCGGAGAAATTTACAGTGTTACAGCAGCAAAATGGATAGCAAGAGAGAAGAGATCATTCATTATAAAGAAAAGATACATAAATTGTCATCAGTTTTCTGTGTGTTCTTAGCTGTTATTGTTGACATGTCTGCTGGGAGCAGTGCTGGTTGTGCAGTCTCACAGCAGCGGGAAGGACGGACCTCCTATATCTCTCCTTCACGCACTTGGGGTGAAGGAGTCTGTCACTGAAGAAGCTACTCAGTGCAGTGACAGTGTCCTGCATGGGGTGGGAGTCGTTGTCCAGCAGCGATGTTAGTTTTGCCATCATCCTCCTCTCTCCCACCACCTGCATTGAGTCGAGGGGGCAACCCAGGACAGAGCTGGCCTTCCTGACCAGCTTGTCGAGTTTCTTCCCTTCCGCTGAGATGTTGCTGCTCCAGCAGACCACTCCATAGAAAATGGCCGATGCCACCACCGTTTTGTAGAAGGTCCTTAGGAGTGCCCCCTGAAGTTACTTATAGGCCAGACCAAGTGAGAATGGCCATTTCCTGGACATCACTGAACCATCTGGCTTCTACAATCATCCAGTAGTTTGGGGGTAACTATTCCTAACAATTTGTTCATATTTCCATTCAACTTTCAGATTAGCATCCAAATTTAACATTTTGCAGCTGCCAAGATTGTTAGTCCATATATCTTTATATTATTTGTCAAGTAATGTAAAAGATAGAATACAGGAACAGGCCCTTTGGCCCACGATGTCTGCATGAACAGTGAAGCCATGCTAAAATAATCCCATCTGCTGGCAAATGGTCTGCATTCGCTGCCTGTTGCTGTGTCTGTCAAAAAGCCTTTTAAATGTTGCCATTGTATCCGTTTCTACCACTTATCCTGGCAGCACATTCCAGGCATCTACCATTCTATTAAAAAAAACCACACCTAGACTTTCCCCCTCTCACCTTAAACCTAGGATGTCTAGTGTTCGACATTTCCATTCTGGGAAAATAAAACAGACTGTACCAACACACCATTTTATGCACATCTATCTATCAGATCACCCTTCGGTTTCTGATGCCCCAGAGAAAACAATCCATTTGTCTAACCTCTCCTTATACGCAATATTCTCTAATCCAGGCCACATGAACCTATTTTGCACTCACCAAAACGTCTACATCATAAAAACATGGAAAATAGGTGCAGCAGGAGGCCATCCTTCCTGAAGTGGCAACCAGAACTGCACACGCTACTCCTAATGTAGCCTAACCAAAATGTTTATACAGTTGCAACACAACTTACCATTTGTCATGCCCAATGACTTGACCAATGAAAGCAAGCATCCTGTATGCCTTCCTTGTACTCTATCTATTCGCACTGACATTTTGTGCCCCACGCTCACTTTGTACATAAATGCTCCCTAGGTTCTTGCAATATACTGCCTTGCCACGCAGATAATATGTACAGCCCAGCCCTTAAGCCTCTTGGTCACTTCTTCAAAATTAAACTTACAAGTGATTTCCCATGCAGAAAGTCTCTGTAAATGCAGATGGATCTTGGCTCGGAAACATCTCCAGTAAGTTTTCCACCACTTGGGGCTTGTCCTTGTCGCCCTTCTTAAATAAAGGCGCAATATTAGCTACCCTCCTGTCTTCCAGTCCCTCTACAAAACCCAAGTGATTTCTTCTCTTGTTTACCACAACTTCCTTGGATACACTTGGTCAAGCCCTAGGAATTTATCCACCTTTATGCACCTCTAGATAGTCAACACCTCCTCTGCCATAATATCGATAGCTGAACTCTTTTGGGCTAAGCTTCCAGCAGACGTCGGAAATAAATAAACTGCTTCTACGCAAAAAATCAAAAAAATTACAGCAGCCATAAACAAATTAGGCAGCATTTGTAGATACAATTGTTTTATCTGGAGTGCAGAGGCTGAGGAGAGACCTGATAGAAGTATTATAAAATTATGAGAGGTATACATAGCTTAGACAGTCAGAATCTTTTTTGCTGGGCCGATATGTCAAAGACCAGAGGGTGTAGATGTATGGTGATGGACTAAATCTAAAGAAAATATACAGGCAAGTATTTCTTTTTCAAAAACACACAGAATGGCAAGTGCCTGTAATACCCCGGCATTCTGCCTTTCATCCCATCATAGATCTAAAATAAATAAAATGTAGAATTACTTAAATCAGGCAGTATCTTTGGACATTTAGGTTCATGGCCTTTAAAATGATCTTCAAACACCTTCATACCCAATCTGCTTAGTCACATATGCCAAGAATTGAAATGTTAGCTGATTTGTCTTTCCACAGATCCTACCCAAGCTAAATATTTACAACATTTACTGATTTCTCTCAAGATTTTTAGCAATTATTGCAGTTTGCTTTACCAAACATCTCCCGTCATAAACTGGTCATATTCCCCTTACTTTTGTGCTTGGCTCAAATAACAGCAACATTTCCCAGTTCTGTTGGAAGTTTACTGGTACGAAGCATTCCTCATTGCTTAACTTAAATCTCTAACAACTTCTGTTAAAATCAACATTAATGCATTTAACTGCTGGTTTTGAAGGAACCATTCTAAATGAAATTGGTATCTAAACCATGATAAATAAAGATCCAGGTGAAATCCATAGACTTATAATTGCAAATTGGATCCATCATTTTAGAATTCTGGGTTGAATGTTTCTCACAGAAAAACCTAGATTGTGAAGAGACCAATTTTTTTTCCCCCTCACACTTTTGGAAAGGTACAGTTTAAATGAGTTGCAGTGACCAGCAAACTGAAACACCAGTATCAGTTATTTACCAGATGCTCCTAACATAATCAACTTGATTTTTGAAAGGAATATCTGCACAAGATTGGCTATCAGATTCTAAATATTCTTGGTATTGAAGTACACAATTCACCAGTTCAATCCTGTATACTTAGATAATATTATTAGAAAGGCCAGCACACCAGAGGTATAGTAGATAACATATGGTGGGTTACCGGATTATCAATGGTATAATCTTTTAATGGTGCATTTTCAGTGTCAGAATTTTTATGGTCAGCAAGAATTCTCCGATGTATTACCTGCATTTTCAAAGAGTTTATTATTATAAAAAATGTACAATCTTACACATTTATCTCAATTACCACTGTTGATAGTCAGGCTGCGGTCAAGGCTAATCACATTTTAAAAAAATGAACAAATATTTCACAATAATGGGAAATCCAAGAAACTATGCAATCAATTAATATTACCATCAAGCTAACAAAGCAGCATTGTGCCTTTCTATAAAAATGTAAATATTTTTATCCAATGCATTTCAAGTTCAACTTTACTTAAATTATTTGTTTATACCCAAAAATTACAGAAATACTATTTCAGTAGAAACAAAGTTATTTACATTTTATGAACACAATTAAATTTACCATGGCAAACCAAATAAATGCCCCTCCCTCCTGTGATGCCTTTGAAGGTGAAATTTGTACTGATCTTACATCCACAGCAGTAATATTTAGTTGGATAGGAACTCAAAAACAAACCATGTAACAAATACCAATTGGACCAACATGGTTGATTATTGGCTTTTAAAAAAACTCCAAATCTTCAGGGATCACTGAATGCCGAGAGCAAGGTGTTTATTTACTTAACAAAACCAAATTAAAAATTGGTTGATGCAACAAAGAGACTGGAGATTTAAGGCTCCAGCCCAAATGGCTCAATATTACACCGAATTGTACATTTAGATCAGTAATCCATTTCTAAACATTTTAATCTCAAAACCCTTCAGTTCATTTGGCACATCATTCCATATTCATGCAATAAATTACAATACTCATGGTTACCGGTAACAAGGACAAATCTAAACCAAGCTAACGTGCTATCAAAGTTATTGAGCATTCTACATTCCTTTATCTATCAAAACAATGAACATTTGATAATGGTTTAACACAATTTATTGCCCCATTTAAATCGGATCATGGGAATTGTATGCAGTTCACAAACATAAGCACATTAGTTGTATAACTCAAAGTCTTAAAATCAGTACAATTATTGAAGATTTATTTGATTGCAAACATATTTTCTCAAATACCAAGCACAGGATTCAAAGAGATTTTAATATTTTTGGAAGTTTCTAAAATTAAGCAGCAATTTTGATCCATAAGCAATTTAACGAGATGTAAATTTTGCAAGATTACCCACAATATGCATGAAGAACTGAAGCATGGAATACAATTTCTGAAAACTGTAAAGACATTCAATTTCATTTCTTGAAGTTTTCAGACATTTGCTTTGGGATTTTACAATACAAACTGTTTCATAGTTGAGCACTACACTGATGCACATTTCTGAATGAGGGTATCTCCAAGCCTGCCACATTTCTGTAATTTCCTGACAAAAATATATTGTCTACTTTGCAGTTTATAAGCAAAAAGAAGTAGACACATTTAATGTTTAGCTGGTTGTCCCATTTTTCCACAGTTGTATTATTGCTGCAAAATACTGTGTTGGTTCAACAGGAAACGGAAATTTTATATACACCAGAAGTCACATTTTAAGGACCATTTACTTAATAGAAATTAATAGAAATTCTGAAAAAAATATTTGTATTGGGATTTATGGTGTTCCTTTGATGCCAAAAAACCTTTGAAACCACAAAGCATTTTTTGTGTTCTCCATCTTAGAAAACATTAGTATCTTAAAACCAGATGCAATAGGAGGGTGTCTGCTATAATCGCTTGTAAATACCAGTTCTATTCTTCAAGGTTAAAGTATAAAGCCTCTTTGGGTGATCTTCAGAGAAATCCTTTAGTGGTCTGATGTAAATTTTCCTGCTCTGCCGGAAGTCTGCACATCATCCCACATCACAAGAAACACTGGTAAATGGCAAAAAAATCTTCCCCGCGTCACCATAATAAACATTTGTTCACAGGATGTGGCACATTTGATTAATTCCTACCTCCAATAGTTTGCCTGGCTACTTCACTGGAGAACTAATTAACCAAATTGGTGTATCTGGAGGCGCACACTAATCACACCTGGTAAGGAAAGCAGACCTTCCTCCATGAAAGACAGTAATGAGCTAAATGAATTCTAATGATAAGGTGACAACCTGGTCACCATTAGCGATAGCAGTCATTTATTCCAAAATTATTTGCTTAGATTTTCCTGAAACTATGGTGGGATTGAAATTCACATCTCCGGATAAGATTGATACATACATTATGCCATTTTAAGACACCATGAGTTCCCAGCAGAGCCAGACAAATCAATGAACAGATGTTCAATGAAGGCAATGAAGACAATCTTGCTAGATTGGTATATATTTATGTCAGGATTTATGAAAATTATTCTGTCTAGAATGAAAAGGAATAGAAGAACCTACCTGAGAAAGATCAGGAATGTCACCTTTATCAATACCTACTTGCTGTAAAGGAAACAAAAATAGATTAGTGTATCATGACTTCAATGAATATCACTACAAAATTTCAAGGCATCATTTTTATTTAGAACATAGAACAGTAGAGCACAGCAACAGGTCCTTCAGCCCACAACATCTGTGTTGAACAGGCACAAGGCAAACTCTTGTCTGCCTGCATACAATCCATATCCCACCATTCCCTGCATAAACAAAAAATGAATTTCCACTGCCTTATCTGCCTCTACTATCATCCCCAGCAGGGCAGTTCCAGGCATCCACTGCACTCTTTAAAAAAATACTTGCCCAGCACATCCCCTTTAAACTTTGTCCCTCTCACATAAAGCTATTCCTTCTGGTATTTTATATTTCCATTCTGGGATAAAGA
The DNA here is from genome assembly GCF_053455715.1 of Rhinoraja longicauda. Taxonomy (NCBI): domain Eukaryota; kingdom Metazoa; phylum Chordata; class Chondrichthyes; order Rajiformes; family Arhynchobatidae; genus Rhinoraja; species Rhinoraja longicauda. The sequence continues at coordinate 66,740,847 of NC_135957.1, read as the reverse complement.
TTCTTACTGTCTGCCCTATCTACACCTCATAATTTTATTTCCATCAATCAGATCTCCCCTCAACCTCCAACATTCAAGAGTTTGTCCAACCTCTCCCTGTAGACAATACACCCTAATCCAGGCATTATTCAGATAAGCCTTCCCTGTACCCTTTCCAAAAGCTCCACATCGTTCTGTATTGGGCCAACCAGAACTGCACTCAAAACTCCAAACGTGGCCTAACCAAAGTCCAATAAAGCTGCAACGTGACTTCCTGTCTCGTACTCAATGCCCTGACCAATGAAGACAAGCATATCACATGCCTTCTTTACCACCATTTACTTGTATTGCTACTTTTAGGGAGTTTTTGATTTGGACGCCAAGATCCTTTTGTGCATCAATGTTGTTAAAGGACTCGCCATTAATTATATATTTTCCTCTACATATGACCTCCCAAAGGTCAACACCTCACATTTGCTGGGATTAAACTCCATCTGTAATTTCTCCATCCCTTTCTGTAGCCAATCTATCTGTATATGCTGCTGTACACTTTGATAGCTCTAATCACAGTCTGCAACTCCATCAATCTTGGTGTAATCTACAAACTTACTAACCAACCCATCAACATTTACGTCCAGGTCAATTATATAAATCGCACAAACAGAAGACCCAACGCAGATTCCAGTGGAACTTCACTGGTCACGGACCTCCAATCTGAGTATTATCCTTCCACCACAACCCTCTCTCTTCTTTAAGCCAGTTTTGAATCCATACAACTGTGAATCCCATGCATTTTAGTCTTTTGGATCAGCCTACCAGCAGGTATTTTTAATCAAATGCATTACTAACATCCACACAGACAAAATCCACCGTCCTACCCTTGTCGATCACCTTCGTCACCTCCTAAAAAAACTCAAGTAAGTAAGCCATGACCTGCCATATACAAAGCCATGCAGACTGCCCCTAATGAACAATTTATTTTCCAAATGGAAGGAAATACAATCCCAAAGAATCCACTTCAACCTTTGTGATATATTGAAAATAAAATAATCACAGTTGTTCATTGTTTCCTTCGAAATTAGAGTAGCTGTGGGTCTTGCACGAGTCACCTTTACCATTGGTGTAGCACATTGAGGGGTTAGAAGCACATGGTAAATGAACAAAGGGGGAAAGTAACCCAGATTATAGAATTTGAAAGGATTCAAATTCCAAGAAATATAGACAGGTTTTTCTATGTTCCAAATCGAAACAGTGCTATCATAACAGTTCCCACAATATACATCCTCTGCAGTGGAGAAACCAAGCATAGATCGGGTGATCATTTTAACAAACACCTCGTGGTCCACAAGGATCAATTGCCATTGTCCAATTGCACACTAATCTGCTTGTTCTAATGAAGTTCAAAGTTTGAGGAATGGCATCTCATCTTCAATTTGGTCACATTGTTACTTTTAAGACTCAATATCAAATTGAACTAATTACGATTGCATGCACACCACCTGTGGAACTGATGGGCTACAATGGTGAGAACAATATTCTAAACTCTGCATCTTCCTCTTTGCTCTATCTATTGTACTCTAATTTGACTTGATTGTATTTATGCATGATATATCTGATCTGTATGGTTAGTATGCAAAACAAAGCTTTTCACCATACGTTAGTACACAAAACAATATATATACCTAAATCTTTGCCACTGGGAGACTGGAGGTGGAAGCAAAGCTGAACACAATAGTTTTCAGTGGACAGTACTTTAGAGTACATGGGCTCAATTACATGCCCTGCTGCCAACGACCACTCTAGCTCTGCAAGTTCATCTCCACTCTCGACTTTATGAGATGCTCCCATGATTATTTGGGCCAGAGGTGTTGAAAGTTAAAGCTATGCTCCAAAAGTCTCTAAATGGCATTATTGTTTATTACTTACTTCAGCAATTTTAAGAAATTCTGAAACTCTTGTCATTCTAGTGAGGAATTTTTTGTAAATTTCTAGTGCTTCTTTACAGTGACCTTTCTTCATTTCAAAGTATTTTTCTAAAAATCAAAAACAAATCACAAAAATATTAAATACTATCAAGTATGACATCTTCCCATAAATAGCATCCAAAGATTTAGTCACACAATGCTGCACAAATAGACAGCACGAATTTTGCGTCATCTTGAATGCTAAAATGTAATTTTATGTGAATTTGGTTCTTAGGCTCCAACTATGTGTAATTTCGGGAAAAGACTATGGAATTTTTTCATCAGCAAAATCAGCCAAAGTGTGGGGCAAGAACATTGAGATCCTGCAATTTCTCCTCCCTTCATAATTTAGAATACTTATAAAATTCATGATTGTATATCTGGAATTATATTTGAACTTGAAATCCTTCACCTTATAAACAATTACTTCAACATATTAACTACAGTATCTGTAGACAATGAAATACTGATCATTGCAAGATTAAACTTGTAAGAATGGACCTATTTTACAGAATCTTAATTCTCGGGAAAATTAAGGCTTTGGACACCAAATTAAACTCTGGATTTAAAAAAAAAAGTTTTTGCATGTCTGCTTGTTCAAAACCAAACCGAGTACCTTGTTCCCATGTAAAACAGTAGATTACTTTCTGAAAATTCATGAGAATACACAAGGAAGATAGATGAAGCAACTATGCTGCAGGTTCTCACAAGAATAATTAACACTGCATTAAGCAAGATGTTTTATGATAATGTCTACTCACCTAACAAGTTAATGATTCCATCATTGTAACATGCAAATAATTTGATTAGATCTTTGAAAAGTAGTAAGAAACCAGCATTTATTACTCCATTTGACAATTCACCAGGGCTCACCTGTAATATAATATTAAAACATTTAACAGTGTGGTTGAAGAGTTTTTATGTGTGATTGGTCAGTTCCTAGCAAATTCAAACACAGAATATGATGTATGCACTTTCTCCATGCAGATTACAGAAAGGTCATGACAAAACCCAAACAAAGTTACCAAATAGAGCATATAGTATAAGAAAATAACTGCAGATGCTGGTACAAATCGATTTATTCACAAAATGCTGGAGTAACTCAGCAGGTCAGGCAGCATCTCGGGAGAGAAGGAATGGGTGACGTTTCGGGTCGAGACCCTTCTTCAGACTGATGTCGGGGGTGGGACAAAGGAAGGATATAGGTGGAGACAGGAAGATAGAGGGAGATCTGGGAAGGAGGAGGGGAAGGGAGGGACAGAGGAGCTATCTGAAGTTGGAGAAGTCAACGTTCATACCACCGGGCCGCAAACTGCCCAGGCGAAATATGAGGTGCTGCTCCTCCAATTTCCGGCGGGCCTCACTATGGCACTGGAGGAGGCCCATGACAGAGAGGTCAGACTGGGAATGGGAGGGGGAGTTGAAGTGCTGGGCCACCGGGAGATCAGTGGCGTTAATGCGGACCGAGCGCAGGTGTTCAGCGAAGCGATCGCCGAGCCTGCGCTTGGTTTCGCCGATATAGATGAGTTGACATCTAGAGCAGCGGATGCAATAGATGAGGTTGGAGGAGGTGCAGGTGAACCTCTGTCTCACCTGGAAAGAATGTTTGGGTCCTTTGATGGAGTTGAGGGGGGAGGTAAAGGGACAGGTGTTGCATCTCGTGCGGTTGCAAGGGAAAGTGCCCGGGGTTAGGGTGGTTTGGGTAGGAAGGGACGAGTGGACCAGGGAGTTGCGGAGGGAACGGTCTCTGCGGAATGCAGAGAGGGGAGGGGATGGGAAGATATGGCCAGTGGTGGGGTCCTGTTGTAGGTGACGGAAATGTTGGTGGATGATATGTTGGATCCGCTGGCTGGTGGGGTGGAAGGTGAGAACGAGGGGGATCCTGTCCTTGTTGCGAGTGGGGGGATGGGGAGCAAGAGCGGAGCTGCGGGATGTAGAAGAGACCCTAGTGAGAGCCTCATCTATAATGGAGGAGGGGAAGCCCCGTTTTCTGAAAAACGAGGACATCTCGGAAGCCCTAGTCTGAAACACCTCATCCCGGGCACAGATGCGGCGTAGACGGAGGAATTGGGAGTAGGGGATAGACTTTTTGCAGGGGACCGGGTGGGAAGAAGTGTAGTCCAGATAGCTGTGCGAGTCGGTGGGCTTGTAATAAATGTCCGTCACTAATTTTTCTCCTGTGATGGAGATGGTGAGGTCCAGAAACGGGAGGGAGATGTCAGAGATAGTCCAGGTATATTTAAGGGCAGGATGGAAATTGGAGGTGAAGTGTATAAAGTCAGTGAGTTCTGCATGGGTGCAAGAGGTAGCACCAATGCAGTCGTCGATGTAGCGGAGGTAGAGTTCGGGGATGGGGCCAGTGTACGTCTGGAACAGGGATTGTTCGACGTACCCGACAAAGAGGCAGGCGTAGCTAGGGCCCATGCGAGTGCCCATAGCTACGCCTCTACTTCCTCCAAACCAGAGGCGTAGCTATGGGCACTCGCATGGGCCCTAGCTACGCCTGCCTCTTTGTCGGGTACGTCGAACAATCCCTGTTCCAGACGTACACTGGCCCCATCCCCGAACTCTACCTCCGCTACATCGACGACTGCATTGGTGCTACCTCTTGCACCCATGCAGAACTCACTGACTTTATACACTTCACCTCCAATTTCCATCCTGCCCTTAAATATACCTGGACTATCTCTGACATCTCCCTCCCGTTTCTGGACCTCACCATCTCCATCACAGGAGAAAAATTAGTGACGGACATTTATTACAAGCCCACCGACTCGCACAGCTATCTGGACTACACTTCTTCCCACCCGGTCCCCTGCAAAAAGTCTATCCCCTACTCCCAATTCCTCCGTCTACGCCGCATCTGTGCCCGGGATGAGGTGTTTCAGACTAGGGCTTCCGAGATGTCCTCGTTTTTCAGAAAACGGGGCTTCCCCTCCTCCATTATAGATGAGGCTCTCACTAGGGTCTCTTCTACATCCCGCAGCTCCGCTCTTGCTCCCCATCCCCCCACTCGCAACAAGGACAGGATCCCCCTCGTTCTCACCTTCCACCCCACCAGCCAGCGGATCCAACATATCATCCACCAACATTTCCGTCACCTACAACAGGACCCCACCACTGGCCATATCTTCCCATCCCCTCCCCTCTCTGCATTCCGCAGAGACCGTTCCTTCCGCAACTCCCTGGTCCACTCGTCCCTTCCTACCCAAACCACCCTAACCCCGGGCACTTTCCCTTGCAACCGCACGAGATGCAACACCTGTCCCTTTACCTCCCCCCTCAACTCCATCAAAGGACCCAAACATTCTTTCCAGGTGAGACAGAGGTTCACCTGCACCTCCTCCAACCTCATCTATTGCATCCGCTGCTCTAGATGTCAACTCATCTATATCGGCGAAACCAAGCGCAGGCTCGGCGATCGCTTCGCTGAACACCTGCGCTCGGTCCGCATTAACGCCACTGATCTCCCGGTGGTCCAGCACTTCAACTCCCCCTCCCATTCCCAGTCTGACCTCTCTGTCATGGGCCTCCTCCAGTGCCATAGTGAGGCCCGCCGGAAATTGGAGGAGCAGCACCTCATATTTCGCCTGGGCAGTTTGCGGCCCGGTGGTATGAACGTTGACTTCTCCAACTTCAGATAGCTCCTCTGTCCCTCCCTTCCCCTCCTCCTTCCCAGATCTCCCTCTATCTTCCTGTCTCCACCTATATCCTTCCTTTGTCCCACCCCCGACATCAGTCTGAAGGGTCTCGACCCGAAACGTCACCCATTCCTTCTCTCCCGAGATGCTGCCTGACCTGCTGAGTTACTCCAGCATTTTGTGAATAAAAAGAGCATATAGTATATTTTAAATGCATTATCAAAGTTTCTATGTTACATAAAGACAAAATTTCTTAATCACCGAGTATTCAAAACTATGTCCACAGATAATAAATCCAGGAGGTGGAAATATAAATTGCTGGAATTGTTCAACAGTTCAGGTAGCACTTGGAGAGGAACATAATTCACGCTATAAGTCATTGACTTGAAACATAAGAACTTCTTTCTCCACAGTTACTGAGTGTTTCTAATATTTTAATTTTATTTCAAATTTCAAGCATCTTTTTGTGTTTTGCCAGTGAAAATTTGAAATGAAATAGATTTAAATTTGTGCATTTGTCTCTTTATGATGTGAATCTTTCCTTTCACATCTGAACAAATAGGATTAATTTCCAAGTTTTCCAAGTCCTGACAATACCCTTGTGATTCAACTGGAGAAGGTGCAGAAGAAATTTACATCTTGCTGTAAAATGTCGACCATAAATTTAAGTAGTAGTCAAGTTGTGGTCTAATTAACGTTCCATCAAGTACTGGCATAACCTCCCTGTTTTCATCTTTTATGTCTTGGCTAATATCGCAAATCTTCCCGTGTGCCTTGAATCATCTTACTCCCTCTGTCTGACTTTAAGAATCTGTGAACATTTTCTATATCTCTTTGTATTATCCTATTTGTTCAGGTATTTCTTTTCCTCATTTGCTCAACACAAATGCAATATCTTACTCCTCCAGACTGAATTCCATTTGCCACTTACTGCTCATGTAATCACACTATCGTGCAGTCTAAACCTTCCTCTTCACGATAAATTACACTGCCAATTTTCACATGTTTAACTGTCAAAACCATTAATATAGAGGTGGTTTCCAGGTGAACTGTTCATAACCCAAATAATTTGTAAGTTGGAAATGCAGCCACAAACCAAGTTCCCATATGGCAATTAAAATGTAGAAGCAAGGAACTGCAGATGCTGGTTTACAAAAAAAGAGAATGTGCTGGAGTAACTCAGCGTGTCAGGTAGTATCTCTGGAGAACATGGATAAGTAACGTTTCGAGTGGGACATTTCTTTAGACTGAATGTAAAAGGGGAGGAAAGAGAGCTGGAAGAGAGGAGGGGCAGGACAAAGCCTGGCAGGTAATGGGTGGATACAGTTGATTGGGGGCGGGGGGGGGGGGGGTCGATAGGCAGATGATTGGACAAAGACCAGAGGTGGGAGGAGGGAGGGTTGTTGTTATCTAAAATTGGAGAATTCAAAGCTCACACTGTTGGGTTGCAAGCAACCCAAGCAGAATATAAGGTGCTGATCCTCTAGTTTGCATGTGGCCTCACTGACAATGTAGGATAGAAAGTACCCAAAATTGGAGAATTCAATGTTCATATCATTGGGTTGCATAACTGAGCCTACTTCAGTTATGCAACCCAATGATATGAACATTGATTTCTCCAATTTTGCCAGAGTGAAACTTCACCTATCCATGTTCTCCAGAGATACTGCCTGACTTGCTGAGTTACTCCAGCATTTTGTCTTTTTTCACCATAGAGCAATTGATGCACCAACTGGCAAATCTAACTAGGCCAGTTCCCAAATGCTCATTTGAATGTACGTACAGAATATAGGCTAGGCTTTCATAAACTGGCAAATATCTGTGCACTGCATCTGCAAGGGACTGAACATGAAGCCCTGTGAAAACTCAACTGGCAACAATCATCTAAATCTCAAAAACATCATTACTTTGTGCCGTGAAACAAATTTGCCACTTTTGGATCCCAAGGGCCATACTACAAAATAGGTATGAGTTTTGTTTTAAACATTTTGTCATCTGTGACCTTGTCAGAAGCTTTGCTAAAATGCAATGGAGATGGTCAGGTTTTCTTGAGATCATCATTGCTTCCATGCACAAAATGAATGGCACTTACCATTTATCAGTACAATTGTCAAGCTCATTCTGCATGCAAGCTTTTCACTCTTCATTTACTGAAAAATGGCAAATGGACCCAAACATTATAATCGTTAAACAGCTTCAATTTCTAACCTGATAAAAGATGGGTCATTTCCTGAAGCTAGGTAGACAGCACACTTTGAAACTTTGTAGCACGTGTAGTGCAAAGACACCAGCCAGCTGGGAGAGCGCAAATGTGTTCATACAAGGTTTGCACATCCACTGCTCCCATATCAAATGCTTTCAAAATAAATTTTTGCTTAAAAAAATTGAAACATTAAAGTCAACAATGAAATTGCCATATGATTTCAGTGGGGACAATATTAAAACGCCATTCTTTCAAGGAGAGCAATGTGGCTTGCATAATGATATAGCGCTGTACCACAAAGATGCAAAATGTAAATATATGGGAAGACAGAAATAATAAGTATTCTGAACACACATGCAAGTATACAGAATGGAAAGACCATGGATTTCTATGAATACAAAATGCCCATGCATCAGCAAAATGTTTAATGCATACAATCCCATGCATAATAATTTTTAAGTGTGCAGACAAATGAGACGATGCCCATTCATCGCTGCAATTAATTGTTCAGTTCCAGCAATGACTCACAAAATACGCCATCATGCTGTCGAACTACTCACATCGAACTCCAGCAATGCATCCAACTGCCCTTGCAGTATTGGCATGCCTTTCAACAATTTTTCTGGAGCCATAGTTCGCATTGCACCATCAGCCCTGTTTAAAGAAATAACATGAGACCTAAATAAATTTATTTTACTTGCATGTGGCTACTTGCATCAAACTCCAAAAGAGCATCCAGATGTCCTTGAAATATCTGCATGCTTTTCAACAATTTATCTGATGGCAGAGTTCTCATGACACCATCAGCCCTGAAACAGAAATCGCAGGTTTGGACACTACCTCTGACGGCTGCAGTTGTCCAATTTGACCTTGGATCATCTGTACAAAAAGTACAAGGTAAGATATGTATGATAAGACGTTTACCAAAATTTTCTTGGAATTTTTCAAATTAGAAATGAAAGATAAACCCAAGGAAACACTACTGGGGCAAATGACACCCGCAATACAATTTTGATTCTTTTTCATCTGGTCATATGTTGTTAAGAGTGTTTAAAATTAAAGCAACACAAACAACATTTGGAGGAATATTTATGTGAGTTTTTTTTGGATATTGATGACCCTTTTAGATATCCTTTGGGTGAAAAATCTAACATCTTAAAAGAAGATGACAGAGCTACCACAAGTAATTATCAAAATGATTTACGACTTTGCCATTGAATTATGCAAATCCATAAACCTAGCTTAAGTAAAGGTAATACAAAATAAATCAATGCATCCTTTTTTTAATGGAGTTGGTCTGGAACAATTCATTGTTTTTTTGTTTAGTTTATTGTCACATGTACCAAGGTACAGAGAAAAGCTTTTTGTTGCATGCTAACCAGCCAGCAGAAAGACTATACATGATTACAATCAATCCATTTACAGTGTATAAATACATAAGGGGATAACATTTAGTGCAAGGTTTTAAATTTGGAGATTTGAGGGCTCATATTGAGCACAGCATAGAATAGTACAGTACACAAACAGGCACTTCATTCACTATATCTGTGCCAAACATGATGCCACGCTAACTAACCTCATCTGCAAATGGTCTACTCCTGCTATGTCTGTGCTCAAGGAAATAATCTGCTTCCATTTACCATTTCCTCCTTTAATAATTTCAAATACGTCAGTCAGTGCTCTATAATTTGAGTTGTGGAGCCTCAAAATTCTGTCACCTTTTACATTTTGTCTTGTACCAATCTTATTTAAACATGTACTATACAGAAATAAAAAGTTGAAAAACAGTAAGGTTACAACATGAGTAAACACATTGTAAGAACAGCGCCTTATCTGTTATCTAGGTAAACTTTTAGTCAACAAGTAATCTTCTTTCTCCCCCCCTCCCACCCCCTTCCCCCCCACCATCATATCCCATTTTTATGGATGTGGCTGTATATTCATTTAAGTTTGTTTCATTTCTCATATTCCACTCCAAAATTTTTAAAGTAAATTTTACCTTGACAACATTGATCTGCATCCTATCACAGACATGCGCTCAGTCTCAACAAAATTAAAAACGGCTCGCCTTCTCACTTTTCCAGTTTTGATCAAGGGTCTTTGAACTGAAAGCACAACTGTTTTTCTCCCCTTCGATGCTGCCCAACTTGTCCAGCACTTTGAGCATTTTGTATGTTTGATTTTCCAGTACCTTGGATGGCACAGCGGAGCAATGGTCTGAGGATTGTCTGCGTCTGGCCTAGTTTTGACAGACTATCAAAATTAAATGGTGTTTCGCATCAGCTCCTGCTGACTTTGATGGAAACTACTACCCGTTTCTGTTTGGATGTACAGCTCTCCAGCCCAGAGATTTCTCTGCTATAACTAATTCAATAGCCAACGATAAAAACCTCCTCTTAACAGAAGCCAATTCATAATTAAACGTTCAAGTGTATATCAGCTCGGCTATTTTGCTCTCATCTATCATTTCAAACATATTTTAGGATATGGCTTTAAATTAAATCAAAAATTACTCCAATTATTAAGGTCTGTGAGTACACAGTATAATGTTTCGATCAAGTACTGAATTGTTGCAAACTTTTCACAAAAATTTAAGACAAAGAAAATAACTGCAAAATTGAGAAGATGTTTGCTGGATACATATGGTGTAATTGACATTCAAAAATTCAAACTTACCCTTTCTTCACTCTTGCAAAGTCAAATGCCATCTGTCTATAGGAATATGCCTTTTCATTTAAATATCTGCTGTATCGCCTAATAAATGTAGACATATCATAACCTGCAAGAATTAAAGTGCAGCTATTTTTGAACAATATATACAAAATTCCAGTACTTTCTGCTTTGTTAACTACTTCCACTTTGAATTTACAGATACACATATCCAAATACGTTATTTAAATAACTGGTAGTTCTGTTTTAATCCATATTTCCATATTACCGCATTTATTCTGCAGTATCATGAGTATATACTTAGCTTCAAAATGCAAGGCCAAGAGGCCATGTAAGTGCTTGCCTGTTAGTGCTCCAAATAACCATGTGTACATTAGAAATCGTGCAGACAATGATCGGTAGATCACATTTTCCATCCCCCAAGTAACAGTGCCATGGTTTTTGCCAAATGTCAGCACCTTATGACATTTCCATCTCCACCATGTACCAATTACCACTGCTATCTCCTCGAAATTTTTCCGATTAATCCCAGTGGACATATTCAAGTTTAACATTCATTAAGTCATACAAGAAGGAAAATCAAGTATATTTAATTTCAAACTCAAATATAGTCTGGTACTAAATGTTTAATGAATCCAATGAGAATTTGAGGCAATTATGGTGATATGGGGATAGCATCCATGCATCTTTCTTCCAACTTGTTAATTTTAGGAGCCCCAAAATTACATTACAAGGGCTCTCCCTCCCCCTTGCAATCCAAATTGCTCAAATTAGGCTAGAATTAAAGTAAATATAGCTCTGCAAGCACACACCCCGATAACTTGCGTGTTCAAGGAAAAAAAATACTTTTTATTTCTTCTCCCGCAACACACACAACTAAAGCGTTAAACATTTACTATGTAAAGCAAGTACATTTTTAACTTTACTCTTAAAATTTAAGATAGATCAACTGTATAAATTTGATATTGTGTACACCATAATTGCCTCAAATTCTCATTGGATTCATTAAACATTTAGTACCAGACCATATTTGAGTTTGAAATTAAATATATTGTGTACACAATATATCATGCCAAAGCACCATGTCAGAACTATGTCTGCACTCTTTTTTAATTCCATCAGATTTAGGAAAGAGTACTTTATGGGGCTTAATTAGATAAAACATATGAAGTAAGTAAACACTATGTATGCTCAAGTTTCAAGTCTGGATCGAAACAGGATGAATACACCTGTATAAAGTACTAAAGATATGATGTTTGAACTGATAAAATATATACCAAAACAAAGATCTTGCAAAGAGGCAGACAACACTGACCTATAAAAACAGATCTGAAGGTCCCACTTACAAAGTCAGCTATAATAGTCTCAAAATAACTCATTGGCAACAATTTTTGCATCACTTTGAATTTTTTTGTTGTTTATTAGTCGTTTGCTGCTTTAACTGATTCAGTGTTCTTTCATCTGCAGTTTACCAGTTCGAGCCAACTATTTAATGGAGGTGTTTGAATATTTATCTACACAAATTCCAGAAACTTACAGCCACCAGGACCTAGCTTTGGCTGTAAATCCACGAGACATGCGTGTTATTTCAATTTGACATTGATTTTGACCATGAAGTAACTTGCAAAATGGCCATTTTTGTGGTTGGCAAGTTGTTGATGCAGACAGGACCCAAATATTAAATAGTTACTGTGTCTATACAAAGTTGCAGATAAGTAATCTATGTATTCCACATCAGCAAAATAGTAAATATCACCACCATGCTGACGAAGGCAGAGACAGCAGATTTGTTGAAATATTCAGTATCAACCAAACTCGACATCTCTCACTGATATTCTAGGCATCTCAACTCAACAAGCATCAGAAAATGAAGGGAGACACAAAATACAGGTGTAACTCAGCGGGTCAGGAAGCATCTCGGGAGAGAAGGAATGGGTGGCGTTTCGGGTTGAGACCCTTCTTTAGACTGATGTCAGGGGAGGGGGCGGGAAAATATAGAATGTAGTTGGAGATAGGAAGCCTAGTGGGAGAACTGGGAAGGGATAGGGAGGGTAAGCAGGGACTATCTGGTTAGAGAAGTCAATGGTCATACCGCTGGGATGTAAACTATCGCCGAGCCTGCGCTTGGTCTCGCCGATGTAGAGAAGTTGACACCTGGAACAGTGGATACAGTAAATGAGGTTGGAGGAGGTGCAGGTGAACCTCTGCCTCACCTGGAAAGAATGTTTGGGTCCTTGGATGGAGTTGAGGGGGCAGGTAAAGGGACTCCCATTAGTCTTCCTGTCTCCAACTACATTCTATCTTTGCCCGCCCCTCCCCTGACATCAGTCTGAAGAAGGGTCTCGACCTGAAACGTCACCCATTCCTTTTCTCCCAAGATGCTGCCTGACTTGTTGAGTTACTCCAGCATTTTGTGTCTACCTTTGATTTAGACCAGCATCTGCAGTTTTTTTTCCTAAGCATCAGAAAATACCTGATATACACAAATGTCTAGCTGGTCAATTCAGTATTGTTGAGTCAATTTCCTGAGGAAGTAAAAGGTCAGAATATTTGATACTAGCATTGTCTAGACTTGTTTGATAACTAAATTGTCCACCTTTTAGACTGGCTAGAGATGCGGGACACAATTAAAAGCACTTTTTGGAGAGTATTGTTTTACTCTTCCAAAAATCATTTCATAAATTTCCTGCAAAAAACTATCTTTCACTTTTTCCACAGATGTTATCTAATCTGCTATTTTCAGTATTTTGTTTTCATTTCAGAATTCCAGGTTTGAGTTTTTAGCCTATAATTACACATGCTTGAAATAACGGGGACAAGTGAAAACCCATTGGTCATTAAAACAAACAGATGGTAAAGCAATTACTTGTTTGAGAAGCAATGGAGTGGGTGGAAAGTCAAGTGGCAACTAAGCTAGATCGTTCCTGTTTTGAAGTGCGACATGTGCTCTCGAGCTTGTGTTGCATCTGCAGCATAAATACACATTTATGAACCATTTTGCACAGAATACGTGGTAAAAACATTAGTGAACATTGCATACCCAATTTAGATATATCATACCAAAGAACGTAGAAACATAGAAAATAGGGGGAGGCCATTCGGCCCTTCGAGCCAGCACCGCCATTCATCGTGATCATGGCTGATTATCCACAATCAGTAACCTGTGCCCAACTTCTCCCCATATCCCTTGATTCTACTAGCCCCCAGAGCTCTATCTAACTCTCTCAAATTCATCCAGTGATTTGGCCTCCACTGCCCTCTGTGGCAGAGACTTCCACCAATTCACAACACTCTGGGTGAAAAAGTTCCTTCTCACCTCAGTTTTAAATGGCCTCCCCTCTATTCTACATGACACAATGCCAATTTAAGAGCTTGATAGTCTAGCTCTCCCATCTCTCAAACTGGCACAACTGAATATTAATTCAGTACCAGGAACCTCACACTACCTAAGATAGACACAAAAAGCTGAAGTAACTCAGCGGGACAGGCAGCACCTCTGGAGAGAAGGAATGGGTGACGTTTCAGGTCGAGACCCTTCTTCAGACCCGAAACGTCACCCATTCCTTCTCTCCAGAGATGCTGCCTGTCCCACTGAGTTACTCCAGCTTTTTTAGTCTATCTTCGGTTTAAACCAGCATCTGCAGTTCCTTCCTACACACCTCAAACTACCTGTCACCCACCTTCCTTCCCAAGCACAAAGGGATTAGCAGTTACAGGAAGGATGATTGGCAAGAGCTTTTGACAATTTCCACCAGGAGTTTTGAGTTCCGCAGCTTGTGTAGTGGTGTTGCAGGCCATTTGATAAGTTCAATGTTTCAGCACAAGCCAGTTATTCCCAGGAATCAAAACATTGTTCATCGGGGTGCAGAGCAACATAGTCCACACATCTACGTTGGATGCATGGCAGATCAATTTTAGCCAACACCAGAATCATGAGGGGCCCCACTACAAACGCTGCACAACTATATGCAGCGAGTCAAGAAAGTTAATGTCTGTTATCTTGGCTGAGTCACAACGCCTCTATTCTGCAAAGGCCCATTAATTCTCCATACAAACCTAGTGTAATTACTGATAAAATGGTATCTATCAACAATTATGGATGATCATTCCAATGTTCAATACGCATAGCTTTGACATATTGCAAATAATGGAAACCAACATGCCAAATAAAAATCTGGGATTAGATGACTGGCACGCCAACATAAAACTGTTTGAAAAGCAGAACAGGCATCAAAATTTGTTCTAATCAACATGCTGCTCAGCCTTCATCACCCCTTCTAAAAGGCAAACAGCTGAAAAGTATGAGGTGACATAAAAAAATTCATCCTCCCTACTTCCAGGGTGTGAAACTAATCAACCTAACAGCAGTAAGTAAATGCAATCTCAGTTCCCCAGAGTATTGTCAGATGAAAATGAATCCCAGAATTCAAAAGTGTTATCTGTAATTTACACTCTAACATCCACACTAGTTATTTGAATGTGGAATAACAGTGAATGAAAGTGAAATGTAATGCATCTGAAATGAAGCATATCATCATACAAAATATATATGCTTAAAGTAACTTCTCTAAACAATTATAGGAGCAAACAGTTAATATTACCAGAGACATGACTGCAGATAGTGTAAGAAAATAACTGCAGATGCTGGTACAAATCGAAGGTATTTATTCACAAAATGCGGGTCAGGCAGCATTTCAGGAGAGAAGGAATGGGTGACGTTTCGGGTCGAGACCCTTCTTCAGACTGATGTCAGGGGGGCGGGACAAAGGAAGGATATAGGTGGAGACAGGAAGACAGTGGGAGATCTGGAAAGGGGAGGGGAAGAGAGAGACAAAGTTGGAGAAGTCAATGTTCATACCGCTGGGCTGCAAGCTGCCCAGGTGAAATATGAGGCGCTGTTCCTCCAATTTCCGGTGGGCTTCACTATGGCACTGGAGGAGGCCCATGACAGAAAGGTCAGACTGGGAGTGGGAGGGGGAGTTGAAGTGCTCAGCCACCGGGAGATCAGGTTGGCTCAAAAGAATTTACTGTAACTGTTCCAAGATGAAGGATTTTGGCTGCAAGGTTACAAAATTAAAGACAAACAAATGCAGAATCTGGAGCAAAACACAAAGTGCTGGAGGAACACAATGGGTCAGGCAAGAACACAAATGGTTTAGTTAACAAGAAATACTGATGCTGTTCTCATGAGCAAAATGGCTCAAGGAGCAAGAGCTTAGAATTTAAAATTGATTCATAATAGATAGAAGGGAGTACAGATGAGAAGTACCATCAGTAATGAGAATTCACAATTCATTGCCTTGCTAATGGCAATAGAATTAGTACTTCCAGAAACACGCATTTGATAGAAAATTTTGTAGGTTATGTGGAATAGCAGGAGAATGGGATTGACCCCAAGGTAATTCTGGTGATCTGGGTTACGAAGCCTGTGCAGAATCAGTAAGTTCAAATTACAGGTAGAACTGCAAGTAGAACAGTACAGACCCGGTAGGCCGAAGGGCCTGTTTCCGCGTTGTATCTCTAAAACAAAACTAAAAACAAACTGCAGGTCCTTCACAGGGCAGATGGATGCTTACCAACTGCTGTGCTCTTTCTGCCATTCTTACTTGACTTCTGTGTGCTACCAATATATGTTCATAATGCTGAGAAAAAGAGCGTCAGGGATGGCACTATTTTGAAGATTTCAGTGCTCTAAAATCTCATGGTGTAAGAGTTTGGAATAGAGTGCTGCTTTGGGGTCTGGTTTCAGACACACAGCCCTGTCTGAAGAGGGGTCTCAACCCAAAACGTCACCCATTCCTTCGCTTCAGAGATGCTGCCTGTCCGGCTGAGTTACTCCAGCATTTTGTGTCTTTCTTCGGTGTAAACCAGCATCTGCAGTTCCTTCCTTCACACCACCCATGGGAGCCTCAGGGCTAGGGATATTGGCCTTGTAGAGGATGCTAAAGTTGGTTCACTTATCCAGCAAATCAACTGAGGGAATATTATGATTTTACAGAAAGCATTAGTAGTATCTTTCCAATGTTTTGAGTGCTTAATGTTTGCTAGAATGACCATGTGAGAGGAAATAAACTGATGAGTCAAACACTTAATATGGTGATAATTAATTTAGTATAAGAGTACAATATTCTGTTCACTGTATCTGTGGATAGAAATGAAAAAAAGTCTTCTAGAATCCTTTTTGTCCCCAAATATATCACTAAATCCAATTGAACAAAAATTCAAATTTAAGCCCATGAAAACAATCATATATCCAAAATTTTAACATTGAGAGAAAAATAATTTACTTCTGGATAATTAAAGTGTATACTAAATATTGAAGTCAAGGCAATAGCCCCAGGTCAAATATGATATCTTACCATGTGTTCCACTTTTGTCCAAAAAATTGCTGAGGTTGAACAAAGTATTTCTAGAGGCCAGATACTGAATAAATCTCTGCAAAACATAAAATTGTATATAATATTATATTTGCCTGTAGATATCAGAAGTTTGGTGCAACTTACATTTTTAATTTCTTCAAATTAATTTATTAAATTCACAATGACAGTGATTTACTATATCAAACATTTCCATGCAACTGCACACATTGAATCCACTGTGCTTAGTATTTTGATCTTTCCCAGCTTTTTGTACCTTTAGATTTTTCATTGAATGCACCTCAAACAAGGCTTTGTCCTTCCTACAGTTGATATACTTCACCTTGATCTGAAGGTTTTAAAAAAATTAATTAACCTTGCCCAACATCTCTTTTTGTACAATTTTTTGTTGGTGTCCAATTTTATACAAATCTTTTCCTTGTTTTTTTCCATAATGCACTTTAAGAATCAAAACTATTTTCTCAGTCAATGTTGGAAAGCATGTTAATGGAATGTTACTACAAGTAGCAGAGCTGCATTCTTGGCCTGGACCCAGGAATCAGTTTAAAGTTCTTAAATCGTTTCAAAACCATTAAGTGTTTAAAGAATTAGTAATTAGCTCCTAATTATGAAAATGCTCTTTTCTTTCCCTCAAGGCCAAGAAAATGGGAACGATTACCAAGAGGAAAGCAGCAATATCAGCAAGCTGGAAGAGGCTTTCTTAGGGTTGAGTTGAGGAATGGCAGAACAAACAGACCAAGATTCTGGAGAAAATCCTTGCATTCTTCTGCAAGAAGTATATCTTATAGCTTTCACTTTCAGCAGCTTCCCCCATCTGACCTGGTTTAAACAGGAGAAAAGAACACTGGTGGATTATAGGGGGGAGTGGCGGTGGAGGGTGGGTGATGGAGGAAATGAAGGGATACCGGAGAAACAAGCAATCAGTACGCAAGTGGAAAAGTGCACTTGAGGGCCAGCATTTACATTGAAGCAGAATCATATCGCACAGAAACAAGCTCCAGCCCACCGCATCCACATCAATCAAGTAGCCAACAGATTCTTCTTTACACCCTCTAGAAATCAGACTCTTTTACCCTAAAATTATGCCTTTTAGTTTTATACCTCTTCTTTGGGGAAACATTTTCCACTATGAATAAAATCCATGCTTCTCATAATTTTGCATACCTTTTAGATTCCCCCTCAGACTTCTTCTGTTCCAAGGTAAACAAAGCCAATTTACATTATCTCTCCTCGTAATTGAATTGCCTTTCTACAGAAGTGTAACTTCTATACTCAATACTCTGACTGATGAAGGCCAATGTGCCACAAGCTTTTACGACGCCACCTTCAAGGAACTATGCATCTGCACTCCTAGATCCCTCTGCTCTACAACAGTCCCCAGAGTACCATTCACTGTGTAGGTCCTGCCCATGTTAGACCTTTCAAAATGCATCACCTCACATTTCTCTGAATTAAATTCCATCAACCATCCCTCAGCCCACATGGGCAACCGATTAAGATCGTACTGAAATTTTTGACTATCCATAATCCCACCCACTTTTGTATCATCTACAAACTTGCTAATCTTATAATAATATAATAATAAACATTTATTTTATATAGCGCTTTTCCAAGTGCTCAAAGACGCTTTACAAAAACAGTCATGACATAAAAACAAACAGACCAACTCCCCTGACGGAGAAGCGGCGAACAAATAGCGCCAGTGTCCAGTCTTGCCATTTACATTCTCATCCATATCATTGATATAGATGACAAACAATAATGGGCCCAGCACTGAACCCTGAGGCACACCACTGGTCACGGGCCTCCAGTCTGAGAAGCAACCTTCCACCATCACCCTCAGCTTCCTTCCATGAACCCAATTTTCTATCCATTTAGCAATTGTCCTTGGATCCCATGCAATCCAACCTGCCAGAGCAGCCTACCATGTGGGACCTTGGCGAATGCTTTGCTGAAATGCATAAGGTCTGGCCTCAATCTTTTTGGTTACATATTCAAAAAAACTCAATCAAATTTGTGAGACACAACCCCCCACGTACAAAACCATGCTGACTATCCCTAATCAGCCCTTGCCCACAGGAGATGGGTACGGTCCTCCATGAATGCTGAATGGATAGAAAATCCTCTGTATTTACCGAGGAGAAAGACAGTAGGACGGAGGAACTTCGGGCAGTCAAATGAAGTGTCTTGAGAGCAGTGTTACCATCGAAGACATACTGAAGGTACTGTCGTGTATGAAGGTAGACAAATCTCCAGGTCCTGATCAGATATATTCAAAGAAATTGCGGGAAACTAGAGAGGAAATTGCGGGATCCCTGGTTGAAATTTACGAGTCGTCCTTAGATATAGGGGAGGTGCCAAAGGACTGGAGGGTGGCAAATGTGTCCCTTTTCAAGAAGGGCTGCAGGGAAAATGCTGGGAACTACAGGCCGGTGACCTTAACATCTGTAGTTGGAAAGTTACTAGAGAGTATTCTAGGTTATACAGGCATTTGGATGGGCAAGGGCTGATTAGGGATAGTCAGCATGGTTTTGGATGTGGGAGATCGTGTCGCACAAATCTGATTGATTGTTTTGAAGACGCGACCAAAAAGAGTGGGTACCAAATTGGCTCCATGAAAGGAAAAAGAGGGTGATGATAGAAGGTTGCATCTCAAACTGGAGGCCTGTGACTAGTAGTGTGCCTCAGGGTTCAGTCTGGGCCCATTACTGTTTGTCATCTACATCAATGCTTTTTGAATGAGAACATACAGGGCAAGATTAGCAAGTTTGCTGATGATACAAACGTGAGTGGTTTTGCAGATAATGAAGATGGTTGTGAAAGATTGTTGCAGGATCTGGATCGATTGGCCAGGTGGGCAGAGGAATGGTTGATGGAATTTAATACTGAAAAATGTGAGGTCTTGCATTTTGGGACGTCGAACAAGGGCAGGACCTGCACAGTAAATGGTAGGCGTCTGGGTAGTGTTGGAGAGCTGAGGGGTACAGGAGTACAGGTGCATGGTTCCTTGAAAGCCGAGTCACAGGTAGAAAAGGTGGTCCAAAAAGCTTTTGGCACTTTGTCCTTTATCAGTCAGAGTATTGAGTATAGAAGTTGGGAGGTCATGTTGCAGTTGGATAAGACATTGGTGAGACCACATTTAGAATATCGTGTTCAGTTCTGGGCACCATGTTATAGCAAAGATATTGTCAAGCTTGAAAGGGTTCAGAAAAGATTAACAAGGATGTTGCCAGTACTAGAGGGTGTGAGCTTTTGGGAGAGGTTGAGTAGGCTGGGTCTCTATTCCATGGGGCACAGATGGATGAGGGGGGATCTTACAGAGGTGTACAAAATCATGAGGAATAGATCAGGTAGATGCACAGTCTCTTGCCCAGAGTAGAGGAATCGAGGACCAGAGGACATAGGTTCATGGTGAAGGGGAAAAGATTTAATAGGAATCCGAGGGGTAACTTTTTCACACAAAGGGTGGTGGGTGTGTGGAACAAGCTGCCAGAGGAGGTAGTTGAAGCTGGGACTATCCCATTGTTTAAGAAACAGTTGGACAGGTACACAGAAAGGACAGGTTTGGACTATAAATGCATCTATATCCTATCCCTCAGAATACTCTGAAGTAATTTTCCGACTAGATGTTAAGCTCACTAGCCTGTTGTTCCCAACCCTTTCCCTGCAGTCCTTCTTGAATAGAGGCACAGCATTTGCCACCCTCCAGTCTTCCGGGACTTAGCCTGTACTTAAAGACAACACGTAAATTTCAGCCAGGGCTCCTGCAATTTTGTCTCTAGTTTCCCATTGTCCTCGGATAGATCTGATCCAGGCTGGGAGATTTGTCTACCTTCATATGCATCAGCACCCTCTTCGATCGTAATACTGACAGACATTTCATTAAGATTTGAAAGGTCTTATTACACTGTTATCTTTTGGAGTCAGAGTCATCCGGCATGGAAACAGGACCTTCGGCACAACTCACTATGCCAGCCAAGATGCCCCATCTAAACTAATCCCATTTGTCCGCATTTGGCCCATATCCCTTGAAACCTCTCCTAGCGATGTACCTGTTCAAGTGTCATTTACGTGCTTTTATAGTACTTGCGTCAACCACCTCCTCTGGTAGCTCATTCCATATACTCACCACCCTCTGGGTTTTATCTTCAATCATACAAAGCTTTGTTTCATGATTTTTTTAAAGAACGATAATACGGTACAACATCCTCATTGAAATTCAGGAGATTTATTGTTTTATTTAACATATCAATTATAGACTACATGTGATCCCCTCATTTCAGTTGTTTAGAAATTTGCCCTTATGGAGTTCACAAACTACTGCCAAAGATGAGATACGAAATAAAATTCAGTCAGAATTAGAGAAGAAAAAATAGTAAATCCTTTTTTTTCCTCGGCCCATGTTTCTGAACACATGGGCAAATGACATTATTTTGTATTATGGAAAACCTCAAAAAGGACAGTTGTGGAGATTTCTTGTAATGTACAGGTGATAGTTAATGGAAATCAGGCAATACAACAGGTGCATTTTATGGAAGTACTCAAAAAGCATTTGTGGAGGAAGAAACAGCTGATGTTTTAGTCAACGATTGCTCATCTGAACAATCATCACTCAAAAAGAGGGACAGATCTACATCCTAGGTCTGCTTGGATCTTCTGATTGATAATACCTAACATTCACTAGTGCAGAAACAACGTACAGAATTCTCAGTTCTCAGGTTGAGAAATATATTTGGCAAGACACCCATAAACATTCACTATCAGCAATGAGAGTGATGAGACAGGGTGAGAGTGATGGCAAGACCTCATCATCTAACAAAATCATTCTGTCAGCAGAGCTGGATGCTTACATTGGGAGATACCAGTTTTGTGCTACACCAATGAGTTGAGGTCCAAGTTGCTGGCCAAAATCTATGTCTGAATAATGCTAGAAGAAACAATAGTCTATTAATCTCCAGACAAAAGATTGTATCACTAACTGTTTCTCTCCATAGCTGCTTCATCTTTGCCCCTTCCCATCATCTTAAAACAATTATTCGCCGTACGTTCCTATTTCAGATAAAAGGTCTTTTGAAAGGCTAGTTCTATTTCTCTCCCCACATTGGCTCCATGAGATTTTTTTTCCCAGCATTTTAGTTAATCTAACATATTTCATGCACACAAATCAGGTATAGTATTCTTTAACAATAACTTGTTATTCTGCAACTTATTCACAACATTCAAAACTACTTTGTCATCATTTGACAGAATGATTTTGTCTCTTCTGTTTCAACTCTGTTTCATATTTTAGGATCTACCTATCCCATCATAGCGAGTATAAAAATCCCTTTTGCCATTTCCCTCTCAATGATCTATTCACTTTTCACATCTAAGCAATACCAAAAATGGCAGTGCAGTAGACAGTGAAGGTTATTATCCAAGATTTCACAAGGATCTGGATGAACTATGAGTGCAGTCCATCCGGCCCAGGTGACTTATCCACCTTCAGCCTTTTCAGTTTCCCAAACACCTTCTCCCTAGTAATAGCCACTCCACTAACTTCCACCCCCTGGCTCTCTTGCATTTCAGACACGTTGCTGGTGTCTTCCACTGTGAAGACTGATGCAAAAAGGTTATTCAACTCCTCTGCCATTTCTTTATTCCCCATTATCACTTCACCAGCAGACCATCGTCCACTCAACTCTTTCTTGCTCTTTATACAACTCTTGCTATCCTCTTTTATATTATTGGCTACCTTACCTTCATATTTCATCTTTTCTCCCCATATTGTCTTTTTAGTTACTCTGTTGTTCTTTAAAAGCTTCCCAATCCTCAGTCTTCCCACTAATCTTTGCTATGTTATACGCCTTCTCGTTTCGTTTTATATTGTCGTTGACTTTCCTTGTCAGCAATGGTCGTCTCTTTCTCCCCCTAGAATCTTTCTTCCTCTGGAATGAAAAGACCCTGCATCTTCCGGATTAATCCTAGAGATTACAATGTTTAAAATATATTTGCACAGGTACATGGAAAAATGATACGAGGGGTAGGGGACAAATGCAAGAAAATGGAACCAGCTCAGATAGCATGGATAAGTTTGGCCCCAAGGACCTGTTTCCATGCTATATAATACTATGAACTACGTGACATCATTCTGTGGCTTCATCCTGAAGTCAGATCCTACATGCATACAAAAGACATAGGCATCTTGCCACTAATTCCCATGATCACCTCTATGCTGCAAAACTTCCTTTCTGGAATTGATTCAAAGTTATGAAGATTTACTCCAATGATTATTCTGGCACTGAGAAATGATTATTAAGGCATCTGTGCGGATTGGTTTCAGGTATTGGGCCAATGTGGGTTAAAATTTTGCTAATCCAAGAAGTGAAATTTGCTAATTACGAACTTCAACATTAATTAGCATGGAGCATTTTGGTGTATATCAAGAAACATGGTGATGGAGGATTGGTGATTGGGGATTGGTGAGTGGGGGGGAGGGGGGGGGGGGGAGGGGGGGGGGGGGGAGAGGAAAAAAACAGATCATTCAAGGTCAGAATGGGATTAAGAAACATATTCTCTCAATTCATGTCACTTGATATCACAGGTTATGCTGTGAGCAGGGGTGCAAATGGGGAAGGTGATGTATATTGTTGGTTGTACAGACTTTCAAAAGGGTTATTTTTTCAGTACATTGGCAAAACGCAGGAAGTTAAAAAAATCTTTGTCATTATGCAAAAGATAGAATGGGTCAGAATGTTGGCAGGACATATGACATATGACAGATCTCCCAAGATCTGGACTGGGGCATCATGTCTTTGCCATTCATTTTATACAACTGGGATAAGGAACACAAAACAAATTCAAGTTTGACATTATCTTAATACACACAATATTTTTGTGATGGGTATTTATTTGGCTGGTTAAATACAGCCCTACAATTTAACTGGAATAATCAATTAAAGATCCATTATCTTAAGCATTCCATATGTGCCAAGACCTGCTGTACTTCCTTACCAATCATTACTTTGCAATCCCCATATTGACTGTGGTGACCTTTACCTTTACATGCAATTACCTCCCACCTGCCACAAACATAAAAACATGAGCAGCCTATCACCCCTGTTCGTTCCACCTGACTCGCCAATGTGTGAAAGCATTATTTCACCAAGTGGGGCATCAATCTGGCCAAAAATTGAAGTTAATAGGTATCATGGAGAAAACGGAAAAAATATGGTTACTGCCTTAGAAATAAAAAAGAATCTTGACAGACATAGATAAGGTGAATGGTTAGTCTTTCTTAAAGTAGGGGAGTCCAAATTAAGGTTAAGGTGAGAGGGAAAAGAATTATAAGGGTTAAAATATATAAAAAAGGGGACTACAGAGGCATCTTTCTGCACACAGGATGGTAGGAATGTGGAATGAGCTCAGGGAGAATGGTAGAGGCAATACAATTAGTGTTTAAAAGGTGTATAGGAAAGAACTGCAGATACTGGTTTAAATCGAAGGTAGACACAAAATGCTGGAGTAATTCAGTGGGACAGGCAGCATCTGTGGAGAGAAGGAATGGGTGATGTTTCAGATTGAGACCCTTCTTCAGACTGATGTCAGGGGAGTGGGAGGGACAGAGATAGAATGTAGTGGGAGACAGTAAGACTGGTGGGAGAACTGGGAAGGGGGAGGATGGAGAGAGAGGGAAAGCAAGGGCTACTTGAAGTTGGAGAAGTCAATGTTCGTACCGCTGGGATGTATGCTACCCAAGAAAAATATGAGGTGCTGTTCTTCCAATTTGTGCTGGGTCTCACTCTGACAATGGAGGAGGCCCAGGATAGAAAGGTCAATGTGGAATTGGGAGGGGGAGTTAAAGTGCTGAGCTACCGGGAGATCAGGTAGAATAAGACAGAATGAGTGGAGGTCTTCAGCGAAACGATCGCCGAGCCTGCGCTTGGTCTCGCCGATATACAGGAATTGACACTTAAGCTACCGGGAGATCAGGTAGGTCCTTCCACAAATCCCTTTGCACCCAAACCACCCCCTCCCCAGGTACTTTCCCCTGCAACCGCAGGAGATGCAACACCTGTTGCTTTACTTCCCTCCTCGACTCCATCCAAGGACCACAACAGTCTTTTCAGGTGAGGCAGAGGTTCACTTGCACCTCCTCCAACCTCATCTACTGCATCCACTGTTTCAGCTGTCAACTCCTGTATATCGGCGAGACCAACCGCAGGCTTGGCGATCGTTTCGCTGAACACCTCTGCTCAGTCCGCCTTAACCTACCTGATCTCCCGGTAGCTCAGCACTTTAACTCTCCCTCCCATTCCCACACTGACTTTTCTGTCCTGGGCTTCCTCCATTGTCAGACCAAGGCCCAGCACAAATTGGAGGAACAGCGCCTCATATCTCGCTTGGGTAGCTTACACCCCAGCGGTATGAACATTGACTTCTCCAACTTCAAATAGCCCTTGCTTTCCCTCTCTCTCCATCCCCTCCCCTTCCCAGTTCTCTCACCAGTCTTACTGTCTCCGACTGCAATCTATCTCTGTCCCGCCCACTCCCCTGACATCAGTCTGAAGGGTTTCAACCTGAAACATCACCCATTCCTTCTCTCCAGAGATGCTGCCTGTCCCACTGAGTTACTCCAGTATTTTGTGTCTACCTTCGTGTTTAAAAGATGTTTAGATAAGTACAAGGCTAGAAAA
The DNA here is from genome assembly GCF_053455715.1 of Rhinoraja longicauda. Classification (NCBI taxonomy): domain Eukaryota; kingdom Metazoa; phylum Chordata; class Chondrichthyes; order Rajiformes; family Arhynchobatidae; genus Rhinoraja; species Rhinoraja longicauda. The sequence continues at coordinate 66,715,338 of NC_135957.1, read as the reverse complement.
TTTAAGAGATAGAAACATAGAAAATAGGTGCAGAAGGAGGCCATTCAGCCCTTCGAGCCAGCATCGCCATTCATTGTGATCATGGCTGATCATCCACAATCAGTAACCTGTGCATAACTTCTCCCCATATCCCTTTATTCCACAAGCCCCCAGAGCTCTATCTAACTCTCTTAAATTCATCCAGTGATTTGGCCTCCACTGCCTTCTGTGGCAGAGAATTCTACAAATTCACAACTCTCTGGGTGAAAATGTTCCTTCTCACAAATGTTGCTTAACCAGTTGAGATCCTCCCCGACAGTTTGTTTTTTTATCCTCTCTATGATTAAAAATTTTCATTTTATTCTTGAATAAGCTTGCTCTTCCTGTAATTCCAAAATTGTTTATTTAAAGCAAATTAGGTTACATAAAGTGCTCTAAACTTAAAATAATACACTTCCTCTACACTGCACCCCCACATAACAGCTTTTCTCCTACATGATACACACACACCTATCCCCAATCACACACAATATTTTTCTTGATAAAATTGGGATGACATGCTTTACTCCAAAAGTTACAGACAACAATAGCATACATTCCACTCCTTTGATTCAAATCCATGTGTTTGTTAAGTAGGAGGTAGAAGATGGAAATGAGGCAAATAAAAGCATTAGACATTTTAGATACAAACACAGGACTTACATTTTCAGTTTCAAAGCTGGTATATCACACTCTTCCAAATTCAGATTTACTCACTTGACTAAGCAATATTGATTGTACCAACAGAAAGCAAGATGGGCTAATGCATTATAGTTATAGGATCAACACCACAAATTAATCAATTACAAATCCTGAGAGTTGGGAAGTTATTAGTATTAATATCACATTCTTCGGAGCACAAACTTGCAAGTCTAGTGCAATGGCCAGCCCATTCAATCAATGTCATTGTCAAATTTCCACCATGGAAAAGTGCTACATGGTCACAAAATCAAATGCAATCTCTACATTCAAGCCCGTATTAATCATCTATCAAGATGGCTCTACTTCAGAATTTCATTTATGCATGTAAAATTTAACCAACACTAACGTGGAGTTTTGGTAGTACATTAATTTTCAATGGCAAATTATAGAACATAAATTCCAATTTCAGAATTGCTCCATGCACAAACAATACTGACATATCTCTGTTCTCAGTGGCATTAAATTACCTCATTGCCATGGACCATCAAATGATGCGTGGTAACCAAAGCCTTAAACACTACTACCCAGCTACTGCTCGTCGCTCGCTCGAAAAGAGTATCAGCCATCTGAGGTATGTTAACATTGGTCTCATTCGTAGCTTGTATAAGATCTGAAAAGCAAAAACATCAAATTCAATTCAGACAATTTAGGCCATAGGAAATATGGTCTTCAGTTAGAATTTGCAGCTTAAAAGTAGCAAGTAATTTAGTGTGAGAAAAAATACAGGAGCGCAACGGAAGAATTTGAATTAAAGAGAATAAGCGATGAAGACCCCTAATTTCTATAGATATATCAAATAGTTTTCACCCTCTCCCATACCCATCCCAAACCGCAGTTAACATATATGGAGGCTGTGGGAAAACAGTAAGTTGGATTTGTGGGTGAGGATTGTTGTGGTCTGCAGCTGTGGACATTGACAAATACATAGAAGCAAGCCTAGGATACATCTCATCAGGCCCAGGGAATTTATCCACCTTTAAGCCTGCCAATATATCTAACAAAAAATGACAATGTTGGAATAACTCAGCAGATCAATCAGCATTTCTTGGGCAGCATGGATAGTGAAAGGTCAGTATGGGAATGGCAAGAGGAGATAAAATGATTAGCAACTGGGAGATCCAGTGGACAGTGACAGACTGAACGCAAATGTTTGGCAAAACTGTCGCGTCTACACTTGGTATCGCCAATGTACTTCAAGGAAGTGCACATGAACCTCTGTCTTACCTGGAAGGACTGCTGTGGAGTCCCCGAATGGCATCTGGCAACCAGTTTGAATGGTAAATTAGTTTAGAATCAACTGTCCCATCAAATTAACCGATGTTCTACATAGTAAGTGCAGATTATAAGTATTCATTTAAGTCCCCATCTCTATCCTCCCACATGGCCACTTTAATTCCAATGTGTCCTACTCTTTCCTTCTCCAAAACCACAGGTTATGAGCACCAGCTGTAAAATACTCTCTCACCAATTCTCCCACTATTCCTGGCTACATTCACAAAGGCCCAGTGCAAACCTCATTTTTTAGGACCGTCCATGCACACACTCTAAAAGCTTTCCTGGATTCCCTTTAAAATTCAACCCTTTTTCTTTTAGAGGTGACACCACTTTAATATTGGGGAAGTTGAAATTGTTGCTACTATCATCTATGACTTTTACACTTCTGTGATTTGATCCTCTATCGGCAGTTGATTACAAGGAAGCTAGTCGTACACCCACAGCAAAATGATTTCCTCTATTTCCAAGTTCCACCCATATGGCCTATTTGAAGAACATTTAAAAATATCGCTTTTTACCTCAGTAATTAACTTGATTAATATTAAAGTGCCATCTCCGTTTACATTCTACCACCCCGCTTCCCACCACCTATGATCAATGATGCTTGAAGAATCTCTACCCAGTAATTGCAATTTGCTGGTACTACCCATCTTTCAACCATGTCTCAATGATAACAGCAGTTGTTCCTCTACACTAATCAATGCCCTTGGTACACCAATTTAATTTGTCAGGCACCTTGCATTAAAATAGATGAAATCCACTCGTATTCCTCCGTAGCAAGTCTAAGTATGCTGCCTATTGAACTGGTTTGGTTTTGCTGTTCCTTCTGCTCACTACACTCTTATTGTGCCCCATTCCTCAGCCAAATTAGCTTTAATCCTCCCACACGTTGGGATAATGCCAAGGTCAATGGCAAATAAATAACTCCAATGACTTGAAAATAAATTTCTGGACAAATAACGATGAATGCTTCCAGTATTTTGTCAAAAAGCAATTTTCAAGGAGTACAATGGTATCCAGTTGTGCAAGATGCCAAAGAATTCCAAAGTATAAAGAGTAACTTGACTTTAGTGCAAACTCGATGAGATGCATGTTCTTCCTCTCCAATCAAATGCTGATGCAGTTTTGTTGACATATGAAATATTTGTAAGGGATCTACAATTCAGATTTCCTTTAAGGGTTAGCTAGTTTGGTAAATTATTGTGGCTAAAAGTGTGCCATTAAAAACTATTAATTTGTTTGAGGGGCTCAAGATTTGCTAGGTATTTTCGTAAGTTCATAAGTCAGTGGAGCAGAATTAGTCCATTCGGTCCATCGTCTACTTCGCCTTTCAATCATGGCTGATCTATTTTTCCTGCTCAACACCATTCTCCTGACTTCTCACCATTACCCCTGACATCATTACAAATCAAGAATCTGTCAATATGCACCTTACAAATATTCATTGACAGCCTCCACAGCCATCTGTGGCAATAAGTTCCAAAGATTCACTAAATAAATTCCTCATCTCCTTTCAAAAGGTACGGCCTTTTAATCCAAGGCTATGGCCTCTGGTCCTAGACTCCCACTAGTGGAAACATCCTCTCCACATTCACTCTATCCAGGCCTTTCACTTTTTGGTAAATTTCAATGAGGTCCCCCCTCATCCTCCTAAACTCCAGTGAGTACAGGCCCTGTGCCGTCATATGCTCATCTGTTAAACCAATTGTTTCTGGGATAATTTTTGTTAAGCTCCTCTGGACCCCCTAGAATACCACTACATCCTTCCTCAGATATGGGGCGCAAAACTGCTCACACATACTACAAATGCCGTCTGATAAAGCCTCAGCATTTTCCTTGATCTCCATCCCCTGGTTTCACACCTTACACTTCCTTATCTATGTATCTCCCTCTCCCCTGACATCAGTCTGAAGAAGGGTGTCGACCCGAAACATCACCCATTCCTTTTCTCCAGAGATGCTGCCTGTCCCGCTGAGTTACATCACAGGTAGATATGGTGATAAAGGCAGCTTTCAGTACATCTGCCTTCATCAGTCAGGGTGTGGAATTTGGGATGTTATGTTATAGTTATACTAGATGTTGTTGAGGTCACATTTTGAGTATTGTGTTCTGTTTTAGTCACCCTATAATAGGAAAGAGCCTGAGCTTATAGAGAGCGGTTGGGTAGGGGAGGACTTAATTCCTCAGAGTGCAGGAGGCAGAGTGATCTTATAGAGGTGTATAAGACCATAAGCAGGAGAGAGGATGAACACTTAGCATCTTTTACCCAGTTGGGGAGTCAGGAACCAGAGGACATTGGTTTAAGGCGAGGGTAGTTGAGGCAGGTACTATAACAACATTTAAAAGAGAGTTGGACAGGTACATGGATAAGAAAGGTTATGGGCCAAATGCAGGCAAGTGAGACTAGTGTAGATGGGGCATCTTAGTCACCAAAGACAAATTGGGCTGAAGGGCCTGCTTCCGTGCTGCATGACTCTATAAGTGGTTTGTCTAAAGGGTTCCTGGAAAAGACAGCAGCAATTAAAGAAATCAGAGGCACTGATTTCCTGCTTTATTTACCCAATATGTCTGCAAAGCAGCTGACTGTTTTTATAATAAAATCTGTTTTATACACTGTTCCATATTAGAGAGCAAGAGGTGGACAAAACGGCTATGTCTGAGCACAATGAAAAGATTATTATGTGATATTTGCTACCACCTCTGCATTTAAATGTAAAGGATCTACAATTCTATAGATCAAGCATGCTATAAATTAAGAATACTTCAAGCATAAGGCACAACAGAAATGCCATACCCTTGAATTTGCAACACTGAACTTCATGCGTGTCAGGGGTGAGCAGCAGATTGACAACAAATGGATCTCATCAAGTTGGTTGAACTAAACCTTACAAATTTGTGGTCAACACCACCGCAGTGGGCTAGATATCAAATAATGACGAGACAAAGTATGGGATGGAGATTGAGAGTCAAGACAACAACCTTTCTCTCCATGTCAGCATGACAAAGCAAATCGTGATCGACTTCAGGAAGCAAACCAAGTATATACATAACCCAGTATACATTGACAGGGAAGTAGAGATGATAAAAAGCTTCAAGTTCCTAGGAGTAATTATCACCAGCAATGTGTCCTGGACTAGCTATATCGAAACAATAGCCAAGAAAGCACATGAATGCCTCTTCTTCGTTAGAAGGCTTAGGAAGTTTGGCATGTCCCCAACAACTCTCACCAACTTCTACAGATGCGTCGCAGAAAGCATTTTATTGGGATGCATTACAGCGTGGTTTGGGAACAGCTCCATCCAAGACCACTAGAAATTGCAGAGAATTGTGACCAAAGCCCAGACCATCATGCAAACCAACCTCCCTTCTGTTGACTCCATCTGCACTTCATGCTGCCTTAGCAAGGCCACCAGCATAATTAAGGACGAGTCGCAAAGGTGGACACTTCCTGTTCTCCCCCACTTTTCACCAGGCATGAAGAACAGAAACATGAAAATGCATACATCCAGATTCAGGGACAGTTTCTTCCCAGCTGCTATCAGGCAACAGCACTATCCTAATCACCAACTAGAGTGGTCCGGATCATCTTTAATTGGACTTTACCTTGCACTAAACGCTATTCCTTTATCCTGTGTCTGTACACTGTGGATGGCTTGATTGTAATCATATATAGTCTTTCCGCTGACTGATAGCACACAAAAAAGATTTTCACTGTACTATTGTACATGTGACAATAAACTAAAACATCAGAGTTATGAATGGTGCTGGGGATTGAAACAATTATTGAAGACTTTTATGGGCATCTCCATCCTGAATAATGGTAGGAAAAGACAAATCATTTGCATCACATCCAAATGCAGCAAGGATATTTCTTGGAAGTGTACTTCGTAACTATCTGCAGTAAGGATATAAATACACTAACGAACTAGAATTATAATGATAACAAAATTCTATACATCTTTTCTGAAATACTAAAACGGGGTAAGGTTATATTTGCCAGAAGGTTGGAGGTAGTCAGATTTTGATTTACAGTTATTAATGGGTGAGAATGTGCAGGGAGAAGTCTATGAATCTGGAGTGCTTTTATTAGTATTTTTAAGAAGAAATATTTTGGCTGTAGGTGAAACAGACTGACATTGAGGACGAAAATAATGAAAGCATTTATGGGAAGGTTAGGCAACTATATAGAGAAATATTTTTTAAGAGGAAAAGGAAATGCCATTCAAATAAGGCAAGCTGAAAGAGGCTGGTGCTGTTCATAAACTTTCATATCATATCATATCATATATCTACAGCCGGAAACAGGCCTTTTCGGCCCTCCAAGTCCGTGCCGCCCAGTGATCCCCGTACATTAACACTATCCTACACCCACTAGGGACAATTTTTACATTTACCCAGCCAATTAACCTACATAGTCCATTCTCGGCTGTAAACTCCCAGATACATTTGAATAGTGTGCATAAAATAAGCCATCTAACATCAAAATATCATTTTAAATCGATGAAACTGCACAGTTGATAAAGTAAGTAGATGTAATGATGGTAAAATAGAATCCCATTCACTCAAGATTGAATCAATTTCACAGATCAGTGCTAAATCAATCATTTGTGAAGACATTAATAGTGATCTTTCAAGAATCACTAGAGTCAGGAATGGTTCCCGAGGACTGGAAAATCACAAAGCTAACTCCACTGTTGGAGGGGAGGCAAGGGAAAGGAAATTATAGGCCAGCAAGTCTGACCTCAGTAGTTTGTAAGATTTTGGAGTTCATTATTAAGGATGACTTAGAAGCACATGATAAAATAGGCTGAAGTCAGCATAGTTTTGTTAAGGGAAGATCTTGCCTAACAAATATGTTTGAATTCTTTAAGGAAGTAACAAGCAGCATTGATAGAGGGTAAGTGGACGTGGTTTACTTAGATTTTGAAAAAGGTGCCGCATCAGAGGATGCTAAACACTATAGGAGCCCATGGATAGAGGATAGGCTGACTGGCAGAAGGCAAAGAGTGGGAATAAAAGGAGTCTTTTCTGGTTGGCTGCCAGTGACAAGTGGTGTTCGTAAGGGTCAGTGATCTGATATTTTTCATGTTATATGTTAATGATCTGGATGATGGAATTGATGGCTTTGTGGCCAGGTTTGCGGATGATTTGAAAATAGGTGGAGGGCCAGGTAATGTTGTGGAAGCAGGAAGTCTGCAGAAGATCTTGGACAGGTTGGGAGAGTGGGCAAATGGAATACAAAGAAGCAAAGTGTGCGATCGTGCACTTTGGTAGAAGGAATAAGAGTGTAGACTATTTTCTAAATGGGGACAGGATTCAGAAATCATAGGTGCAAATGGACTTAAGGTGTGCTCATGCAGAATTTCCAAAAGGTTAATTTGCAGGTTGAGTCAGTAGTATGGAAAGCAAGTGTAATGTTAGCATTCATTTTCCAGAGGACTAGATTATAAAAGTGAGGATGCAATGCTGAGACTTTTTATGGCACTGGTCAGACCACATTCAGAATATTGCGAGCTGTTTTGGGCCCCGTATCTGAGGAACGATGTGCTGGCGTTGAAGAGGTTCTAGAGGTGGTTTACGTGAATGATCCTTGGGATGATAGGCTTAATGTATGAGGAGCGTTTGTTAGCTCTGGGCCTGTACTAGCTGGAGTTTAGAAGGATGAGGGCGGAAGGTTCTCATTGAAACTGACCAAATAATGAATGATAGGAGAGTAGATGCAGACAGGATGTTTCCAGTAGTGGGAAAGTCTAAGACCAGAGGGCACAGCCTCAAAATAAAAGGACATACCTTTAGAATGGGAATGAGGAAGAATTTCTGGAGCCAGAGGGTGTTGAATCTGTGGAATTTATTACCACAGATGGCTGTGGAGGCCGTCATTGTGAGTTTTAAATGGAATTGACAGGTACTTGATTAGTAAGGGCATCAGTGGTTATGGGGAGAAGGCAGGAGAATGGGGTTAAAAGGAGGGAAAAAAAGAATCAGCTATGATCAAATAGCAGCAGTCTTGGTGGACCGAATGGGCAAATTCTGCTCCTATGTCATCTGATATGATTTGTGTTTACTAATTCATCAAGTGCCCAATAAAGATTATCTTTACAGGTTATTTTCTATGAAGACAACTAGTTCTGCCCAAATTACAAAAGGTTAAATATCATGAACAACAAGGCCAAAAATTGACTTGCCCACAGCACTGGCTTTGCTCTTGGATGAGTAATTACCACTTAACAAATAAGTACTTAGTCTAAAGATTAAGACAATAATTTGGAAACATCAGGGATCGACAGAAGTGATGAAAATTTCTTAATATACAAACCCAAAAGGTTCAGATCCTCACAGAAGCCTGCTGTCCTCATTCATACGACCCAAATGTAACTATAGTCACATCAATATCAACGTCATTGAACAGCTCTTCCAAGATCATTGCTGTCTCAAGTGCTGACTCAAGCCCAGTGCTGACTCAAGCCAAGGCAAACAAAGTAATGATGCCATGCCTGCATACAGGGAATCCAACTCTGCTGATAGTGACATTTTTCTGCAAAATGCCCATAGCAAATTTGCAGATGCTGGGTGGTAGTGTGAACTGCGAGGAAGATGCTATGAGGTTGCAGGGTGACGTGGACAGGTTGTGTGAGTGGGCGGATGCATGGCAGATGCAGTTTAATGTGGATAAGTGTGAGGTTATCCACTTTGGTGGTAAGAATAGGAAGGCAGATTATTATCTGAATGGTGTCAAGTTAGGAAAAGGGGACATACAACGAGATCTGGGTGTCCCAGTGCATCAGTCACTGAAAGGAAGCATGCAGGTACAGCAGGCAGTGAAGAAAGCCAATGGAATGTTGGCCTTCATAACAAGAGGAGTTGAGTATAGGAGCAAAGAGGTCCTTCTGTAGTTGGACAGGGCCCTAGTGAGACTGCACCTGGAGTACTGTGTGCAGTTTTGGTCTCCAAATTTGAGGAAGGATATTCTTGCTATTGAGGGCGTGCAGCGTAGGTTTACTAGGTTAATTCCCGGAATGGAGGGACTGTCGTATGTTGAAAGACTGGAGCGACTAGGCTTGTATACACTGGAATTTAGAAGGATGAGAGGGGATCTTATCGAAACATAAAATTATTAAGGGGTTGGACACGTTAGAGGCAGGAAACATGTTTTCAATGTTGGGGGAGTCCAGGGGCCACAGTTTAAGTATAAGGGGTAGGCCATTTAGAACGGAGATGAGGAAAAACGTTTTCAGTCAGAGAGTTGTAAATCTGTGGAATTCTCTGCCTCAGAAGGCAGTGGATGCCAATTCTCTGAATGCATTCAAGAGAGAGCTAGATAGAGCTCTTAAGGATAGCGGAGTCAGGGGGTATGGGGAGAAGGCAGGAACGGGGTACTGATTGAGAATGATCAGCCATGATCACATTGAATGGCGGTGCTGGCTCGAAGGGCCGAATGGCCTACTCCTGCGCCTACTGTCTATATCCTCACGGATATTCCTAATGTTAGAATTTCTAAAGGTATCTTTTCAAAAGCTGGCTGCTAAGAATTGTGGTAGACTAACTTCATCTATTTATAGTAAGAATTGAATATGACTTAAGGCAATGCACCAAACCGTTTTTTAAGAACTTCATAATCAGGCGAAACTGTCGACTACAAAAGGTTCTTTGATTCAAAGATTTAATTGGAGCATTAACTTTTCTCTTTAATATCCATTGAAACAAAAGGAAAAAAAGTGAAACGTGATGCCACTTTTCAGTTCCATACTCAGTGACCAGCATTGGTTCCTTTAAATTTCAGTTAATTAAACAACTTGGTATTACAGAAGTTTTGTGATATTTTGAAATTGTTACTCATTTGTTAAGCTGAGTAACAACTACAGTTGAAGTGAATGTAGTCTAAAACATGACAAGGATTAGTACAGTACAGGGGCTTCAGATTTACACCATGTGTCAATGCTTGACTTATAGTTGTTAACTCAGTAAATGGAATAACAAGTGATGCACATGGGAACAGAATGTTACAAAGGTGCACTTTGTAGAATTCATTTGGAAATCTGAAGTCATCTTACATTGATTAAAAAACTTAATATTCTCCAGAATTTTGCTGTAAAGGAAATGTGCACAAGTTCCAGGTAGCTATGTATAATCATTAACAGCTGGTGCATAATGTATCAGAATCAGTGTACAGGAGATAATTTAAACCATTTTGCTCACCTTGGTCCTGACCAACTACCTAATAGTTCCACACACCCACCTTCAAAATTCCTGTAGGATGTGGGAAGTCAGGGACACCACTGGTGCTTCTGACAACTACAACTGGAAGTTGTGTCCAGGTGCAACTCCTGAATGAACGTGTTGGGGAACTGAGGCAGCCACTGGATGACCTCAGGGCCAGCAGGAAAAGGAGAGTTTCCTGGACAGGACCTACAGTGAGGTTGTCAAACCAAGGATACCGGAAGAGCGAAGGTGGGTGACTATGAGAAAGAGGAGTAAACGTGGAGTGCAGGAGTCCCCGGTGGCTGTACCTAATGAAAACAGGTACACCCTCTTGGGAGCTGTCGAGGCAGACGACGCTTCCAGTCTGAGTGGCAAACAGTTCGGTGGCTCCAATCCTAGCGATGAGACTCGACCGGCGAGACCAACGTTGGGCAGAGCCATAGTGGTGGGTGACTCCATTGTCCGAGGTGCGGACAGGAGATTCTGTGGTGGGATTAACGGGTCTCTTTCAGGGATTAACGGGTCCCTTTCAGAATGGTAGGCAGTGACTAATGGGGTGCCGCAGGGCTCGGTGCTGGGGCCGCAGCTATTTACAATATGCATTAATGATTTAAATGAAGGAATTAAAAGTAACATTACCAAATTTGCAGATGACACAAAGCTGGGAGACAGTGTGTCATATGATGAATGAATGGAGTGACTGGAATTTAGAAGGATGAGGAGTTCTTACAGAAACTTATACAATTATTACGGGATTGGATATACTAGATGCAGGAAATATGTTCCCGGTGTTGGGGGAGTCCAGAACCAGGGGCCACAGTTTAAGAATAAGGGGTAGGCCATTTAGAACTGAGATGAGGAAAAACTTTTTCACACAGAGTTGTGAATTTGTGGAATTCTCTGCCTCAGAAGGCAGTCGAGGCCGATTCACTGGATGCATTCAAAAGAGAGTTAGATAGAGCTCTTAGGCCTAGCGGAATCAAGGGGTATGGGGAGAAGGCAGGAACGGGGTACTGATTGTGGATGACCAGCCATGATCACATTGAAAGGCGGTGCTGGCTCAAAGGGCCGAATGGCTTACTCCTGCCCCTATTGGCTCTGTATCTATGTATCTATAACTTGCAATAAACTATACGTCCAAATATATTGAAACTATGGTTGAATTGATTTTGGCAATACTTTCAGCCAACTATCGCAATTTTATATTTTAATAAAGGCAACTCCTCTGTCAATGTAACAGGCAAAAAATCAGGTACTTTTATATTTTATAACCAAGTTGTAAGAATATTTATACATCTTGTTAATCATCCCTTGTACATTAAAGGATGATCAATGGTCAGCGTAGACTCTGTTTCCAAGCTGCATCTTTCAAACTCATTTGTTCCCAATGCCTGCATCATTTACAAGTAGTTTATATACCTGCACAAAATCCACCTCTCCAAAAAAAAACATATTTGCCAATCCCTTAGGATAGAAAATGACTTGCTTCCACTCCACATTGTGGGTTGAGGTGGTTGATGAAGCAAATATAGGATTGTTGGCACTCCTCCAATCATTTACACACAGATGTCTGTGTGTTCCTCATACATTAACTTACGGTTCTCCATTTCTTTTCCACTTAGATATTCATGGGGCAGGTATTTCCAGAAGTTCACCCCCACTCCCCGACACTCAAAATGAGAAGGTTTGTGCACATCCATGAAATCTTTCCTTTTGTCTGGCTGGTAAAGAACTTTTAGGGGTTTGCTGCCTGGGATGTTGGTCTGGAAGACAATGATGTGCTTATACTTAATCTTCCAGTGAATTAGCTGGATTGCGGCAAAGACTGCAGGGCTTTTAGGTGTCTCTGGAGGTAGTCCCAATCCAAAACAAATCTGAAAGGGCGGCACAGTGGGGGAATTGCTGCCTTATAGTGCCAGAGACCTGGGTTCGAACCTGACCACAGGTGCTGTCGAAACGGAGTTTGTACTTTCTCCATGTGACCGGGTAGTGGTCTGGTTTCCTCCCTCACTCCAAAGACGTATAGGTTAATTGGCTTCAGTAAAAAATTGTCAATTGTCCCTTGTGTGGGATAGTGCTAGGGTGATCACCAGTTGCCGCAGACTCGGTAAGCCGAAGGGCCTGTTTCTGCGTTGTATCTCTAAAAGAAAGGCAGGCATCATTGGTGTGTATAGACCTAAAGTTTTGTACCCCGTTTAATGTTGAGCTTGTCAAATATCCTTTTCCTCAAGCAATTCGAAGACTGTAACGTGGACAAATTATGTACTGGGTCACTACATTCAAATCCATCATTCCAGATGAATAATTCTGCGTACATGGATAGGTCAGGTTTGGAGGGATATGGATCAAACGCGGGCAGGTGGGACTAGTGTAGTTGGGACAAGTTGGTCGGTGTGGGCCAGCTGAGCCAAAGGGCCTGTTTCCACACTGTATCACTCTATATAATCGAATCTTCCAGAAGATTAGTGACATGAAGTCATAACAGCGACATCTCACTTAAATAAATCCTCCCCCCTCAACTCCATCCAAGGACCCAAACAGTCTTTCCAGGTGAGACAGAGGTTCACCTGCACCTCCTCCAACCTCATCTGTTGCATCCGCTGCTCTAGATGTCAATTTCTTTACATCAGCGAAACCAAACGCAGGCTCGGCGATCGCTTTGCTCAACACCTTCGCTCAATAGACAATAGACAATAGACAATAGGTGCAGGAGTAGGCCATTCAGCCCTTCGAGCCAGCACCGCCATTCAATGCGATCATGGCTGATCACTCTCAATCAGTACCCCGTTCCTGCCTTCTCCCCATACCCCCTCACTCCGCTATCCTTAAGAGCTCTATCCAGCTCTCTCTTGAAAGCATCCAACGAACTGGCCTCCACTGCCTTCTGAGGCAGAGAATTCCACCCCTTCACCACTCTCTGACTGAAAAAGTTCTTCCTCATCGCCGTTCTAAATGGCCTCCCCTTATTCTTAAACTGTGGCCCCTTGTTCTGGACTCCCCCAACATTGGGAACATGTTTCCTGCCTCTAATGTGTCCAATCCCCTAATTATCTTATATGTTTCAATAAGATCCCTCCTCATCCTTCTAAATTCCAGTGTATACAAGCCTAATTGCTCCAGCCTTTCAACATACGACAGTCCCGCCATTCCGGGAATTAACCTAGTGAACCTACGCTGTACGCCCTCAGGTGCAGGAGTAGGCCATTCGGCCCTTCGAGCCCGCACCGCCATTCAATATGATCATGGCTGATCATCCAACTCAGTATCCCGTACCTGCCTTCTCTCCATACCCCCTGATCCCTTTAGCCACAAGGGCCACATCTAACTCCCTCTTAAATATAGCTAATGAACTGGCCTCAACTACCTTCTGTGGCAGAGAATTCCACAGATTCACCGATTCCTGGTTGGCATTTCAATCTCAAGACTGTCCTGCGGGATTTACACAAGTTCCCACAATCAACAATGCAATACAATTAAAAGGAAAATAGAATTGCTATCTGAATCCTCTCTTCTTATAAGTCAATGACAAATCCCAAGATTTAACTATCGGACAGACGAAAGACTGCAAATAAAAAAAACTAATATACAACTTAAGCAGAACCGAGCTCCCTTGAATGATTTATACCACTATCAGAATTCTCAAGAATCACTTTTATAACATTCTTCAGAACTTGCCTGATTTATTAATCAAGATGTTTTCTTATCATGAGATCTATAATAAAAGTCATTGTCTGTTGTCTCAAGCAGATGGTCCCCATGCTTCCTTATCTCTCGTCAGATTTCACCTGGAATACTTTGAGATATGACTTGAACACAGTAGATTTGGAACCTCGGAATAGAAATAGCCCTGGAAGATGTTGTAGAGCAGGGGGATCGAGGAGTACAGGTACATAGTTTCCTGAAAGTGGCAACACAGGTAGATGGGATGGCCCATGAGGCTTTCTGTACATTGGCCTTGATCTGTCAGGATATTAAGTATAGAATGTTGTACAACACGTTGGCTAGGCTGCATTGGCAGTAATGTGTTCAATTTTGGTCACCTTGCTATAGCAAGGATGTCAATAAGCTGGAAAGAGTGCAGTGAGGATTTATGAGGAAGTTACCAGGACTAGAAGGCTTAAACCATTGGGAGGGGTTGGGCAGGTTAGGACTTTATTCCTTGGAATCTGAGGCTGAGGGTTCTTACAGAGGTGTACAAAATCATGAGGGGAATAGATAGGATAGGATGAACGCACAGTCTTTTACCCATAATAGGGCAATCAAGAACCAGATGGCATAGGTTTAAGGAGAGGGGAAAGATTTAATAGGATTCTGAGGGGCAACATTTTCTATACAGATTGTGGTGGGATTGTGGAGCTGCCAGAGAAAGTAGTTGAAGCAGGTATTAAAACATTTAAAAGACATTTGAATAGGTAAATGTGGTTTCTGATCAAAGAATTCAAGGACCGAAAGATACTTTCTAGGATGCACATTTTTAAAACCAGTTCCTATTGAAGCATAAGATCATAAGTGATAGGAGCAGAATTAGGCTATTCGCCCCATGAAGTCTACTCCACCATTCAATCATGGCTGATCTGTCTCTTCCCTCTTAACCCCATTCTCCTACCTTCTCCCCATAACCCCTGACACCCATACAAATCAATAATCTATCTCTGCCTTAAAAATATCCATTGACGGCCTTGACAGCCTTCTGTGGCAAAGAATTTCACAGATCCACCACACTTTGACGAGTTAAATTCCTCCTCATCTCCTTCCTAAAGGAACGGCCTTTAATTCTGAGGCTATGACCTCTGGTCCTAGACTCTCCCACTAGTGGCGACATCCTCTCCACATCCACTCTATCCAAGCCTTTCACTATTCGGTACGTTTCAATGAGGTCCCTCCTGATTTTTCTAAACTCCAGCAGGTACAGGCCCAGTGCCGTCAAAATCTCATTGAAACGTACCAAAACAGGCCCTTCCACGCACCGCGTCTGCACCAACCAGCGATCCCCGCACACTAATGCTATCCTACACACTAGGGTCAATTTACTATTTTACCAAAGCCAATTAACCTACAAACCTCTATGTCTTGGGAGGTAATTACCTATTATGCCATTATCTACATATTTCAAGTACAGATATAATCCACAAAAAGAATGGCTGGAATATCTTGACTCTGGTTGAAAATTAATAAAAGTACACAAATTTGGCCATAATTGTTTTCTTACGTTTTATTTTAAATACACTGTCAGGTTAACTACAGCCAGATGCTTCCCACTTAGGCTTACAGTCTGTTATTAAGCTGATCAAATTGTCTTCAATTTGAAAACTAAAAAAATACATCGAAAATATTGAATTCATCTTCCACTATAGGTATGAAGTGAATTTGTTTTAACATTTAAATCTGTTAATCTATACAACATATTCATTCAGAAAAGGGTCAAAATGGAAATATGGAGAGTCGTTGGACGAAACAGTCACCAAATGGAGCTGGTTCTGTGATGCAATGGAAAGAGTTGCCCTTGATAAAAGTCAAAGGTTGCCAGCTCCAGCCTATCAAAACTATGTTTAATATGTCTTGGTTACTATTCCAGTGTTGCCAATGTTATATTATGTCAGGATTATGCAAAGTATACCGCTTTTATTAATCTCAAACAAAATGTTCTCATCCGACTTGCAATACTAGATAAATGTGTGATGTTAAAAGAGATGCATTTCAAAAAGGTTATTAGCCTTCTGGACCCAAGTATACTTCCGTGTTTGAGGACATTGAGGACAAAAACATTTTTAAACTCATTATCTAGCCAGGATCCTGTCCACAACGAAATCAAGCTGTATATTCCACAAGGTGGTAATCGAGTCATACAGTGTGGAAACTGGCCCTTCGGCCCAACTTGCCCATGGCAACCAACATGCCACATCTACACTAGTCTCATCTGCCTGCATTTGGACCATCCTAACCATGCACCTTCTAAACCTATCCTAACCATGCACCTGTCCAAATTTTTGTTTTAAACATTGTGATAGTAATCCAGAGGTATACAAAGTTTAATAGCAAGCATAGATTATGACCTGGAATTTGCAATTGAAGATGAAAAGACTGCATGCGCACTGACAGGAGAAGACTGCCAAAGATGTTGCAATCTATGTAACATAAACTTCCCAGATTGCAGCTTCTGCCAAGCATCAATTGAACGGATTGCCTGGTGTTCAGCAACAGTAATTTCAGACTACTTATGTAGCTCATCAATAACATTAAATATACTTCAAAAATTCAATTTTGATGTAATACAATAACCCATGGAATAAAAGTGAAACAAATTAAAATATTTTATAAAGCATGTCATATCAGAACATACACATGATTAAACCTAGGAACTAATATGAGAATTAAAAAATCTCAATTTCAATATTATAAAATAAGTTACATTTTGAAGTCAGAGTTTGTTAAGCATACATTTTAGCCTAAACTTCTAAAATACTCTTACAGCTTGGAATTGTTCCGTTTGAAGTGCTTCCGTTTAGTAATTTCTGGAAATCTTAATGATAATAAATATTCTGTGTTGAGAACATTTTCAGGGGAAGTTTAACTACATTAAAAGGAAAGCAGTGGAAGTTCTTCCTTGCATAGATCTCGAGACCTGGACCAAGGACAATAATCCAGACATGGTCTCACCAGAGGCCTTTGTAATCATAGCAAGATATCTTTATTCTTAAATGCTTTTAACAAAGCCATAGTGTTTTGCCTCCCCACTTGTCTGCTGTGCCAGTATGTTAGCTTACAGTTATTCGTGAACAAGCAATCTCAAGTCCCAATAAAATAATCTATATCTGAAAAACTGCTTTCCTGAGGTCCACAAATCATTTCCCATGTCCTCATCCATTCACTTTCTTGGTTCATAGCCACTGGACAAGCAAAGTGGCATCCATATCAACTCACAATGCCTCTCAATTCTGCATCAGTTAAACAGAATATATTACATGGCAAATGAACATGAACACCTGGGGCCCCAACAGTCACAAGCTCCCAATGCCAAATGACACATTTTTTCCTACCATCTGTCAACTATTCCCCAGTCAAATGTCCAAAGGGTGTATAATGTTACAAGGGGAAGGAAGGAGAATAGGGTTGAGAGGGAAAAATAGATCAGCCATGATAAAGTGGTGGAATAGACTCGATGGGCAGAATGGCCTAATTCTGCTCCCGTCTTATGGTCTTTAGTTTTAGAGATACAGTGGAAACAGGCCCATCGGCCCACGTCAACCATTGATCTATATCTAATTCTATCCTACAGCCGAGAGACAAGTTACAGAAGCCAATTAACCTACAAACCTGCATGTCTTTGGAATATGGAAGAAAACTAGAGCACCCGGAGAAAACCGATACGGTCACAGGGAGAACGTACAAACTCAGTACAGACAGCAGCCCTAGTCAGACACCACTGTGCTGCCTGAATAGTCCATACTAATAAATGAACCACAATCTTAAATGCTTCAAATTTGTTTAAAAACTCTCGACATTAGGGGTTAAATGCAGTAAATTAGTGTAATTGAATCATGCATCGGTACAACTTGTCCATGCCCATCAAATTGCCTTCCTGAGCTTTCCAGTGGAGACAGCAAGATTTGTTACAAGCTGTTGATGGTAGAATAAAACACGTGACAAAAGTTGGTGACGGAGAGGTTATTTAACTACATTGAGTATTTGTGGAAGGGTGACCCATGAGGACGTCAACAATAATTGTTAATGTTAAATAAGGCGTTGGTTAGACCACATTTGGAGTACAGAGAGCAGATTTGGGCCCCATATCTGAGGAAGGATGTGCTGGCTCTGAAGAGGGTCCAGAGGAGGTTTACAAAAATGATTCCAGGAATGAGGTTAGCATATGTTGAGCGTTTGACAGCATTGGGCTTGTACCCGCTGAAGTTTAGAAGGTTGAGGGGGGACCTCATTGAAACTTACAGAATAATGAATGGCAGAGACAGAGTGGATGTGAAAGGATGTTTCCACTGGTGGGAGAGTCCAGGACCAGAGATCATAGCCTCAGAATTAAAACGCACTCTTTTAGAAAGGATCTGAGGAGAAACTTCTTTAGTCAGAGGGTAGTTAATCTGTGGAACTCATTGCCACAAAGGGCTGTGGAGGCCAAGTCAGGGAATATTTTTAAGGCAGAGATAGACAAAGTCTTGATTAGAACGGGTGTCAAGGGTTATGGGGAGAAGGCAGGAAAATGGGATTAGGAGGCAGAGATCAGCCATGATTGAATGGTGCAGCAGACTTGATGGGTCAAATGGCTTCATTCTACTCAGATAACATGTGAACTTGTGAAAATCAATGAAGCAATGTTGGTGTTCCAAGAGAGGAAGATACCAGATGCAAGAGCAGGAAATAATGCAAATCATGCACAGTAGCTTATTAGTTATTCCTAGAATTAAATGCCACTGTACATGTCAAGGTGCTCCAATCTCTGCATCACCAAGGGAGAAAATTTAAAACATTCGTCACAATAGTTTTCTGTAGGTTGTAGGTTTTGACCTAGCAGGTCAAACTCATTTGAATGCCATTAACCTAACAGCAAAGTTGATTCATACTGTAGAAATATTTCAGATTACATATTGGTACATGAACAAATAATGATCTGCATGTGCAAACATCAGTGCCATTACACTAAAACTAATGCCCTGGAAATGTTGACATGACCACAGAAATACAAGAAAATAGAAGCAGTAGCAGATCAACAGGCCACTCAAGACTGCTCCACCATTTAATTTCATGGCTGATGTATGCTAGCCTCAGTTCCTCTTCTGCACCAGTTACTGATGACCCTGAATTCCTCAATCTTTCAAACATTATATGTCCCCACTGAAAATACATTTGATTATTTGTTCTCCAATAATGTCCAGGGCAAAAGATTCTATCGTTTCACTCCCCTCAGAGAAAAAAAAATGTCCACATACCTCAGTTTTTAAATGAGCAGCCCTTTATTTTACTATGTCACCTTGTTTGTGATATTTATATACCTTACTCACCATTCGCCTGCGGTGTGCAGTATCAAGTTTCATTCAAATTATTGCACTATTTTTAAAGTAATTCACTTTATAAACTTTATACTGTGAATGGGCCTGCGCAGTTGGGGCCCACTGATCTAATACTTCCATGTTCATCTTGCGTCACAATGGGAACTCAACGGGTATCCGCACGTGCACAGTTGGGGAGGGTTGCCGGGCTTGGCGGCGGCGAGCCTGCACAGCATTGCCGGGAGGACAGGCGCCCGTCCCGGCATGCCCCGTGCCTGACCTTCCTCCTGCGGTGTAGTGCGGCGGCAGAGAAGGTCAAAGAAGATGGCTGCCGGCAGGATGAACATGGGGCAGCGCCTTGCGGCCGCACCCCTGCGACTAGCCGCCGTGATGACCGCCCGGGCCGGGATGAGCGGCTCCCTCTCCCCTTTCTTCTTCCCCCTTGCCCGGCCCCGGGGCTGTCACAACAGGAACGCAATGGGTCCACTGGTCGCGATGCGATCACCATTTTGAGATCGCTGGCATCACAATGGGAACCCAACGGGTCCACGGATCGTCTAGTTTCCACCAAACATCTCAACATCTACCCTGACAAAATCCCTTACGATCTTTTTAGAAAAAACTCACTTCTCATTCTTGTGATCTCCAAAGAGTACAGACCTAGTAACGATCCAGCAACCAAGTGCAATACCAAAACAGAAGACGAAACACACATGGAAAGTTGATGTTATAAGTAGCAAAATTAAAATGGAAAATGAGGGAGGAAGATGGGACTCCTTTTGGAATACTTTTTTAAAAATCGGTATGGCGGTGCAGCGGTAGAGTTGTTGCCTTACAGCGCTGGAGACCCGGGTTCGATCCAGACTAGGGGTGCTATCTGTACAGAGTTTGTATGTTCTCTCCGTGACCGCGTGGGTTTTCTCCAAGATCTTCGGTTTCTTCCCACACTCCAAAGATGTAGAGGTTTGTAGGATAATTGGCTTGGTATAAGTGTAAATTGTCCCGAATGCGTGTAGGATAGTGTTAATGCGCGGGGATCACTGGTCAGTAGAACTCGGAGAGCTGAAGAGCTTGCTTCCGCGCTGTATCTCTAAACTAGAGGTTTACGGAATCAATAATTACTCATTGTATATTAGTATTTATTTCAAGCGGGCTAGAATACAAAAACAAGGATGTAATGCTGAGGCTCTGTAAGGTTCTGGTCAGGCTACATCTGGAGTTCTATGAGGAATATCCAAGGAAGAATGCGCAGGCTCTGGAGAGGGTCCAGAGGAGGTTTACAATTAACTCTTATCCCAGGAGTTAACATATGATGAGCGTTTGACGGCACTGGGCCTATACTCGCTGGTGTGCAGGCCCAGTGAACAATGAGGTGAACATTGAAATGTACTGAATAGTGAAAGACTTGGATAGAGAAGATGTGGAGAGGATGTTTCCACTGGTGGGAAAGTCTAGGACTAGAGGTCATGGCTTCAGAATTAAAGGACATTCCTTTATAAAAAAATATGAGGAGGAATTTCTCTCGTCAGTGGGTGGTGGATCTGTGGAATTCTTTGCCACAGAAGGCTGTGGAGGCCGTCAATTGATGTTTTTAAGGTAGATAAGATAGATTCTTGATTAGTGCGGGTGTCACGGGTTATGGGGAGAAGGCAGGAGAATGGGGTTACAATGGAAATATAGATCAGTCATGTTTGAATGGCAGATTAGACTTGATGGGCTGAATGGCCCAAAGCTGCTCCGCTGACTTATGACCTTAGTAAGGAACCCAATCAGGTAGGATGGAGCGGTGATTTTGAGATCATGAGGGGAATAGATACAATAAACACAGAGTCTTTTACCCAGAGCAGAGAAAACAAGAACCATGTTGACATAGGCTTAAAGTGAGAGCCGAAAGATTTAATAGGAACCAGAGGAGCAATCTTCTCCCCCCACACAGAATGTGGTGGGCATATGGAACGAGCTACCAGAGGAGGCAGTTGAGGCAGGTACTATATCAACATTTAAATGACACAAGACAACCCGTGGACCCGTTGGGTTCCCGTTGTGACGCCAGCGATCTCAAAATGGCGATCTCATCACGACCCATGGACCCGTTAGGTTCCCGTTGTGACAGCCCCGGGGCCGGGGGCGGGCGAGGGGGGAGAGGAAAGCAGAGAGGGAGGCACTCACCCCGGCCCCGGGCAGCCAGCAGCAGGAGAGCGGCCGCAAAGCGCTGCCCCATGTTCGTCCTGCTGGCAGCCATCTTCTTTGCCCTTCTTTCTGCCGTCGCGCTGCACCACGGGAGGAAGGTCAGGCGCGGGGCGCACTAGGATGGGCGCCGGTCCTCCCGGCGCTGCTGCCGCCGAGCCCAGCAACCCTCCCCCAACTGCGAACGTACGGCTACCCATTGGGTTCCCGTTGTGACGCAAGATGAACACGGAAGTATTAGTTCAACGGGCCCCAACTGCATAGGCGCGGCTGCCGGGCCCATTCACAGTGTAAAGTTTAGTAAAGTTTATAAAGTGAATTCCTTTTAAAATAGCACAACAATTTGAACGAAACTTGATACTACACTCCCCAGGTGAATGGTGAATAAGGTGCCCCTAAAGTTGTTGCGCTATCGTGTACTGTTTTGGCTGTATTTCGTTATTCCAGCAATTTGTGTCTACCTTCCATTTAAACCAGCATCTGCAGTTTTCTTTTTTACATACACATACAAGATGAGAGTTTTCGATATATAGAATTTAAAGTTTTGCTTGAAATAGATTTACTAGCCAAAAATTCATGTTGTGAACTTTTGTGTTTAAGTATCATCTCAAAATAAATGCTGCTTTTCGTATTTTAAAGATTATTATGACTGTTTGTTATTATGACTATAACCATCATTACAATTGTGGTTTGTGCTTCTGGTTATTCCATAGCATTTAAAAAATTTAAATGCCTGTAGGAATGAATAATCAGGTAGTCACAATTGTCCTCTTTACTTATTTTTCTGTGCTGTACAGTTCTACGACTATAACTTTTATCAATTTTTATCATTTAAAAAAGGTTGAAACACAAACTAACTACAGTTCTTCTCAATCCACACACAATTTAAATTAGAGTTAGCTTTTCACACAGTCTTCATATTATTTTTTTATGCAACGTTTTACATTACTATTAAATGAGCCATTTCTAATGTGTGCAGGCTTTACACAATCTTTGCTCTACAAAAATAATATTTATTGGAGAATAAGTAAAGAGGACAGTTATTGTGACTACCTGATTATTCATCCCTACAGGCATTTTTTAATTTTTAAATGCTCTGGAATAACCAGAAGCACAAATACTACAATCGTAATGGTGGTTATAATCATAATAACAAACAGTCATAATAATCTTTAAAATATGAACAGCAGCATTTATCTTGAGATTATACTTAAACACAAAAGTTCACAACATGAATTTTTGCCTAGTAAATCTATTCCAAGCAAAACTTTAAATTCAAATTAAAAACTCATAAATCTGATCATGCTTAATTTTAAAGAAATCTGCTTACAAACCCAGAAAGCAGTTAGTTGCATTTTAGCCTAACGTTACTCAGTATAGGCATTGAAATTACATCTATCCCCTGGAAACTCAATGCAAACGTTCTTTTAAAACTTTGTAGAATATTTCTATAACAAGGCATGTATAGAAGTTGGGATGTTATGTTGCAGTTGTACAAGACATTGCTGAAGCTACACTTGGAGTACTGTGTTCAGTTTCGGTCACCCTACTATAAGAAATATCCCTTTAATCTGGAAAAAGTGTAGAAGAGATTTATGAGTGAGTTTTTTAGATTTTAGATTTAGATTTAGCGATACAGCGCGGAAACAGGCCCTTCAGCCCACCGAGTCTGCGCCGCCCAGCAATCCCCGCACACTAACACTATCCTACACACACTAGGGACAATTTTTCTTTTTTTTTTACATATTACCCAGTCAATCAACCTACATACCTGTCCGTCTTTGGAGTGTGGGAGGAAACTGAAGATCTCGGAGAAAACCCATGCAGGTCACGGGGAGAATGTACAAACTCCGTACAGACGGCGCCCATAGTCAGGATCGAACCCGAGTCTCCGACGCTGCATTCGCTGTAAGGCAGCAACTCTGCCGCTGCGCCACGTATTGAGGAACTGCATCTATCGGGAGAGGTGGGCAGGGTAGAACTGGATTCCTTGGTGCTGAGGAGACTGAGAGTTGTGATATTATAGAGTTGTGTAAAATCTTGAGGGGCCTAGAGGAACTAGTGGACATAGATTTAAGGCAAGGGGGAAAAGATTTAATAGGAAACCAAGGGGCAACTTGTTCACAAAGGGTGATTGATACGTATGTGGAATGAGCTGTCAAAGTAGTTGAGGCAGGTACAATAATAATATTTAAAAGACATTTCGACAAGTACACGGATAGGAAAGGCTTAAAGAGCATTTGGACATGGACCAAATGTGGGCAAGTGGGACTAACTTAGATGGACACCTTGATTGGCATGGATCAGTGGGGCTAAAGGGCCTCTTTCCATGCTCTATCATTCTATGACTATTGCTGCTGCAGTCTTTGCAAATAATATTAACAAATTAATTCGTTCTGAACTTCAAATCTTTGCAGTTGGCAATTATTTGAAAAGTTAAATATTATTAATCAAAGTAATTTTTTAACATGTTAAATAATAGTGACTTGAACAACTTCTCTGAACCTGCAAAATCAAAATTCAGAATGCATTTTTATTGCCATCTGCAAACCTAACAACTGTGCCTTGTACAGGGTGGCACAGTGGCACAGATGGTGGAGCCACAGCCTCACATCATCAGCGACCCAGGTTTGATCCCGACCTCGGGTGCTCTCTGTGTGAAGTTTGCATGTTCTCTCTGTTGGGCTTTCTCCGGTTTCCTCCTACATCTCAAAGACGTGCAGGTTTGTACATTAACTGACTTCTGTAAATTGGGGAGTGGATACAAAAGCAGCATATCATAGCATGAATGGATGATCAATGGTTAGCATGAACTCTCAGTGGGCAGAAGGGCTTGTTTCCACGCTGAATCTTTCAATCAATCAACTTTCAACTAAATTGTTAATATCAATGACAAATGCGTAGCAAAGTGTGGAGTCATGCATTTTGGTACTAGGAATAAAGGTGTAGACTATTTCCTAAATGGGGAGAGAATTCAAAATCAGAGGTGCAAAGGAACTTGGGGGTGCTGGTGCAGGATTCCCAAAACGTTTATTTACAAGTCAAATCAGTAGGAAGGAAGGCAAACGCTAGCATTTATTTCAAGAGAACTAGAATACAAAAACAAGGATGTAATGCTGAGGCTTTATAAGGCATTGGTCAGACTGCTTTTGGAGTATTGTGAGCAATTTTGGGCACCATATCTGAGGATGGATGTGCTGGCGCTGGAGTGGGTCCAGAGGAGGTTTATGAAAATGATCTCAGGAAGAGTGGGTTAACACATGAATAGCACAGGGCCTCTACTCGCTGGAGTTTAGAAGGATGAGGGGGGCCTCATTGAAAATTACCGAATAGTGAAAGGCCTGGAAAGAGTGGATGTGGAGAGGATGTTTCCACTAGAGGGAGAGCCTGGGGCCAGAGGTCATATGCTCAGAATTAAAGGACGTTCCTTTAGGAAAGAGATGAGGAGGAATTTCTTTGGTCAGAGGGTGGTGAGTCTGTGTCAATTCTTTGCCATAGAACGATGTGGAGGCCAAGTTAATGGATATTTTTAAGGCAGAGATAGATAGATTCTTGATTAGTACGGATTTATGGGGTGATGGCGAGAAGGCAGAAGAATGTGGTTAAGAGGGGAAGATAGCTCAGCCATGATTGAATGGTGGAGGAGACTTAATGGGCCAAATAGCTTAATTCTGCCCTATGAACTTATGATGACAAGGAGCCAGCACCCATCAGAAGCACATTACTCGTCACAGGCTTCAATTCAATAATATAACATTTAACCATCACCCACTGCTTCCGAAAATCAAATCAATTATGTATCCAAATTGCTAGCTCTCCCAGGTTCCCAAAGGCCTTGCCTAAGTCCCTTTAGACAACACCTACCACCCTGCCCTCATCTAACTTCTTAGCTGCTTCCTCAAAAATAAAATAAAATTTGAGACAAGATCACCCATGCACAAAGACATGAATAGTCAACATTACTGACAACAACCTCCAATTTTCTGTTTGCAAGTTTTCCTCGTGACTGCAGCCTTTCTTGGTGTGTGAATTTCCTTCCAAATCCCACTATGTATTAATAGTAATTAATTACTGAAAAAGTCTAGATTGGATACAGGGGAATCAAGAGAGAGTTGATGGACATGTAAGTGAGAACAGGTTAAAGGCAAATTAGTGGAGGAATACGTTTGGGTGAGCATAGACTCAGTGGCCCGAGCAGCTTCTTGCTGCCACACAACAATAAAGCCAAATGAAAAGCTGGACCAAAAATACAAACTGCTGCAAGATTTCAGTGGGTCAAGCAGCACACGTGGAGGCAAAGAGATGAACAATGAATGAATGAATGAATGAATAAGTTTATTGGCCAAACATGTGCATCTACAAGGAATGTGCCTTGGTGCTCTGCTCACAAATGACAACACAAACATACAGTTAACAATTAAGAATAAAGCATAACCACATCAAAACAATAAGGATACAACATTACGGTCTAAACATGTGGGTGTAAATAAACCAGAGTAAAAAAGAGACTATAGACTTTGGTTATTAAGTAGAACTACTACTCGTGGACAAAAAAAACTGTTTTTATGTCTGGCTGTGGCTGCTTTGACAGTCTGGAGTTGCCTTCCAGAGGGCAGTGCTTCAAAGATTTTGTGGCCAGGGTGAGAGGGGTCAGAGATGATTTTGCCCGCTCGCTTCCTGGCCCTTGCAGTGTACAGTTCGTCAATGGGGGGGAAGGTTGCAGTCAACAACGTTCTCAGCTGATCAAACGATCCGTTGCAGCCTCTGGATGTCGTGCTTGGTGGCTGAGCCAAACCAGACCATGATGGAGAAGGTGAGGACGGACTAAATGATAGCAGTATAACAATGTTTTCAATCAAGATCCTGCATCAGTAATGCACCATTCGTTTTCCTCTAGTGTTGCCATTTGACCTGCTGACTCTGCCAGCAGTTTAGTTTTTGGTCCATATTCCAGCATCTGCAGTCTCTCGTTTCAAAAATGAAAAAACTGCATGCAAGAGAGAGAACTTGCTGAAAACATTCATGTCACAAATTGTGATCAATGATTTCACAGTAGGGAACTCTAGGAATGTGACAGAATCAGACATAATTCACTATCTCCCTTCAGCTCATTCTGACATATTTCTCGATTAAAAGGAGCTAGACAAAAAAAAAGTTGCAATCAAGTATCAGCCATATATATCATTGATAGCAATGCAGATTGGATGACTACTGGCCATCTCACAGAATAGAGAAAAGCACAGCACAGGAACAGGCCCTTAAGCCCACAATGGCTGTGCCAAACATGATGCCAAGATAAACTAATCTCATCTGTCTGTACATGATCCATTCTCCAAAATCCACATGCCTGTCTAAAAGCCTCAATTGCCACGATCATACATGCCGCCACCACCACCCTTGGCAGCACGTTCCAGGTAAACACTACCTTCTGTGTAAAGTAAAATTGCCCGACACATCTTTTATAAACTTTGCCCTTGTCACCTTAAAGCTATGCCCTTTAGACTTTGACATTTCCACCCTTGGAAAAAGGTTTTAACTATCTACCATATCTATGACTCACAATTTTATATACTTTTATCAGGTGTCCCCTGAGCCCCTAGTGTTCAAGAGAAAATTATCCAAGTCTGTCTGACTTTTTATAGTTAATACCCTGTCCTTAATTTGGACATTCTTAAATGCCTACTATGCTTCCTTTTCCAAATTGAGAGCAGATAGTGGCCCTGGAATCATAATAAATTTACAAAAAATGGGGAAATTCCACTATCTGTGGACTCTCCAACTACATAATACATAATGTACATGTACATAATGTACAAAATAAATTCAAAAGTCAGCATTTAAAAAGTGACTGATGATAAAATTAAGTTAAAACACCCGAGTGATTTTATTAAAACTATAATTTGTAATATTGAGTATTCGGTGTCATTATTAAATAATAACAAACTGGGAAAATTTAGTTTTCACTATATGTGACAATTTAGTTTTCACTATATGTGACAGCATCGAGTCCGGAAGGAAGTTCTCTAATGTACAGTACTGCTGAATGTTGACATTGCATTATTTCAGTTCAATGCAAACAAAATTGTTTGAAATTCATCATCACTTCTTCCTCCAGTCAAGTGTAGCTGCCAAAGTAGTCTTATGTAGTATTAGAAAATTGTAATGTTACAGAACTATTATATATCATTTGTTCTTTTAAGAAAAGCTTCACAGTATTAGTCAGTGGCATAATTTAACACTGATTTTGCAGTCAAAAAACATTTAATAGCCATGTCCAGAAGGGTTAATAATGCAAAAAGAGGGAGAGTGGGGGCAGGGTAGAAAGGATCACTGCCACATCAGAATCATTGATGTTCAGTAAACTGCACCATTCAGACCATAGCCTATATGTAGGTTTTAAGAAATCATTTTGAATCCGCCCTTAATCCTCCCGTCAGAAAAGTACCAATACGTCTAAATATTTATACAGTTCTTTATCCGACAACCAATATTAGGATCGAGCATTTACGCTTTTTTCAATGCTATTTTCAATACGAGAGAAAATTCAATTATCTTAAATAGGTATGTTTTATGCGCTCACGAAATACGCGAGTAAACTGAAGGACTGCAGGCCAAATTCTGCTTTCTTTCAAATGACGGACGCATTTACCTGCAATATCATCCTTTCCTCAGCATATCAAATTAAAAACACCGCATTCTTTTTATTTACAATGTTTAAAAAATTAAACAAGAGTCCCTGAACAATTCTGCTAGTAAAATATTTATTATACTTCTGGCAGCGATGCTACATTATCGCTGCCGTTGCCTTCTGTTTCGAGAGCAGTGAATACAACCCCTTTTCCCCACCCCAAGCAAGAGACTCCATTGCAACCAGCAGCAATCCCACGGTGAGGGAAGGAGGAACGATGAATGGAGAAATAAGCCAGAATACTGGTGCAATCGTGGGATAAATAACAGCACCAACAAACGGCATCCAGGAATGCCAGGAATAGATGCGAAATAGAGAAACATATTAACGGAATTAATTGCACAAATCCAGAAACAACCACATTCTGGTATTTTTAAAAAAATGCAATTATTAACTGGATTTGTTTTTTTTTAAATAAGGTGAATACATGGAAATGCATCGCCTGCGAGTAACATGGATAGAGAATGAAGGGCTAGGCAAAACAAGGGGGGGGGGGCGGTCAGAACAAGATAAGAAGGTGAAGTCTCTTACAGTCCAGGTGCTTCTTCTTGGGTCCCATCACCTCGTGGGTCGTGGCTTTGCAGACAGCTCTGGCCACGGCCGAGCCGGTCACACTGTACTGGGCCGCCGCGATACGGTCCGTGATGGTCTGGCCCGACATTTTCTCTCGATTTTAACCTCCTTCTTCCTTCCCCCTCCTCTCACCGATCAATTAATAATTTATGCGTATGTGTGTAAAATAAAGGGTGGTGAATGTCACTGAAGAAGAAAATGTAGCGAGGAAACGAAAAAAAAACCCTAGAGAGAGAAAGCGAGAGAAGACAGAATTAAAAAAGAAAAAATCAGCCGCTAGTCGCCTGTCAAAAAAAGAAAGCCCAGCCCAGTCCGGGAGAGAGGGAGGGAGGGAGGGTGGCGTGTCGTTGGGCAGGCGGGGCAATGCCGCACACACCTGGGAGACGGGATAAGGGTGGGGGCAAGGGGCTAGATAGGGGAAGGGGGAAGATAGGGATGGGGGTAAGGGGGAGGGGACAGGGAAGGGGAGGGGACAGGGAAGGGGGGGGGAGACATGGGAGGGGGGAGACATGGGAGGGGGGAGACAGGGGAGGGGGGAGACAGGGGAGGGGGGAGACATGGGAGGGGGGAGACATGGGAGGGGGGAGACAGGGGAGGGGGAGACAGGGGAGGGGGGAGACAGGGGAGGGGGGAGACAGGGGAGGGGGAGACAGGGGAGGGGAGACAGGGGAGGGGGAGACATGGGAGGGGGGAGACATGGGAGGGGGAGACATGGGAGGGGGGAGACATGGGAGGGGGGAGACATGGGAGGGGGAGACATGGGAGGGGGGAGACATGGGAGGGGGAGACATGGGAGGGGGGAGACATGGGAGGGGGAGACAGGGGAGGGGGGAGACAGGGGAGAGGGGAGACAGGGGAGTGGGGAGACAGGGGGGAGATAGGGGTGGGGGGAGATAAGGGTGGGGGCAAGGGGGGAGATAAGGGTGGGGGCAGATATGGGTGCATGGGGTGGAAGGGGGTAGTAGGGGTGGAGGAGGCATGGATGATGGGCAGTGAATATGGGGGTGGTGGTGGGGGTTGGGCAGGGAATGGGGGGGTTGGGCAGGGAATGGGGGGGGTGGTGGGGATAGAGAGGGGGGTGGTGGGGGTTGGGCAGGGAATGGGGGGGTGGTGGGGATAGAGAGGGGGGTGGTGGGGGTTGGGCAGGGTTTGTGGAGACGACGGGAGGGATGTGGTGTGGGCAGGGATGGTGTGGGGTGTGGGCAGAGATGGTAGTGGGGGGGGTGGGCAGGGATGGCGGTGTGGGGTGGGGGGGGGGTGGGGGGTGGGGGGGTGGGCAGGGATGGCGGGCGGCGCTGCCGCACACACCTGGGCTCCAGGCTCGGCCCACTGACTGTGGCAGAAAGGCGAGCGTCGGGTGAGGGGGGGACTAGAGCCTTGATCCGGGAGGAGGGGGGGGGGTTGAAGGGGATTATTCAGGGGGAAGGCGGCGGCGTAATTTTTTTATTACCAGTTGTTAGTCCCCCTCCCACCTCCTCCCACCCATCCATCTTGCCCCCACCTCTCTCTCTCTCTCCCACCACCACCTCCCACCCATCCCTCCTCCCACCCCCTCCCTGGCGGATCTAACGGCTGGCGGGACGGGGTGGGGTGAAGCCACCGGCAACGTCTCTCTCTCTCTCGCCTCCCTCTCTCTCCCCCCCCTCCATCTCTCTCTCTCTCCCCCTCCATCTTTCTCTCTCCCCCTCCCTCCTCTCTCCTCCCCCTCCATCTCTCTCCCTCCCCGCCATCTCTCTCTCCCTCCCCCTCCATCTCTCTCTCTCCTCCCCCTCCCTCCTCTCTCCTCCCCCTCCATCTCTCTCTCCCTCCCCTCCATCTCTCTCTCCCTCCCCTCCATCTCTCTCTCCTCCCCCTCCCTCCTCTCTCCTCCCCCTCCATCTCTCTCTCCCTCCCCCTCCATCTCTCTCTCCCTCCCCCTCCATCTCTCTCTCTCCCCCTCCATCTTTCTCTCTCCCCCTCCCTCCTCTCTCCTCCCCCTCCATCTCTCTCTCCCTCCCCCTCCATCTCTCTCTCCCTCCCCCTCCATCTCTCTCTCCCTCCCCCTCCATCTCTCTCTCCCTCCCCCTCCATCTCTCTCTCCCCCTCTCTCTCTCCCCCCCTCCTCCCTCCATCTCTCTCTCTCTCCCCCTCCATCTCTCTCTCCCTCCCCCTCCATCTCTCTCTCCCCCTCTCTCTCTCCCCCCCTCCTCCCCTCCATCTCTCTCTCCCTCCCCCTCCATCTCTCTCTCCCCCTCTCTCTCTCCCCCCCTC